>NC_140777.1:14271025-15471025 GCF_044657685.1 Stegodyphus dumicola | reverse complement strand
AAAGTTGTAGAGAGATTAGGATTTTTAGGAAGTGAGAGATGAAAAATATAAAACGCCTTCGCCGGAATCGAACCACGGACCTCTGGAATAGCGACCCAGCGTGCAGAACCACTACACCACGAAGGCACGCCAGGAATGCGGAAGAAATACCATATAAAGTTACCCTACAAATGGTATTCGTACGCTTTGAAGAAATATGCGCATATTAGTAAATATTGTAGTATTTCTGTGAGTTAGTATTTTGCTGTATATCCTGCAGTATTTATGGCAGCTTTCAAACCTCTGGGCATAGAGTTCAACAATTCTTTTGTAATATATCTGCACCAATTTTTTTTTTTTTTTTTAATGTTGTGTTTTTGTACTCTAACTTCTAATTCTCTCCAAATGTGTTCTGTTGGGTTTAAATCTGGTGACTGAAGCTTTGAAGGCCGTGTGCTTAGGATCGTTATCCTGATAAAAAGTAAAAGTTGTTTCCAGTATTCAAATTTTGGGCGGATAATTTAAAATTATCATTTAAAATATTTAAATAAAGAGCATGTTTAACTGTGCCATCAATAAACACTAAATTATTTAATCCTGGCGCTGACATGCACCCCCACAGAAGAACACCTCCGCCGCGATGCTTTACTGTTCCAACCAAGGTCTTGGGATAAAGCTCCTCATTTTTTTTTTTCCTCCATACAATTGTACCCCCATCGGAATCCAAAATGTTAAATTTGCTTTCATCTGCAAATAACACATGATTCCAATATGCTTCAGTCTTATTTACTATTAGTTTTGCGAAGAAAAACCTAAGCTTTCAATTTTTTGCACTTCCAAAAAGTTTTCTTCGAGCAGAGCGCCCATGTAATCCATTTCATCTGAGTACTCGTCGAACAGTTTCAAGTGAAGCAGAAAATCTTTCAGTAAATTCTGTAGAAATCTCTACAACACTCAAACGTGGATTTTCACACATTTTGTAATTTAAATCTCTGATCACGTTGAGTCCTCTTTGGCGAACAATCTCTTCTTACTTTATTTTAGATCCGATTTTCTTCTTTAGAGCATTTTATCTCATACTGCACGGTAGAATAGGATAACTTTATTATTAATTTAGCGATATCCCGAATGGAATTTCCATCCTTATGATAAAAAAAGGATAAATTTTCGAATGTTGATCGTTGTTTCCTTACGACTATGAGCCATTTTTAAACATTCAATATTAATATATTTAAACATTAAATAATTAACATATGACGAAGTAAGCACGCAAAGAATAAAACCAAACAATTTTTCAAACGTCACTAAAATGCAAAAATAAAAGGAAAAAGTGGAAGACGGTAGATTTATTCATGAAATTTTACGAAAATGTTTCAGTGTACGATCACTTTTGTGTCGTGTTTTATCCATGCTTCCTTACATTTTCAATTTCAGAAAAAGAAAATAAGTCAGTATTAAAAATGAAAAAGTTTGGTTTTATTCAAAATCACATGGAGATGTGTGTGTGGGTGATTATGGCAAAGCCTCGAGGGCTATCTGCCTAAGGGGAGGGATGCCTTCGTGGAGGACTTTCTAAGGGAAACTGGCTCGTATACACGTTACACATGGGGAAAACCACGAAAACGCCCATGCAGCCAGCCCGTTCGCGAGATTCGAACCTCGGACCGAACTACCAGTGTTCAGCGACTTTACCGCTCGGCCGCTGGTGGGCCACATGGAGATGATATGAAATGATATATTCGAATTCAGTTCCGGGTTACAGCGCTTCCTCTTCAAATTCTTAAAGTGTGCGAACATTTTTAAGAGATACTGTATATGTATAATTTCAAAACCTTTTTAAGTCTGGAAAACCACTACGCAGTTCCGCTAAGATTATCGTTATAAATGTTTTTGTCAAATGAGAGGAGCTGTTTCCTAATAAATTCGGTAGTAAAATTATTACTTCTGATTTGACTGGCGTTTCTATGACAAGCATAAATCGCATGATATCGGACTGAAAAGGAAATGGTGGATTTTCCACTCGGGGGAAAAGTTACCTCTGAAAGCTGGTCCACGCAAACCCGAATTAAACAACATGATAAGCTTAACTTTAGCAACAATACAAAGAAAAGTTCACGGTTTCTTTTCACGGAATAAGCCATTAAAAGTTCGTTCTAGCCTTCTACGTGCACGATCGAGAAGACCCAGCATTGCCGTCTCGCATTCACAAGAATATTCTCCGCCGGCGGCTTTAGTTTTATACAGGGTCAAGTAAAAACAGACCAAACAAAAAATCTGATATTTTAAGCCTTTTTTGTTTTGTTTTGTTTTGTTTTGTTAGTCCAAACATCGAGGCACGCGGCAAAAGCTTAAGGTATCTATCTGCCTACATACGAAGCACTTTTTTTTAAATACATAAAATTTTAATTAAACACACATGTTTTTGAGTAAGATGGGATATAAAACTGTGAACTTAAATGGAATTTTATAAATCGTTTCATTAATTTTTTAAATATAGGCAATTTTCAGTAAAATTTTAGTGAAAATTTTCATTTACGCCAGATCTCCTATAATAGATTCTAATGAATATATTTCAATAATCTTTACACAGTATATAAATAACATACTTATCTGTGTTATGTAGCAAAAGATTTGCTGTACTTATAAAATTTTTGAACTATTCAAAATTTAGTACAAAAACTCAGAATTAAAACAAAAAAAATCCTCTTTTCTTCAAAATACTGTCAATAAAATCAATAAATAAATACAAAGAGGTCAGATTTTGCTACAGAACACAGCTAAAGATGAATAAAACATTTTAGCAAAATTTGATTTCAATATTCTAAATACAGTTTGAGAAATTAACGTAATCGCAATCAAAAGTAACGAAAAACACAATTTCTCAGAAAATGCATTTTAAAGATTTTAATACACCACAAAAAATTTTGTAGTCACTTTAGACCTTTAAAACTCGCCGTATTTGTATGTTAAGCCCTCTTTTACTTCATTCTTAACTAGTTTTGACTTTCTTTTAGCATTTTTCTTCATAACTTTGTTACTTGTAGATTTTGGCGTTTCGATTTCTGAATTCGCTGTTTGTCTATTCCCATGTAGCTTTCAAGCATCATGGGATTAATTTCTATTTCTATATACCTGAAAATAGGTAAAAGTCCTAAATATCTTGAATTAAATAATAATACAGCAATATGGGCGCCTAAAAGCAATGTTTTCAGTTGGACAAAAGTTTCTTTAGGTAAAATAGCCCTCAAAAGGTTATTAAAACACTCATTATTGAGTCTTACCAGGAAGGCTTTTTATCAGCAAAGTGTCACACAGTGAAAGATGTGTTGCTTCTACAGCTTTTATATTGTTTAATAATTAGAAAATAGTTGTTTAAACTTATTGTTTACATTTTAGGACCATTTAAATGCCAACTTCCGGCATCCAAAAAATTCACTTCCGGTTTATTTTTTATACTGTAACTTTTCTTCTTAGTTATCGTAAAAACAAAAATAAAGCATTTTTGGAAACCTAAATGTCTGGCCTATAAAAATGAATAAGTAAAAAACATTTCGAAAATTTTTACCAAAACGACGAATTTAGGGTAGGCACATACTTTAAAAGCATAATGGACAAGCTAGAAAAAAATCGGCATAGACCTCTGCACGAAGGAATAGGACACATGCAATAAACATAATTGGCATAACGATTCTCAAAGTTTACTAAAGTAGCTAGGGCAGCAATGGTATGTGTATCCGAAATATGGAAGTGTAACTGTTTTTAGTTATCCACGAGGCGACGTGCCGTTCAAGGCTACTAGCACAGTAATGGACAGTACACATACTATAATACTGTAGATGTAACGTGTATTGAGCACACATCTGTTAAGCGTCTTACAACTGTGAAGTCTCTAGATGTTTGCAGGGCCAGGGTAACACTCGTAGTCATAGAAAGCCGTTCGGGTGCCCTGTCCTGCTGTCACCTGTTTAGTTAGTCCAAATGCCTTGGTTCAGTTAATTATGAAGCTTTTACAATAGTTCGCGGCTCCCCTGTGAAGAGGGAGGGAAGCTACGGCGCACAGTTTGAGAACGACTGACGTAGCGTAAAATTTTGTTTGAGTCCTGTATAATTGAGCCCTATATTCATGTATCATTGAAATGAATGATACAGTGGAACGTCGAGATACAAGCACATACCGGAAATTCGAGATACGAGGAAAGTATGAGCGAAGCATTTGTCTCTAAATGCGAGCATTGACTCGAGTAACGAGCAATGTTGGTATGCGTGGTGCCATTTCCCAATCCGGCTCGAATCCAGGAATACATATTTCACAAGTGCACATCTGTGTAGCCATCGAGGGAGTGGCTTCGTAATATTTCTGTCATATCACATGACCTTTCACATGTCTTTAAGATTTAAGCAAGATGGTTAAATCTTAAAGCACGCGAAAGGTCATGAAGATAGTTGAAAGTATTTTGCCACGCAATTTTCTGTACAAAATAATTAAAGCATCGGCCGATTTCTTCTGAAAATTTTCATTGCGAAGTTAGATCAAATATAAGCAACTGATTTCACTACTTGGTTGAAAGAATTTGAAAGAAATAAAAACACGTGCTGGATACTCCGCAAAAATATCCATGTGAAATCAATTGCTTACATTACTTACTTAATAAGTGGTTAATAAGATTGAAGAAAGAAATATGTGATAAACATCTGAGCCCAAATGCTATCTTTGCATAAAATTATGCATATGAGAAAAATATTTACCCCAATTATCTATATAAATAGAAGTCAGCACTTTTTATTGCAATTTATATGAAAAAGATGTTCTATAATAATAGCCAATGCAAAATTTTACTCAAAATGAACTTTACTAGTGTGTAAAATTTCACATTTAATAACTGTCCACTCTTAAATGTACTGTCTACACAGGAAATATTCATCAAACAGAATGAATTTATCCTATTCACAACGAATATACTCATTTTATTTACATTTAACTTTTTAATGTTAACAATGAATATAATCAGATAATACAGAATATGTATTCTGAATCTTTAAAAATCGAAAGCGTGCAAGCACTGAAATAAGAAAACACTAAATTCATTGTAACACTTCCAGTCCTTCTCAGCTCAATTAAAAAATATATACAATTGAATTCTCTTAATCCACAGGTGTTAGTAAATGCACAATACTCGAGGCTAACTGTAGCTTGAGTCCTTTTCTCGTTGTAAAGAGCGATAATATGCCGTGGACATCAATCCAAATATTATTGCGTGATAAAAATCGCGAAAGTGAAATGTCAGCGTTTAATTAAACACAGAAAAGCAAAGCACGAAAGCAGATTTTCTACTATTACGTCCTATATTCATAACTGCAAAACAAATGCAATTAAAAATGTAAACAATATACGCTCACATGCACGAAGATTTAGCTTCACAAGCAACAGAAGCATTGGTCCGTTTTCGAAGCCCCTCTCTCAGTGGCTACGCTGATGTGCACTTGTGAAATATGCATCCGGGAATCCCCTCGTCAGATCACTCGGTGTTCTTTGATTTACGTGTTTGTGCTCTTGTGAGTCAATTTTTTAATTACATTTAACTTGAAAACAGTTATTTCACAATGCCTCCCAAGAAGATTATTGCCTCAGATGGTGCTGCAAAGAAAAATAAAGAAGCCATGGCCGTTGAAATTAAGAAAGAAATCATAGATAAATAAGCCTAGTGTAAGAGTGACGGAATTGGCGAAGACTTACGACATTTAGACATCAACGATGTGCACTATTCTGAAGAAGCGGGAAGAAATTAAGAAACTTGATGTAGCCAAATGAGTTACAATTACTTCCAAGCACCCTCCAAAACTCCTAGAAGATACTGAGAAGCTGTTGTTGGTGCGGATTAACGGGAAGCAGTTAAAAGGGCGGTGTAGGAAGCTATCATAAAGGTAAACTACGGTTATATTATTTACCAGTGCTATTTATTAGAAAAATTGATATTTTTTTTTGGGGGGGGCGGAACGGATAAACTGATTTCCATTATTTTCGATGGGGAAGTTTGTTTCAAGATACGAGAGATTCGCTATACGAGCTGGAACGAATAAAACTCGTATCTCGATGTTCTACTGTATTTATTTACTTCCTGCTGTAACACTTCAGGTAAACAACTGAATGATTTATTTAGGTAGATGCTACTTAAAAGATCTAAGAAAGAAAATGGGTATATCTCTCGAATCCAGAGAAGTTACCAATCACAATGGATATCTGGATGTTGTGTGTGGTCGTGAATATACTCCGACAGGCGAGCGGCCATTTTGCTTCAAAGGAAAGTGGAATGAACGTGTATTATCTCCGTGCCGAGAAAGTAAGTGTCTGCCTTTCATTTTTTAAATTGATAAAGCCTTATCGTTGTAAAGGGAACGTGTAAAATTAAAATATAACATTATCATATGATATGTAGGTAGTAGGATCTAAACATTCGGGCACTTTATTCTGGAATCCTGAGATTTGAGGAGAAAGTCTTGAGGCATTTCTGAAGCCCATTCCTCGCGACTTAACCAGCACAGCTCTTTTTCGCATCGGGAAATCCAAGGTTAAGATCCAAGGTTAGTCAAACAAGGCTAGAATATTTCAAGCGCTAAACCCACTTGCTTACAGAAGGGGGAGGAAAAAAGCCGTAGCTGCTTAGACCAGATTGAAATCTTGCATGAGAATCACCTTTGGAAAATCCATAACCCTTGAGCTCCCTTTTGGGTACACTGTTCTAAAAGAGTAAACGAAAACTGAGCCGTCTAATGATTTTAGCAAGAAGTGATAGCGGGAACGCAGCAACGGCGACGTAATATCAAAATTGAAAAAGTGTAGAACTATAAATATTCAATTTTGGTTAATGAAATATTATAAATTCCTTTCTTAGCATGCATGACTTTCACTGATAGCAGGAACGCAACAACGGCGATGTGAATTTAAAATCGGTTTCGTGAGCGCAACATTCTAATACAAGCGCCCTGAGTATGACCCCGTGGGATGGCTTATCAAAATCTTATGCAGACTTTCTTCTTGTTTTGAAGGACAAGTGTGCGAAATATTTGCAACATTGGAATAAAAGTGTATACTTACTCACACACTAACAAGCAATCGGACACTTTTCTTTGTATATGTTACGGTGAAACACCGAAATCTGGAGAATGTCGACTTTCACCTGTGAATGTCGACATTCACCATGTACTAATGGTGAATGTTGAACATATAAGAATATTATATTTCCTTCTCCGTAATTCATTCACGAAAAAACGCACTTGAGACTCAGAATAAGATCTTAAGAACATAAGAACTTAAAACACACAGTACATTCAAAATGAGAAAGGAAAATAATAGAAGTTATAAACTTACCAAATTACGTGATTCAAATCTTATTTATTGCAACAACTTAAACTATTATGACACTTTGAATTGCACAAGAGGCCCTTGCTTTTACAACTGCATTTATTTGTGGAACACTTCCTTTTGGAATGGCAGTGTGTACATAGACTCCTCTCTTTTCGACCTACACCACAGCATATATGTGATTGTCGACATACACCGGTGAGGGTCCGAATGTACAAGAATGTAAAGAAATATTCGATCTTTCACCGACGTATTTGGTGAATGTTGACATTCTCCGGTGAAAGTCGACATTCTCCAAATTCGGTCTTTCACGGTAACATATACATATATATTCGTATATTGATGATTTCAATAAATCCAGCTTGTGAAATTTTACAGATCAAGCAAGTTATTAATAATAATTGAAGAAATTGTAATGAATTTTGTATTTTGCAGTAATTGACAAAACAGATAATCTTCTTAGTAAAACAAAAATTTTATTTTTAGTCACGGAGATAGATAATTTGTATACAATTCTTAAGTGGCAAAATTTTCATTCATCTCCTAGATGGTCAAACTTCAGAATAAACAATATTTAAACAATTTCGTCTGTTGCTGAGCAACAGTTACATCATACAAATATGGCGTTGCCACTTCAATAATTACTATAGTTATTTGTTAAATAACAAGATTTTACAGCTTGATATACTACATGTACATGATTTCAATAAGGTGTTTATTTTGCAAACTGATGCTTCAAAATCTGGTATGGGTGTCATTTTAGCTCAAATGATGAACGAGACAACGAACATCCAGTGTTATACCTCAATAAGAAGTTTACAGAAACTGAAAAAAAGCACTCTACCACAGAAAAGGAATGCGTAGCCATATTTGCTGTAAAGGAACTTCAATGTTATTTAGATGGGCATACTAAATTCCTCATCATGACCGATCATAATCCCCTAGTTTGGCTCAAAAATATACTGCATTGTGCTGATATTGTTGTTTTGAAAAAAAAAAAAAAAAAATTGTAAAACTTTAATTTATAAAAATATAAATTAAAGTTTATCTGGAGAGGGGAGAAGTTGTAATATCTTGTTATTTAACAAATAATAGTAATTATTGAAGTGGCAACGCCATATTTGTATGATGTAACTGTTGCTCAGCAACAGAAGAAATTGTTTAAAAATTGTGCATTCTGAAGTTTGTATGAAAATTATGCCACTTAAGAACTGTAGACAAATTATCTATCTCCGTAACTAAAAATAAAATTTTTGTTTTATTAAGAAGATTATCTGTTTTGTCAATTACTGCAAAATACATTACAAAATGAATCTGCGTTTATTGCTTTTAAATCGCTTAGCTTGCTAATTAACAATAATAAATTTGAAACAAAAATTAACTAGCCTGCGTTTTGCTGACAAACGCAGGCAAAACATTGCCGAGTGGGAGATAAAAATATTTTAATTCGGGAAGAGGCAACATATTTTTCTTATGTCCCCATATTTTCTAATTTAAATTTTAAACAGCGAATCTTACTTGAATTTGAAAAAGCGAATCTTTTACGCTTCGCAAAGTGGCAACACACAGGTTTACTAATGACACCGTGTTATACTATACATTTTTCGATTCTGAATAAGAACTTCTAAATTCATATTAAGCAAACGTAGCAACTACTCTTCGAACACAGTTGAAATGTTATATTTCTGTATTAGTTGAATTTTCACATTTAGATTTAATAAAATAAAATCTGAGCATGAGTTCAATTCACGTAGTTTGACTCGAAAAAAAAATCTTCCTTTTTAAGGGATGATTACACATTTAAAAGTAAATGGAAAGATAAATTTAAATTTTAAGGAAAACGTATCTTCTGTTCTTCTTCTTCTTCTTCTTCTTTTTTTTTTTTTTTTTTTTCCTAAATTTTCATAATTTTTGTTTCAGGAAGTTGTGAAATTTCTAGAATCCCTAATGGAGTACTTACAGTGCGACGTCTTGGACCGCCGTATTTCACGTTCAGCGGATGGGTGCGAGATGATTACTACGACGAAGTAATTTAGTTATTCGTTTCTTATGCTCCAAAAAATGGTTTATTAATTTTAAAATTACAGTCGAACTCCGCTATAACCATCTTCAAGGGACCAGAAGTTCGGTTCGCTATATCCGATCCGATAAGAAAAAATGAATTATTACACAAAAACGTGGAAAACTAAATGATGAATAAAGAAGAAAAACCGATTAATGTTAATACATGTACACTCTGCACATACACACCAAAAAACTTCACGTGGACACCACATCACAGCCTATTAAGTTATGCACATTTTTTGGCTACATATCATTTAAACTTATTTCCTCGAATATGTTTCTCATTCAATTAATTCAGCTCTCATTTCGCGGCAAGACAAAAATACATGCCCACGAGCGGCCGAGCGGTAACGTCGCTGAACACTGGTAGTTCGGTCCGAAGTTCGAATCCCGCGAACTGGCGGCTGCATGGGCGTTTTCGTGATTTTCCCCATGTGTAACGTGTATACGAGCCAGTTTTCCTTATAAAGTCCTCCACGAAGGCATCCCTCCCTTAAGAAGAAGTCCAACCTCTCTTCGGAGTAGGCTCTGGCAAACATTGTTCCATGTAATATGGACAAGACAACAAAAATACATAAAAACTCAAAACATATTCATTAAAAATTGTAAAATTAAAAAAAAAACCTGAAGCACGAGATGCATTTAAAACAATTAAAAAAAATTTTTACAATTAAAATTACAGTTCTGCTATGAAACAAGCAATTCAACTAGCGGGCAAGCGATGAATTAGAATTCTCTGGGTTCAAAAATAGTCTTCATAATCCTTTTATTCTTTATTGTATGGAACTATGTACAATATATACAGTTCTTTAAGTGGAAATATACGGAACTATGTACAATATGTACAGTACTTTAACTGTATTCAAAGAATAAAACATTCGCATGAACAATTTTATATGCCAAAATAGTATGCTTGCGGCATTCACATCATTTCGTCAGCCTCATGGACCATGGTCAGCCTTCGTCGCCGCCATCGTAGGGTTGCCATAACATTTGGCTCCTTTCGAGCTTTCACTATAAATTCCAAATATTCCATAACAAGAAGGCAGATTTCTCGGTGCAAAAAAACTAAAAGTTTACCACTAAAAGCGCAAGAATAAACTTAATTCTCTATTCTAAAGCCTGAGTAAAAACTTTAAGGCCAGTACAAATTTTTGAGAAAATGGAAACGTTTAAACTGAGGAATTAAAATACCATTTGATTGATAATTATAGAGCTTAAATAAAAGTAAAAAAAGTAGAAAAATTAATTTGCAAATATTTTATTATTAGAAAATATTACAGAACACACAGATGAATATTTGAGCCTGAGTAAAAACTTTAAGGCCAACATAGAAAATAACATATAAGAAAAAAATTACAATTTCTTAGAAGGTTGTGTAGGAGCCATTACTTCAAATATTCTTGTTTTCATGGATGAAACGAGTTTTTGACAAAGGGTGGGGTCGGTTTTTATATCATTCATCTTCGATAGTAGATTTCAGCTCTGTTGTTGATGTAAAATGTCTCCCATTTGCATAAACTCTTCTTGCTAAGTCACCCCAAAGGTTCTTGATTGGGTTGAGGTCAGGTGATCTAGCTGGCCATTTCACAGTTTCAACACTGTTGACTTGGAACCAATTCTTTGTGTTGTTACTCGAATGGATCGATGCATTGTCTTGCTGATATCTCCAATTTTCTCCAACAAGACATTCAGCATTTGGCAAAAAATGATTTGTTAGGACATTTTGGTATCCTTGTGAATTCATTCCACCAGAAACGAATGCAATTGAGCCCACACCATTGTAAGCAAAACAGCCCCAAGTCATGACAGGCCCTGCACCTAATTGGCGCTTGCAGGATATTTCTTTTTCATTTCTTATATCATACCCGTAGAAATTCCAGCCATCTGGTCCATCCAAATTCCATTTTTTTTTTCGTCAGAAAAAATAATTTTTATCCATTGGTTGTCCCAGGTCATGACTTTCTGGCCAAAGTTCAAACGCTCTATTTTGTGTCTCTGCAGTAACTGAGGCTTAGTCAATTTTGATGTATAAGTGAACCTTCCGGTTACAGCCGAAAACATCGCGGTAAAAACATCGCGGTAAAAACATCGCGGACGAAAACGTCGCGGAGAAAACAACGCAAGGCAAAAACGTCGTGCTACAAAACATCGTGGGAGAAAACATCGCAACGAGAAAACATCGCAGTTCTAAAACATCGTGGTACAAAACATCGTCGTCGAAAATAAAGCGGTTTAAAAACTTCGCAGTTTAAAAACATCGTCGTCAAAAATATCGTGGTAAAAAATAAAGTATCTACAAATCATCGCATGACGATAACATCGCAAACATGCTTCTTTCAGGCTTTAATAACTGTAAATGGATATTCCCATAATGATTTGTGAGCGCAAGATGGAAAGAAGGATAATTTTTTACTTTCATACTTTTTATTAACTAATAAATTTTTGCTGAGAAAATAAGAATGAAACTTAAGCATAGAAAATTAATGCAACTTATAGCACTTAATAGAATTTTAAACCGACATAGTTAACTAACAAAGGCCAATAATAAATCATTTTTATAAAGTTTCTACTGGTAATTTTTCATGAAAAGTATAATCTATAATTTGCATTTAATTTTTTATGCTTAAGTTTCCTTCTTACTTTTTCAAACATTTATTAGTTAATAAAATATGTGAAAATAAAAATTATCCTTCTTTACATACTGAACTCACAAATCATTATGGGAATATCCATTTACAATAATTAAAACCTGAAAAAAGCATGTCTGCGAAGTTATCGTCATGCGATGATTTGTAGATACTTTATTTTTTACCACGATATTTTCGATGACGATGTTTTTAAACTGCGAAGTTTTTGAACCGCTTTATTTTCGACGACGATGTTTTGTAGCACGATGTTTTAGAACTGCGATGTTTTCTCTTTGCGATGTTTTCTCCCACGATGTTTTGTAGCACGACGTTTTCGCCTTGCGTTGTTTTCTCCGCGACGTTTTCGTCCGCGATGTTTTTGCCGCGATGTTATCGGCGGACACCAACCTTCCAGACCTTCTAATTGTGTTATAAATCGGTTTTGACAAACTTTTAAACCTGTCGTCGAAATCAGTTTCCTGGTTGAGTACTTTCCAGTAGATACATATTGCACACGAGGACAAAGCTTTAGGTCTTCCCCCAGTATTCTTTTTACCATAATTGTCTTTCAATTTAAAAAAAAAATTGTTGACTACAGTCTTTGATCTTCCTATCTTTATCGCAATAGCACAACTACTCATTCCTGTTGAAGACAAAGCTTCGATCTCTCCTCTTTCACGATCAGTTAACTTCTTACCCTTCGCCATCTTCACAAAGATCACTAATACTTCGAAGAAACGTATGACAAATATGAAAATTGCAGCGTCGTCACAAGCTAGTAGTTGCAATGGTAATTACACGATTATATTATATTTATTTTTAAAAAATCACTGGTGGCCTTAAAGTTTTTACTAAGGCAGAATTACTAACTTTGTAAATAACCACATATTTCTCATAATTATGTATTTACAAATTATGTTTATAGCATTTATTTCTTATCAATGAACTTTAATAATTAATTAATATTATTTGAATCCCTTTTATTTCATTTTACATTTTCTCAATGAACACTGGTAGTTCAGTCCGAGGTTCGAATCCCGCGAACGGGCTGGCTGCATGGGCGTTTTCGTGGTTTTCCCCATGTGTAACGTGTATACGAGCCAGTTTCCTTAGAAAGTCCTCCACGAAGGCATCCCTCTTCTTAGGCAGATAGCCCTCGAGGCTTTGCCATAATCACACACACACACACACGACATTTTCTCAAAAATTTTTACTGGCCTTAAAGTTTTTACTCAGGTTGTACTAACAGCTTCAAATGTTAATAAATGGCTGCCACGTTAGGCTTAGTGGCACTTTAACAACATTTAAATTGTTGATACGCGTGTACAACTACATAATATAGCAGTGCCATGTACAAAATTTGAACGTTCTGACACTACTGGTTTTTTGAGTTATGCAAGATACGTACGTACAAATGTCACAAACACACACAAAAAACCTCTCTTGAATCCGTTTTTTGGGGAAAGAGTCCTTTGTTCGTACATACAGATATCATGCAAAAATATCGTTTAAATGGATTCGAAAGCTTTCAAAATAGATATTTTCATTGGAATATGGCACCCGAAATTGTTCGGGATTACGATACTTCGTTTATTTCGTACAAGGAAGTAAAAAATGGGGCAGTTCTATATCTTACGTTCTACTGGGCTGATTCACGAAATTTAATTTGCGTTTTTCATATTTGGAAAGCCCAATGTATGACATATATTAGATTTATATATAATGTTGTTCTAACATAGGTATTTGAATACAAAATCAAACTTCTTCTGAAATGTTATATCGATTTTTTTCCCATATTTCGCTTCTACGACTCAAATTATGCGAAAGTGCCAGGTTTCGTAAAAATCGCAGGAGTAAGTTTTGAAAAATTAGTTTCTCAGAATTCCTCAGTGTTCATTGAATTTGGTATATATTTCTTAATATCTCTTTTTTTATTAAATTTACGTTATTCCTTCTTTCACAGTTCGAAATTTAGGCTCAAAGCAAATACATTTCGCAGCTATATTCTGATTTATAATTTTTAAATTTGTATTTTTCAGTAATTTTTATAAATTATTCTAAAGCTTTCTGATTTATAACCTATAAAATGTTTACCGTCATCTTAGTATATGTACTTCTAAGCATATCTGCAAAAAATTGTTTTTTTTTTTTTTTTTTTAATTCAGAGTTTCCTAAGATATACTTGAATTTACATATGAGCGCGTTTTAAAATTGGCATAATTTTTTTAAGCAATAATAACGCCAAATGTGTTTAAGGGATTTTTACGGCGGCTTTTTTTTACCGCTCGTGCACAATGAAAGGGAAAGGAAAAGGAAAATAGGTTACCAAAAATTAAGGATTTCGCCAAGTGTTCTTCGCGCAAACTGAAAAAAAAAAAAGTGCTCCAAGATTAAAAAGTTCTAAACTAAAAAAAACTAGACTAAACTAAAAGAAACTGAACTTGAAAAACTAAAAAACTATATTAAAAACTAAAAAACTAAACTAAAACTGAACTAGACTGAAAAAAACAAAACTAAAAATTTCCTTCATTATATCAGGGATATCGTTATAAGCCAAATTCGTTATAGCCGGGTTCGAATGTAGTATGTCATATACAAAAATATGAATTAAAAGGTATACGAAATGCAAATTATTTACTAATGAAAGTATGTAATTAGTTAAGTTATTATTTGTGAAAAAATAATGAGCATTTTAAAACTAAAGTTAGAAAGCAAAGTTTTGTTCCATTAATTGCAGATTCTCCATCTGATATAACTCATGCTAATCAGCTTAGAATATTTCATTAAAGTTTTCTAGCAGTTTATATTATGCTGATGCTTTCTTATATACCTCTTTTTGTCACATTCTCGCTCAGTCCAGAGAATTATGCATATATTAAGGTATGCGACATAGTCTACATTCAAAGTAAGAATAATATCAGGTAAGGTATTTGGAGCAGAGCCTTCGTTGTTCTTTATTCTATAGAAAGCAAACCCAGTGGTCGGAATAGATGCGAACGCCTGATATTTATTACGGTTTTTTTAAATGCTGAACGTTAATTGAGCCTGGTTTGTTCAATGTGGTTAGGGTTGTAGCTTTGCGTACATTACACTGGTGTGCAAAAATTAAGGACGAGACGGTTTCCAAATCAACACATTTAATACCGTAAGATACCCAATACGTAAGGACATGAGTAATGTAAGCAACACTTACTAAAAGAGAAATCAGGGGGATAAAAAGAAGCTTTATTGAAAAAAGTAGCATGGAGCGCAATGCGACTGATGGCCGAAACATCCCTGTGATGGGTGTCCAGCACGAAACATCCGGTCTTTAACAGGGGATATGATCTTCCCTGACTGCTAGGCAGGTTTCACAGAGAATGAGGGTGTCAATGAGTTGTTGAGGCATTGCTGCCCATTCGTCTTGCAGCGCCAATCGAAGCTCCGGAATCGTTACTGGTGATAAGGTACGAGCTGCCAAGCGTCTGCCTAGAAAATTCCATACATGCTCGATGGGATTGAGGTCGTGATTGAGGCGATTGATGAGGAGATCGTGCCGGCCAAACCATACGTTCAATATCCTCACTCACTAAGAGCTGTTCGGCAGCTACTGTGCGATGACATGGTGCATTGTCGTCCATGAAAAGGAACTGCGGACCCATAGCGCCTCTAAAAAGACGCACATATGGAAGAAGAATCTCGTTACAATAACAGGTCTTGTTGACTGAACCTGCGTCGAAGATGTGAAGGTCTGTACGACTACCAAGCATGATGCCTCCCCAAACGAGAACACCGCCACATCCATACCTGTCCCTTTCAATGATGTTCGAGGGATGATTGCGGCTTCCCCGCTCTCTCCAGATGAGTATGCGATGAGAATCGCTACTCAAACTGAATCTGCTCTCATCCGTAAAGAGTACTCGTCCCCATTCATTTTCTCCCCAATTCCGGTGTTCCCAGCACCACAGAGAACGCCTTCTCCGATGGGCAGGCGTTAGAGGTACACACCGTACAGGGCGTCGTGCAAACAGACCACCACCGTGCAGTCTTCTGGCCACGGTAAAACGCGATATCGGTCGTCCATTCGCCTGTGTCGTGTGTCTAGCGATTTCTCCCGCTGTCTGCCGCCTGTTTCTTCTGGCCTGTAAGGCAATATACCGGTCATCTGCGGGTGTGGTTCCTCGTGGACGACCACTACTAAACCCTCGGATAGCTGTTCCTGTAGTATGAAATTGTCTCCAAAGTCGTGAAACGATGCTGTGAGCAATTCCGAACTCTGCAGCCACACTTGTCACACTGCGGCCTTCCTCCAACTTCCCAATGATTCGACCTCGGGTAAAAGCATCCAGATGTCGTCTAACAGATTGATTATTCGCCATTTCTCGCTGAGGCAGCAACTCAGTGTGATTTTAACTGCTATATGGCGTGTAATCTCTTTGCCAGAGATACTGATCTTACACCGACAACATGCTTTATACTATTCAGACACTCCCCCATTACGTCTACCTGCATATCTGCGCATGTGCTACCGTACATCACCTTACTTAATCTCCTGATTGGTCTTTCTGTCCGCTCTGCCTCTTCGTTCAGCTGATATGCTAATGTTTCGACTTTGTCCTTAATTTTTGCACACCAGTGTACTGTAAGCGTAAACAGTACTGTAAATACGGAAGCTGCTGTATCACGAAGACTTTTAATTTTTGTTTTGTATTGTTATAAGTTGAATTCAGAGGTTAGAAAATATAGCTTGTTTACTTATGGCCGAGCATGGAAGGGTATCTGCGTAAGGGCAGGGATGCCTTCATGGAGGTCTCTGTAAAGGAAACTGGCTCTTATGCACGTACGGGAAAAACAAAAACAAAAACAAAAACAAAAAAAAAAAAAAAAACCGCCAGTGCAAACAGCCCGTTCTCCAAAATCCGAACCTTTTCCAATAAGACCGCCCAGACTCTACACAACTAGATTCCTCACTTGGAATACATAAAAAGTGTCCAAAGGACTGTATCTGTACGACCCATAGTTTTTGAGATAAATGCGAATGAAATGTATGACTTCAAATCCGTCACATCGCATATGAGTTTAGCATGATGGATCTCCTGCGCATTTTCAACGCGTCTGTATATGATTGGCGGGATATGGAATACCCAGACCGTTGGATCGGACGTGGGGGTCCGGTTTTATGGCCACCACGATAGCCAGATATGACAACTTTGTATGCTTTCCTAATCTGATCAATTCCCTTCGTGTGATAGAGTTGGTCTATTGAGACGTAGGTACTGCAGAAAATGACTTAGTTGCTCATCTTCATGTTGCGTGTACTTTGGTGGACATCACGCTGCTGCAGCGCGTGCAGTCAACCATTTCACGGCATGCGTGCTTTGATATGCATGAACATTCTGAACATCTACCTATGTAAACATAAGCAAATACCAATGTTCCTATTTCCAATGAAATTCCTCCTCCCGTTGCATCGGATAGAACATCGTACTTTTCTTTCGCATTTATCTCGAAATCTATCTTTCGTGCAGATAGAGTTCATTGGACATTTCCGTGTTCCAAGCGAGGAATCTCTGGCTGCGCAGAGTTTGGGCAGTCTTGATGAGACAACCTTTTTAATAATATGGGAAGCATATCTTTGGATTCTTCGCATACTGGTGCATCATTGGTAACTACAATACCAAATTAGATAAATTTGTTCGGTATATAAATATCAAAGATTGCAAAGATTACAACTAACGTAATGCAGCAAATATGGCTAATCAATATAAAATGTCTGCAAGCTAGAATTAATCAGTATAATGAAAAATAGTACACTGTGTGCTTTGCGTTGCACCATGCGCTTGAATTAGTTTTGAATAGTGCAGCTCGAGGTTATCTGCAAGCTACATTATCAAATATCTTCTTTTTCTTCAACCAACGCCCATCTTTAATCATTTTACGCCGAGACATCCAGTATACCAGTGTCCATCCATTCTGTCTTCTCGGGTTTCTATCTCCAAAGCGTTGCAGGTGCGGAGATGATTAGCGTTCACAGAGGTTACATAGGTCAGTGCCGATCTTATGAAGATGGTTCTGGAGGCAGTCTTGACCTGTGGTCGATATGAAGATGGCTACAATGACATTTTGGGGAATATTTGTTGGGGGTTGGATTATGATCGTTCCCCATCTTTTGCCAACAGCAACTGCCCTTCACACGTCATCCACGGTCTTCATGGCTGTGGGTGTAATTTTTCTGCATATAGTTCTGTAGTTAAAGGTTGGGGCAGAAAGCATTATTCATTTGCGAGTCTGTCCGCCTGTTCATTTCCGACGATGTCGCAGTAGCTCCGGACTCGTTGTACATGAATATTTGTTGTCTTCTGTAGATTTAGAAGTATTTTTGGCATTACTTGAACAATGTCCTCTAACCGCACAGTGGCATGTGCAGCTTCCGGAACAGGCAAGTTCTTATAAGCGTTATCTGATCAAATAGCCAGCATTTTGCAGCAAAATATGCAAGATAATGCAGAAACTCGAGGAATTGGGAACAGATTTGTGCAGTGTGGAATAGTTCCCATTCAATCTCTCTTCTCTCTCTCTTTTTTTAATTGTATATATTACGAAACATGTATATAATATGGCCAATGAAAATTATTATGAACTATGTATGTATTGTGTAACAGGCTCAATATATTATGAACTATGTAAGCAAGTATGAACTATGCAAGCATGTATATGTATGAAGTATGTAAGCACGTATTATCAAAGCTCTATATATTATGAACTACCTGTATATAAGCATGTACTATGAACTATGTCTGTCATGAACTATGTAAGCATATATTATGAACTGTGTAACTATGTAAGCATATATTATGAACTACAGGGGTTGGACAAAAATATGGAAACACCTTTAAAAAACATGTTTCTTTGCTTAATATGGTGTAGGAAACCCGTTGGCATCCAAAACAGCTTGCAGTCTTCTCGGAATGGATAAATACAGTTCCTGTATGTTTGCCAAGGGAATATTCTACCATTCTTCCTGCAAAACGGTGGCAAGTTCAGATAACGATGTTGGCGGTGGATAACGAGAACGCACTTTCCGTTCCAATGTAGACCACAAAGGTTCGATAATATTCAGGTCTGGTGACTATGGTGGCCAGGGGAGATGCGACAACTCATCCTCGTGCTCAGAAAACCAGTCCTGGACAATGTGAGCTGTGTGAACAGGGGATTTGTCGTCTTGGAAGACACCATCACCATCGGGGAACAAAGTTTGTACCATGGAATGAACTTGATCGGCCAGAATGTTCACATAAGTCTTGGCAGTCATGTGCCCTGACACAGTTATCATGGGGCTAGCAGAGAACCACGATATGGCTGCCCAAACCATAACAGAACCCCCGCCATGTTTCACTCTTGGCAACAAGCAGTCTGTATTATAGGCTTGAGATGGCGTTCTCCAGACGTAAACTCGGCCAGAAGTGGGAAACAATGTGAAAGAAGACTCGTCAGACCATATTACTCGCTTCCACTGCTCTATAGTTTAGGCTGTATGACTTAAACACCACCTTTTCCTGTTACGGGCATTAGCATCATTGATGAGTGGCTTCTCAATTGCAGCACGGCCAGCAATTCCCTGTTTATGAAGCTCCCTTCTAATTGTTTTGGTACTCACAGGGTTCGGTAACACAACATTCATTTCAGCAGTAACTTTTGCAGCTGTGGTCTTCTTATTTTTCGTCACAATTGCCCTTAATGATCGTCTGTCACGATCACTCAGGACACACTTTCGTCCGCGCTGTGATTTAGCAGATGATGTTTTTACGCTTTTCAAATATGCGGAATAAATCTTCGATACAGTACTTTCTTGAAACACTAAACACCTCGGCTACCTTGCTTACGGAAGCACCTACCATACGTGCTCCAACAATTTGCCCACGTTCGAAGTCTGTTAACTCTGACATAATACAACGACAACCTCACATAACAGTACTCCGACAACAACTGAATTGTTTAGCACATTTACGAAGTTGTATAGGTGGCGTCAGTAGTCAAAAACGCCAGCGCCACCTATATATTTCATTAAAATCAATCTTTCTTTTCAAACATGCATTTCACAAGGTGTTTCCATATTTTTGTCCATCCACTGTATGTAACTATGTAAGCATATACTAAGAACTATGTAACTATGTAAGCATATATTATGAACTATGTAAGCATGTATACAGGATCAATGTATGCCCTTGTAGGGCCCATGAGGTATTGCCCGGATAGTTGCGGAACCTGGACTAGACCCGAATAGTCTAAGTGAGCCGCACGGGTGTTCAGATTCTGCTCTCAACTGTCAACTGGTACTAGATTACAAGTTTTCCTGCAAATCCATACAAGATGCTAGTCGGGTTTTTAACGACTTGTGTACATTTTTTGCAAAATTTATTTTTAAGCATATATGATTAAAGAATGTATACAAAAATTAAAAATAAGGTGGCAACAATATCCGATATCAAATTTTATGATAACGTGCAAGAAAGACTTCGAAAAAAGGAAAGAAACATTTCATGAAATCCAAACAAATGAAGAACAATTCAGTTCGTGAAGATTGTTTTAAAATTCGTTAATACGTTCGATGTTATTTATGAAAACATTTTTAACGATATTCAATTATAGTAACGTCAAAAACAACGACGACAAAATGAGTCGCAAAAACGTATTTTAAGTTTATCGACGCTGAGGCGATAAAATCTATTTTAAGGTCGACAAACGGAATGCGCGAAGCTCGAATATTATGCACTGTCTGAAATGTTTGGCGTTGCTTGGGCTTTTCGCAGAGTGAAGAAGCTTCGTTAAAAGGGATGATGATAGTTTTTCCAAAGTCTTAGGTAGACAATGATTTTCCTCTTATTTTCGTTCAAGGTTAATTGCAAAATTTTACCAAACTCAATTGTGGAACAGTGTAGAACTAACATAGTGCCATGTGACAATTGGCATTTTCTCTGTTACCGGTTGTGTCTTTTTTTATTATGAGCTTTCGAAAGCTTTTCATCCGCTTTGGCCAGTTACACCTTTAGAGTAGACATTAGTGAAAACGAGAATTCCTTATATTTTTCCCGGTAAACGAGAACAAGTGTTGTCATAATTTTTTTTAAATGTTCGCTACGTTAATTCTTTAAAATTAAAACATGGCTATAGCATCTCGTGGCCTCATCCTTTTGTTTGAAGAATGATGCGGACAAAATTTTAGGATTCTGATTAATACCTATGGTGATACAATGAAGCAAAGAAAGAAAATATGCGTGTTAAATGTGTAACGCACGGGTTGCACCCACTTTCTGTATAATTTGTATTATTATAATAATTAGTCGGTGAATACTTTGAATTCGTTTTTTTCTAAATTAATATGTACTTCTTTAGTAGAGATTCATGCATATTATTTCATCGCAGATACCTCTCGGAACAGAAATATCGTCAGGTCACATGCGTCATCTTACTTGCTTCGATGGATATTCAGTTCAAGGGTCTGGTTCATCAGTTCTTGCGGTAACATGCCAGAAAGGCGAATGGTACCCTAACCCAGTCTGCCTCCCTCGTAAGCATTACTTTTTCATTACATTTTTGGTTTATGCTTTTCTGTAACGTTTGAAAATAAAGTCCTTAAAACAGCTTAGCACAGTAGCCGGACGTCCAGTATCCGGACCTCAGGACCACCAGCAATTTTTTTTTCGTATGAAAAGTTTAGAAGTGGATAATATAATGCGAAAAAAGGTGTGCTGTAAAAGCGATTTTTCTCCCAACTAATTTAGGTTCCTGTATGTTGTATGTCACATTTAAACACTTGTTGGCTAAGGTTTTCCCCCATGTGTAACGTGTAGACGAGCCAGTTTCCCTTAGAAAGTCCTCTACGAAGGCATCTCTACTTTTAGGAAAATAGCCCTCGAGACTTTGTCATAATTACATAAAAACATAAAAAGAAAACGTGCTGGCTAAGAAATCACAGCATAGCCAATGGCAGTACATTTATTTGGCATTAGACACGACAACACGTTCGGCTCTTGAGTGATTGTTTAGGTTAGTATTTTTTTATTTGACTTAAAGAATAATTGAAGTCGTAAGACATATGTATTTAGAACAAGATGCTGCTTATAGTGGTTTCTTTTGTTGAAATACACTGACTACCAATAAGTATTTGGAAACCTGTGATAGAAAAGAAAAACTAACTTTATTCAAAATCAATAGTTGGTAGAGCCTCCACGAGAGGTAATTACAGCGTGGACCCTCCGAGGCATACTTTCCACAAGTCTTTGTATGACAGCTAGTGCTATTTTCTTCCACTCGTCTTGGAGAAGACATAGAAGTTCCTTCACCGATTTTGCACGGGTAGTGCACCCCTGAATTCGATGATTCAACTCGTCCCAGAGGTTCTCGATAGGGTTCAGGCCTGGACTCTGGACAGGCCAGTCCATTAGATGAACTCCATTGGCACCATAGCAAGCCTTGGTTAACGTCGAAACATGACAACTGGCATTGTCGTCCTGAAAGTAACAGGGGTCCAACCCGTAAAACTGCCACAACGTAGGAAGCACATTGTCATCCAAAATAGTGCAGTAGGCATCGGAGTTGAGCTCACCATGAATGGGAACCAAGGGTCCCAGCCCATACCAGGAGAAACATCCCCAGACCATAATTCCACCTCCGCCGAACTTGACTGTTGGCACAATGCATTCTGGCAGGAGACGTTCTCCAGGTAGACGCCAGACCCAGACCCTGCCATCGGAACGGTAAAGGGTGAACCTTGATTCGTCACTCCAAACAGCCCGTTTCCACTGATCTACGGTCCAATTTCGTTGTGCTTTGCACCACATTAACCGAGCAGCGCGGTTGGACTTTGTGATCAAAGGCTTATGGGTAGCAGCACGACCATGAAAACCAAGCAGATGTGCTTCCTTACGGATGGTATTCTTTGAAACAATACTCCCGGATGCCTGTTGAAACTCCTCGCGGATGAGGGCCATTGGTTGGGTGCGGTTCTTCCGAATTTCTCTGGACAGCAGTTGTCGGTCCCTATCTCCCAGTTTCGTTGGTCTGCCGACTCGGGGCACATTCCGACAATCATCGCTCACCTTCCACTTCTTAATCGCATAGGCCACTGTCGATTTTGAGTACTTCAGATCGCTAGATATGTCCCTTAAGGATCGGCCACTTTTGTGATACCCGATAATTATACCTTTCTCGAAATCAGAGAGCTCCGAACTGCGAGGCATCTTGCATGCGACTAAAGCCGATGCTGTTTCCTACACGATATATACCGGCGGAGTCCGTGACGTACCTTAGGACCGCAGATATCGTCATTTGCATAGGTGTTCAGATACTTATTGGTAGTCAGTGTAGGAGCAGCAAAAGGAGAAAGACCTAGATTCCGAAAAACCTAAGTCCAGTTAACATAGCCAATTGCGCTCTTTTTTCAACTTTCTGATGGGAAGCAGCAGTGGCGTAGCGAGAGGGGGGCAAGGGGGTGCATGATGCCCCGGGCGCAGCTCGTAGAGGGGCGCCAAATGGTCTACAAACAAGAGTTTCCGGAAAATTTCAGTTTTTATTTTGATCGATTTCTGGAAAATATATTTAAAATTAATAACTATTGTAATATAATTAATTATTTATTTCCTTGATTTGTCTGGTAAAATGTGTAATAAAATGTTTGCAGCACATAAACCAAACGTTCTTCCTGACCACTTTATTTCTCCAAAGCAGAGATATATTTTTATTTTGTTAAACGGAATGCACGTATATCTCCCGCTTTTTATTTTAAAACGATAACACGACCTCGTCCCGAATTTCTCAAACATATCCAGTTTCCAGAATCCGATTCCATAATCTGGAAATGACATTTTGGGAAAATCCTAACGCTTCCGCTACAATGGATTGCGTTTGACTCTCCTGTAAACGGCTGATGGCCTTCCTGACTACCGATTCAACTAAGTCATCTTGCTGAGACATTGTATATTAACTGCTACGAAGCATTCAACGCATGTCAATTGTTTTTAATCTCCTATTACAAAAGGAATACTGCAGGTCGCTCCTTACTCCTTATCTAAAACCCACAGTTTTCGACGTCATAGACAAAATTTGTATATTCCCATCTTTGTAAACGTTATAATTTTCCTTTATAATCTCTTCTATTTTCTTTTGTTCAAAAAGGTTGTCGATTATATGGTTATTTCATACCGAACCCACGATATTCCCTAATTGTTTTGAGCAGTGAGTGTGACTGCATGACGTTACTCCGCAGTAGAAAAGAAACGGAACCTAAAACTCCACTACAGATCTATAGAGAAAATGTTTTTTCAAACCTAAGAGTCGCATTTCAAATACTATTTACTATTTCAATATCAAATGCTAACTATGAACGTTCGTTCCGCAAATTAAAATAAATTTTCACATATTTACAATCAACGATGAGACAAGATTTAAGTCATCTAGCATTTTTAGGTGTGGAAAGAGAACAATTTGAAAGCGTCGACTTTGATGAAGTAAATAATAAATTTGCTTCATCCAAAGTAAGAAAAATGTATGCACAGTAATTAATTGTATTCATGTATTATATTATTATTAATAAATATAAGTGCCCGATTAAGTCGAGGTGCACGTGATTGAAGCGAGATGAGGGTAAATTAAAATTTTTAAGTTGGCTAGTGGTGTGTCTGAGAATTTTAGATCTTTGGCACTCCAAGCACGAACGTGTACATTTGCCTATGTCCTTTTGTATGTTAGGCCATACGAAACGTTGCTGTATCGGTTTCCTCGAAGCCTTGATGCCAGAATGTGACAGACGATGTAACTGACTACAAATGGCATGGCGAAATCCGGAGGGAACATAAGGTCGAAATCTTGAATCCTGAACATCACAATAAAGTGATTTTCCAGGGGACAGCTGCATTAGCTGCAAGTTGAGATTGATGGAAAATTTGCTTTTCAAGAAGGTTTGTAGTTCTGAATCCCGGTGTTGTTCATCCGCAAGGGCAGCAAACTTTATTGGCGAAGGAACGGCTAGTTCTTCAATACGAGACAAGGTGTCTGCAACAATATCCTGCGAATCCTCAATATAACGAATAGCTGTTGAAAATTGCCCTATGAAGTCTAGGTGTCTCATTTGACGAGGAGAAGTTTTATCCTGGTGAAAAGCATAGATTGTGATCTGTGAAGATCATGAAAACGCGTCCCTCTAGCATATGTCGAAAATATTTGACAGCTTCATAAATTCCTAATAATTCGCGATCGCAAGTGCTGTATCTGGTTTGTGCTGTTGAGGGTTTTTTAGAAAAATATGTCTCCATAATTCTTGGATCTTTTTGTTGTAAAACTGCCCCTATACCTGTTGTTGATGCCTCAACGTGTAGAGATGTTCGGTTATTTTTTGGAAGCAGAAGAGATGAAAAATATGCAACGCCTTCGCGGGAATCGAACAGCGGAACTCTGGAGTACCGGCCCAGCGTGCAGAACCACTACACCACAGACACAGCCTAGGAAAGCGGGAGAAATACCTTATATACTCCCCCTTTTAAAGGGCGACTGGGGTTTTTAGGGGACCCCAATCGCCAAATCCTGGGTGTGGAGATTCCTCATCCAACACCCCTTTTAGTTCGGGCGCCACTGTAGAGACATTAGGATATTTGGAAACAAAAGAGATTGAAAAATTAGCAACCGCCTTCTCCAGGAGTCGAACCGCGGACCTCTGGTGTACTGGCCTAGCGTGCAGAACCACTACGCCACGAAGGCACGCTAGGAAAGCTGGAGAAATACCTTATAATCGTAGAGTGATAATGGTTTAGATGCGGAAGGATACTGCAAATTTGTTGCCGAAATTAAATCATTTTTGGAACCCTTTGCGAAATTATGTGGTCCAGCTTATAACACGTTTATCGTTTTTCTTGCTTCCAACCAAAAAAGAATTTAGAGGTGCTTGTATGGTTGTGCACTAGGTCAGAAACGTCGATAAAAATTGAGCATAGCAAGAAATCTTCTTCAGTCCTTCACTGTAGATGTTTCCGCCATCAGCGAAAATTTCATGACCAAGAAAGGATACTCTTGGTTGGCCAAAAACGCATTTGGAAGGTTTAAGACTGACACTGTACCTTTGAAAACGTTCAAAATCTGTTCTCAAATGTGATAGGTGTTGTCTGAAGAGGAGGCGATTAAGACGTCATCAAAATAAGGTACACGAAATTCGAGGCCGATTAACACCTGATTCATGAAGCGTTGGAACGTTTGAGCAGCACTGCATAAGCCGAAAGTCATGACCGGAAACTCAAATAGTCCAAAAGGCGTAATAACCGCAGTTTCAGCTGGGTTGACGGGTTAACAGCTGGGAATATCAGCTGGGTTAACGGACACTTGGTGATACGCCCGCTCAAGATCAAGGGTTGTAAAAATAGCTTTTCCCTCTAAAACTTGGATAATGTGCAGGACTGGGTAACGATTTCGGCCGCTGTCATTCACGACTTCGAGCAACGGCCCTTCTCGTTTCCCTGGTCGCTATAACGACACACGGTGTGCGGCATTTGTTTGCTTTTTTTCCCAATTTGTGGTGGTAAAAAACAAATACCCGGAGGAGGGCTTTCATAACGTTTCCTCAGTGGACTACGACGTGTATTTCGACCACGTGATGTAGAGCGGTTGCGCTGAAAATGTTCAGTTTGGATTGGCTACTAACTGAGCAACCTGTTTGGACAAACCATCAATTTGAGCCTGTAACGCCACAATACCTGAATTAGGAGTCTGCACTGCGTGTATTTGCGCAGAAATGGCCAGCTCGTGAATTTTATCAGCGATTTCGGGAAGATTTTTAAGTGGCTCGCTACTGGCCGCTAAAATGGTTTGCATGTTAGATGGGAGTCTATTCATCCATAATGTTTTAAGAATGTTATCCGTTAGGTTACCGGTGGCTAAGTCTGACATTTTAGATAGCAATTGAGAAGGCCTTATACCACCCGGCTGTAAACGTGCAACAGCTGCTTGATTTTAACTGTCTCGGATTCTTCATAAACAGAAATTAATTTTTTTTTTAAGATTTGTATTTGTCTGTCACCGGTGGATTCAAAATTATTTCACGAGCTGATTGCAGCACCTCTGATTCTAACGCGGCGATCGCTGTATAAAATTGCGTTTCGTCGGCAGTAACTGCGCATCCAATTGAAGGAACCATAACGATGGGTCTCAGCGACGAAAAGGTGATGGCTTAATTGCCACTCGCGCCAATTGTGAAGCAGCATTGTTGTCAACCACTTTAGATCAATCAAATATGCACAGTAATAATATGTATGAAAAAATAATCAATATGTATATAGTGACACAGTTTCCTGGTACTTGAAATCAGAGAAATTGGCGGCTCAAATGCAGCAGACGATGAAATTATGACAGAAATATGTTGAGTCACCGGAATGCGGCAGAACGCTTGAAATCACATGTGAAATGTGTTACTTGCATTTCATCACACTGGATAACTTACTGGTGCTCAGAATTTTGACATATAAACTCCTTATTCGTGCAACATTGAAGGTAGCTATTCTTAATAAATACCGGTCACCAATTATGGTAGTACAATTTTTTGAGACAGATCGTTAAATAATTATAACAATTGAATAGAATAAATATTATTTTGTTTTTGGTTGCTATGGGTTACCAGATTGGCAGAGTTGAGTTGTAGTAGGCAAGTTGCCACATATCTATTTATCTATAATGTATATTAAACTTTTAATTGTTTAAGAATTGTATTTTTTAAAAACACTTATATAAATATGTAAAATAAATAACACCTTTTTAACAAATTCTAGATCATCGTATGTCTGATTTTTTCGCCGACATAGATGCATTTCCGAATCCATGGCTTGTGTAGTTAGGTAGTGAGTGTTCTTAATATATTTTTGAGTATTTTATGGCAGATTCAGCATTTTATTATTATTTGCATTTTTTTCTTATTACGAATATATTCTATACATTATAATACTGAAAGTTTTTTGTGGGGGGGCGCCAAAAAGGTATTTTGCCCCGGGCGCCAGTTATGCTCGCTACGCCACTGGGAAGCAGCGTGTTGTTCTGTTCCGTTTACTAGTAACTGAGTATTGCAGTTTTAGTCAATTGTTGCGAAAGTACGGTTTCGTAATCGATTGAATGCACACAGAACCGATGACAGATAGATGCAATTTATTTTACCAAAAGAAGCACTTCACAACTCTAGCACTTTCCACAAAAATACTCGTACAACTCTTCTCAGTATCAACGAGTACATTCAGTAGCTTCACTCCAAACTACTAAGACCGTTAAACACAACGCCTCTTACGGATATTTCAGTGCTCCGAAGTCGCTCTGAACTAACAGTATTGAAAAACGGATTCTCGTCCCAGTGTTATACAGTTTTCCGCCGGCCCCCGAGAAATTTCTAGGACCTTCCACTTCTCGAAATTATTCGAAGGCATGTGAACGCTGGAAGCGGTTACAGTTTCTTATAGGACCAATTACAGTTATTGAATTACTGTACTCATTACAGTTATACAGGTCCGTTCCAAAATATCGCTAAACTTGGTTACTACGAGCCATATTCGGAAACTAAGTACCGTTTTGGAAAAAAAAAAAAAAAAAATAGTAAAACAATTTTTTCGAATCCAATTTTATTTTTACATGAAAATACATGTCTTAAACTATTTTTCAACATAGTTTCCGCCAATGATCAAACACTTGTCATAGCGGGTGACCCGTTTTTGTATACCATCGTCAAAGAAACTTCCCGCCAGCTTCGATAACCACGACTCTACAGCATTTTTCGTGTCATCGTCAGATCCAAAGCGCTTGCCACCAAGCTCGCGCTTCATGTGCAGGAACAAGTGATAGTCGGACGGCGCCAAGTCCGGGCTGTACGGCGGGGGATCGAACTGCTCCCAATGAAACTGTCGAATTAACGATTGAGTGACACCAGCAGTATGGGGCCGAGCATTGTCATGGAGCAACACAATTCCTTTACTGAGCATTCCTCTTCGTTTGTTTTGAATGGCACGCCTTAGTTTTGTTAAAGTCTCACAATATCGTGCCGCATTAATGGTTTCACCTCTGGGAAGAAATTCAAAAAGCAAAACGCCTTTCCTATCCCAGAAGACAGTGCACATGATTTTTTGTGATGACATTGTCACTTTGAACTTTTGTTTTTTCGGAGAATGAGTGTGTCTCCACTCCATCCATTGTTGTTTCGATTCTGTTGTGAAATGACACACCCAAGTATCATCACCTGTCACAATTTTGTTTAAAATGTTTTCTACCTCATCACTGTACCGAGTGAGAAATGTCAGGGCACTTCCAAGTCGCTTTGTTTTGTGAACATCAGTGAGCATTTTTGGAACCCATCGGGAACACAGTTTGCGATAATTCAAGCGGTCAGACACAATTTCGAACAAAACAGTACGTGAAATTTGTGGAACTGCCTCTGAAAGAGTTATCATAGTGAAGCGTCTGTTCTCATGAATTGCTTCATCAACTTTTCTTACCAAATCATCGGTGACAACAGAAGGCCGACCACTCCGAGCCTCGGCGTGGACATTTGTTCGACCTGCATTAAACATTTTTACCCACTTTCTCACCATTCCATCACTTATCGCGTATTCACCGTAAACTTCTGTCACTTGACGATAAATTTCGGCCCGTTTAACATTCCTCGCGTTCAAAAATTTAATCACGGCACGAATCTCACAGTCAGCGGGAGAACTAATTGTCTTAAACATTTTGAATGTGCACAGTAAACTGAAAACACAACATAGAGCAACCAAAATGGCGACAAATGAAAGTCAGTGAACAAGAAAGACTAGTGCGCATGCGCGGGACGCCTACCACAGCGCTGCGACGGCGCTAGAATGAAACGGTACTTAGTTTCCGAATACGCTACGTATTTGGCGATTTTTCCACAAATTTTGATTCGCTAAAACTGCAAAAAATTTTAAATAATCGCTAAAAACATCGATAGTCGGCCATATTCCGCCATTTTAGCGAGCTAGCCTATTTGCTCAATGTTAAATAGATTTTTCCTTTATTCTTATTTTTCCAACAGAGCATCTTCTCTGGCGAGCATTTCATGTTATGTTCTACAAAAAATGCTGCAGTTTCTCAAAAATTATTTACATATGTACAAAATTCGTAACACTATTAATAACATCTGCGTTTTAATCTTTTCCCAAAATTGTCCATCCGTCAATTAACCAATGGATATTGGAATTCTGCGCATACTGAAATGCAGATATAAAATAGCTTTCTAAAAACCGATGCTTAAGTAACGCTATCCAAAAACTCTAGAAATATTTTAATATAAAATCTGATATGTGGAGTATTGCAAGATAACGAGAGGAAGTGTCTGCTTATTTTTTGAAAAGTTCTTCGTATAAATTTTATAGCCAGCTATCAAATTCCACGATGATAACGAGAGCCGCGAATCGAAGGTTTTCGAATATCGTAACAAAAAGCAAAATTTTCCTATTAATGGTTTTGTTTATTTAAGTATGGCAAAGCACCTGAGGGCTATATGCCTGAGGGAAAAGATGCCTCAGCGGAGGCCCTTGTAAAGTAAACTGGCTCGTATACACGTTACAGATGGTGAAAACCATGAAAACACCCATGAAGCCTGGCCTGTTCGACGGGTTTCGAGCCTCGGCTGCGTTCAGCGACTTTACCGCTTGTGGGCCTCTTTCCTGTTAATGGAATATCAGAAGGAATGCTAAAGGAAGATGACGTAACTGAAATCTTACGCCGCGATGACAATGCCTCGATGATCAATCAATAAACGGGACAGCGAATATCGGTAATACAGCTTTAAATCTAGAAAACTTCGCCATTTCGGCTTCGGGTCACGTTTTAATTCCATGTGCAGGAAAAAAAAAATTTCAATTTACTTCGAGTCACTTTTTAATTTCATGTGCAGATTCAGAGAAAAAAAATTCATATTAAAAACTTTAAAAATACTAATAAGGAATTTTTCTTTATAATTTTTACGTAAAAGTATTTTCTCACTGCATTTAATTTGGAGATTTAAAAATCCGGAATTGTCGAAGTCTCGGATCTCGTACTTTATACTGTAAAAATACTTAAATATGTACAACATAGAACACAACTTCAAAGCCTAATCGGCCTGGATCCAGCTCCTGAGTTCTTGTACGCCGATGAGCTCAAAAATCAAAAATCACATATGAAATCTAAATCAGGCCTTAAGAAAACTGCTTTTTGGGACGTTGTCAAAGCTGTTTTTTTTAAACTACAAATTTGCTAGCTCTTTAAACTTTATATCTAATTTGCATTCTGGTCTCAGCTGTTTAAAAAAATAGAAACTACAGGAAAGAATTAACATAAAAATAACCTTTTAGCTAAAAAATCTTATACAGTGAGCTTACCGAAACGAACTCTGAAACACAGATATTTATTATATACAAGTTAAACTTTCTTTAACCTCAAGTTAATCTTTAGAATTAGAAGTTACTGTGACTTGTTGTTATAATCTGTTCTTGTGACATATTATTCCAATCCAACTAAATCGGCTTAAAACGCAAATACTAACACTTTTCGAGTTAACTTTTACTTTTCAGTCATCTCCATGCTTAAACAGCAACGTTTAATAGAATTATATACTTAAGCAGCTATAAAACATTATTATCACAATTATTGCAGTCACTGGTCAGCAGCGAAAAAGTTGGAGTAATTAGGTTCAATTAAGTTAATCACATTCGTACTTTTTTTCTTAACTCCTTTTATGTAAAATTCTCTTCGCATTTTCCTGGTGTGAGCTGGAATATTTCCAACCCGGAAGCAGGATTGGAACGAAATTTAAATGCTACTAGTTAACCAAGTAAAAAATACCTTACTTTTCAGCTGTGTAGAATTCCAAGTATAACGCAGGGTTATTATGTAGTGTGCAATCTACCGCTTTTAGTTAGTTATTTAATTTTTAGATGACACGACTGAAATTAGTTGTTATTTTAGTGATTTCTTTATGCGGCCATTTCCTCATGCGTTCGAAATAAACAGTAACGTTTACTGGCGCCATCTAAAAAAATAACTAAAAGTTATAGATCGCATACTACATAATTAACACAAAGGCAATTTTGAAATTGGTCAAAATGGCGCAATTTTATTATGGCGTAGATTTTTAATAAAATTCGAAGAGGCATTCACTATTTAAAAATATATTCACTGCTTTTTACTTCCTTGTACAAAGTTTTACTTCCTTGTACAAAGTACAGGAAGTATTGTAATCACAAAAAAATCCGGGTATCATATTTGAACGAAAATATCCATTTTGACCGCTATCGAATGCAATTTAACGATGTTTTTGAGTGACATCTGTACGTAAGGGACAGAAAAAAGGACTGTTTTTTTTTTCTCAAACGGATTATAAAATTGATTTAAAATGGATTCAGAAGAGATTTTTTAGTGACAGTATGTATATGTCACGAATATGTATACAATAGATACGTACGTATGTATCTTGCATAACTCAAAAACGAGTAGCCTCAGTACGTTGAAATTTTGTATGGACTGGTATAACATGAAGTTGTGCACCTCCCTTTTTGGTTGCAATCAGCCACACTAAAAGTGTATAAATATATCCCCACTCTGTTACTCGCTCCGTGAGTTTAGTGTTTTATTTTTATAAGTTGGTAAATTGTGTGTTTTTTGCTTTGAAAGTGATTGAATTCTATTGTTATGTTCCGGTTAAGTTTTTTTATGCCTTTAGTTAATCTGCAGCATTACTTGTAAAATTATCATTCATTTAAAAGTTTAAGTGATGCTAACCCTAACGAGGTAGCTATTTATTTACATTTGAAACTCTTAGTAGAATAGTGAATTAAGTCAGTTTTGCACTTTCAGTGTCTTTTTGCCGAGTAGGACCAAAAGTGAACATTCAGTTTTATGTACCAAAAAATCTGCTATGTTGTCCGCTGGCCTAATTGCTTGTTTATGTATACAAACTATAATTTTAATTGTAAAAAAAATTTTTAGCTGTTTTAATTGTATTTGGCATTGTATGTTTTTCTGTATTATACAAATTTCACTGCAGATGTTTTAGAGCTTTTATGTATTTTTGCATTGCATTTATGTATTTTTCCGAGAAGCAGAAAGTACTGGAAATATCTCGGTGTACGGTTAAAAGCTATAAAAGCCCGGAATGCCATCTACATTTAGTTGCTTAGTTATTGTTGTTGCGATTTTTGTTCTGCGTGAAATCAGATATGAGAGCTGGCTTCCTCTTTAGATGCGTTTTCTATTGCGTTGTGTTTAACGTTCTGAGGAGTTTTTAATTCCTAACTACTGATTGTACTTTGTGATACTGTGAACTCCTGTACGAGTATTTCTGAGGGAAATTCCAGAACTTTGAAGTGTTTTTGTTACTAAAATAAATTTTATTATTTTATTAACATTATTATTATTTATTAAATAAAATAAATTTTATTAATCTATCAGCGAACTTGTGTACATTCAATCTACTACGAACCCGTGCTCAAGCAACAATACGTAAGGCATCAGAAACACTTAATATCATACAGAATTTGATGCAAGTTAAAAAGTAATTTAGAAATTGATTCGACGTCCGAACTGATGAGAAGTTCATGTCACTTTGGGAATTTCTAACGAATCTGACGATTACAAAGCTGTGATAGATCACCATTTACAAGAAACTACTGCGGAAGAATCGGAGTGTATGAAATGAAAAAGACCGCATCAAGCAATAATAAAAGAAAACTAAAACATCACAAAACTTCTCGTTGCCTTCGGCACATCATTATGTATTGAAGGATTGGTTTTGGATTGTTTTAGTTTATTATGGCAAAGCATAGACGGGCTGTTCGAAATGCGAGAAAAAAGCAAAGTACCTCTTTCTTCCAGTGGCCAAACAGATATAATTTACTTGCAACGATCTTTCTTTCAACAGCAGACAATTTCGTTTCTCACAAAAATAAATAAATGCATATTTAACCTTTCAGAAACAAAAATTTTTAATTTTAATTGCGATTATATTGCCGTGGATATATACGAAACTAAAATACTGACTGGAAATTAATTGAATCGACTTTACAAGATCTATTAGCATATACTGAAATATTGCTAAAAAGTGGTGGCAACATATACAGCTGTGCATAACATTCATTTTATACCGTATTCTTTATCAGATACTGGTAACTATATTTTTGGGAGCTCTGTTTTTGCGATAGTTTTGTTAAAGCACACTAGGGCTATCTGCCTAAAGGTATGGTTTGGTTTATTTGCTTATGGCAAAGAAGCACTCAAGGGCTTTCTGCCTAAACACCCATGCAGCCGGCCCGTTCACCAAGATTCGAACCCCGTACGGAACTGACAGTGTTCAGCGACATCTTGGCCGCTGGTGGGCGCATCTGACCGAGGAAAGGAATGCTTTCGGGGAGAGCTTTCTAAAGGAAACAGGCTCGTAAACACGTTAAACATGGGAAAAATCATAAAAACGGCTATGCAGCCAGCCTGTTCGCCTGGAATCAAATCCAGGTTAGAACTACCTGTGTTCAGCGATTTTACCGCTCGGGCACCAGTGGGCATTGTTAAACGGACATCGAATGATTGTTTAGAATCAGAAGTTTCTTTCCATTTAAAGCTATATCATCATTTTTAAATTAATGAAATAAGGACTTGCGGGTTTTCTTAAATCTAGTTACGGCCTCGAACTGAGTTCCAACATGCGGCCCTTACCTGACATGGAATTTGGTTAGGTTAGGTTATTTAATTACGGCAAGGCCTCGAGGGCTATCTGACTCAGGGGAGGAATGCCTTCGTGGAGGACTTTCTACGGGAAACTGGCTCGTATACACGTTACACATGGGGAAAACCACGAAAACATCCATGCAGCCAGCCCGTTCGCGGGATTCCAACCTCGGACCGAACTACCAGTGTTCAGCGACTTTACCGCTCGGCTGCTGGTGAGCCCACGAAATTTGGCCACCTCTGATATATAGTTTAATTTCGGAACCAATTTCGCGTATTCAGTTATTCAGTAAGATGCCTGTTTTTTGAGAAGAATGGTGTATACGAGCCAGTTTCCCTTAGAAAGTCGTCCACGAAAGGCATCCCTCTCCTTAGGCAGATAGCCCTAGTGTGCTTTGCCATAATTAAATACACCACACCACATCTTGAGAAGAATGATGTAGTATCTTTTATGGTCGTACTAAATACACTAAAAAGTACACTAAAAATACACTAATAAACAAAATACATTAAAAAACTCGGTCTATTGATAGCTCGAAAATAATTGTCAGTAAATAAATTTTAAACATATTTTTCACAAAAGAAAACATGTTACCTCGCAGCCTAGTCACAGCTTTTTCTCGTGACGAAGAAACTAGTAGAGTTGTGGCGTCTTATTTTATTTTTCTAACGGTTAGTTTTATTTTGGAAACAGCCTTTCCTTTAAATTCTCATTTTCCAACCTACGCTTTATGTGTAACGTGTATACGAGCCAGTTTCCCTTAGAAAGTCCTCCACGAAGGCATCCCTCGCTTTATGCAGATAGCCCTAGTGTGCTTTGCCGTAATTAAATACACCACACCACACCACACTACACCACACACTAACCTACGCTTTCTTAGCAGAAGGAGATTTCAGTTTCGCGCATTAGGCGAAGTAGGGTAAAAAGCTACTATTTAAGCTGAGGTTTATTTCACACAGAGCGCGTTCTGCCTTTCGGCCACATTGTTCGCAACTAGTAGTTAAAGCCTGCTGTTTTACGACCATGCTTATTAATTGCCTATTAATCTACGTCGGTGATATTAGCCAAGAGTCGACTGCGTGTTAAATATATCTGTAGAGCTTCGGCTGGTTATTAAACTTAGGATTAGGTTTAAGCCACAAATGTGGCTATTTGTACGACCACGTGGTGTTATCTGTGAATATATTTGCGTTAAAATGAAAAGGTTTTTTAACCCTTTTTCTGAATTGTTACTGACACAACAGAATTTAGCGAATAATCGCTTCAGATTTCTACTAGGTTCTAGCAGTCAAATAACTTTAATTTAGCTAGAACACTATAAAGTGATCGTTGTTACTGTAAACGTCAGTCCTACTGTCAAACATAACACTGTAGTAAATAATGGTGAAAACAAAATGTTGCTTTGAAATTACATCGCAAAATAAATCATATCGCATAAAGCACTCTTGGACTTTCTAAGGAAGTACAATTTTTTCCTTGAACTTTAAAAACTAACGAACTGCATTTTACCTCTGAGGGCATAGCCCTATTCGGAATTAATGAAGAAGGCGTGAAATCTATTTACAAAATCATAGCTCAAGACGATATCACAATACCCAGAAGAACAGAAATTTTAAATCCCGAATCCATAGCCGAAAATAGAAATTTCTGCTACGGCATTATAGAATATCCCGGTGAGAGTTGCCAATGCAACTGAGAAGGCGAGAGTTATAAAGAAAGGTGCAGTGGTTGCAGCATGTACTCCAGTAACCAGCGTTGAAAGAAACAGTAACCTCCCAGAATCCGTGTCTTCAAGGGAATATTACATCTGAGTTATTGCAGAATGTGCAATTAAACGATAAGGAGAGAAATGCTGCTGAATGTGTCATTCAAGATCTTCAAGATGTTTTCTCCCGCTCGTCTTATGACGTAGGTCGAACCAGTTTGACGCAACATCGAATCGATACCGACGATTATTCTCCAATCAAGCAACATCCAAGACGTCTACCGATTGCTAAACAGGAAGAGGTAGAAAAACCTCCAAAGGACATGTAAGAAGCATGTCATCGAGCCTTCAGCAAGTCCAGGGGCATCTCACATTGCCCTCGTCAGAAAGAAAGACGGTTCAACTCGATTTTGCGTTGACTGTCGGCGGTTGAACGACGTGACGAAGAAAGACAGCTATCCTCTTCCTAGAATTGACGACATTCTGGACACTCTTTCTGGAAGCAAGTAATTTTCGACACTTGATTTAAAAGTGGATATTGGCAGGTAAAAATACATCCTGATGACCGAGAAAAGATGGCATTTACTACCGGACATGGACTGTGGCAGTTCAAGCTGATGCTATTTGGACTCTGTAATGGACCGGTGACATTCGAACGCCTCATGGAGACTGTTTTGAAAGGTCTTTCCTATGAAGCCTGTCTGATATACCTGGATGGCATCATCATCGTCGGGAAGAGTTTTGAAGAAGAACTGCAAGAAGCCAATCTAAAGTTGTGTCCCGCTAAATGTAAATTATTCAGACAGGAAATGACTTACTTCGGACACGTTATCTCTGCTGAAAGTGTGTGTATAGTCCTGAAAAAGTGTCATCAGCTATAGACTGGAAACTTCCCGAAAATGTCCATCAGCTAAGAAGTTTCCTAGGACTTTGCACCTAGTATAGGAGATTTGTGAAGGACTTTTCTTTCGACGCAAGACCTTTCCACAAACTGACAGAAAGCAAACAAAAGTTCTTGTGGGCAAAAGAAAGAATGTGAGGATGCATTTAACAGCTTGGAGGAGGTTTTAACATCGGCTGCAATCCAAATATTTCATCAGCTCGACAAATCATTTATTCTCAACAGGGTTTCGAGCAATGAGAGTGTCGATACTGTTTTGTCCCAAGAAATAAACGCCCAAGAATGTGTCATAGCCTACTGGAGCAAGTACCTTTCGAAACCGAAGAGGAATTACTGTGTCAACAAGAAAGAGTTTCTCCCCATAGACGTCTACTGATTGTTAAGCGATTTCCATCATTATCTCTACGGCAGAAAATTCCTACTCCGCACGGATCATGCTTTGTTGACCTGTCTTTTAAATTTCAAGAATCCTGAAGGTCAAATGGACACGTGGATACAGAGAGTCCAGGAATATGACATTACTATCCGTCATCGGAAGGGATTATCACACGGAAACGCCGATGTCCTGTCTAGAAGACCTTGCCCAGGAAACTGCCGATAATGTTCGGAAATCGAAGCGAAATACGAGCTGCTGAGACCGGTCGCACGACAAATTACAACGTCAACATCTACTTATCGAGACCCATGGAGTGATAAAGAAGTCAGGAAAAACCGGCTAGAAGACGGTGACATTAAACCCATAATTGATTTAATGGAGTCCTCAAACAGAAAACCTACCTGGCAGGACATTTCGAGCTACAGTCGTCCCACGACAAAACAATATTGGGCTATCTGGGACTCACTCTGTATTCGAAAAGGCGTTTTGTATAGAAAATTCGAATCCGGGTGATGGAAAGGCTTTCCGATGGCATTTGCTACTTCCAAGATCCCGGATCCCAGACGTCTTTAAATAGTTACATAGCAGCCCTAAAGAAGGCAACTTCGGAATAATGAAGACCTCGCAGAGAGTTCGTGAACGCTCCTACTGGAGTAATGCAAATGATGACGTGCAAAAGTGGTGCCGATCCTGCGATAACTGTGCGGATCGGAAAGGACCAAAGAAACGCAGTCAAGGCAAGCTGCAATGTTACAACATAGGAGCGCCTTTTGAACGTATCGCGTTTGACATCTTGGGACCTCTGCCACGAACTGCTGATGGCAAAAAATACATCCTTCTTGTCATTGATTACTTCACCAAGTGGCCTGAAGCGTATCCTATTCTTTATCACGGGACTGTGACGATAGCAGAGGGAACGATACAACACTGGATTTCCAGGTTCCGAGTCCATCTTTAGTCAATTCCGATCAAGGAAGGAATTTTACCTCAGCTGTAATCAAAGAACTCTGCAAGCTATTTGGCTTTGACAAAACCCAAACGACGCCATTACATTCCCAGTCAAACGGCATGGTAGAGAGGTTTAATCGAACCATCCTTAATAAGCTTCCGTTGGTGGTTTCCAGAAATCAACTGGACTGGGACAAGAAGTTACCTCTCTTTTTACTGGCTTACCGTAGTGCTGTCCACGAGACTACCGGCTATTCCCCATCTCAGATGTTGGTCGTGATCTTCGTCTGCCTTGTGATCTTTTGTTTGGACGCCCTCCAGATGCGCCTTCATCGCTTGAGGAGTACATCCAAGATCTCCAGCACCCGTTTGAAGCGATGCACAAGCTTGCACGATAGCGAGTCAACTTGGTGACGGAGAAGATGAAGACCAGATACGACGCGAGAGCTTCTGGACAGCGACTCAACGAAGGAGACAAGGTGGAATTGTGGAATCCGACTCGACGGAAAGGACTCAATCTTAAACTACAGTCACCTTGAGATGGCCCACATACAGTACAAAACAGGTTGTACGACGTCGTGGTTCGGATCCGTAAGTCATCGAACTCTAAGCCTAAAGTTGTTCATTACGATAGATTAGCTCCTCACTGTGGGCATAGTACCTAGTGTATATAATGTAAAATGTACAAGACCATGGTCCTTTTTGTTTCTAAATTTGTAAATTTGTGCACTCATTAATTGATTTAGTATTTGATTTGTTTTATGTTACTTATTTCAATTATTGTTTATGTTGTTTGTTATTTTAAAGGAATGTGTATTATTGAATTGATGCTTTAGGTTAAGTATGGCCTTCTGTCCAGGGACTGTACTTCCCGGGACGTGCAGTCCTTGGGAAGGGGGCAGTATTACGAATTTTGTATTTAGTTATATTTTTAGTAGAATTATTATTAAGATTGTTTTATTTCCCGTGGAATGCAGCGCGTGACAAATTTTAAAAGAAAGTTACACCGGAAAAGTAAACATACAAGAGCACGTGCATTTAAGGTTGAATAAAAGTTTATCTCTGCAATTGATATTTCAAAATTTCCCCACTTTTTGAAAGTTTGATATGCGCTAATTTTGGATTACCCTGTAGTATTGTATACTTGTGAACATTTCTGTTCAGGATATTTGATTTTGGAGTATAATAAAAGATTTTTTTCCCACAGATGGCATGCCATATGTGGAAGCAGTTGTGACAGCTGTTTCGACATTAAAACCATCAGCGCCGAAGACAGTCGCCGTAGCTGAGGTATCATCTACGGAGACTAATCTAAAGCTTTCGAAGACGACAACGCAACCACCAACTAGTTCCAGCACCGACGGTAAGGAAGTAGACCAGCCTCACACAGTGTCCGTCGCTGAAAATAATAATGTGGCAGAACGTTGCTCCTGCAAGTATAACAGTCCGGATAAGAACTTGGTAGCTTATGCCGGAAATGAACTATTACAGAATGGAAATCACGTAAAGTCCAACTGCACGGTAAAATTTCACTGCAAAGAAATTGGCTATTACCGTCTGACGGGTCCAAAGGAAATAACTTGCACAGACTGTCGTCCTTTTCATTCTGCTGCCTATCCTGAATGCAAGGAACCTGTGCATGGTAAATGTTTTTTTCATAAATAGACTGTTCATATACTGTGAGAAGTGAAATTAGCTTACCAATTCCTACTGCAAAGTCCTCCTTTTTTAAACTGATCGGTCCTATTTATAGTTAAGATCCATTTGCCTCAAAATTAGGGTTAAAAGGGCCACAGTATTCATCCACAGTATTCGATAAATACTTTTTACTTCCTTGTACGAAGTAAAAAGGAAGTATTGTAATCGCGAAAAGTTTCAGGCAGCATATTTCAACGAAAATATCCATTTTGACCGCTTTCGAATGCAATTTAACGATGTTTTTACGTGATATCTGTACGTAAGGACAAGATTCGGTGCTACTTTGGTAGACGGTTGCACGGATTTTGGCGATTGTTTGGCGATTTTTCTTTTGGCGAGTAATACAACTTATGGTAAACCCATTTTTCGCTATACGAAAGTAAACCCATTGCTGGATAAGTTATTTATGGTAACCGATACTTTGTTGTCATTTTATTAAAAAAATAATGCGTTTTATTCTGCATAACTTCTGTGTTTTAAATATTATTTATGGCTTCTAAATATTAAAAATCAATTTAATTTTACATTTTTATTTGAAATAAAAATTTTGTTGTTTATAATATTTCATATAATTTTATGTTGTTGATGATGTAATCAATGACGTCACCTTACTTAAAAAGTAATTGGTTTTATTAATATCTATAAATTTAATCTAATGTTTTAAACATTATTTATGGCTGTTAAATATTAAAATACGATTTAATTTTGCATTTGTTTTAAAAATGATTTTATTATGAATGATTATTTAAATAATTTTAATTCTATGCGTGATGTAATCAGCTCCCTGATTGGTTACTGAATATTTGTGCATTACCGCGCCATTTTAAAATTTTATTATTCATCTCTTCGAATTCGTCAGATTTCAAATGGAATGAATATCTTCGTTCCGAAGATGAATGTTGTTATTGGTAATTACCAAGAATTATTGGTATTGGAATAAAAAAAATTGCCCTTTGAGACCTTATTTTGGCCAACCTGTCTTTCCTAATCAAAGATTTATTTATAAATTGTTAATAGCATCAGAGGAAATTTATTTTAAATTTTTTGAGGAAACCTCGCTAATTGTTTCTTCAGTGAAGTGTGAGATATGTGGATAACAGATGAAGATGGTTAAAAGAGCCGATTCAATTCTGATTTCGATTTTTTTGTGGTACTTATTAATAAACAAGAGGTTAAATTACTCAAAAAATGTAAGTACATATTTTTCTTTTATTTTATAATTGTATACTTCAATTTTTGTTAAAAAATTAATACACTATTTTCAAAAATTGCTGAGATAATTATTGTCACATATGTTTTAATGTTAATTATATTTTATATAACGTATTTTAAAGTATTTGAATTTAATAATATTCTAATTCTTTTAAATGTTGGTAGGATGGTTTTAATTCGATATTCAATTTCAGTAATATTTTAATCTAATTAAACGTTGGCACAATGTTTTTATAGCGGTGTTTTTATTCTTTTTTTCGCTATATGAAAGTAATAATAGCCTTACTTTATATTTTATACTCATAGTAAATGTATTTATTTACACTTGCTTGCCATCTTAAAAAACATTTTCAACAAAAAATTAATCCATTACTTTTAACGATATTTATTTTTTTTTTTTTTAAGTTTCGAATGCGTAAAAACAGCGTTTTTCAAGATGGCTGACGATTGTAAAAATCGCGCCAACAATTGCGCCAACGTAAATCGCCAAAAATCCGTGCAACCGTCTACCAAAGTAGCACCCAGAATTAAAGACTCTTTTTCCTCCGAAAAAATTATAAAACTGCTTTAAAAGGAATTCTGAAAAGAATTTCTCGTGGCGTCGGTACGAACTTACGTATCTCGCATAATTCAAAAATGAGTAACCTCAGAACGTTGAAATTTTGTATATAGGACTACTATAATATGTAGATGTGCACCTCGTATTTTAGTTGCAATCGACCGCGCAAAACGTATATAAATATATTTATGTATACTATATCCACTCTGTTACCCAGCTCAGTGATCTCAGTTTCTTTACTCTTACATGTTTGTAAATTGTACATTTTTTTGCTCTAAAAATGATTGAATTGTGTTGTTCTTTATCTTCCGGTTAAGGTTTTTATGCTTTTAGTAAATCCCTATGCAGTATTTTTAGAATTATCAACAATTTTAAAGTTGTTTAAGTGCCGCTAAGCCTAATACTTTTCTTGATGGCGGCCATTGCTCGTTTACATTTGAAACAGCAGGATAGTGGATTTGTTGCCAATCTAGAGAAACTTAGCTTCGTAACAACAAAGAGAACGCCTTCATTTATTATTACGAATTAATTCATGCTTAATCCTTTCTGGAATTTTTTCCAGGAAATAAGTGTTTAAGATTTACTTCGTAATTTTTAATGCAGATATTTTGAGTTTTTATGTATTTTTGCCTTGTCGCGAAGTGAGAACTGAATTAATTCAATGAGAAATACCCAATCGCCTGTATTATTTTGGATATATATATGAATTATTTGAATAGAACATGTGGCAACGATTGGATAATAATAATGATGTAAATTTTGTGCATTCTGACTTATAATATGAACGAAATATAATACTGGTAAGTGAACCTAGCGCCTGAATGTCGCTATGATAAACAAATATAATGAATTTTAAAGAATACATTTGTTCTATTGTGGTTTATGCGCTGTCGGCGAAGTAGATTTAATTCAATCCAATACGTTTAAATTAAATGCAAGAAAAAATGCGTATAATTTAATATTCCGTACAAGGAAGTCATGTGGTGTACACATCAGATTTTTTTATGAATAGGAAACTACACTTACGACAGTAAAGGTTTTAATCTTAAACCAGGTAAAGATCTGTTATTATAATTAGTTATTCAAAAATATTAGAAGACAGTATTCGTAACTCCCCCCCCCCAAAAAAAAAGAAGGGGGAAAAATCTGAACGAAAGGGCTTGTCAAGGTTTTTTACACTCTCGCTTAGATCGCAGTCTACCATCCTGCTGTTACATTTACTTCTACTAACCCATTTTTTGGCTTTTTAGCTTTATTACTAAGCATCATTTTCTTCGCCCTTAAACGCCATATACAATTTAACAGCAAAATTGCAAAAATTTTAAAAGCAGCGTTTAGAATTCCCAATGCAGCGTTAAATTTTAGCATACATTTTACTATTTTTGGTTTTAGTCATTTTCCAGTTAATCACGTCAATGTTCACTTTTCTTATACAAATTTTTTGTTGTCTTTTTATCATTAACGTTTTGTGTGTTTACCTCATTTATTAAATATCACATTCTTGGTACTTACGCAACATAAAATTAGATTCAGGAACAAAATAACAAAATATTTAAAAACAGCATATCTTTAGAATTTCCAATAGACAGTATCGCGAGCAAAAATGTTTTATTCCATACAGTGTTGCCACTGCTCGCTTTCAAGTCGTTGAGTTCGTTAGTAAAAAATTCATTAAAATTTTACAAGATTTCCAGGTACCCATGTTCGGGTGAAGGACTACGTTATTCAGAATTTGATAAAAAAGATTTAAAAAAGAATCCATATCCCATACAGAGACCTTGTTTTTAATGTGTTTTTTGTGTGATAAACCGAATGTCTCCCAAGAGTACGTGTTATTAATGTAAATATGGCGATTAATCGCCAAACTGGAGCAATTTTTCGCACTTTTCAAAACAGCTTACAAAACTCATAACAAATAAATTTCGCGCGTAATAGCAGTTGAAGAATTTTTAAACAATAAGTAAACTAGAACCATTTTTGTGAACGTTATGAAAACTTATATCCTATGTAAAAACATGTAATGTCTAGGCTGCAGATATGCAATACATCAATTTATAAATACTTTTAATGTATCACGTTTTAAATAGTAGTTCTTTTATTTATCAATTTCCAACCGTAATGTTAAATAGATTCCTTATTTCGTATTCTTAGCAGCAATCATTGGTTATACAAAATTCAACAGTTATACAAAATTCAGGAACAGAAAAATAAGGAAATGAATAAAGAAATACATTAAAAATTAAGTAAATGAATGAAATGTGAGTTATCATCCATTATTCCAGATCTAAAATTCGGAATTTTTTAAAAACATTGAAGGAAGAGAGAAAAATTGTGAAATCAGAAAAATAAATTAGGAAGACTGTAAGCAAATAAATAAATAAATGAAAAGAAAGGGGAAAAAGAAGAAATGCCAAGGCTTCTTAATTTGATTTAACAGAATTAATCATTAACAATTACCGTCATCTATAATCTATTTCTTATGCTCCAGATGGATTAAAGTCATGTTACTGCAAAGAGTTTAAAATGGATTAAAGTCACTTTGATTATGTTCGAAATGGATTGCAGTCATACTGATAACTGGCGAAGACTTTATGTCACGAACATGAGTATGTTACTACCATCGAAATTCCACCCCTTTTAACTGCCTTGTACGAAGTAAAAGAAGTATTGTAATCGCGAAAAATTTCGGGCATCATATTTCAACGGAAATATCCATATCGACCGCTCGCGAATCCATTTAAACGATGTTTTTGCGTGACATCTGCGTGTACGAACAGTACAAAGTACACCTTTTCCCGAAACGGATTGAAAAAGGTATTTAAAATGGATTCAGAAGAGATATTTCGTGACATCTGTGCTTATGTACGTACTTATGTATATATCTTGCATAACTCAAAAATGAGTAGCCTCAGAACGTTGAAATTTTGTATATGGGACTGCTATAACATGTAGTTGTGCACCTCCCTTTTTTGTTGGCAATTGGCTGCAACAGAAGTAATGTAATGTTTTTCTTCTTTTTATCTAATATCAAAGTGGGGTGGAACCTAGTGAACAACTAAGCGAATAATCGCTTAAGTTCAGTAACAGAAATGTAAAGCTCAAAAAGGGTTAATTACCCTTTATTACTCAAAATAAGGATTAACAGGTGGTCCCTTTCTCAGAACGTACAGCAAAGCCTCCCCTTGGGATTGAACTCAAAATTATAAGAAATAAGAACTTAATCAATGACTAACTAAAGAGATTTAGCCGAAGCTAACACAATTTTAAGTAATTGGCCCCTAAATAACGAATTAGCTCGCGAAGGTATCAAAGTCCCGTAATACGGCCGAGCATAGTAACAGATTAGAGAAATGAGGCCAAAAGGCAAACGCGACTTAAATACTACTCCTTATCATTTGCATTAAACGCGATTCTAAAAACTCATTCTAGTAAGGAATTTGTAAGCTGAAATTAGGTGTGGTGTGGTGTATTTAATTATGGCAAAGCACACTGGGGCTATCTGCCTAAGGGAAGGGATGCCTTCGTGGAGGGCTTTCTAAGGGAAACTGGCTCGTATACACGTTACACATGGGGAAAACCACGAAAACGCCCATGCAGCCAGCCCGTTCGCGGGATTCGAACCTCGGACCGAACTACCAGTGTTCAGCGACTTTACTGCTCGGCCGCTGGTGGGCCAAAAGCTGAAATTAGGAGAGCTAGGAAAGGAGCTTTAACTTAAAAATAACTTATAAACTTAGGATAAATATTACATGGCCCCACTCAGTATGGATATAGTGGAGATTTATATATATAGTAGGTGGGGATATATATTATAAAAGAGTGGGGATATATATATAACAGAGTGGGGATATATTGTTACCCGCTCAGTTTTTTTATTCTTACAAGTTGGTAAATTGTGCATTTTTTGCTTTAAAAATGATTGAATTTTGTTGTTCTAATGTTCCGGTTAAGGTTTTTATGCTTTTAGTTAATCTGCATGCAGCAGTGGTAGAATTATCAACAATTTAAAAGTTTAAGTGGTGCTAACCCTAACGAGGCCGTCATTGGCTTACATTTGAAACTCTTAGTAGATAGTGAATTAAGTCAGTTTCTGCACTTTCAGTGTCTCGACTAGGACCAAAAGTAAACACTCAGTTTTGTGAAACCGAAAACTATGCCATCTTCTCCGCTGGCCGAATTGCTTGTTTTTGCATAGAAACTATAATTTTAATGGTAAAAAAATTTTTTTTTAGCTGTTTTAATTTTATTTGGTATTTTATGTTTTTCTGTATTTTACAAATTTCAATGCAGATGTTTTGAGTGTTTATGTGTTTTTGCATTGCCACAGAGAGTGAACTGAGTTAATTGAATGAGAAATATATCTCTAGTGAAATAAGTTTAAATGAAATGCAGCAAACAATGTGTATAATTTAATAGGTCGCATAAAGAAATCGTGTGGTTTTTCACCTCAAAATTTTTTTTTTTTTTTTTTAACTGCGCGAGAAATTTCTTGTTTTGATATGGAAATGATACTTCGATTATTGGTTATTACGCTGGTTTTTACATTATTACACATGTATTAATAATTCAAGGAACATTTAATTGAACTAAGAGACTTCGATAAATATAAATAATTCATAGAACAAAGAAGCTGGTGGACATAAGGTCTTCATGTATTGTCAGTTGTAAAATAGTGTAGCATTTTACAGTAAAGAGGTTTGTAGTTCCCTAAATGGAACGTTTAAACATTTTTATACAATTTTGAGAAGTTAACTGGTTTTCTACTGACAAATCGTCCCGTACTTTTTAGGTGATACAGCTATTTTTTTCGATGAAAACCTGAAAGTGATGCCTGATGGAACCCTTTCGTTAATAAAAGGGGTAACTGTGAGACTAACATGCCTTGGAAACATCCGATATCCAACCTGGACATTTCCAGAAAGTGAAAATACTCATACTCATTGTAAGTAAATAATTATTCTTAAGTAAGTGTATACAATTTTTTATTATACACAAAGTGAAATGACGATATATATTGGTACCCTTTTTAATTCCTCGTACGAAGTAAAAAGGAAGTATTGTAATCGCGAAAAGTTTCAGGCAGCATGTTTCAACGAAAATATTCATTTTGACCGCTATCGAATGCAATTTAACGATGTTTTTGAGTGACGTCTGTATGTAAAGACAGAATAACACTCTCTTTTCCTCCAAAAAAATTACAAAACTGCTTTAAAATGAATTATAAAGAGAATTTTTCGTGGCGTCTGTACGTACAAACGTATCTCGCATAACTCAAAAACGAGCAGCCTCAGAACGTAAAAATTTTGTATATAGGACTGCTATAACATGTAGATATGCAACTCGTATTTTGGTTGCAATCGGCCGCACCAAACGTATATAAATATATTTATATATATATCCACTCTGTTACCCGGCTCGGTAATCTCAGTTTCTTTACTCTTATATGTTTGTAAATTGTGCATTGTTTGATGATTGAATTATGTTGTTCTTATTTTCCGGTTAAGGTTTTTAGGCCTTTAGGAAATCTGCAAGTAATACTTTTAGAAGTATCAACAATTTAAAAGCTGTTTAAGTGCGGTTAAGCCTAATTTTTAGATAACATGGCGGACATATTTGTTTACATTTGGAACAGCAGAATAGTAAATTCTTCAAATGATATAAATTTTGTGCATTCTGAGTTATAATATGAACGAAATATAACGCTGTTAAGTGAACCTAGCGCCAGAGTGTCGCTATGGTAAACAAATACACTGAATTTTAAAGAGTGAATTTATTCTATTGTGGTTTATGCGCTATCGACGAAGTAGATTTAATTCCATCTAAACAAAATATGTGTAAATCTCTAATAAATCAGACTGGATCGCAGTTAAAGTAATAAACAGAGGAGCGTTCTTCCACACAACATTTATTCACGCACACCAAAAACGAACTGATACATATACATAATTGACATCACAGTTTCTTTTTACAAACACTACCGCCATCTATTGGCGATCTATGGATACACAATCCTAAACTTAACACCATCCAATAAGTTTAAATGAAATGCAAGAAAAAATGCGTACAATTTAATATTCCCTACAAGGAAGTCATATGGTGTGTACATATAAGATTTTTTTAATTTCAAGTATATTTCTTTGCATGGTCGGAAAGCGAATCTTAACAACTCTGGCATCATAAAATAAAAATTTTCACACTTAGGTATCCAACTTAAAAAAAGACGCGTTGCATTTGCATGAAGCTGAAATAGCGAATATATATACTTCAAAGATATGGCTATCTCGAATCCTCAACTTGAATTTGATTGGAGATTTGTCATATGTGTCAGGAGATGCGCTGAAGAAAATTAATTTTGTTTTATATTTTATTTCGAAAACTCGGAGCAAAGTTAGTGTAACATTTTCGACACTTCAATAAATTAATTCAAATTCCTTTCCACGGCCCGCAGATCTTTGTCTGTTAGTTATCACTTAGCAAGTTCAACAGAACTAAAATTGAACTTTAACTAAGACATTAAAAAATGATAATAGTAATTTGTAAAGAAAAAAATCAAAGGTTTTAGATTTGAACGGTCGCCCAAAAGGGTTTGTTGAGGTTATTTACGCTCTTCCTGAGTTCGCAATCTACCACTCTGCTGTTACACTAACTTATATTATCCCTTTTTTTTTTTTTTTTTGTCTTTTTAGCTTTATTATTCAGCATCATTTTCTTCGCATTTGCGTCATATACAATTCAACACCAAACTACAAAAATTTTAAAAGCAGCATAGCACTACACGTTTTGAATTTCCGATGCACCGTTAAGTTTTGGCATACATTTTTAATTTTTTTCTTCAGTGTTTCTCAGTTTATCATATCAATGTTCAATTTTCTTACCAAGATGGCTTTACAAAAGTTCTTTTTGTCTTTTTATTATTAAAGCTTCGTGTATTTATTTTATTTATTACATATCGGGTTTTTGACGCTTACTGCACATATAATTCGATTTCAACAGGCAAATCACAAAAATACTTGTTGTTTGGCAATCCGGATATTAGATCATTCCGGATATGTAACATTTTGTATATTAGTGTTCAAAATATTATACAAAATCTTTTCCTGCTTTGTGAACCTCTAGCTGTATACATTTGTTTTACTCTTCAATTTAATAAAGTAAGTAAAATTTTCTGATTTTGCACCATTTTAGCTCTCCGAAAATGAAGATATTTTAGAGAAATCTTTGATTTGTTTATTGTTCATTTTTTTTGCAAAATCTGACGTGATTAATTTATTAATCTAGAGTACTTTTAAATTTAATTCTTTTAATGAATTTTTTTTTTTTTTTTTTTTAAAGCTATTTTTTTGGGGGGAGGGAGGCTGTTTTTTATTCTGCGGTTTAATTTTCTTAGGTCTGAATTCGCATTGAGGTATATTTTTAACACTTTGGGGTGTAAAACATTTAATAAATATTTTTAATAGTTCTCTGTAGATGTATTTAGTTCTCTGAAGGAGTCGAGAATGACGAAACGAATTTCCAGAACTCCTTAAATATTCGAGTTTAATTTTTAAGATTTTTATCCCCTCATGACTCTATCTCTAGTCTCAAACATTAAATTATGAATAATTAAAAAGCAGTTAGTCATAAAATGTTATGTAAAGTTTTTTAATTGTTTTTAATTTTATTTAAGAAATGTTTTTGAAAAATTTAATTTGTTTTGTTTCGCTTAATTTTAATTTCTGTTTTGTTTGACACGTATTAAAAGTTTTTTGGTAGTTACAGTAATCCTTTACACAAGCATATGGCACTTTCCCGGATACAATAATCATCAATTTTTGGAGGGGGGGATTTTTAGTCCAAAGGGGTAATTTGCCCAGAAGGACTATTAATTTCCTTTTGGCATTTTGCGTTGATTCACTACAAGCGTTCTTTCACTTTTCAAATTGTTGCCGCCTAATATTATCGCCCTGTATTATATTTAAAGAAATTGAATAATGAAGAATCTGCATAAATGCACATACGTTTCTTGCACTGTGATAAAAGAACGATACCTAGAGCCATCCAGTTTTGAATAACGTAATCTTACCGCGAATATGGGCATCTGGAAGCCCAAATTTTGAAATTTGGAATTTATTTTATTATAGACTAGCAGCTTCGCTGCCAGCCTTCGTCTGGCTTTTAAATGTACCGGAAAAATGGCTGAAGGGAACACCAAACGTTAAATTTAAAAACTGCACAGAATTTTACTCTGCAGAACAACTTCATAAAAAAAAGTTATTACGTATAACAAAATTACAATGAAATAAGCAATATCCTTTAATACAAATATTAATTATCCTAATAAATAAATTAACCATAATAAATAGTTCCTAATAAAATCATTTTTAAAACAAATGCAAAATTAAATTGTATTTTAATATTTAACAGCCATAAATAATGTTTAAAACATTAGATTAAATTTATAGATATTAATAAAACCAATTACGTTTTAAGTAAGGTGATGTCATTGATTACATCATCCACAACATAAAATTATATAAAATATTATAAACAACAAAATTTTTATTTCAAATAAAAATGCAAAATTAAGTTGATTTTTAATATTTAGAAGCTATAAATAATATTTAAAACACGGAATTTATGCATAATAAAACGCATTATTTTTTTAATAAAATGACAACAAAGTATCGGTTACCATAAATAACCTATCCAGCAATGGGTTTACCATAAGTCGTATTACTCGCCAAAAGAAAAATCGCCAAAATCCGTGCAACCGTCTACCAAAGTAGCACCAAAAATTACAATGAAATAAGTCATATCCCTTAATACAAATATTAATTATCCTAATAAAAAAAATTAACCAACTTTCCGTTGAAGAAAAAAAAAATCATGCAAAACTTTTCAATATCTTACAAACAGTGAAATAAGCAAAAAATAACATGAAAGAAACTCAAAAAAACAAAAAATTCAGCGCATAATTTTACTCTGCAGAACAACTTTATAAAAAACATCAATAAAAATGTATATATAAAAAAATGGCAATGAAATATGCCAATCTCTTAAAAACAGTGACATAAGAAATACGATGAATAATTGTTGCCAAACCCATATTTCTATAGGAATGAAACTATCGAAAATGATGCAATTTCATCAAAAATCTATCAACAACAATAAAAATTAACAGGAAAGCAACTCAAAAAACATAAAATTCCGAGCAGAAATTTACTCTGCAGAACAACTTAATCAAAAAAAAAAAAAAAAAACAATAAAAATATATTATATATATATATAAATGACAATGAAATATGCCAATCTCTTAAAAATACGATGAAAAATTGTTGCCAAACCCATATTTCTAAAAGAATGAAACTATTAATTATCCTAATAAAAAAATTAACCAACTTTCCGTTGAAGAAAAAAGATCATGCAAAACTTTTGAATATCTTACAAACGGTGAAATAAGCAAAAATTAACAGGAAAGCAACTCAAAAAACATAAAATTCCGATCAGAAATTTACTCTGCAGAACAACTTTATCAAAAAAAAAAAAAAAATCAATAAAAATATATTATATATATATATAAATGACAATGAAATATGCCAATCTCTTAAAAACAGTGACATAAGAAATAAATGAAACTATTCAAAATGATGCGATTTCATCAAAAATCTATCAACAACAATAAGACAGGAAAATTGTTGCCAAAATCACATTTGTAAAGATGTGAGATGTGAGAAGTGTACTCGGAAGCTTCATTTAAAATTTTTTTTTAAATGCAAAATATTATCATTTTTCCAAAATTCTTTTTGTATAAGCAGTCGCAAGGATGAAAGTTTAACGTGTCCAAAAATTAAAGAAAAATAAACTGTACATTTTTAAACATAAACGTTTTTAGAAAAAATCCCGTTGAAAAGGTGTTAAGCTCCCTTTGTTAAATAAATTCGTATTGAATCGATTTATTGAAACACGAAATTTATTTTAAGTTCGTAAAATAGCTAAGTGCCTACATTTCATGACGATGTGAAAATGGAGTGCGTAGAGTAAAATCTCGCTTTCCTATAGCCCATTATGTCTCAAAATGACGCGATTTCGTTACAAAACATAAAATAAAAAAAATTCTAATTCGAATTTCGAAAAAACCGCTTCGAGGTGCACTGGCTCTTGTCTAGATGCACCTATGTACCAAATTTCGTAGCCGTGGGTCTATTAGCTTACGGGCAGCGTGAACGAAAGACATACACACAGACAGACTCTTTGTTTTATTATATGTAGAGATTTCATGGTTTGTAAAACTTTAACGAATTTTTGATTAACAAACTGAAGGATTTCGAAACGAGCAATGGCAACGTTGTACAGGAAAAAAAAGCATTTTTGTCTTTAGCGCGGTTGAGTGTGTATCGGAAATTCTAAAGATATATTATTCATTTTAAAATTATTTTGTGATATTGCTCTTGAACTACATTTTATGGTTTATGGTTTTCAGATGAGGCTAAAAATACCGACGACGGCATAGTTTACACTACATTATTAGACATTGTGGAAGCAAGTTCGGAGCATGATGGAAAGTACAATTGCGCTATGGAAGGATATGCTCCGACTACTATCAACATAAAAGTATTTGGTGAGTAAGGATATTTTGTTTCGCTAAAATCCTCAATTTTTTACAATTATTCGAGTTTTATTATTATAACTAGCGGGCTGATTCCAAAGCAACAATTATAAGTTCTACGTACACCTGAAAAGGGTGCTACTTTGGCAAACGGTTGCACGGAGTTTGGCGAGTTTTTGGCAATTTGTCTTTTGGCGAGTATTACGACTTATGGTAAACCCATTGCTGGATAAGTTATTTATGGTAACCGATAATTTGTGGTAATTTTATTTAAAAAATAATGCGTGTTATTATGCATAAATTCCGTGTTTAAAATATTATTTATGGCTTCTAAATATTAAAAATCAATTTAACTTTGCATTTTTATTTGAAATAAAAATTTTATTGTTTCTGATATTTTACGTAATTTTATGTTGTTGATGATGTAATCAATGACGTCACCTTACTTTAAAAGTAATTGGGTTTAATATCTATAAATTTAATCTAATGTTTTAAATATTATTTATAGCTGTTAAATATTAAAATACAATTTTGCATTTCTTTTTTAAAATGATTTTATTATGTATGATTATTTAAACAATTTTAATTCTAGGCGTGATGTAATCAGCTCTGTGATTGGTTATAGAATATTTGTGCATTAACGAGCTGTAATCAGCTCCCTGATAGGTTGCTGAAAATTTGTGCATTACCGCGCCATTTTAAAATTTAATTCATATCTTCGAATTCCTTTAAAAATGTCTTCTTCAAAGATGAATTTTGTTTTTGATAAGTACCAAGAATTTTTGGTATCGGAATCAAAAAATTGTCCTCTGAGACCTTATTTTCGCCAGCCTGGCTTTCCTAATCAAAGATTTATTTATAAATTCTTACAAGGGTCAGAGGAAATTTATTTTAAATTTTTGGAGGAAACCTCGCTAACTGCTTCTTCAATGAAGTGCGAAAATGTAGATCACAGATGAAGATCGTTAGAAGAGCCTATTCTGAGACGGCCGTATATGGTATTGTGGTCATGTTGGAAGAAATAACCGTTGTAACGGTAAGAAAATTATTAGACATTCTTCCTTTTTTACCGACAATAAATTAATTGCTGTCATTTTAGCTCTAGTGTACGAAGCGTTCTTATTTACTTATTTTAAAGTATTTAATTTAAGTAATATTTTAATTCTTTTAAACGTTGGTATGATGGTTTTTAATTCGATATTCAATTTACTTAATATTTTAATCGAATTAAACGTTGGCGCAATGTTTTTATAGCGGTATTTTTATTCTATTTCTGTGCTATATGAAAGTAATAATTTAACCTTTCTACAGTATTTTATACTCGTAGTAAATGTATTTATTTACCTTTGCTTGCCATCTTAAAAGACAACGTTTTCAACAAAAAAATTAATCCATCACTCAGTGGTACAGAATAAACACTGCTGGACTGTTTTATTTATTTCTCATATAGCAAAAAAATCTTTTTTAATTAAAATATTTATCCTTTGGACTTTGCATTAAACTTTATTTATAGTTAAAATGCGTAGAAAATGAAAATCTGTCTTCAGCCGAAACGCAATTGATGTAACTGACATTTTAAAAAATTTGACAAGAACGTAAAATTTATGGAATCGAAAAATCCTAATTTTCTTGTGTGAGCACTGGAAATAAATGTAGAAGGAAAGATGAAAATTAGAGGGAAAAATAAGAAAAATCTGAAGGGGAATTTGGTTGTCTGAACTACCAAGGTGTTTCGAAAATTTGGATGCTTTTGAATATACTTTCAGAATACTTCAAGGAATTTGGGTGTTGAAAGAGAAAACATTTGGACGTATACACCAGCAAATACCGTCAATTGAAGTGTAACAAACGAAAATTATAAATTAATACCATCAATTAATTGAGCTTGTGCTAACAGAAAAGACAAAAACGATATCATTGCAGATTGAAGTCAAGAGCGACTGGTTTTCCGACTATATGGTTGTATAAATTTAAATTAGATTATAGAACATCATGTCGTATCATAAACGGAGAATCCCATGATTTCTTAGTCGAAGTATTTGAAGATTCAGGAAATTATATAGTGATGTGTGTGGATGTCACCTACAGACGGTTTCCCTCTTGATGAAACCAGTCTTTCCTTTCATCTCAAGCCTTCAAAATGCTTAGCCTCTCAAGACTGATAAAGGCTCTGACTAAATACTGATGAAATGGATTGAATTGGATTATTAAGTTACGGCAAAGCAGGGCTATCTGCCTGAAAGGAGGAATACCTTCATGAAGAACTTTCTAAGGGAAACCAGCTGGAATACGCAAGAGAAAAACCAGGAAAACGCCCATGCAACCAGCCCGTTCGAAGGGATTCGAAGCACGGAGCGAACTACCAGTGTTCAGCGACTTTACCGCTCGGCCGTTTCTGGGGCCTTTATGAAACGGAAGGCGATAACTTTATTTAAAATAAATGTCAGAAATACCAAGATGTTTCGAAAAGTTGGATGCTTTTAAATATACTTGCAGAATGCCTAAAGAAAAAGAGCAAGCTATTAAGAAGAAAAAATAAATTTTTGCATAAAACTTAGTATTTTTTTTAATTTAAAACTTTTTTAATCATATGATAGTTGATTCTTGCTATTTCAAAAATAAAATATTTGACTAAAATATGAACAACATTTTAAGAAACTAAATGTAGGATGATAAAATTGTGTAAAGCAATGGGCGCAACGATAAAACTGGTTTAGACCAATGTATGCAAGTCATCCTAAGTTAAAAATATCGTATATACACCTCTCTTATTCATTTATATATATATTTTCTGAACGGAACATTGAAAGGCGTGTTAACTGTGCTTTACTGTATTTTCTCTTTTAATATATGCAGTTTTCAAACGCATCGTAGTTTGGATTACAAAGTATTCTTCTGAAAGAAACGCAATTCAAATAAATAAAATCAAATGCTGGAAAATTTATATTAATAAATATATTTAAAATGCTCAGTTCGAAGGAATAATTTCCGCTCACGCACGATGTAAAAAGAGGAAAAGGAAAATAGGTTGCCATATATTAAGAAATTCGCCAAGTGAACTATTCTTGGCGCAAAGTGAAAAAAAAGCGCCAACATAAATTTGTGAATTTCTTCGTAAATTTCGCACCAAATTTTATAAAATTTAATATTTAGGCATAATTTGAGACGTAGATTCGAAATATGGAAAAAAAATGGTATGTTATTTCAGAAAACGTGCGATTTTGTGTCAAAATACCTATTGTTAGAATAAATCTAATATATATCCTAAGTCGCGCTTTCGAGACATGAAGAACGCAATTTGAATTTCGTCATTCGGCCCAGTAAAACGGGAGGTATAAGAACTGTCCTTATATTTTTATTTTATTTATTTATTTTTATTTATTTATTTATTTATTTTATTTATTTATTTATTTATTTTTTGCGCAGTGTACTTCCCAAGTTAGACTAAACAGAAAAACCATTTTTTTTTTTACCTTCAGAGATTAAACCTTTCCCTAAGGCTTCACATCGGAAACAGGCCAGAACGCAACAGAAAAAAACAGGTTGCGAAATAAAATCCTTCGAGCAACTACTATATGAACCTTCGCATTTCAAATTTGTGCTGGATATGCATCGAGTATTCCCTTCCCGTTCCCTGCAAATGAGAACTGTTGTCAGATCGAACACTTCCTGGCTCATTCCTTTATTTACACACCTTACTAGCACTGAACTATGCAGATTCTTAGCCTTTACTGTTTTAACCACATTTAGAAACTGGGTTTCAAATTAAGAGACTATTGAAAATGACTGCTGCGAGGATTATTTTTAACTGACATCATTTAAAAATGAACTGCTTTTTTCTATGTAGATCCCGATATGCGTTGTCCATTGCTGGAAGAAGGAAATAAATTTATCATCGAATATGATCGAGACAGACTTCCCAACAGCACTGCTAAATTTGATTGCAAGAAGTTAGGACAAAAAATAATCGGAGCAAATGTTTTGACATGCTTAATGGATGGTCATTGGTCTGCCGAAACTCCGGATTGTACAGGTAAGGAAAGATTGCTTCCGCTGTTCTCTTTCATGAGCGTTAGTAGGTATAAAAGAGCAGTTCTGGCCTATTAGGCATTGAGTGAGCGGACTTGCTGGGGCACTCACAAACGTCAGTCTTAGGATCACTGTGTTTACAACGATTATTGTTGTGATGTCACCCACATATTGTATCCTATTTAGAAAGGGTTGCTGCGTCATCACGTTCGTTGGCCACACGTTGCAACCTTTTCGAAACGGGGGTCTTTACGTCTTCAATGAATCCTGTTCGGAAAGGGTGTCCGCCGATAACATCGCCGCAAAAACATCGCGGAGAAAACAACGCAAGGCGAAAACGTCGTGCTACAAAACATCGTGGGAGAACACATCGCAGTTCTGAAACATCGTGGTACAAAACATCGTCGTCGAAAATAAAGCGGTTCAAAAACTTCGCAGTTTAAAAACATCGTCGTCGAAAATATAGTGGTAAAAAATAAAGTATCTACAAATCATCGCATGACGATAACATCGCAGACATGCTTTTTTCAGGCTTTAATAACTGTAAATGGATATTCCCATAATGATTTGTGAGCGCAAGATGTAAAGAAGGATAATTTTTACTTTCATATTTTTTATTAAATATTAAATTTTTGCTGAGAAAATAAGAAGAAAACTTAAGCATAGAAAATTAATGCAACTTATAGCACTTAATAAAATTTTAAATCGACATAGTTAACTAACAAAGACCATTAATAAATAATTTTTTATAAAGATATTACAGGTAATTTTTCATAAAAAGTATAATCTATTAAGTTGCATTTAATTTTCTATGCTTAAGTTTCCTTCTTATTTTTTCAGCAAAAATTTATTAGTTAATAAAAAAATGTGAAAGTAAAAATTATCCTTCCTTACATCACTTGCGCTCACGAATCATTATGGGAATATCCATTTACAGTTATTAAAGCCTGAAAAAAGCATGTCTGCGATGTTATCGTCATGCGATGATTTGTAGATACTTTATTTTTTACCACTATATTTTCGACGACGATGTTTTTAAACTGCGAAGTTTTTGAACCGCTTTATTTTCCACGACGATGTTTTGTACCACGATGTTTTAGAACTGCGATGTTTTCTCCCACGATATTTTGTAGCACGACGTTTTCGCCTTGCGTTGTTTTCTCCGCGACGTTTTCGGCTGTAACCTCGGAAAGGGTTCTGTATCATCACGGAGGTCAGCATGCCCATGGTATTGTGACATCATCCGCATTTCAGCTTGTAGATTCAGACTCATTTGATAATGTATCTTCAAATCTAATTAAATCACTGAAATATGACTTATCTATAAATAATTATACTCTGTTTTATTACACGACATAAGTGTCGCCATCTAGGAAGTAATTTTAGAACTACGACCAAACTCAGGAAAATACAAATTGCCATCTGTTTGGACACTGAGCCACATAAGGTTTTTAACTAATTTATGCTGTAACATAGCCAACATAATATCTATATCATCCTAATCCCATAAGAAATAACTATTATTACATTCCATGATCATTTTGCTTTACTTAAAAATAATTCACATCACCTAATAATAATGTTCATTTTGGTTTTTACTCCTCCCCCCGGCCAATGCCTGTCTTGCAAGTAGATGCACTTCCTTTTTCAGATCCACTATTGGACATAATAGCCAGTAGCTCCACCCATCGCACCAAAGTACGTCCGACCACCGAAGTCAAGCAGCATCAGGCGCGGTCAGTACATGGGAGGTTGACCTCCAGAGAAAACACCTTCAACTCAGATGAACTCTCGCCATTAAGACGCTAGCACGCAGTATTTTGCATTTACACCACCGAACATTGGAACTAGCTCAACGGACGTGTCTGAAGACTCATGAACTTGCAGCTTCACGAGATTTATTCATCTCAACTACGAACGGTTTAACGTTAGGGTAGAAAAAGATATGCCATTTTCGCACGAATTCAACACAGGATGGGTTTTCATACCCTGGTGCCTGCACACAAGTGTTTCTAGCGCCTGAGTCTTCTTCGAGAATGCTTTAGTTCAGCAACCGCTAGTAGCAATCTTTGCTCCTTCTAAATGGCTTTTAACATCTATATACAGAGAGATGCTGGACCATTTTCCATCATTTCTTTCCATAGAGTTAAACATTTTCTTTGATTTGTGCAATATTTTAATTTTTAGCCCAGAAGACTATTAATTTCATTTTGGCACCTTGCGTTGAAAACTTTAAATGTTGGTTCAGTTTTCAAAGCCACCAAATATTATCGCCCTGTGTTATATTTAAAAGAATTAATGGAAAATCTGCATAAATGTATGCATGTTTCTCGCATTGTGATAAAACAACGGTACCTAGAGCCATCCAATTTTGAATAATATTGTTACAGTTTTTCTTCTTTAATTCTTCTGACACCAGTTGTTGCGTTATTTTCTTCTTCACGTTCGTACGGGGTTCGTATGGATTTGGAGTGAATAACGACGACACTTTATGAAGTATCGAAACACACTTTATTTGCCAGTATTGTCAAGACAGCTCCAAAATACGTTTTACAGTCGTGATGAACTGCTATAAACACGCTGACACGATCAGTGACGCAGCCTTCAGGTTATCAGGTTATCACGGTGGAGACAGCTTCCTGCAAAGCACCCGACTCTGCCTTCCGGATTACACCTCCCGACTAGTGATGGGCAACTTCAGTACATTATTGTACCCGGTACGAGAGTAACGGGTACAGATAAGTACCCGGTATAAAATACCCGTTACTCAAGTAACCGTTATTTTGAAAAGTACCGAAAACCGATTTCAAGTACCGAGTACCCAAGTAACGATTTGGAGTACCGAAGTAACGAAATACCGGAGTACCCTAGTAACGGTTTGCTGTACCGGAGTACCCTAGTAACGATTTGGAGTACCAAAGTACCCTAGTAACGATTTAGAGTACCCAAGTGCCCTAGTAACGATTTGGAGTACCGAAATACGCAGCTAACGATTTTGCGCACTGAAGGAACTCTGCCACGTCACCACGTGTTTGATTTTATCTGTACGGAGTAAGATTTTGAATATCAGAAAACATGTCAACTACGGAAGTATCTGAGGAGCAGACCATTCATGGACACAAGGAGCACATATCACCATTTCGCAAATACAACCAGATACTACTGTCCTCGTACCAAAACCGAAGTGAGCTGAACCCTCATTGATCCTCCAGTAACGAATACCGAGAAGAGGCGCATATTTTCGTTACAAAGTAACGAATACCGAAAAGCACCCGTTTCAGTACAGAAGTAACGAATACCGAAAAGTACCCGTTTCGGTATAGAAGTAACGAATACCGAAAAGTGCCTGTTTCGGTACAGAAGTAACGAATACCGAAAAGTACTCGTTTCGGTACAGAGTAACGAATACCGAAAAGTACAGATTTTGGTGCTGAAGTAACGGGTACTTGGATGTACCGATTTTCAGTACCCGTTACAAAATACCCGGTTCGGTAGTACCGACTCATCACTACTCCCGACTCTGCTTGGTCGTTCTCGGAACTCCACGTACTCTTGAGACTCTTAACTCTACAACTCGCGATGCACTCGATGACACAAGAGCACAGCTCCCGACTCCTTCGTTCAGTCCGGAGCTCAACACGCTCTCTCGACGATGCACTAACCGCGATACACTAAGACTCCTTCGGTGAACTCGACGACCCGCTCGGCACTGGCTGCCCGACTGTCAACTCCATCGACTCCGCAGGGATTGACCGTGGCCTTCGAGATTAGATGGCCTGGTCAGCTGCAGAATCACGTGATTTGACGTCACGTAAGGCGTCTGAACTTTCACCCTTCGCACTGCAAGCGAAGACTTCTTATTACGTTGATTGCGTGCTGTATATTTTTATTATTCGTGTATTTTTTATTGCTAAATTTAAGTAATGTTGTTAAGGATATTTTCGTTTTTAAATTGAGATTACTAGTTAACTTATTTGTTAACAAGATGTGATGCTTCTTTGGCGATATGAAGCAATTCCAATGATGGAACACAGCAATAACTTTTATTTAACACTCAAAAATGGCGACATACAAACAGGAAAAAAAAAAAAATAACATATTCTAACATTTAAAAATAAATTACATTCTTCGTGCGAGAGTCGTACGAGGCACTCGAGTCTAGTTTCAAATATTGCCATTCACAAATACCTTAATGTTCATCTATTTAAATTATTTAAACTACAAGATTTTAATATTATTTAAATCTGTTACAACCTCTCCCCCAACGGAGAGACTTTTACCGAAGGGAAAAGTTCTGTAAATTTCGAAAGTTTATAAGCTCGGCTTGCTCAATTGCTTAAAGAGAAAAGATAACTTCTCTCATAAGTTTCCAAATTTTCAGGCCGAAATTTTTACACCACATTTAATTAGGAAGAAAATGGACAGTGTTCAAATTAGTCTTCGCTTTTTTTCTTGACGGCGCCTAGATCTCTTCCATGGTGGACCAGTTCCTCGGCTATAATTCACAGCAAAGCCTTTCCTCAGTTCATCTGTGCCTTTCGGATAATATTCATTTGTCATTTGCTTTCGACAATTGCTTTCTTCGTCTATTAGTAGCGGCTTTGATATTAAATCAAAAGCCGAAAGATGATGATAACGCTGCATTGCAAAATCATTCTAAATATTAATTTCTTTATCGTTTTTCAAATTTTCGTGAACATCTTCCCCGTTTAATTCTGGTGATTTAACTTCTTCTTCAAATACATCTCTGGATGCTTTATTTTCTTGCTTCATCGGTTCCAAGATCTGCTCTTCAGCTATTTTTCTTTTCGAGCTCTAGTAGAAACGGCATTAAAATGGTATCACTAAGTTTACGTTCAAGTGATAAACTAATAAAATAAGGCAGTTCAGTGTTAACAGGAAATAATAACCTGATATCACTAATATTACGTTCAGTGATGAACTAATAAAATAAGGCAATTCAATATTAACAGGAAGTAATAATCTGGTATCACTAGTATTATGTTCAGTGATGAACTAATGAAATAAAAATACGCACGATTATTCGATCTCGGTCAGTGCCTCCAAAATAATTAAGACTGTGATGCTTCTTTGGCGATATGAAGCAATTCCAATGATGGAACACAGCAATAACTTTTATTTAACACTCAAAAATGGCGACATACAAAAAAAAAAAAAAAAAAAAAAAAAAAAAAAAAAAAAAAAAAAAAAACCATATTCTAACATTTAAAAATAAATTACATTCTTCGTGCGACAGTCGTACGAGGCACTCGAGTCTGGTTTCAAATATTGCCATTCACAAATACCTTAATGTTCATCTATTTAAATTATTTAAACTACAAGATTTTAATATTATTTAAATCTGTTACAACCTCTCCCCCAACGGAGAGACTTTTACCGAAGGGAAAAGTTCTGTAAATTTCGAAAGTTTATAAGCTCGGCTTGCTCAATTGCTTAAAGAGAAAAGATAACTTCTCTCATAAGTTTCCAAATTTTCAGGCCGAAATTTTTACACCACATTTAATTAGGAAGAAAATGGACAGTGTTCAAATTAGTCTTCGCTTTTTTTCTTGACGGCGCCTAGATCTCTTCCATGGTGGACCAGTTCCTCGGCTATAATTCACAGCAAAGCCTTTCCTCAGTTCATCTGTGCCTTTCGGATAATATTCATTTGTCATTTGCTTTCGACAATTGCTTTCTTCGTCTATTAGTAGCGGCTTTGATATTAAATCAAAAGCCGAAAGATGATGATAACGCTGCATTGCAAAATCATTCTAAATATTAATTTCTTTATCGTTTTTCAAATTTTCGTGAACATCTTCCCCGTTTAATTCTGGTGATTTAACTTCTTCTTCAAATACATCTCTGGATGCTTTATTTTCTTGCTTCATCGGTTCCAAGATCTGCTCTTCAGCTATTTTTCTTTTCGAGCTCTAGTAGAAACGGCATTAAAATGGTATCACTAAGTTTACGTTCAAGTGATAAACTAATAAAATAAGGCAGTTCAGTGTTAACAGGAAATAATAACCTGATATCACTAATATTACGTTCAGTGATGAACTAATAAAATAAGGCAATTCAATATTAACAGGAAGTAATAATCTGGTATCACTAGTATTATGTTCAGTGATGAACTAATGAAATAAAAATACGCACGATTATTCGATCTCGGTCAGTGCCTCCAAAATAATTAAGACTGTGATGCTTCTTTGGCGATATGAAGCAATTCCAATGATGGAACACAGCAATAACTTTTATTTAACACTCAAAAATGGCGACATACAAAAAAAAAAAAAAAAAAAAAAAAAAAAAAAACCATATTCTAACATTTAAAAATAAATTACATTCTTCGTGCGACAGTCGTACGAGGCACTCGAGTCTGGTTTCAAATATTGCCATTCACAAATACCTTAATGTTCATCTATTTAAATTATTTAAACTACAAGATTTTAATATTATTTAAATCTGTTACAAAGAATAACGATCGACGTTCTACGTAGAGCTGTCTTCATCATACCTGCACGATGTTGCGTTCCAGCATGCAAATCCAATTACGATGGCACTAATGAATATGTATCAGTATTCAAATTTCCAAAAGATACAGTAAAACGGGATTTATGGATCAAAAAAATTCCAAGGAAAAATTTTATTTCAAGTGATCGCAGATGAATTCAATGTGAAAAACATTTCGAAAAGATGATATTATTCGCTATGATTATTTACCAACAAACGAAGGTACTTTTATTCAGATGTGTAGAGGGCATCCTAAATTAAATAACGATGCTTACCCATGCATTTTTTCTGGTTGTCCAAAATACTTATCTGAAAGTCCAACCTCAGAGGATGAGCAGAGAGGAAAAAAGAGCTAAGATGGAGAAGCATATTTTTAATGAATTTTTGAGAAAGGACAAAATACCATCATTTGAGGATTTTTCTTCTATGTTACCAAATAAATTAAATATTTCAGATATTTAATATTATTTTACACATTACATATCTGATGCAAATGTCCGGGAAAAAAAATCACAGGCTATGTGATCGTACGCAAAACGCGTGCGCTTCACTCGAGACTACCATAAAAGGAAGGACGAAGACGCAATTAAAGACATTCGCTGCAAGTACATGTGAAATCTTTCGTGAAATATGGCTAGAAGAAATCATCTGGATGACTTCACGAGTGGAAGAATGATCGGAAAGCTGGAGGAGGGGCGTAGTGTGACCAGTGTGGCTGAAGATTTCGAAGTCAACAAAAGTGTCATTTCGTGGGCTTGGAAAGCGCTCGAAACCATAGGTACAGCTATTAGAAAGGCTGGTGGTGGCAGCTCCAGGACAACAACTGCAGCAGATAACCGATATATCGTCCTACAGGGAAAAAGAGCCCCAAATCAGTCAGCAAGCTCCACAGCTCAGCAACTGTGTACAGCAACCGGCGACAATTGTCGTGATTTACTGTGTCTAGACACCTTCATAAAGATGGCCTATTCTCCCGCCGTCCTGAACGCTGCATTCTTTTGAAATATGGCCATCGGCGCCACCGTTTAGAGTGGTGCAAGGAGCGCAAAAACCAGGCATCTCATCAATGGAGTCGTGTCCTCCTTACGAATGAGAGTCGTTTTAGTGCCCCAAGCGATTCTCAACCCCAACTTATTTGGAGAGAGGTAAGGACACTGTTTAATCTCAGTAACATCATGGAAAGAGACCATTACGGTGTCCTGGAGATCTCGTTTGGAGAGGCATTATACTGAACGGGCGGCTCCACGTTTTCGACAGAAGTTCTGTAACCGGAGATCGCTATTGTCAGGAGGTGATCCTTCCTTATGTGCGTCTGTTCCGAGGTGCAATTGGACCAGACTTCGTTTTTATGGATGACAATGCACGGCAATACCGAACTCCTGCTGTTTAGAAGCTACTGAAAAGTGAAGATATCATTCGAATGGATTGGCCAGCGTACTCCCCTGATTTAAATCCCATAAAACATGTATGGGATACTTTGGGGAGACACTTTGAGGCACGATTACATCCTCCGGGGAACACCCAACAACTGAAACAGATGCTGATTGAAGAATGGGCACTCTGACCTCAAGATCTGTTGGACAATGTGGTGCTGAGTGTGGGGAGACGGTGAGAAGCAACCATTGCAGTCAGGGGAGGGCATATCCCATACTAAGGAACATCTGCTTGTTGTTCTTCTCTTATACAGACAATCATGTGTGACGATACTATGAGTTCAATAAAGCCTGTTTTTGTTTAATTTTATACTGTATGTATTGTATTCATTTTTGCGGAATTATGCTTTCGTCATCGTTTAAATACAAAATGCTGTCTCTTATTTCTAAATTTCATGTCTGTCAGATGATATCTCGTGGATTTATGTCAAAAAGAACACCTGTTGCTTAAGTTTTGCACACCAGTGTATTACGAACCCGTGCGTACGCAACAATATAATGATATTCTTTTGGAGTTCTGGTTTTACAGAAACTTCTGGCCTAAGAGTCTTTAAAAAGTGTTTACCAATAAAGGAAGAATTCAGTAGCTTCGGATATTATCTTAAAACTCTAAAATTGAAAGATTTAGAGCCTGGAAGATATAATCTGATCTTATTGAGAAAGCTTCAAACTAAATATTCAAACTAAATACATGTGTAAAAAATTGAAGTAGATGATGGGGGAAGAAGAGTATTTTCTTAATAAACGTCGTGGAAAACTTTAGGATAATGCAATTAAAAAATTTATAAAGGAAATTACGTATTCAACTAAAGGGTATGATAGATGGAGGATATTCCTACGACTTGGAAAATTTTAAAATATGCGGTTCTTTACAAAATGTATATTATTTTTGGAAAATGTAATACGTGGTCATGATCCTATGAAGCTGTATTTTTCGTTTTTTAGTTTCAATTGATATTTTTGGGGTATAGCAATATTTAAAAATTATCCTGTCTTTTATATAAATATTTTAATCTTTTTTTTTTTAATTTTTTAAAAATTTATTTTTCAGTTTCATTTGATTTTTTTTTTTAATTTTCGGGGTATGCTTAGAACTACACTGCTTTTATAAATATTTTAAACTTTCTTTCGCACTTCTTTATTGTTCTTATATAAAAATGAAATAAAATTTAGTATTAAATTTTGAGACTGTCTTAAAATGGTTATAAAAATAGGCGAAATGTTTATAATGAGCAGCATATGTCCCATATGCAATAGGAAATACGCATTCGACATAATTTTTTATTTTAATGCAATTAAAACCACAATTATGAAGGATTTGCTGTGTGTCCTATAGTTCCTATAGTATGGACATATGCTGTGTCCTATAGTATGGACATATGCTGTGTCTTATAGTACGGACATATGCATAGTAAATTTCCATGGCATGTATACTAGGTTATCTCTTTACGTCTTTACAGATATCACATGCCCTGAATTCGAAGAGTTTGAAGAAATGGTAATAGAATATTCCAAGGAGCAGAAAATTGGAAGCGTAGCCACATTTTTTTGCGGTAGCGGCGATGCATCTGGAACCTCAAAATGCCTAGAAACTGGGGTTTGGTCAGCCCAGATGCCATCTTGCTCAAGTATGTTTCGCTTTGATGAAAAGATTTTTTGCTTGTTTAAAATACTTTATTTGAATTCTAAGTTTAGGAGACAAAGTTTCAATTTGTGTTTTCTTTACGCTGTATTTCACTGGATCTCGACAAAGACTTTTTTTTAATGCCCGGAAGCTCTATTTAATAGTCATTAGACTTGCGCCACTACAGGGCCGAAAGTCTCTGGAAGCACCTAATAGGTGGCCACTGTTGCCTCCTATGAAGGGAACGGACAGTTACAACCATGCTCGTCTTGTGCTTGACAAATCAGACAACTGCTTGTGGCAATGAAGGTTAAGTAACAGCCAAATTCAGTATTAAAAACTAAGTCTAGGAGCCAAAGGCTACACACCTGATTTCACGCGAAGTTGGCTCAGAAACTTCTCACCGGCATCACAATTTAAATGTCGGCAACTGTAATGCAAAGCCGAAAAATGCAGTCTTATGTAAGCTAGCGAAACATAGTAACGTAGTTTCGAGAAGCCAAAACACGCTCTGTCTTACAATCCAATAACTCCGGCTTAAATACTCCAAACCTAATTTGCATTCCAATAGAAAGAACGGCAGATAGAAGTGACAGTAAATTTTTAAATGAAAAAAAAAAAAAAAAAAAAAAAAAACTGAAATGTTTCAGATTTTAAATTACGTCCAAAGGGGCGTTTTTTTAACGTTTTGAGTGTTACCTTTATTTATTAAATATCATGTTCTTTGCACTTAAACCATAAAATTCAGTTCAAGAGCAATATCGCAAAATAATGTTAAATTAAGCATATCTTTAGAATTTCCGATATACACAGTCTCGCGAGCTGGAGATAAAAGTATTTTTTTTTATATATAACGTTGCCATTTCTCGCTTTTAAAGCATTGAGTTTGTAAATCAAAAATTCGTTAAAGTTTTACAAAATATAAAATCTATAATAAAACAAATTCCAAATTTGGGATTTCAGATGCCCATATTCGCAGTAGGATTTCGTCATTCAAAATTCGATGGCTCTATGTACCATTGTTTTATCACAATGCGAGAAATAGACAATCATTTATGCAGATTTTTCATTATTTAATTTCTTCAAATATAATGCAGGACTCTAACATTTTGTGGCAACAGTTTGAAAAGTGAACCGACGTTTATGAGTCCGACGCAAAATCGCAAAACGAAAACAATAGTCCTTCAGGGACAAAGCCCCTTTGGACTAATAACCGGCTAGATTAACATAATATAATATTACAAACGTTTGAAAAAAATATTTTTATTTCAAATTTTCAGGATTTACACTTTAGGAAAAAGGTTTGATTTTGGTTTGGTTTATTATGGTAAAGCAGAGCAGACTAGGGCTAGCTAGCTGTCTTAGTTGAGGGAAGCCTTTCTGAAGGAATTTCTAAGGAAAGTTAGCTCGTATACACGTTACACATGGGGAAAAAACACGAAAAATGCAGACGCAGTCAGTCCGTTTGCCTGGATTTGAACCCAGGTCGGAACTATCAGTGCTCAGAGATTTTACTGGCGGCCGCTGGTGGGTTCATTAGGATAAAGGACACTAAAAGGTAAATTTCCCAAAATGTTTCCCATTTGAGTAATTTACGGAAGTCTCAACTCGAAGATTTCGATAACTCACTTGCTTTGAATTATTGAAATCGAATGTATCCCAAACCATCGCTGTTATCCACTCTTCTATAGTTTTCAGTCGATCTATGTAGACCTTAACATAGCTCAATAAGAAGATGGCAGAGCTATAAGCCGAAACGGTTGTACGAAGCTTTCACCACACGCGGGCGCAGATTGACAGTTTATAATCATATTAATTTTTATTCATAATTATGAATAAGTAAAAAAATAGTTTAAAAAATCTTATATAGCCAGCACATGACCTCCTGTTAATTCTGTTTTAAACAGGAACGAGCTGTAAGTAAAGTGCTACTTTCGGTTGACCCTTTTTAAACAAAACTTAATTTATTGCTCCAATAAACAGACAGGTTAGTCATACGAAATATTCGATTATATTTTATTAGGTATAACTGGAGATATGTAAAAAAATGCTTTAATATATAACAACATAAGCAAATATTTGATAGAGCATTTCTTTTTATTGAACATTACATTTTATCGGGCAGTTGAATAATATATAAATTAATTAGTATTTTTATTAAAGAAAATAAAGTATTTAATATACAGGGTGATTATAATTAAATTTCCACTTATGAATATAAATGGTCATAAAAGAAAAACTACTGGACCAAATGTTATCAAACTTGGTAATCGTGTAAAGGAGAAGAAATGTGTTTAATCATTTCTGAAAGGTGTTACAAAAACACTACCACCATTTTTCGAAAGCAAGTTAATTCGTAATACTGCATTCTCAACAGCAGCTCTTAACAAAACAGGAGGAATGTTACGGACGTGTCAGTGTATCTCAGCTTTCAATTCCGTCAAATTGTTTAGATTATTGTTTAGATTATCACCATACACAGTGCTGCTGTAAGCCAAATACAAGCCAAAGCGATTTTGCATAACCCCACAAACAGTTTCGTTTTAGAAACAATTAAAAACGTTTTAAACCGATATCTTCATGGCTTAGAGTCGGAAAACATGGAAAACGTCGTGCTATATATACACACACGCAGACCTACTTTCTTGCAAAAATAGCGCAAACGTTTAATAGGGATCGCAATTCGTGCTCATTCAGTGAAAATTCACTATTGAAATTTTGGACAGAAAGCATTACCTCTCTCACTTAGGTATATAGGTCGGCAAAAGGTAATTTATAAATAATAATAATAATATATAAATTAATTAGTATTTTTATTAAAGAAAATAAAGTATTTAATATACAGGGTGATTATAATTAAATTTCCACTTATGAATATAAATGGTCATAAAAGAAAAACTACTGGACCAAATGTTATCAAACTTGGTAATCGTGTAAAGGAGGAGAATTGTGTTTAATCATTTCTGAAAGGTGTTACAAAAAACACCTTTCAGAAATGATTACCACCATTTTTCGACAGCAAGTTAAATCGTAATACTGCATTCTCAACAGCAGCTCTTAACAAAACAGGAGAAATGTTACTGACGTGTCAGTGTATCTCAGCTTTCAATTCCGTCAAATTGTTTAGATTATTGTTTAGATTATCACCATACACTGCTGCTGTAAGCCAAATACAAGCCAAAGCGATTTTGCATAACCCCACAAACAGTTTCGTTTTAGAAACAATTAAAAACGTTTTAAACCGATATCTTCATGGCTTAGAGTCGGAAAACATGGAAAACGTCGTGCTACATATACACACACGCAGACATACTTTCTTGCAAAAATGGTGCAAACGTTTTATAGTGATCGCAATTCGTGCTCATTCAGTGAAAATTCACTATTGAAATTTTGGACAGAAAGCATTACCTCTCTCACTTAGGTATATAGGTCGGCAAAAGGTAAAAATAAATGAAATGTTTTATTAAAAAAATTCAAAAGTTACTCTTAAATCTAGAGTTAAACAATTTTCAAGTATATTCGCTAAACATATTTTTTTTTTTTTTTTTCATATAAGTTTCTTTTCTTCCACTTGGAATCGGTTTACTTTCCATGTCTACATGTATACTTAAGTCATGTATTTGCGTCTTTATAGAAATCAGGTGCCCTGCGTTTAAAGAGTCCGAAGATATGTTAATAGAATATACCGCTGAGCAGAGACCCGGTAGCGTAGCCACATTCTTTTGCGGGAAAGGCGATGTATATGGAACATCCAAATGCCTAGAAACTGGTGATTGGTCAGCTTCGATGCCATCTTGTTCAAGTATGTTTTTTTGTTGCCGATTTAAAATATGTAATTTAATTCTAGGCTTAGAAAACAAATTTTCGAGTCGAGTCTTGTTTAATGGATGTTTCACACGATCTCGACAAAGAAAAAAAAATTGAGCAAATTCTTTTATTTCAAATTTTCAGAATTTGAACAACAGTACAAAGAAATCCAAAACACGTATTTCTAAGAATGTTTGTCATTTGAGGAAGCTACTTTAAGGATGTCTCTGGTGGACGTTCTCCGATTAAACTGTTTCAGCTGTGTTAGTGAAACCTACTCTATAACACGTGATACCGCTGTTATCGCTTATTATCAGTCCTCATGTATGGTATTTTATTCATCTGTGTAGACTGCACCTTCAACACACTCCCATAAGAAGTCAAATGGGAATACGTCAGGATTGTAAGGGGTTTAAGCAAGTCCTTCACAGAAGTGATTCGGGAAGTCATTAGAATGAGCAAAACCGCTCCTTTAATGGATCAGATCGGAACTATTCGGTTATTGAAGTAAATAAGCTCTATAATTAAGACACAATAACACACCGAATAAATACTAATTCAGAAGTCAAACAACAAAAAGGGAGGGTGCATTAAGATGTGGAGGGTGCATTAAGATGTCTAGAAACCAGACTTCGCGAATTTCAGTTCTCTTGCATCGAAATTGATGAGCTATTTTCTCTCACTCAACTCTGTTTGAAACAAACACATTTTTTTTTTTTTTTCAAAATAAATATTACAAGCAAACTGAGGGATTAGCCATGGGAAGCCCCCTCAGTCCCATCAAGGCTGATATCTACATGCATTATTATGAATCAAAATTGTTTGAAACTTTAAACTTCCCGGCATGGTTCCGCTACGTAGACGATACTTTTACTCTGTTTGAAGGTAATAAAGATGATTTAAATAGAGTTCTTTCAACAATGAATTCTATTGATCCTGCTATTCAGTTCACTTTTGAACTTGAGACTTGCAATTCTCTTCCGTTTCTCGACATTCTGGTCACACGTAACACATCCAACTTCAGTACTACGGTTTACCGTAAACCTTCATCGGTTTGCCTTCCACCACACTTTAAATCATGTCATCCGACTAAACAAAAGTTAGCTTCATTTTATTCCTATGTTTTCCGTGCTCTTCAAGTTTGCTCCTCCAAACTAGCCCTTGATGAAGAACTAAAGTATTTAAAAGCAATAGGTATTGACAGGGGCTTTCCACCCAACATTATTAATCAAGCAGTTAAAAAATTCTCATCTCAACACACTAAAAGGCACAATCTTGTTTTAGGAGATTATAGAAATTCTGTTGTCATTCCCTTCTTTCCATCAATTAGCTATAAAGTTGCACATATTTTGCAGAAATTTAACTTTCGGGTTGTTTATTCTCCCATCAATAAAATTCCGAGTTCCATACTCAAGGACCCCATTCCGGATATGAATTCCTGGGGTATTTATAGGATTCCTTGCCAGTGTGGTTTAATTTACATTGGCCAAACTAAGAGAGCCTTAAAATTTCGCGTCAAGGAACATGAGGCATATGTTAGAAAAAAGGAAACACAGAAGTCTTCTGTTGCTCAACATTGTTGATCCGAAAACCACACTTTCAGTTTTTCTGCTGCCAAAATTATTCAAAAAACATCTTCCATTGGAGAACTGGATTTTCTAGAGGCATTTCACATTCATAAAAATCTTTCTATTCTAGTTAACGATCCTAATTCCAATCCAAATTTGCCTTCGGCCTTTAAAGAAAATATGTTTTAGTTCTGGTTTTACCAACAGATGGCGCCACTTGCTTATTCTTGTCCAGGCTTTCTTATCTTATCTAATCATTATTTCCTATCTTGTTCATTTGCGGTTTTGCAGCTGAAGATAATGGTTCGGTAAAACCATCGAAACTAGTCCTGTGAAAATATTGTAAATATAACGCTGATTTTTGTTGTTTGACTTCTGAAGTAAATAAGCTCTTTTTTACAATTCACGGCTCACTAACAATAACTTTCATGAGTGCGCTCGTAACAGGAGTATATCAAGAGCGGTTAGCGGAAAAGCAGAAAGAATCGAACAAGGAGTGGGATCGGTGAAACCAACTCAATCAAACCGTTCATTCCCTAGACTGATTTCTTTCGAATGTACTTTTGAAATTCCCTAAGAACACCTTTCTACATAGAACAAACAGTAAAATTCTGGGATAAAAAAAATGCTCAAAAAGTTGAAAAATAATGCAAACGTAACTCACTTTTGTTAAAGATTATACTATTTTATTACAATAATTGATATTTTGTTGCTACTATTAACACAGTGTAAAAATTAATTTTTAGACCAGAGGCAGATTCCACAGAAAGGAAATTGTCTGCTGACAATACCAGCATTTTCCTTTTTTGTCTAATTTGACGAAATGACGCCAAATATCGTTCGAGGTTCTTCTTTGCGGTGGAGTCGACATTTTGTTCTGAGACCTTGAAAAGATACAGTGGTGGCCAAAATTGTGAACACTTTTGGAAATTTTTGTTTTTGATTTTTGTATGCTTATAGAAAACGTTACGTTTCACAAAATGCAAACCTGTATATATCATTTTAAAGGGAATTTATTACTGAATTCAATACAAAACACAAAATTCAATTATTTGCAATACAAAAAAGTTAAACGATAATAGTTATCGATATACATTAGATAGTGATGATTGCAGTGAGTTATCAGTACTTAGTAGGGTACCCTTTGTTTTTGATTACAGCTTCACATCGACGTTTCATTGAGCTGACAAGAGTTTTAAGCTCTTCTTTCGTTATTACATGATGCCAGGAAACAATTATAGCCTCTATTAGTTCCCTTTTATTTGATGGGCGCCTCATTCGGACAAGAGTTTTCAAACAGTGCCACAAATTTTCGATAGGATTGAGGTCAGGACTGTTTCCTGGCCATGACAACAATTTAATGCTCTTTGTACGAAACTACTCTTTCGATATTTTGGCCGTGTGGCAAGGAGCTGAATCCTGCTGAAAAATAAGCGAAGCATTGTTGAGAAAGAGATCTCTGATGGAAGGTAGAAGTTTTGGTTCTAGAACAGTGTCAATGTATTTTCTGGCATTCAGTGTCCCATCGATGACATGAAGGCGACCAATACCATCTGCTGACATGCATGACCAAATCATAACACTAAGTGGGTTCTTCACAGTTGCTTGAATGCAGTCACGATGTAGCTCTTCTCCTATTCTACGTCTTACATATTTTCGGCCATCACTACCGAATAACGATATCTTAGTTTCGTCACTCCATATAACTTGTGACCATTGATCATCTGTCCAATTAATGTGTTTCTTTGCCCACTGTAGTCTTTTTTTCGTTGCTGAAAATTAAGATAAGTCTTTTTTCGTGGAATTCTACCTCTCAGTCCAACATCTGTTAATCTTCTCCTGATTGTTCCTGAACTGACAGAAACACCAGCATCATTCAGATCACTTCTGATGGCCGCTGATGACATTTTTTTATCTTGGAGACATAGAAAAGATCATCTAAAAGATCTCTGATTTTATTATCAAAAGACTTGAGCTGTTCGTCTTTGATTTGTAACTGAACTAAAAGGCTTTATTCATCTACTTCTATATGTTGTTTCAGACATACGATTTTCTATTTTTGATATTAATTTCATTACCTGTCCTCTATGGTAGATACGTTGCTTCTTAAGTCTATCTAACTCTTTAGCCATTATAATAACAATAATACAATAAAAACAATTCTATACTGCCGAACGAAACCGTAAACAAACTACTACTACACAATGCAATTTCACTTAAATTCTTCGAAACCCAGACTATTATCAACAAACTTTCTAACTAAATACTATTACTTACCCTACCTTCGAAGTGTTCCAAGTATTCACGAAACGAGATATCAATTTTACACCAGGTGGTTCATACATTTTCCCGGCTTATGCACCAATATGTCCAAAATGTAGTCCGAATAAGCAATTAAACACAATTATTTTTGGCTCTTTGTGAACTGTTAAAGAACTACCACTGCGCTGAATCGCTGATCATTCGATTAGTAAAGTGAATCGGTTCTTTGAATCAGAATCGGAGCAGATCTCCCAACTTTAGAAGCTATGTCCAGGACGGCATTTGTTGAATGTGATGTCTCCAGGCTCTTGACCATTTCCTGGGGGGGGGGGTTCGACAGGTCTCTGATCTTGGATCCATTATTCGTAGTAAGCATTAGGAATAACTTCGTTCTCAACAATTCTATGTAGCATTCTAGCATTAAAAGGGCGTTTTCCTTCCATACTTTGGGAAATTTATCGGGTCTCTGGCAACAAAGATAAAATTTTTGTCTAAATCAAAATTGTCGTTGATTGAATAGCAAGAAAAACGTTCGAATGAAATTATCCCATTTTTGAGCAAAGAAATTTCGAAAAAAAATTCCGTAAATAAATTTTCTTTGATATCCTGCGGAAAAGCGCCGACTTTGGGCGGTATGAGTTCTGCCCTTTGACGAGCTATTTAAATAACCATTAAAACATATTTCGATAAAATACCTTTCCGTTAGAACTACCGACTTTCCGAATAAAACTAGGAGATTTCTTGATATTTCATTACATCATCCGGTTTTTAATTTACCTGAATTTAGACCATCCCTGTTAAATGTAGAAGGGATGGTCTAAATTCAGGTAAATGCATTTCTGTGAACTAAAAATTAATTTTAAATTTAATACGCGTGAACACCAAAAGAATATTTTATTAATATGAAAATTTTTGCATGCGTAATATATTTCATAACCTTTCTCTAAACTTTCTTTGTTTGTGTTTTTAGAGAAGTAAAATATATATTTATATGATCTTCCAATTGAGATGAAAACGCAAAATTTCAGAGTATCTTAGTAATATGCATGTAAATAAATATAAAAGTTCAGTTTGTTTAGCTATATAAAAAACAAATATATTTTAATAATGTCGAATATTTCGAAAGGTCGACCAACTTTCTATTAAGAATAATGCCGCTTAGTAAACAATACGAGACTACAAAATTATATGAGCTGTTTATAAAAAAATCAGAAAAAACTGATAACACATAAAATGCTTCGCTGTTCCACCTGGATCATCTTTATTGATATCTCCATTGATAAACCATATTAACCCTATTGAAAGAGCCCTTTTGTGCGTTCATTAAATCTGAAACCTTTTAGAATTTTATTTATTTATTTGTATACTTAGTTTTGAATCTATTAACTTTTGAATGCAGTTCTGCACGTATGACACTTGAATTATTTTCCATACAGGAAAAGAAGTTCTGTGTCCTACACTCGACGAGACGAAATTCCAAGTCGTTTACGATGGGGAGAGAAAGGTAGATAGCCAGGCCAAGATCAGCTGCTTGACAACACTGCAGAAATTGAATGGATCAGACGTTCTGAGATGTCTGGAAAACGGACGTTGGTCCCATGTACCGGATTGCATCGGTAAAATTACATTGTTACATACTTTACTCCAGCATTATTAACCCTTTGCGGGTCATTACGGGGAGTGTTTTTTCAGTTCCTTGTTACGAAGTAAATGCATTATTATAATAGCGAAAAATTTCGGGTATCCTATTTCAACGAAATTATCTATTTTGATCGTTCTCGAATCCATTTGAACGATATCTTTGCGTGACATCTGCACGTGCGGACAAAATAAAGGACTCGTTTTCCCAAAACGAATTGTAAAATGGATTTAAAATGTATTCAGAAGAGATTTTTTTTCATGACGCCTGTACGTACTTACGTATGTATGCATCTCTCATAACTCAAAAAAGAGTATCCTCAGAGCGTTAAAATTTTGTACATCGGACTTCTATAACATGTAGTTGTGCACCTCCCTTTTTGGGTGCAATCGGCCTCACCAAATGTATGTATACATACGTTAGTCGTATACATATTTTAAACGTATACAAAAGCCCTCACGTAATCGAGCCGCAAAACGTCTTAGAAAATTTAAATTAGTCCCGAGAAATGCGAGAATGTAATCAAAATTTGATTAAAAAAAAAAAAAGGGTAGTACGTGGCCGAAAACAGATCATATTTACAAAAAGAGATGATAAAAACTCGTAATTTGTTTATTCACATTTAATTACGTGTTACAGCCATCCGACTATTAGCTTTTATCCCTGTTCGGGTAGTAACTATTATATCACTGTGTACAGGTAATTTAAAAAAATAAGTTAATGGCAGCTTTTTGTAAAGTATGAATTTTGAACTTGGGTATTTGATTTTCTAAGAGAAGATCTATAAACATGCATAATTCTTCTTGAAAGGAACTACGTATGTATACGTAATTCTTCTATTTCGTTGCAGACGTTTTTGATTCTAAGAATTAGTACATAAATTGTGTTTAGAATAACATTCTTGGGGATGTTGGTACTCCACGAAGGCACGCAGAAAGGGGGGAGAAAATACCTTTATAAAGACGACTGAGGATTATGGGAAGCCAATCGCCAAATCCTGGTGGTGAAGTATTATCATCCATCACCTTTTTTTAGTTAGGGCGCCGCTATTAACATTTAATTAAATTATGAAAAAGATATTAATTTTTTAATTTGTCATTAAATTTACACTCATGTCCATCAATTTAGGATAATTCAGAGTCACGCGAAAATCGAACTCTAAAATAAATATATCACCTGTAAAAATCACTACACACATCTTCAAGAATCATATGCAAACTTCAGGAAGTAACCAGATGATACCGATGGTACGTCACAATGACGAGAGTGTAAGAGAGTGATATATAAGGAATACAGGCAAAGAAGTAAAATTGCTTGCAGGCGTTTTATAAGCATTTCAGTGCAATAACCAAGTAGTTATAACACAAAGGACGCAGTTGGATGATTTTTTACGTAGTAGAATTATCGGCCGTCTGGAATGTGGGCGTACCCAACTGGAAGTATCAGACGAACTTGGAACTGCCCAGAGTGTCATCTCCAGGCTTTGGCAACGATTCCAAGATGAAAGTAATGTGAGTAGACGTTACAGCACAGGTCGCTCCAGAGTTACAACGCCGAATGAAGACCGGTATTTGGCAGTTACTGCCAAAAGAAACAAGCGGAGCACAGCCTCAGACCTGTCTCGTCAGCTCTCTTCAGCCACTAGTACGTCAATTTCAAGGCAGACCGTGTACAGACGCTTAGGGCAGATTGATCTATATGCTCGTAGAGCTGTCAGATGCGTTCCACTTACTGCAACTCACTGTCGCCTGCGGTTAGCCTGGAGTAGAGAGCATGCATTGTGGACACCGCAACAGTGGGCTTGTGTGATGTTTTCCGACGAGTCCAGGTTTAGCTTGCAGTCTGATTCTCGACGGACCTTTATATGGAGAGCTCCAGGTACCCGTTACCACCAAGAAAACATCATTGAACGACACCGTTACGGTGGTGCAGGAGTGCTCGTTTGGGGTGGAATTATTCTGGGTTCCAGAGCTGACCTGCATGTTCAAATTGGAACCATGACAAGCCAAATCTATCGGGACGTCATTCTGGAACAACATGTACGTTTGTTTCGGGGCGCCATGGACGCACAATTTCTGTTTATGGATGACAACGCCCGTCCTCACCGTGCAAACATCGTAAGCGTATGCCTTCAATCGGAGGATATCACCCGTATGAACTGGCCAGCATTCTCACCGGACTTGAATCCAGTAGAGCACGTGTGGGACATGCTTGGCCGACGAGTTGCAGCCCGTCAATCTTCTCCTACATGTCTACCGGAAATACGGAGAGCATTGCTTTTTGAGTGGTGTAATATCCCCCAAGATCAGATCGATAATTTGATACTCAGCATGCCTAGGCGTTGTACGGACTGTGTTGCATCGTGTGGGAGACATGCAATGTATTAACAATCATACCAACCATGTAATATTGGTTTTTTGTAAATAGGTTTTTTTTTGTAATTTGCTCCAGGGAGAAAAAATCGCTAATTTTTTAATAATATCTAACATATAGCATCTTTTTTTGCTCTTCACATTTTGTTTAATAAATAAGCTTTACAAGTAAGTCAAATTTGTTTTGCTTCTAACTCTTTCTTTGCATGATTTTGCATTAACCTTAATTTATGGACATAAGTGTAAATTATGAAAATTGAATTGTAAACAAACAAAAGATTAATTATTGCTGCTGATTACTTTGCAATATCATGCAAATTAAGAAATGTAAATTAAGTGCATGCATCAAAATACATGAACAAATATTTAATAATCCAAAAATCCATCCTAAAAACTTTAAAGAATTTTTACCGACTAAATTAATTTGCTTAAAGGGAATAATAGTTTATAACAAGTTTATTCGAAAACGTAAATTAATAATTTAGTAGAAGTAGATTAAACAATCCCAGAAAGACGCTAAATTTGTATATATGAAACCTTATTTTTGGAAATTTTTTATAATTTATTTAAAGTGGATATACCAATCATATTAAAATTTGTAATATATAGATTAATCTTATTTTCATGTTCCAGGCCGACTTCTGAAGGGATAACAAATAATCCAGTTTATTATCTCGAAAGAAACGTCAGGTCCGAATGCATGTCCCGAAACGACATTTTCCGGCGAAACACTTAAATGAGTTGTATCACTTTATAAGCTATTTTTTCCCTCCTTTCTGTATGCCTTCATAGTGAAACGGTATCTCACTCGGCGCGTATTCGAGAGGTAGAGTTTCGAGTCACGCGGAGGGCATTGCATAATTTTCACATCACCTGCCTAAAATAACTAACTTAAATTAGCTTTATATGAATGAGATAATGTTATTGCTTTTGTTAAATTCAAATTTATATACAATAAATTTTTCTTACCATCAGAAGATTCGCATTTTAATTTAATTATTTATATTAATGTACCAATAATTTATATTTATAGTAATATAAACTTGCATTTGTTTCTAAATAATATGATATCTATATACATTCTAATAATAAAATATCTGATGAGAACACCATATGACTGCCTGGTACGGCCTATTATACACATTTTTTGCTGCATTTCATTTACACGTATTTCCTCGAATTTCATTAGAGGTAGATATCTTATTCAATTAATTGATATCCCACTTCGCGGCAAGGCAAAAATGTATTAAAACTCAAAAAAATCTTCATAAAAAAATTGTAAACACCAAATACAGGTAAAAACAGAAAACTATTTTTAGAACTAAAATTGCACTTTCCACGTCGAAACAAGCTATTCGACCAGCGAGCAGGAAGACAGTTTTTCGGTGCGCAAAATTGAAAGTTTACTTTTGGTCCCATTCTGAAAAAGACACTGAAGTTGGTGCACCAAATGACTTCACTGTTCTAATAAGTTTAAAATGTAAACAAATCGCGGCCTAGCTAAGGTTCGCACCACTTGAACTTTTAAATTGTTCATAATTCTACAACTATTGCATGCAGATTAACTAAAGGCACATAAACCTTAACCGGAAGATAAAATCAACATAATTCAATCATTTTTAAAGTAACAAACCCACAGTTGTCAAAGATAAAGGAATTAGTTACATGCAGATTAACTAACGACATAAAAAACCTTAACCCGAACATAATTCAATCACTTTTAAAGCAAAAAATGTATAGTTTAAGAAAGAATAAATAAATTCAGCTCCCTGAGTCGGGTAACAGGATGAGTATATATATTTGGTGCGGCCAATTGCAACCAAAATGGGAGGTGCATAACGACATGTTCTAACAGTCTTATATACAAAATTTCAACGTTCTAAGGCTAATTGTGTTTGCGTTATGCTATATACGCACATACGTATAGATGTCACGAAAAACTATCTTCTGAATCTATGTTAAATTCATTTTACAATCCGTTTTGGAAAAAATAATCCTTTAATACTGTCCGTATATGCAGATGTCACGCAAAAATATGGTTCAAATGGATATGGTTCAAAATGGATATTTTCGTTGAAATATGATACACGAAATTTTTCGCTGTTTCGAAATTTTACTTTCTTTACTTCGTACAAGGAAGTAAAAATATGTAATATAGTATTTTTTGACAATAATAGAGACATATACGCACAATGTTTTATTGATTAGTTAGTATTTTTAAAATAGGAATAATATTTCAAAAATCATTTTGAATGAAATTTCTAAAAACAAATAGCGCAACACACGCAGTTGTGCGGTGTCAGACTAAGGTTGACACATAAAACATCGGTTAACTTGAAAACATATTCAATAAATGAAAACTATTCATAGAGAACCATTTTGTATATTAGTCCGAATAACACCTACAAAAAATGCATTTCGAACCTGAAAACCATTGTTCAGTGAAACAAATGAAAGCTATTTCCTTCAGATTAAAACATATGGCTGCCATCAATTTTTATTTCCTAGTACGAAGAAAAAATTATTGTAATCGCAAAAAATTTGAAGTATCATTTCAATGAAAATATCCACTTTCAGCGCTCTCGAATGCGATGTTTTTGTGTCACATCTGTGTGTACGGACAGAGTACACACAGATGTTTTTTTTCGAAACGGATTGCAAAATTCATTTAAAATAGATTCAGAAGAGATTTTATCATGACTTACCTGCCTGTATCTCGCATAACTCAAAAAAGTGTGTCTCAGAACTTTGAAATTTCGTATATGAGACTATTATAACATGCAGTTGTGCACCTCCCTTTTTGCTTGCAATCTGCCGCACCAAACGTGTATATACCCACTTTGTTATCCGTCTCGGTGAGCTCAGTTTCTTTATTCTTATATGTTGGTAAATTATGCATTTTTTGCTTTAAAAATGATTGAATTATGTTGTTTTTATGTTTCGATTAAGGTTTTTATGCTTTTAGTTAATCTGCATGCAATAGTTGTAGACTTACGAAGAAAAAAGTTGTTTAAGTGTTACTAAGCCTAACGAGGCCGTCATTTGTTTGCATTTGAAGCTTAGCAGAAGAGTCTTGTAAGTACCACAGACACAAAGAAAGAGTGTAAAGGGCCCTTTAATTAATCCAAATAAATGTTTAACAAACAGCACCAACTCGTGCTTATAGAAGCCTTCGCGGCCTTCAAGCAGATAAAACGTGCTCTGATTTTATCTTCTAACACCTTCCTTTAAGTACTGTATTTTCTATGTCATATGAATATCGCGCGAGCTAGAAATTTACATTTCGGCAGGGAAATAGAATACAGATCGATGGGAAATGATATGAACATATAATAACCTCTTAGAAACTTGAATGATACGTATTTTACATCCATCAAAACTGCAACTGTGTAGAGGAGGCCAGTTTTCTTACCCAAAATGGCGAAACATGAAAAATCAAATGTGCCCTTACCCGGATTCGAACTGTTGTTCTTCCAACTGTCGACGGACGTGCCACAACCACTTATACTACAGCAACATAGGGTAGTACTCTATATACATAGTTTTTGACTGGCAGTTCTCTAAGAGTTTTCTTAAGAAATGCAGCCGGAAATTATCACGTTACCATAACATGAAACTGAAAATTTTGCGCATTTATAAAAACGGCTTGCAATAAAATTAAACCCTGAAACATTTTAGAAAAGTCCTTAGGGCACATGGATATAATGGACGATCAACAAAAAGAAAATTCTTCTTTCGCAAGCAAACAAGAAAAATACGCGTGGCGTCCGCTTTCTATGGTAAGTAAAGATTTCATACTGAAAGAAACCGTTTAAAGGGAAAAAAAATGATCTATAGTATTTGCGAAAGAAAAGTACATTTCACCAATATTTGGTAATTGATATTTTAAAATCACTGTTGTCCTAAAACAAGTATGAGATACTGTATCATTTTTTTTGATAAATGTTGTTCATCAAATGTTTATTTTTTCAAAGTTGCTAAATAAGTATTGAAATCAAATCCACCATTTTTAAGTTGTAATTCATTTTTTCCTCTCAGACATTGAATGTCCTGCGTTTGAAGAAAATGAAGACATGCAGATACAGTATACCCAGGATCGAAAGGTTGGCAGTTCTGCCAATTTTCATTGTTTTTCTCCAGCAGTTTTATCTGGGAAATCGACTTTGAAGTGCCTGTCAAATGGAGAGTGGTCAGGAAACACACCTTCCTGTCTCAGTAAGCTCATCAAAAGGAAATATTATTTACTTCTAGAATTTAAGCTAGTGTTTTCCAATGGTATTGGTATTGACCCCTTGGTGATCGATGAAAGCGAGCGGTTGATTGGGGGTCGACACTATAATTGGTATTATAGTGTTCCTCCCTTTTATTCTACTAAACTAAGTGTTGAACTAGAACTAGTGTGTACTAGAACTTTTCTGGAACAAAAATACTTACTCATGACGAAGATTAGGTGCGTAATTGGCAGAAAGTGCAGAATCGCAAACTGCTTGCCGCGTTTTTAAGAATTGCACAGCCCACCAGCGGCCGAGCAGTAAAGTCGCTGAACACTGGTAGTTCGGTCCGAGGTTCGAATCCCGCGAACGGGCTGGCTGCATGGGCGTGTTCGTGGTTTTCCCCATGTGTAACGTGTATACGTGCCAGTTTCCCTTAGAAAGTCCTCCACGAAGGCATCCCTGCCCTTAGGCAGATAACCCAAGTGTGCTTTGCCATAATTAAGTAAACCATTAAGAATTGCACATACACGGTATCCATGTACACGTCGACCTATTTTCACTTAAAAAAAACATATCAGAATTGCACAAAAATGACATTGCGCACACTCTCGACCTATTTTCACTTAAAAAGTCAAAGAAAATTGACAAAAATCCAATTCTTCTTACCCTTGTAAAAAGCGCCAAACAAATAAGCGGGCGATTCTGCACTTTAGCAGCGAAATTGTTTCTAAGTGCTTACTGGCTGAAATCACGATCGAAATTTTCCGGAAAATGTCACATTACATGTCTCATGATCTCTCATTTCTCTGAGACAAAATAATCTGTGATTCAAACTTGTGTACTTCTCAGATTGTTGCTAAAGTCCTAGCTAGTAACCATTATCGCCTTACCAAAATGTCGCCAAACTACCTGTTATATTCTAAAGATTAGCCAATTAAATTGTTTCGACTTAATAAATAAATTACAGAATTTGTACTATGCTGTTATTTTTGTCCCTTTCAATATGAGACACCCTGTATATTTAAGGAAAAAATACATTTAAATTACGATTTCGTATGTGTTATGTGCATGTTATATGTTGTATTATATGTTATATTTAAGTTACATACGTGTTATATTTAAGTTACATACGTGTTATATTTAAAAAACAACAATATTTTTAAACATATAAGATATTGTTATTTTGATAACGTAATGCGATTGTCTGTTATTAAAAAGAATTTAATTTTTTTCTGAAGTTATATTGTCATATACAGTGTCACCTGAAAAATTTAAAAGAAAATTTTAATATTTGCTCCAAAGACGTGGAAAATTTCCAAGTGCCAGCATGGCTCTTAGAACATCCAAAACGCAGTATGTCGAGTCTTGATATTATAATGCAAAAAGAGTCAATTGCATTGAAGGAGGATGCTCATGCAGACGTTTTGTTCGATACGCTAAATTTTGGAATTTAAAAGTAATCGAAAGAAATATCCCAAAATAAAAGTTTCTATGGAATACACATTATTAACTTTCCTTCCCTCTCCTCGTACCTAGAGGAAGCAACTTTCAGTCAGGTCAATAATTTATGACGGAGAACAAGATCCAAGTCGACTATTATTGAAATAGAATCTGTGATTTTGTTTCTAGAAACTTGGTTTATGTTTGTAAATCTTAAGAGACATTAGGATATTTTTTAGAAGCAGGAAAGGTGAAAAATGAGCAACCCCATCGCCGGGAATTAAACCACGGACCTCTGGAATACGCGCCTAGGGTGCAGACCACTACACCATAACGGCACACTATGAAGGCGATGTACTCCCCCTTTTAAAGGGCGACTGGGGTTTAGGGGACCAAATACTGAGTGAGGAGAATCATTATCCACCATCCTTTTAGTTTGGGCGCCAGTGTAGAGACATTAGGATATTTTTTAGACGCAGGAAAGATGAAAAATGAGCAACGCCCTGGCCGGGAATCGAACCATGGACTTCTGAAATACGCGCCTAGCGTGCAGACTACTACACCATGAAGACACACTAAGAAGGGGGCAGAAGTACCGTATAAACTGTAAAATAAAAAGAACTATAATTCTTAAAAAAATAATAAGTCACTTTTTTTCAAGATTTTTGTGCATATACTTCTTGTTTTTAATTACTTATGTCCATTTATATGTATTATGAATATGTTGAATGTTGTACGCTAGAGAAAAATGTAAAGGTGTCTATGAAGAAAACCATTCTTTAAAAGGGGGTCGGTACAAGAAAACGGAAATTCCTGATTTGAATTAGAAATATTTTCTATTCTTTTTACTTTTTTCTTCAGAAAAAATGTCAGTATCTCACAAATTCATGTCCACAACAAAAACAACAAAAAAAAAAAAAAAAAAAAAAATATTCACGATACAGTATCGAAAAGTTATGCGTAAAATAACAAAACGTTTCGCCTGATACTGATACACTCTCTGGCCAAGTACCTGGACATCCAATGGTACGGTCTCGGAGATTCCCCAGGCATATATTAAAACTCTCTAATATACGGAATAGAATATTTTTATGATATCTGTAAGAACGTGTATATACGTGCATATTAAAATATGTCAAAGAAATTAAGGCAATATATTTTTAAAAGTACACAAATCCAGGTATAAAATACCAGTAGATTTTTACATTAAAATCAAGAAAATAATTTTTTCTCGTAGTAGTTTTGGGAAATTTGTGCTTTCTTAGCGAAAACCCTGTCCGGTCAGAAGGTTAATATGATGTTGGTCCCCCTTTTATTTTGATGACAGTCTGGGCACGTCGGGGGTGGTTTTTGAAAGGCAGCCATAGGAATTGCCTTCCAGGCGTCCATCACAGCTGAAGTGAATGCTGGCAGTGTGAATCGTTGATTTGGCTGGTTACGTAAACTGTGTTCGTATTATCTTTATTAGAAAGTGACGACATTTAGCTTCAAACATGGACCTTATAAGAAATAGACTAACCCAAATGGGTTTTCTCCCTCGTCTGAGGCGTTCCCGGCTGTCACCTTGATCACATCCGAAGGAGTAGGGACGACTTGCAGAAATTTAACAGTGGTTGCCTATTGCAGCGTGTATAATTGTCAAGAAAAAGCTGGTTGTAGCGCCTCATTTCACAAATTAGAATTTCTCCATACTTTTATTTTTGAAATTGAGATTGATTTTTAAAAATTTAGCATATTTATAGAGCATAATTAACGTTCCAAATAATTATAAAGATGCTTTCAGGGCTGGATATTTTTTATAGCTTTTCCTATGCTGTAAGGAAATTTGTTACAACTTCTTTTAGAAAATAATATTTTAAATCTGAACTAATAGAAAAATTCAAATAAGCAATTTTTATGCTTTTTATTGGTTTTTATGCTTTTTATTGGTAAAGTTTTGTTTAAAATTCTAAATTGTGCTGCTTTTTTAAAATTATAGATGAATATTATAGCACAATTTCTATAAAAATTTTTTATTTGAATTATATTTCATAATACATCATAGTGATAAACACTTTTGACTCCTTAATAATTTTTATACACTTAATTCTAACATTAAAATTGTATTTAACCGTAATAAATAATTTTGCTTGTATTTTATAGTGATTGTTTAATTTTAGTTCTGCATAGGATTTTTTTTTATTTACTGTTAATTTAATTTATTAGCCCAAAGGGGCGGTAGCCTAGAAAAGCTGTTAGTTTCGAAGCGGTATTTTGCATTTCGAAGCAAATTTTTTTAAAAAAAGTTATCATATCTTGTTTAATTTTACCTTATTTATTTCAAAGCATCACGTACTATCAATCTTATTTAATTTTACGTTATTTGTACGCAAAATTAAGTTCATAAATTTTGTGCGTAGAGTTTTTACCGTTTTATCAAAGTAAAGATGTTTGTACAAGAATTATGCGTGAAAAAAATGAGCTAAATGCAGTAAAAAGTGTTTTAATGAGATATATTAAATCCTATTTGGAAAAAACTTTGGCTTTCATAATCTCATCTCTATACAAGGTATCACATTTAATAATTAAAAAGAGTTATGTGATACAAACGCCATAGGTTTCAGTGCTGAAGTAAACCAGATCGTCCCTACTCATTCTGGCCGACATGTCGGTGACGCGCGCCCCGCCTACTGGGTTAATCTATCTCTTATAAGGTCCATGGCTTCAAAGCAATAACTGAAATTGTAAAAATTACAATAATAGATGTTTCAATTGCATATATTTAATAAATCATTTACACATCGTGTCTACAAAAGTGCTTCCCAGCCTTTATTTTCACAATCATTGACCGTAGACATAGACTTCCGGTTACTTTAAATGACGCAAAAATTCGTGTTTTGACAATTTTAAATTTAAAGAAATCTGTTTTGTAAAAATTACGAAATCTGTCTTTTTACATGTTTCTCCAATCCTTATATTTAGAAAATTTTTATACTCATTATAAAAAATAAAACGTTTGACTCCAATATAAGAAAATTTAACCGATATATATATAGAAATAGAAAATCATATGCAGGGGTTGTACATAAATTGAAAGGTAAAATTTTTGCATACTTTTTAAAGTAAAATAAAATGTCATTCATGGAAAGGTATGTAAAGACCATTTCTATGTAGAACATTGTGAAAATTTTTGATCAATAAATTATCAGCAATATAGTATTTCCTTTTTTCAAAATGGAAATCTTATTCAGATAACAGTTTAGAATGCTTGCTCTAGAAAACGCTGCCAGGCTTCATTATCGGCAGCTATCAAAATCGTAATATTTTTTATATTAATCGAAAATTAAAAATTATTAGTCCAATGGGACTTTGTTCCTGAAGGACTATAGTTTTCGTTTTGCGATTTTGCGTTGGTTCAATATAAATGTCTGTTTCACTTTTCAAACTGTTGCCACCCAATGTTAGAGTCCTGCATTATATTTGAAGAAATTAAATAATGAAAAATCTGCATAAATGTATGTATTTTTCTCGCATTGTGATGAAACAACGGTACATAGAGCCATCGAATTTTGAATGACGTCATCCTACTGCGAATACAGGCATGTGGAAGACAAAATTTGAAATTTGGAATTTGGTTTATTATCGATTTCATATTTTGTAAAACTTTAACGAATTTTTGAGTAACAAACTCAACGATTTCAAAGCGAGCCATGGCAACGTTGTACAGAAAAAACATTTTTATCTCCAGCGCGTTAGACCGCGTATCAGAAATTCTAAAGATATGCTCAATTTAAAACTATTTTGCGACATTGCTCTTGAACTGAATTTGATGGTTTAAGTGCTAAGAACGTGATATTTAATAAATATAGGTAACACACAAAATGTTAAAAAAACAGCACTCTGGAAGTAATTTAAAATCTGAAACATTTCAGTTTTTTTTTTGGGGGGGGGGGTAACTTTTGTTGTTTTATTTTTTATACCGAGTATAAAAGTTTCCTAAGTATAGGGTCCCAGAAATGTGTAAAATCTTAGATTTCGTATTTTCAACGAAATAATTTTTTTAAATATAAAAATACGAAAGTGTGAATCCTTTGTATGATTTAAAACATTTTTATAACTGTATGTATACACCTACGACCAAGCTAGAATACTAAAGAACTGCGTAGCGACTATTCGTTGAGTTCTTGTAAGTGACAAGTCCAAGAAGGGTTAAATTAGCCTTTATTCCAACTCAAAATAAATTAACAGATGGCCCTCTTCTCGGGCGTACAATAAGCCTCCACTTGGAATTTAACTAAAAACAGAAAATATAAAACTAATAGAATGCTAAATAAAACTAATAAGCCGAAGCTGCAAAGAATCAGCTACCGGAATTGGCAATTATTTAAAGCTCAACGGCGTGTACTAGCAGGTACATAGAAGTACGGCCGTAGAACAATAAGCTTAGACTAATAGCAGCAACGTGGCCGAAGGTAGAACACGCTCTCCTACTGAAGTGACCCAGACCTCAGCTTCAATCTCGTTTCGGCCTCATTTGCATAAATCGGAATCCTGAAACTTATTCTGGTAGGGAAACATAGGTGGGGAATGAGAATGTATAGGAATTTTTGTTCCAAAATAAAAATAAGTATTAGAAACATTAATTAAAACCCTACAACCTACGTACATCGATAAGAATTTTTATTATATTGTGCCTCGTATACATGCTATTTTGTGTTCGTGCTTTTTCGGACTGACTCGTATACATGCTTTTCCAGATTGATTAACCATTCATTTATCCGATCAAATGTCCATTCGCATAGAGGGCGGTTAACAGGGAATCTGCTGTAAATAGAAAACTGTGACCAGCTCTGTTACAGAATACATATTCAGTGTTTAAGGTTTTATTAAAAAATTGACTAATATGTAAGCATTTCTTTTCCTTTCTCCAATTTAGAGTATGACGAAAAGAAATGGCTCATTTGGGAAATAGGCTAAACGTATTTCCTGTAATATATGGGGAAGAAGTTCATTCTGTTCTTAAGTGCAGTTTTATATGGCCTCTAAAATAAAGTTCGAATCACAATGAATTTAAATTTATAAATAATCCTGCATAGTATTTTAGGGTAATAGAAAGGTAGAAGCAGAATGAACTTATTCTTTTGGAATTTGATATTGAAGCAAAATAAAATTTATGATCAATTCGTACGTTTTTTAGGACCATCATGTTCCCTAAAATCTCTTTACGAAAAGCTTCCGGAAAAAATAGTAATAGGTCAGGACCAACCGAATAATGATATCCCGTATGGAACAAACATTCCACTGGCATGCGACGATGGTCTACGACCAGAAGGCAAAGCTGAAGCTAAATGTGAGGAAGATCAAAAGTGGACAATTCCCAGGGTCCGTTGTAAGTTGTGTTCGTATTTTCTTTCAACTGTTGCTTAAAATCTGTATCAATAATTCTTTATTTCTGTTTGCCTCATTCGTATAATAAAAGTGGATACTTCATTGTTATAACGGCCTCCAACCATATTTGGCGATTTTAGATTTCAGCTATAATTTCGCTAAGCTTCTGAAGAGAGAGCGTAAAACTAAACAACACAATATGTAACAATAATACTCACGTGTCGTTTCCTAAGAACAGTCTCCATATCCTTATTCTTATTATTTTACCGCATGTAATCGTTCCAGTCAACTGCAGCACTTTCACACATATTAAGCTATTTGTTACACCATTTCATGGACGTCAACTCCTCTGCCAAAAAATGCATAAATTGAACAGGGGTGACGAACGATAATCTCGAACCGCTGAACCAATTTCTAATACGGATGCCCTTCTTCTTTTCGCAATTTTTAACGCTGCACCTCCAAATGGTTTCGTCGTTAACGTCAAGTTTCATGTTCTGGTCGTTTTCGCATGCTCGTTTATCTAAAAGGCCTCTTTCTTAAAAAAAAAAAAAAAGATATGGCATCCTTGTTACTTATATATGTTACCGTGAAAGACCGAAATTGGAGAATGTCGACTTTCACCGGAGAATGTCAACATTCACCAAATACGTCGGTGAAAGATCGAATATTTCTTTACATTCTTGTACATTCGGACCCTCACCGGTATATGTCGACTGGTGTAGGTCGAAAAGAGAGGACTATATGTACACGCTGCCATTCCAAAAGGAAGTGTTCCACAAATAAATGCAGTTGTCAAAGCAAAGGCCTCTTGTGCAATTCAAAGTGTCATAATAGTTTAGGTTGTTGCAATAAATAAGATTTGAATCACATAATTTGGTAAGTTTATAACTTCTATTATTTTCCTTTCTCATTTTGAACGTACTGTGTGTTTTAAGTTCTTATATTCTTAAGTTCTTATTCTGAGTCTCAAGTGCGTTTTTTTGCGAATGAATTACGGAGAAGGAAATATAACCCACATAGCACAAAAACATCCTTGGGATATCCCGAGGATGTTGCTCGCGGGATATGCGCACATCCTCAGGACATCCCGGAATATCCCGCGAACCTCCTAAACACCTCCTCCCGAGTGCTTAATGTCACATCCCGGGATATCCTCAGGACATCCTAACTAAGTCCCATTGACAGCGTGCGGGATGTTATTAGGATATGAACTCCTACTTATTACATCCTCAGGACATCCCGGGATATCCCACTAACCTCCTAAACACACCCCATTATATCCTAAAAACATCCTATCTATGTCCCATCGACAGCGTATGGGATGTTATTAGGATTTAAAGTCCTACTTACTACATTTTCAGGACATCCCGTAATAACCCAGTTTCCTCCTAAACTCATCCTCCCTAGTGCTTAATGTCACATTAAAGTATATCCTTAGGACATCCTATCTAGGTCCCACCGACAGCGTATGGGATGTTATCAGGATTTGAAATACTAGTTACAATATCCCTTTAACCTCTTAAATACATACTCTCAACTGCTTAATGTTACATCCCAGTATATCTCCAGAAATCTTCTTTATATTCCAGTGAAAGTGTGTGAAGGTGTTGTGATAACTTGAAACTTGCTTATTTTCCACAGACAGTCTCAGGTCTTCCATCTGTGGTTACTATGGAAAAATAAGAAATGTTAAGAATTATACAATTTATTTTCCAATTTGAATTTCAATTTATTTAATAATTTGTAAATATATCTAAAACTGAGCAAGGGACTTGAAATGAATTATTAATACAAAATATTATAAGAGAAAATTTTGCTTTAAAGTATTAAAAATCTTTCGATCATTTTTAACCATTCAATAACCCAAAACTGAATTCTTCGATATATTCATAATTAAATTATTCTACAAATTCAGTTCTGACTTCAGTTAATTTGTATTCAAAATTAAATAATAAAATTAAGCATTTAATAACCTTTAAGTAGTGGACCAGATGTGTGTAAATTTTGAAATTCTGAACTTAAGTCGGTTATGTTGATTGAATCATTATTCATGGCTACAATATGATTAAACAGTTCATGAGTTCGTCTTGCTATTTGCTGTAATGGAGCGTAAATTTTCTAATAAATTTTTTAATAGAAGTTATATAGCTTTCAAATTTAAATGCACTGTCATTATCTAACGGCCCAAACATTTTTACATCTTCGCAAATATGCAGTAGGCCGTGAACATTATGAGCAATATACTGTTTTTCATAATAAAGCCCAAAATTTACTACGAAGAGTTTTAATAGAGACTGTGCGTATTCATCAATTGCCGTCTGATTCTGTATTTTACGTAAGAGTCTAATCGAAATATGAAGTAGTAAAAAATGATCATGTAGCTTTTTGTTAAATTAAAAAAAAATAAATAAATAAAAATAAGTAGGCTAGTGTACAGTAAAAATTAACGGTATTTTGTAGCTTTCCAGTGTTTCAATTCGTTTAGAGTTGGTTCCTTGGTTTTCTTGCAAATTCAGTTGGTACATAAGGCTTTAAAAACTGGTCATTAAAAAAAAAAAAAAAAAATTAGTTCAACATTTTTATGTGGTAATCGTGCTTGTAAGGTGCCTCCGCCTATCCTAATAGTAATCATTTTTTGTACTACTCACTACTCCTAAGCACACAAGGGACATAAAGTCTAACGGAATATTTATTAGTCCTATATTTGGAATATTCCTTAAAACGGGATAATCGTTTTGGTAATCGTCATCAGTCAGTTCTTCTTGAGACATAAAAGTTCATATTTCGAATCACAGTTTGAAATGGAACTTAAAGAATATTTGCTAGCGCGAAAATTCGACACAGTCCTTTTTCATAATTAAATACTACTTCATCTTCTGACGAATCCGATAATATACGTTGATTTATTCTGCTTTAAATCCGTCTTTTAGATATCTGAGATAATTTTTTTTTAGTTCTGATCATTTTTGTAGAATAAAGGAAACATTTAGAAACTTACTTTTCACACTCTGTCAATGTAACGCTTGCAAGCGTCAGCAAGTCAGTTCGTAACTGAAAGAGAATTTGGAACGACGGCTATTAACGTTTAGCAGAATAGCTGAATTCTGGAAATCAGAAAGTAAGTACGTGTACTTTCCACTTTGTGGGGTTCTTCAAGGATATCACTATTACGGAGCAATTAGAACCGTTGGGTGCGTTTTGCGACTTTGTTGTGAAGGGGGAAGGGATGTTTCCCTTGTAAGGGGATACAAAAGAAGGGAAGGTCTGACACATAAATCTGCCACGTTAACAAAAGAGAAATCTTCTTGGGGCATCGGCTACAGAAAAAGTGCTCAGAGGTGTTACATTCTGAGCGGAGCTCGGTTTCTCAAAAGCAAAGAAAATTTGAGAAGCAGTTTCACGACCAATGATAATGATGATCAAAACTTTAAGAATTTCAACTTCAATTGTTATTTATAGTATAAAATAAAGTAATAAAACTGCTGAGTTTAAAGAACGCATTTAATTTAAGAATTAAATCATTTTAATTTAAAGTTTGAACATCTATTTAATCCGTTATCTAATTTTGAGTTTTCATAACAACATTTAACTTTGTGTTATATACCTTGAAGAAACGTGTTTACTGCATTTTCTGGATGTTACAAATAAATTAATAAAGCAGCAATTATTGTTAAATTATGAGGAGTCATGTAGCATTGTCGGCATAACGTATAAGACTGCAGAGCGCTGGATATATTTTTTTCGCGCTTTGTTTAGCAAAGACCGAATATTTGTATGGTTAAAGAAGTAGCAAAGTGAGGTTTGAGGAGAGTAAGAACTTAATGTTAGTTCTTCCCATTCTCAAACCTTATTTTCCTATTACAGAGAGGTAATCTAATCTAATCTAAGAAAATAAGCCGTACCGCCGAAATTGGCACAACCGGCAATTTAAAAGAAACAAACTGAAAGATAACTGGATAAACACTACAACAGAATAAGGACTACTTATCCAAAAACTCACCCTCCGCTGGAGATGTGTCGGCGCCGCCAACGGGTCATCTCTACCTTCATTCAGAATAGAAACCACCTATTTCTTAATATAAAATGACTAAATTGAACTCAAGACAACTGCTAACCTAAACAACAATTATAAAATACAAATATTGCCTAGCTTAACGAACAATAAGCATTTAGTTTTCAGTAAATTATACATTGTATGTATACAAATTACATTATAATTTATGCAATTCAACTCAAAAATTTAAGCAACTAAACAAAAGGATCGAAATATACATAATTATTCAAATTGGTAATAATTTTTATAAGTCCTAATTCAGCTTTATTATTGCTATATAGATATTTTTCATTATTTATAGATATATTTCGAAAATATTCTCCTCTAATTTCCTTCGTTAAGGCACAGTCCCAAATGTAATGTCCATTAGATGCTCCAGATGCATCCTGACCACATCGGCAATGAATATCTTTCCCATGAAACCTTTTTAGATATTCTGGAAATTGGCCATGTCCTGTTATCAATTGATTTAGCAATCTATTGTAACTTAATCTTTGCTCTTTGACAACAGGAAATATTTTATAAACCTTTCGTCCAGTTTTGTCATAATGCCATCTTTGTTGCCATGTGTGGAGAATCTTGTCATGTAGTACACTCTTAATATAATTAAGAGATAAAGGAACCGTGATATCAATATCTGTATTATAGCATGCTTCCTTAGCAGCAGAATCTGCTGCTTCATTTCCATAAATATTCGAATGTCCTTTTATCCAATTTATATGTAATTTCATTTTTGAATTAATATTGTGAATATAATTTCTGACTTTATCTATTTTTGTAGATAAACATTTTCTAGAATTAAGAGCTCTAAGTATGCTCTGGGAATCTGTGAACACCGAAATCTCCCAATTTGTAATATAGTTCTCATTTTCTTCCTCATTAGCCCATCTTATGGCGTATTCAAAGGCAATAAGTTCTGCATCAAAAATAGTTGAATTATTATTCAATCTTAATTTAGATTTATATACAAATTTATTATTTGCAATAGCAACAAATGCTGCTCCAACATTTTTATCAATCACGGAGCCATCAGAGAATAATTCCAAACCAACACCAGTTGGAAGAAGTGTCTTCCATGTAACCTCTTTAAATTGTGCCGGATGAAAATGAAACTTTTCTAATTTTGGATCAATTTCTCTATTAGAAATCTTCAGGTCACAATAATCTATATTCTTCTTCATATGAACAGCTTTATAAATCAGCGTTTCAGCTTCAGCTACTAAGTCTATAGGCATAACCCCAGCTAAGACCTGTAGGCTGGTGGTAGAGACTGTTCTGTAGCATCCCGTAATGGGTAGCATTGCAACCCTTTGAATCTGTAGCAATTTATTTCTCACCCTTTCCGTTCCAGTCCACCAAACGGGTGAGCCATATAAGATTATTCGTTCAATTCCTCTATTGTATAACTCTTTTAAAATACTTTTACTTTTAAAAGAATCCATACATAATAATCTATTCATCTTATTCATAATCTTAAAATTTTTTTCTTTCAATTTAGTTAAATGTGGCAACCAACTTAAATTTGTATCCAAAATTATACCTAAGTATTTAAGTGTTTTTTCACTGCGGATTTTTTTTCCATTCCACGTCAATAAAGGTAATCTGATTAATTTTGAGCCTTTTGGGATTGTTATCATAGCCATTTTATCTTGGCTAATATCCAGCTTATTTACTTTACACCAGTTATAAAGTTTATCTAGAGCATTCTTTGCTTTTTCTTCTATAATTAATCTATTACTTCCAGAAATCACCAACACAAAATCGTCAGCATAAGCCTGCAAAAATACATCCTTTTCAAATTTCAATTGTAAGGCAGTATCAGCCACCAGGTTCCAAAGTGTAGGGCCTAAAACAGAACCCTGAGGAGCACCTTTATTATAATATTTCTCAATATTTATATTATTTCTTCTGTAAATAATTTTCCTATTATTTAGATAACTATTAATAATATTGAAGAGGTTTTGAGGACATTTTAAATCTAGAAGTCTTGATTTGATGCTGGGCCACCATAAGCTATTAAAGGCATTGCTAATGTCGATTGCAATCAAAGTAGTATGTAAATTCTTTATCTTATTAATTCTTATAGTGTCAATAATATTATTAATTGCCAAGATAGTATCTTTTCCTGGCGTAAATCCATATTGATTTGCATTTAGTAGATTATTGCTACCAAGAAAATAAACAAGCCTATTGTTAATCAATTTATCGAGAACTTTACCCAAAGTGGGTAATAAACAAATTGGCCTGTAAGAAGCCGATTGCTCAGGAGGTTTATCTTGTTTTAAAAGCAAAACCAATTTGCCAATCTTCCATGTCTCAGGAAAATGTCCCTGTTGAAAACAAATATTAAATAGATCCAAAATGAATTTCCTATTTACATAATAAAGTTCTTTATAAATTTCCAAAGGAATGTTATCATGACCGGGAGCTTTATTCATTTTCATACTCTCCAGAGCAGCAGAAAGCTCATCGGCAGTAAACAAAACATCATTAAAAGACTCCAAATCAACTTTTATTTTCCTTCGGATATCCCGATGTTCACTTTCATCCTCCTCTTCTTCTTTATCTTCCATAAAGTGGAAGTTCATAATTTCCTTTATTCTATCTTCTATATTTTCTGTGTAAGTACCATTACTTTTACGGATAGCAGTAAAAGTGACAGGATTCATCTGCTTATCTGTGGCAATTTTAAAATGCGTGCCAAACGGACTTTGCAGAGACAATTTATCCCATATTTTAATCCAGTGATTTTCCTTTGCAATTCTAATGTTCTTTCTATATATTGCAAGATGTTTACAATAAATGTTTTTATAATTTAATCTATCTTCGCCACAGGAATTCTGAAATCTTCTTCTAGAGGCTCGAACTTTTTTCCTTTCAGTATTTAATCCATTATTCCACCATGGAGAATAGATTTTCTTTTTTCCTGTATCGTTATAATTAAACCGAACATTTTCACATATGTCACATATGATAGAATTAATTTCATGTAATTGAGATTCTATATCTTCATTGATTTCAATGCCAGAAAAATTTTCAAACATAAGCACCTTTAGAGCAATCCAGTTCAATCTCTTCAACTTAATTTGGTTATTTTGTGTATCATCAATTATCACATTTCTAATCTCAAAATGAATATAATTATGATCACTAAGGCTAATTTTATCACAAACTTGCCAATTACATATCTCAATGTCTTTAATCAATCTGGAAGCAGTAATATCAATCCATGAATTTCCCAATACTGAAGAGTATGTGGGAAAACTGTTTCTATTGTTGTTTACAACAAAGTTATTTTCAAGTAGAAATTCAGCTAATTTTTTCCCCTTGAATCCATGTGGTTTTGGCCCCACAATGGATGTTTACAATTGACATCACCATTTATTACTAATGAAGTATTTTTAAATCTATCAAACAAAGAAGACAAACAACGTAAATGATCATCAATAGTTTCTGACGGGGAAAAATAGCCTGTAATCAAGAGAAAAGGACTTTTTCCATCCACTAAAACAGCAACTATGTCTTTAGAAGCATAAATTTGTAAAATGGATAAATTTTCATTGAATACAAAGACACCAGATCGTATGTTCTCACCTTTATTATAATATGCTCTGGCACTTATTGGTAAACCATATATCTTTCCTTGATAAACATAAGGTTCTTGTATGCAGATCAGATCAGTATCACTTTCTGTAACCTCAACTCTCAATTGTTCTGTGTCCTTGATTGCATGATGTAAATTGATTTGACAAATTTTAATTGTATGAGATTTACAAGGCATAATCAATTTTTTTGGTCAATAAATCAACTTGTCTAATATAACAAGGACATTCTTTAAATGTATTTTCATGTTTAGTATTAAGGCCCAGTCCAAATCTCGAATTTGCTATTGTACAATTATAACATTTATAATCTGTTGCGGTACATTCAGTTTGAGAGTGACCTTCTAAACTGCATTTATTACAAATAGAGGTTTTTGTACAATCTTTTTTAGTGTGTCCAAAACCATAACATTGGAAGCATCTGGTAACTCTTTTATATTCTCTAATCTGGTGCCTTGTCCATTTTAAATAAATTTTCTTGTCTTTCATAACCAGATTAAATGATTGTGGGTCCAAGGAAACGATCCAATGACATCCCATATTTGATTTCATATTAAATCTCGGTTCTATAATCGCATTCTCCAGAACGACATTCTGAGATTTCAGTAAATCCCTTATTTCCTCTCCATTCAAGGCAGGATCAACATTATAAATCATAATTCGTGGATGTATTTTCTTAGGTCTTTTTACATCCAATTCTTCTTTCAATGTACTATTTTCTCTTATTGCATTTTCAATTATTGACAAATCGTCGTATTTAGTGACCTTAATCAATACTCCACCATTTTTTATTTTTTGTACTCTCTGCACACCTATTTTAAGATCAGTTGGAGAAATGTTTTTAATTAATTTCTCATTTACTTGTTCAGAAGTTTGATTCCTTTCTTTAGGATATATTAGAGTCACAAATTCTACTTCTTGTTTCTTAAAACTTTTTGTTCTAGATCGTGATCTTGATCTTTGTTGAACTTTTTCTGCATAAGTAGCAGTTTGCTTTTTATGCTTTCCTCTTATAATATTTTCTCTTTCGGCCAATCTTCCTCTTAGTTCACCATTTTCAATAAGAACACTATTCAGTGCATTCTGCAGTTTTCTAAATATTTCTCTAATTTTATTACCTACAGATTTGTTCACCTTATCAGATGGGTTACCTAAAACTTCATCCAATTCTTTAGAGTTACAGAGAGGTAAAAAATAAGTTACTTCTTACCTCAGTCGCTTTGAAAAACTAATTCTCATTATTAAAGAACTTACCAGAAAATGAACGAAGAAATTGCAATGAATTTTTTAGCCCAATAAAATTATTCTTCTGTTTATAAATTCAAATTAAAGCAAGTTAAACCTCGTACAGACTAGTTTTTAACTGCGTTTGTAAACTAAAATTTCGTTTGTTAAAATAAAAATATTGTTACTTATTACTGCACAGCACTAAACATCATTCATTTTTAATATAATAGTGTAACAGATCAAAAAGTATTTTTTTTTTCTTTTGCAGTTTCAAAGTATAGTTATTTCTATGCTAAGAACTATCGATGAATTTAATAGAATACTTTTATAACTTGATATTTCTGATTAGTGCCTCAGAGACGGGTAAGTGATTATATTGACCGATTGCCGTACAGAAGGGCTGAAGTTCGAATGCCATATAAGGCATGGATGCACATCATACCCATCTGTTCATAGGACAAATGTCTTCGTAAAAGATTTTCTGAGTTAACCTGTAACGTACATAATATTTGTGTTCAAAGATATTAGAAAAGTATATAAAATAATGTTTACAAAATATATTATGTAGCAATTAGAATTTAATCGTAAACACACTTTCAATATGAAACTCAAAAACGAATGAAAACACGTGCCTATAACTTGTAAGAAAGTTCTCTGATCAACAGGCACTGTGAAACAACAACAAAAATTTGAAAATATTATTACTTAATATTTACAGCCAACATATACAAGACGAAATCCAGTGTAAGCATAACAATTAAATTTTCATATGCAGAATAGGTAATCCATAGAGTAAGATTTCGATTCTTATAACATGACTTGCGTGTGGTACAAGGTTACTTTAATATTTTCAGATATGAGCTTCCATAAAAAGTAAGTACTGAAGATATCTGAGAAACAACATTCTCAGGAGATCTTCATATATCCCGGGATATTACGACTTGAACAGGACATCCTTAAGATGTTGATTTACGATGTCCTCAGGATATCTGAAAATCAACATCCTGATGAGATCTTCATATATCCCGGGACATTGAGACTTGAATAGGATAGCCTCAGGATGTTGACTTAAGAAGTCCTCAGGATATCTGAGAATCAACATCCTCAGGATATCCTAACTGCTTCCCGGGAGATTGCGACTTAAATAGAATATCCTGAGGATGTCTTGTGTTATGGGGGAATATTCTTATATGTTCAACATTCACACTTAGTACATGGTGAATATCGATATTCACCGGTGTAAGTCAGAAATAAGAGTATTTGGAAAATATTTCGGACATACACCAAGCGACTATGTGAATGTTGACATTCACCGGTGAAAGTCGACATTCTCCAGATTTCGGTGTTTCACCGTAACATATAATTCATGGATAGTATATAACAATACTTGTAGCGAAGTATAATCCTTGTGACGTGAGGAACGAGGGTCTCTCTAGTTGAGATATTAAGAGCATTCTGGCGTTTTGTTCTCATGCAAAAAATCTGCAGACTGAATTAGGTACGCATGCTTAATTTGTTCAGTTGTATTTTACATCCTCTGATTCGTTATATCTGGAACAATATCAGAGGAAAAACAAGATCATTGGTTCGACAGCCCTCTGGAAATCGAGAGGCTTTGACGACAGACACAGTGCAGAACGCTAAAATCTATTGAGACTGGTCGTGAAGTTATGTCTCTCGTACTGTCAACTGGAACGAATTATTGCGTCTGCGATGTTAAACCACATCGTGTGACACATCGCCAAAGCTTGAAAACAATGATTGCGGGGCAGCACAGACGAATTTCTCATCTCTGTGGGGTCCGCCGCACTCTTTTACCCGTATAATCCTGTAATATATATGTAAGGCCTTGATTTCCATCCCCTCATTCATATTTGCTGAAACATCTGCAAATTCACTTTTAGATGTATTATCTACTTAGTATTTAGAACGGGTGAGGGAAGAGTTTTTTGTTCCCTATTACTTCATCGTTCGTAATATTTCCTTGGACATTTAAATTTCAGAAATCGGATTTTTCAGTTTAATACCTTGTGTAAAGTCTCTTAATTTCAATTCATTAGCCGTATGATTTGAAATAATATCCAAACAAAATTGTATATAACATTTATACCTTCTAATAAAGAGAAAAACAGAAGAGTTATGATGAATATTTTCTAACTGCAAACAGTCGAGCTCTTTTCTGTGAATTCTTAGTTGCTTCTGCAATTATTTTTAACAAAAAAAAAATTTTTTTTTCCCATAGGTGTTTCCGGATGTGGACCTATCCCGAAAGCTGATAATTCTCAACTCATTATAGAACCTGAAAAAGAATTTTATGTATTTGGGGAATCTGTAATATTTTCATGTCCTACAGGACACTCTTTAACTTCAGAGCTTCAACTTGTCGTGTGTATAAGCAACACCTGGTCAGCAGATGAATTTCCAGATTGTAAAAATGTGTAAATCGTGTGTAAATATAGAATATTAATACAGTCCTTTTATCAAAAGAAAAAGACACTGAATTAGAAAAATTAGCTTTTTCAATTCTGAAATATATCTCATGAAACTCTAGCATTCTTGTTAATACATTTTAAATGAATCGATACAGTAAGTCCTTGCCGAACGCGATACGTTATGCGTACGGCCAAAATCGTGTTCGGCAAAGTAAACTTTCTATGCTTCTATGGAAAAAACATTTTATTCATAATTCAGATTAAAAAAGTAAATATAATTTAAATAAACCTGAGTATTGTTGTAATTAAAAGAAAATAAAACGAAACAAATATTTATTTAAAGGATTTTTAGTACTATTTAAGCCATGCGTGATACAATTATTTTTTAGAACCATCTGATCCGGACACCACATGATTTCCTTGTAGAAAATACTAAATTATACGCATTTTTTGCTGCACTTCATTTAAACCTATTTCCCGGAATTTCATTAGAGATATAATAATTCAGTCCTCATTTTCTGGCAAGGCAAAAACACATAAAAACTTATTATTAAAAATTGTAAAATACAGAAAACATGAAACACCAAATACAGTTAAAAACAACAACTTTTTCAATTAAAATCAGAGTTTCTTCGCAAAACAAGTAATTTCGCCAGCAAGCAAGAAGGCAGATTTTTCGGTGCACAAAACTAAAAGTTTACTTTTGGTTTCACTTGGCAAAAAGACACTGAAGGTGCAGAAACTGGCTTGATTCACTAATCTTCTATGTTTCAAATGTAAACAAATATGGCTGTTATTAAAAATATAGGTTTAGCCGCACTTAAACAACTTTTAAATTGTTAATACTTCTACAACTATTGCATGCAGATTAACTAAAGGCATAAAAACCTTAACCGGAAGGTAAGAGAAACATAATTCAATCATTTTTACAATTTACCAACATATAAGAATAAAAAATCACCTCACGGAGCCGAGTAACAGAGTAGTTATATATATATATATATACGTTAATTGATTATATTATCTCCTAAGTTTAATTAAAGTAGAAATATATTAAAAGAGTGAATCCATACTAGTAAGTTATAGTTTGAAAGATGTTTTGAAGTAACATGAAAGTAAAATGTTAAATCATCATGAAGAACAAAATTTCAATTGTAAAAGGAAAAATTAAATTAAATGCATGTAATCATTGTCATTGATCGGAAATTAGTTGACTTTTCAAGGGGAACAAACGAACTCCCGTTCAATGAACAATAATTAAAAAATAAATACGTAAATACGAAGGTGTTTCGTCTTTATTCGAGTAATAAGGTCAAGCCAAACCAGCAATTCTAGTCAGGCCAAATATTTCCGCGAATAGAAAGGATTACGAACCAATGCTGATACTCAAAGAACTTATTCCTATGAAGCATTTTAGCCAATTCAATTTTAAGTGAAAAGCAATTTCTGTAGGGAATTCCGAAAAAACTCGAGTAACCATCCCCCGACACCCCCGTGTTTATGCATTTGAGTTCTATATTATTTGTAAAAATTAAACATTGGAAATTGTCATTATGAAATAGAATTCAAAGTAAAAAGTTGAAATAAACATAGAAGATTACAAAATAAGATAAATAATGCAAACTTTGTAAAAACAAATCAAAGATAATATAAAAATAAAAAATATAATAAGAACAGTGAATGTACATGAAGATATAAAGGCCATGAAGATATAAAGTATTAAATAACTTACATTCTTTCTAGTGGGGAGTCGGCAAAGTGTTCTCTTCGCCTGACTTCGTCTGACTCAGAAGTGTAGGGTGTCCTAAAAATTCTTAGCGGCAGCGGGGGGCTTTGAATAATATCAGTCGGTAAGATTTGGGTGAAGTAATTTATGGTAGTGGGTGGGACTCGAAATTCTTGAGGGATGTATTATGTGGAGTTCTAATTTGAGTGAAACTGTCTGTTAAGATTTTTTTGAAAATACTAGTGAACGGAAATTAATTTCTGGCTAATTGTCGTGTCGAAATGATTAAGAATTTAAGAAAGGAAAAAAGTAATTTTCACTGTCTAAGAGCTATTAGACAGACTAAAGATTATGAAATAGGCCCTTTTTTTAGTAACAGCATTTTTGGTTTCTTTAGAGCGATTCATTTCGTAGAGGCAATCTCCCTAAGACGACTACCTCTAAAAGATAAACGTATTTCTGAGAACATAAGTGTATTTTGGTATTGAACATCACCTCTCTAACGCGACCACTTGCCAAAGATGCATTTTTATGTGTGGCTGGTCGCCTTGGAGAGACCTCATTGTGTGTCGTGTATGCGATTACTGTTATTGTTTCTGACAAAAGTTTTTAAAAAACAAATAAATGAGCACATATAGTGAAAACCCTCTCTAAAACGGGCACATACGTTTCCAGGTTACTCTGATAGTCCTAAAGAGATCATATTTATTTATGTTCTTAGAAATACTATCTTCTTAGGGAAGAGACGAGAAGGTTCACTGTATGTTTTTTAATTTTAAACCTTTTTTTTTATATTATAAAACTCAAATAGCCTTAATTTCAACAGTATCAAATAAATGAAATAAAAATTAATAAATAATTAATTAAAAATAATTAGTAGACAACAAGAATACCAGTTAGAAAAATTAATATAAACCCATATAAAGCAATAGATGATTTATTTGGCATCTATTATATTGATACCAGTAAGAAAACCAGTAAAAGCCAATATAAACCAATACAAACCAGTAAGAAAAATCCACAGAGATCAATAGAAACCAGTAAACGTCAGTACAGACTAACAGAATTCTACCAGCAGAAAATTTTACTGGTTTCTATGGGCCATTTTGAAATCAGTAAAAAAAACTCACAGAGACCAAAAGAAACCAGTAAAAGTCAATAGAAACTCATAGAATTTTATGGGCACCCATAAAAACTTTTACTGGTTTCTATGGGGCATTTTTAGCAGGGTATATTACTAGCGAATTTTTTATCGACTAACGTTGCTCCACCATTTTCTGGGGAAAATTATTTTTAGGCTCTCTTGAAAAAAGCGAAAGTTAAGTTCCTTTTACCGTATCTTTTACTAAATTCAGGTATACGGATGCTGTTATCACTTTGAAATAGAATTGCTTTGTGTAATGTTTTTAAAAGAATAACATATTTCTATCACTTCCATACAAATACAAATACAAATATCTTTAATGTGACGGAGGATTTTAAGTTAAAGACAGGATAAAATTCTTTTGGGAGTCTTGCAAGGTCACAAGTAGTTTAGATAAACTGTAGTTACAGTGTAACTTTTATTAGTGGCCAACGTAAAAAAGAGACACTAACACCAGAGACCGAACCTTCGACCTGGATATTCCTTACAAAGTTTGATGAAACGGGCTCTGGAAGGGACTCCTCAGTGGCGGCGCAGACCCCACAGTCCCTGCCCGGCTTTATACATAGCCTCGGCGAGGTAAAAATGCTAAATACGAAGAAAATACACTATGTCACCTTTGCCTCGGGGCACCACTCCCTCAGCATCAGTTAATTCATGATCGGTGCCTTGCCTTACTCTGTCAGTCCCCGTCACTGGGACTATGAGGGCCAAACCCCCATCGAATAGCCCCGCTTATATCTACATATCAGCTCCACAACAGCCGGGGGAACGGACACGACAGTACCAGTACGGTCCCTGCCAAGCCCGAACCTACCTGAGTACAATACTCGGGTCCTGTGAAGAATGTTTTTATACCCCAGTGGTTGAGACTGCCTACGTACAGATCCTAACCAGTACTTCCCAGGACGTCTCTTGAGTCAACCCCCTGGGGGGGGTAAAAAAGAGACAAAAATGTATAGTTTTAACATGATATAAACTGGCGCAACAGGCGTAGTGGGCCGTGGCCTACAGTGCCTGATATGGGCTTCCCGACCGTGGACCCGGGGTGCGTGAGTGTATGTCTTGAACAAATGGTCAGCTTGTCGCAGAACCATCGGTATTTAGTCTCCAAGCGAACGTGGTACTCATTTTATCGACTCGTTCAAGGGATGAAAGGCTGAGTGCCTAAGAGAAGGGTTGCTTTCGTGAAGGAAGTTTTAAGGGAAACTGGCTCGTATACACGTTACACATGGGGAAAACCACGAAAACGCTCATGCAGCCACCCTGTTGCTTAATCAAAAATATGTGAAGGATTTACTTAACTCTTAAACGCATAGTGTAGCATATCTGCAACATGTAAAATAATTGTGCTTTGGATGGGATTTCCATTAACTAATCCATGTTTCTTTTCTGCTACTATATGTATATAACGCCTTTTCTCCAATAGACTGCAGTAATGCTGTTTTTTTTTTTTTTTTTTTTTTTTTTTTACTAAATATGGTGGGAATTATCACAGGACATCAGATTTTCAGAATTCGCTGATGTTTTGCTTAGTCTGATTCGTATTTGGAGTTACGTTATTACAAAATAAAAATTCGCCTACATAAAATAAAGTATGTAGATTCATGCTTTTTAAAATAATTACTCATTTTCCTTATTTTAGTAATGGGAGCATTTTTTGCGTGTGTTGCATATCTGCAACATCATGTGAATACTGCATTATTACATAATTTTAGGATATGTTACTATACGATTTCACTGCAGCATTTCAAACTGTTAATTTGTAAGTTTAGCATATTTAGGCACTTAGTATCATATATGGATTAATTATTTGTAAAAATGAATTTAATAACTACTACACATCAGTTCCATTACTTGCATTAACAGGTCATACTCTCATTAGATACAGCACGCAGGAATAGAATTCTTAATTGTAAACTTCCTACAGAGAAAAACTAAAAACGTTTCCACGAGGTTCAAGTGATGAATTTGCATCAAATGTGGATGGTGTTGCTGTAGCATCCGTAATATGGAAAGACAATCGATGTCTCTCCACATTCACAGGCTAATTTCCAGAAAAGAATGTAAAGCGTTTCGAGTGATCTACAAAAACTCATAACGACGTTAACTGCCTAGAAGTTGTCACAATCTATAAAAACCATATGGATGGAGTAGACTTGTTAGACAGTCATTTAGGTCGCCATAGGATCACACTATAAGGCATTTCTCCCGCCTTCTTAGCGTGCCTTCGTGGTGTGGTGGTTGGCACAATGGACGTGTATCCCAGAAGTACGTGGTTTGATTCCTGGCGAGGGAGTTGCTCATTTTTCAAGTCTCTTGCTTCCAAAAAATATTTAATGTCTGTACAGTGGCGCCCGAACTAAAAGGGTGGTGGATGATGATTCTCCACACCCAGGATTTGGTGATTGGTTCCCCCTAAAATCCTCAGTCGCTCTTTATAAGGGATAGTATATAAGGTATTTCTCCCACCTTCTTAGCGTGCCTTCATGGTGTGGTGGTCTGCTCGCTGGGCACGTATTCCAGAGGTCAGTGGTTCGATTCTCGGCGAGGGAGTTGCTCATTTTTCAAGTCTCCTGTTTCCAAAAAATAGTCTCTACAATACTAAAAGCTGAAAGGTGGTATTTCAGGCTCTGATTGATCTAGCAGTAATAAATACCTTGATCTTATATAAGGAGGTATCATTAAAAAAAGATCCCAGAGCTCAAGTTTGGAATCAAAAAGCGTTTCATAATTGAAGTTGCAGAGATTTTTCTGCAAAATGGAAAAAAACTGGTAATCTAAAAAGAGGATGACTAAGTAACGAAATGCAGGGGTAACTGGGAAACAATAAAGAAAAAAATGTCCCAGGGTTGTGGTACAACCAAATAAGATTAGCAATACTAAGTAGATCAGTGGCCAAACTGGAATGTCAAAAGAAGCAGATGCAAAATGCCTAGTTGCAATGGACTCACCAATGTATCATGCACAAAATGCCTTGTATTTTTATGCTTCAACAAAGACAAAAACTGCTACAAAAATTTCCATAAGTAACGCCACATAGTTTGGCAATTGTTATACATATAGAATACACATTTATTAAAAACTAAATACGTATTCGTTAATAAATATGTCTCTAACGTACTTTTTTAAAGTGGTAAAATATAGGGAAAACTGTCATTCACACTGTAGCAGATATGCAGCATAAGAAAAAACGGTACTTTTCCGTTTTGCCGGCGCAAATCTCGCCAAGCAGACTTTATTGGCGACAACATACAGTATACACATAAAAAATATTAAAAAAATGTTAATTCTAAGAATTTTTTATTTTGAAGGCATAAACATTTTAATATCGCTTAAAATTTTATAAAAAGCTAATAAATTTGTAAAAAGATATTAATTTAAGAAATTACTATGCTTTTATTTTTCAACATCCTGATTCGCCGGTTCGTATCACGTGACCCCAAGTGATCTCATCTCATGTAAACTACTCTACAAAAATCTAATGCTCTCAGTAATTATCTACATTAATTTCAAGTTAAATCTTAATTTGGAACACAAGTTTAAATGCAAGAAATATTTCAATTCGTACGAATAGCTTACTCAGAAATTATGTAAAACTGTAGTGCTTTACTTCGCTAATGTATTCTCATTAGAATTGATGAATTTAACCCTTGACTTTACCTTTTCTATATTTTCGGCTTCGGGTAAGCGCTGTGATTGCGTCCTAATTGATTTAATTACCGAAAATGGCCTTAGACATAAAACTGAACTATCTGATAAAAATTCTATGTAATTATATGCCAGTATTGAAAGAAATAAGCAATCTGATAAGAAAAGGCTGCGCCTTGTTTTGAAAATGAGGCGTAAAAGGTTACCAGCGAGGATAAATCGTTTGGCATCGGTTGTACCATTATTGGCGACTTTATCGCTTGCGCCGGCAAAACGGAAAAGTACCGAATTGCTTTATATGTAAATTTTTTACATAACAACTAACATATTATAGAAAATACTGATTTCTGATTTTTTTCATTATTTTCCCTGTGCAATAAACTTTCCTTGGAGTTAAATATAATTTTTTAGGAACAAAATAAAAAATCATGCATTTAAGGGTTTTAAATTAGCGATGAAACATGAAAACAGAAGTGATGGAAAATTCAACGGCACGAACCTGAACTATGCATGACGTTAAAACTGGATGGCTAACCGAGGTAAAAAATGAAATGCAACAAAACAAAAAAAAAAAAAAAAAAAAAAAAAAAACAGAATAAAAGGGGTGTTTAGAAAGGTGCTGCACTATCAAATCGGTTAAATTAGAGAGGGATAACTAGGTCGCTCACCACGGGTTACTGAGAAATCCTCTAGAACAGATCTATCTCAATCTTTTTCACCCCAAACTTCTTCACCATTGCTAGCAGATTATTCCCTCATCCTTTCCAAAACTCAAAATAACTGTTTACATTTTATGTAAATTTAGATAATTTTTTAACGTGTTTTATAAAGTAAACAACAAAATGTGCATAAAATATTGATAAATATCAAATCTTGAATAAAAATACTTTTTTATATCCATAAACTGAAGCTAAAATACTGAACAGCTAAAGGAAATTTTCACCGCATTCCTCTCCTGAAATTATGAAATTCTTCCCAATGGGGAATTTCCCCACCGCATTCCCCTTCTGAAATTATGAAATTCCTTCCAAGAGAGAATTTCCCCTGATTTAAGAACTCAACTCCAAAATCTAAATGAATGATTTCTTACTATAAAATATTGAATTATCTTATATTGAAGTGGTGCTATAACGAATTCTCACTTGGTGTTATTAGACACGGGTGGGAGGAGAAATTTCCGTTGGAAATTTCATTTCCCTAAAATGTTAGAAGATTTACGTTGCCTAACGTGTAGCAGTTGCAACCAAGTCGTAGTAGGGAATTCACCCTTTCCCCTCGTTGAGAATTCCTGCTCTAGTATCTAGGTGAGTGCTTTCTTATTAAAAAATGCTGAATTATCTTCTGTATATTTTTGATTTATTACGCGTTCCGCCTTTCGGCACTACATTGGAAAGGAAGGGATGCCCCGTGGAAGACCTTTTTAAGACAAACTGCCTCTTATCCATGTTACACACGGGGGAAACCACAAAAATGCCTATGCAGTGAGCCTCACGTTTGCCGGGACTGCAGCCCCGGATCGAACTTCCTAAGTTCAGCGGCTTTTACCTCTCAGCCGCTGGTGGGCCAGTTATCTTATACTTAAATGGGGCTATATTGAATTCCCATGTTGGTCGTGTTAGACATGGAGAAGTTTCTGCTGAAAATGTTTCCCCCAAAATTTAACCAAGGCACAAGAAAGAGGCTATCCGTAGGGTCCTGTGCGGGATCGATACTCAAATCAGTTCTTGAAAATAACTGGCCCCAGAATACAAACATCACTGGTTATGCAGACGACGTAGCACTGCTCGTAAGAGGACGCACCAGGGAAGAACTGGAACGCAACAACACAGAGGCCTGCACCTTATTTACCACACTATGCAACGAACAGAAGCTCTCGATCTCCAGCGAAAAATCGTCAGCAAATAATTCCGAGACGAGGTACAAATCAAACGCGTCGTCCAGGCATCAAGCTCCTAGACCGAAACATCAAAATTGCGCGGAATCTCAAATACCTAGGGGTAGTATGGGACCCATGGTCTCACCCGGATTCTGCATATCATGTAAATCAGAAACAAGAGGTCAATTATCGCCCCCATAGCAAGACAATTTCAAGGTCGCAACTGGGACAAAACCTCCCATATGCTATACCTCACAGTTGCAGAAAAGAAAGCTTTATATACGCTGCAGTGATTTGGGCGCAGCCAATGGGAGCTCGCAAGATCAGGCAACTTACAACGCTACAAAGTTCCTTTGCCCTTCAATTAAGTAACGCCTAGCGCACAACCGCCACCAGTGCAGCAACAGTTGTAGCCTGCATAATTACCACTCCATATAAAAGGAGAGATGGAGGCAGCTTTCACTAAACTTATCCTTTTAGGGTAAATATTAGATGACTTCCTCACTTCTACATAACATAACATAACTAAACTGATCCACCTACGCAAAGATGCAACTTTTGCAAGTACTAACTACTGTCCAGTCCAGTCCAGTTCGAACGTCCCTCCATTTCTCTTCATACCCATCCAGCTCTCAAAGGAAGTGGAATCCATATCACAAGCGACAGACTCACACCCCGACACACGCACCACGGACTGAGACACAGATCTACGCAGACGGTTCAAAGCAGAAGAATGGTGTCGGCAGTGCACTATGAGAATGGCAAAATTGAATACGACTGGCAACGACGTCTTGACATTCACAGTAGCATCTTCCAAGCGGAAGTGCTGGCAATTACAGCTGCATTGCAACTTGTCATAGATAAACAGATCCGACGAGCTGACCGAACCATCTATACCTACAGCCTGTCACCTTTACTTGCACTTGTGAACCATCATCATGGCTCACCGTGCAAACTTAGTCTCCAATATCTCTTTATGCAACACCATCAATACCATCTCAACCTGGTCTGAGTTAAAGCACATGCGGATAATGAGGGCAACTAACCGACTCTTCGGAGTAGCACCTCTCACCTACTTCATCACGGGTCACGGCCTGTTTCCAAATTACTACAATCGCGATGGCATCTCGAATGCTGATGTCTGTGTCTGTGGATCAGATGGGTCACCCGATCATTACCTATTTCAATGTCCTTTGGCGACTGCACCTCATCTTCCGCTACCTGCAAATAACAGGGACTCCTATCACTGGTTCCTTATAACGTATAAAGGAGCGGTTAATTCAATCTTCAGCATCATGAATGGGCACAGACCTTTGCCAACCATGTTGTGATATAAAAACATACTTTTATTTACACAGCGAAAACGCGCAGCAACATTATTTACGAAAGCTCATTCTCCTAATAACATACTTCTTTTTTCACTCCACTTGCGCATGCGCATTGACAATTACCAAAGGAGCTTGGCAGATACTGCCATCTGTTGGATAAACTATTCGCTACATATTCCTCCCACCTGAATTTACTGGGAGGTAAATTCACACATCTGTTAAGTATAATATATGCATAATAGTACAGTATACAATATTGAAGTATAAAATTATGCCTACCAAGATGTTCTAATTAAATTGAAATACAAATTTACCTGGAGATGCAGCATTCCATAATTTTCTAGACATATTAACAGATAATACTAAACCTAGAAAAATAAAAATAAATCAAATTATTAAAAAGTATTCAAACAAGTACAAAACATTTCACAGACGTATCACTGGTTTCACAGTTCTACCACTGGTGGTAGTCATAGGAATATTTTCAGTCATATCCTTTTGGACTGGGTTATCCAGCTCAAGTCTGTACAGTCTTTGCACTGGTCTCAGAAACTCAGAAGTCTCTGTTTTTATGACAGTAAGTCTTATTTGTCCATCACGACCAGGTAGCAGCTTTATGACACGCGCCAGGTTCCAAAAAGCACGTTTTTTGTTGTTATCTTCAAGTAGAACAATTTCACCCACCTGGAGAGGTTTAGCTATAGAGTTTTTAATGGACTGCTGACGTAACTGTCCTAGATATTCCACACGGAATCTTGCTCTAAGTTGTTCTCTCACCTTTTGTAGATACTTAGCTCGTTTACTCAGTTTTTCCTTATCCACTGTATCGATATCAGGTACTCCTGATTTGGAAATCTCCCGCAGGAACATTTCTGGAGTTAATGGGGATGAATCTTCAACGTCTTCCGACACGTAGGTAAGTGGCCTAGTATTGATTACTCTCTCACAGTCGCATAGTACTGTAAGCAACTCCTCGTAATCCAGGGCAGCACGACCTAGAACTTTTCTCAGAATCTGTTTCATCATTTGAACTAAACGTTCCCACCAACCGCCCCACCAAGGTGCGGAAGGAGGAATAAATTTCCACTGAATTCTTTGCTCAGCGGCATTTGATCGCAGACTCTCCCAATCAATTGTATGCAGAAGGCTCTCCGCTTCTTTAAAATTACTGCCATTGTCTGAGTATATTATAGATGGTCTTCCGCGACGAGAAATGAAACGTCTCAATGACTGGAAAAAAAGCTTCAGTTGTCAAAGATGTTACTGACTCCAGATGAATGGCCCTATAGACCGCACATGTGTAAAGAACAATATAAGCTTTTCGACCATCTTTAAGGTAGAGGGGTCCTGCCAGATCGACACCCACTATCTCAAAAACATTTGCATCACGTACTCTATCTTTCGGCAAAATTCCTGGAGTTACATCACAACTTTTGGATTTAAATCTTTGACATTTAACACATTTTCTAATGCAGTTTCGTACTGTCTTACGAGTTTTGAGGATCCAATACTTTTCCCGCAAATGAGACATCACCATAGAAGTACCAGCATGCAGCAGCTCATTATGTGCATTCATTATTAGTAATTTTACTACTGCATGATCAGATGGCAAAATGACAGGAAACTTAAAGTCATCAGTATCGTCGCGATAAGAAATATTGGTTTTAGCTCTGATCAAACCATCACGATCAACTATAGGTCTGAGGTCTTTAACTTTATCATCGTTCACACTCTTAAATGATTCTCTTTGAACCAATAACATAAGAGTTATCTCAGCTCTTTCCATTTCCGAAACTGACAAAATTTTGGAGGTTTCGTTTGTAATTCTTCGTAATTTAAAGTAAAACCTAAGAATCCAACCTAACATGCGTACAATTTTCTTTATGGATGAAAAGTACCTGTAATACCAATTGTCAGGTTTAGAATCTTTGTTAAAAGTTGTCAATACTGATTTACGCCTTTCTGAATTTATGATCTCTTCGTTCGGCAAATCGGTGCCTTTTGACCATGACGATTCTGGTTCTAACAGCCATGATGGGCCCTCCCACCATTTCGACAGCAAAAACTGTTTAACTGAACAGCCTCTAGAACGGAGATCGGCGGCATTCAGCTCCGAAGGGATGTAATGCCAATCTTCTATTTTTGTAAGTGTTCTGATTTCTTGGACACGATTCCAAACGAAAGTTCCCCACCGTACGTCTCGCTGGATCCAGCACAAAGCGGTTGTTGAGTCAGTCCAGAAGAATGTTCTTAAATTTGGCATGTTCAAATCTGAAAAGACCATACGTCCCAAGCGTGCTCCGATTAAGCAGGATAATAATTCCAAACGAGGAATGGATATACTCTTTAAAGGCTTAACTCTAGTGCGTGCTTGCACAAAATTTAAATAAACCTTATTTTCGGTCTTCACTCTTAAGAAAATACAGGTAGCATAGGCATGCTTGCTGGCATCACTGAAAACATGAAGACTTACATCTTCGTTAACCGATCTGTCAATATTAAGCCATCTAGGAATTTTGACATCAGACAGCAGTTTCATTTCCTTTACCCATTGTATGGACTTCTTTTCTAAATGCTCTGGCAATTTTTGATCCCAATTTAATCGTAATTTCCAACACTCTTGCAATATCACCTTTGGGAACAGGGTAACGGGAGAAAGGAAGCCTACTGGGTCAAATAACTTATGCGCGCAAGAAAGGAGTGTTCGTTTACTCGCGACAATCTCCTCTTTATTTAGTGACTCAATTTTACAGGAAAGAGTATCATCCTTCAAATCCCAGTTTAACCCTAAAACGCAAACGAATGTATCTAATTTAGAGTTGGGAATTATTTCGGTTTCACAATTCGACTGCCATCCTCTAAGATTAAACTTTCCCAGTGACAATAACATTCTCGATTCTAGTACAAATCTATTCAATTCTTCAACATTCTTAAAACTAGTCAGGCAATTATCAACATAGAAGGACTCCTTCAAAATGTTGGCTGTAACTGCAAACTGATCTGGGGCACGATTTAAATGATAGTTCAACGTAGCAGCTAACAAAAATGGACTACAGTTAAGCCCAAAAACCACGCGACAATGTCTGTAAATTTTAGTATTCTCTTCTTCTGCACCTTTCCAAAAGAAACGCAAATAATCTCTATCCTTCTCTCTTATACCAATCTGCAAGAAAGCTTTCTCAATGTCTGAAATTACTGCAAGAGGATATTTCCGAAAACGATTCAACAATGTTGTAATTATTTCTATTAGGTTGGGACCTTTCTCAAGACAATCGTTTAAGGAAAGTTCTCCTTTGGCGTGTGCCGAAGCATCAAAAACTGGCCTTACTCGCGTAGTTTCACTAGATTCTTTAAAAACCGGCCTATGAGGCAAATAGTGCTCTCTATCTACTTCGCCTTCATTTACTTCTTCAATAATTCGTTCCTTCAACCAAGTTTTAAATACTTCCTGATAAACTTTAATTTGATTCGAATCTAATAATTTCCTTCGCGTATTAGTCAGGCGTTTTTCTGCCAACGTTTTATTATTAGACAAGCGAGAGGGGTCCAATACCCAAGGTAATGCAGTTTCATATCTCCCATCTGAATCCAAATTCAAAATTTCCTCAAAATATTGCATGGTCTCCTCATGAATTTCAGCTTTCTTTTTAGACTCGACTGGGTCATTTATACCAATAACGTCTAACTTCCACAAGTTTTCTGCTGATCTTTCGTTTAGCAATAAAGAAACACATGCAAGAGAATCATTTATACCCGAAGATTCCTTCGCTGGAATTTTACCCATTAAAATCCATCCCAAACTTGTTTCCATCGCGACCGGACCACTTTGTAAACATTTAATATTTCCGGTGAATAATTTTCCAGCAATATCAGAACCTATCAACAATTTAATGTCACTTTCGTTTTCGAGGGCATTACCCTCTACATCTGACACTTGAATATTTAATTTACGAAGTTCTTTCAACCAAGGACCTTTAGGTATTTTCTTAACATCAAAACAGATAACAGATTCACTTAAACAATGCACACTACATACATATTTATTATCAAGGCTACTCAAATTAACTATATATTTAGAATGCAATTTTTCTTTTGTTTCTACACCTCCGAATAATTTATGAACTAATTTCACTTCACCAACACTGTTACATTTCAAAGAATCTGTAATATCTTTCGTTAAATAACTTCTCTCGCAACCCGTATCTATAATCCCTCTGACTATCCTTTCCCTGTTGCCATTTTTTACCCTTACGATTAATGTTTGTAGTAACACATCGGAGCTCGCGGATCTGCTAGCCAAAACATTGACCTCATTTTTCGCCACAGGCTCTACTTGTTTAGTCTCTTTCAATTGAGAAGGAACTTGTTGACACATTACTGCCAAATGCCTTTTCTGGCAAATTAAACACTTAACCTTGGACTTACAGTTACGAGAAATATGGTTTTTCTTCAAGCATAATAGACATAAACCCTTCTTAAATATTAAATCTTTTTTATCCTGATATGTAAGCGTACTAGCTTTAAAACATTTTTCTGTTAAATGTGGCTTATCACAAAATAAACACGATTCCTCAACTTTCTTAATAGGAGCATTTTCTTTAAATTTGTCTCCTGTATACAAATCATTACAAGTAGGAATATTAGACTCATCATTAATGTAACTTTTAGATTTTCTACTTTTATCAAAAGAAAAACGCGCTAATTTAATTCTCTCTTCAGATATCACTTCATTTTTCAAAAACAGAAGAATAGATTCAAGATCGCTCTTACCTTGTTGTGACGAGCTCTCCCGTTCCCTCTCCCACACGCGTAAGATGTCAGGGGGCAGGCAAGATTCAACTAACGGAAAAATAACACTAGCGTATTTATCTTCAGTCACACCGAGAGATTCCAGAGCACGCAATTTTGTTTCTAAACTGTCGTACAACGATGATAGCGCAAAGTCCTTTTTGGTTGCATTATTATTTATCAACACAAGATTCAATAAATCCCGAACGTACACTTGTATAAGAATATCTTCACGTCCAAAACGATTCTTTAAATGTTCGATGACTTTCGGATAATTTTCTTTAGTTGTCGGGAAATAGTGCAGAGTTGTTCTTGAATCAACAGTTCTGGTTTCATTTACCGATGCATGAGTCAGCAAATTTTTCTCTATTTTCACAGTGATTTGCTTCACTTTCATCCTGGCTGCTATTAATTTCTCCTTGTAAGTCTCACATGACTCAAATTCTTTAGTATATTCTTCTTGCGAGACTTCTTTCGATTTTGATAGGAGATCCAATATTTCTTCATCCAACTGTTGTAGTCGAATTCCTTTATCTTCCAGGATTTCCAGGGACGATAATAAAACATCACTGTTCAATTCTGACTCATTCAAATGTCCATGTTGGCTATTATATGCTTTCGTGAAGGCTGCACGCAGTGGTATTCTTCTTACTTTCAAGGCTTCCATTTCTGCTGTTAAACCATCAAAAGTGTCCTTTACCTAACTAATGCGTCCTGTCGCGGACGCCACTTTTTGTTGTGATATAAAAATATACTTTTATTTACACAGCGAAAACGCGCAGCAACATTATTTACGAAAGCTCATTCTCCTAATAACATACTTCTTTTTTCACTCCACTTGCGCATGCGCATTGACAATTACCAAAGGAGCTTGGCAGATACTGCCATCTGTTGGATAAACTATTCGCTACAAACCATGCTAAAATGCAATCAGCAGACTTCGGCCTCCACGCTCTGGTGTACTGAATTTTAAAGTATCTGCTCATCACAGCAATTTTGTGTGTTTTAAGCTCCCATGTCCACCAATTTAAAGTGTACAATATCAATAATTCGCAAGTGCATTACATCTCCTTAGTGAGATGTGTAATGTCTTCGATATGTGTGTAATCACTACAACAGCATATGAACAAGCATCTTCTAGTGCATTGTTAGTGAACGTTTGTGTGCCTCACGGTGTAGTGCCCCAGTAATTAGTGCTACAGCATGCTCATGCTAGTTTAATCAATGTTTTTAATAGGTGCTATATCAGTGCCTGACGCTTCAATAATCAACACCTTACATCTGTACATGGTAATAAGTGCCCTAGAACTGAGCATTACATGCTCCGAGATACATGCCATCTCTGCAATTGTATGTGAACAAGTATGATCTAGGGCAGTGTCTAGGCAGTGAATGATCTGAGTGTCTTTTAGCAAGTGCCACAGTAATTAACGTAACCGTTATCCATGCTATCGTAAACAGTGCTTCACTATGTGCTACTTTAGTGCCTAATGCCACAATAATAAGTGCTTTAAAAGTGCTACCGAAATCAGTGTCCTTCAACACCAATTGAATACGTAACCTAACTGCACTCATCAATATTCATGAACTCATCATTTAAGGTGTATCTGTAAACTTACATACTGCAGAACTGCCCAGCACTAACTTTGTGCTCCAGCCTTCATGTGCTCCAGTTGAGAAATTAACCTGCCATCACGTGACCACACATCCATATCCTTTACACATTTATACTTATATTTTCATTTCTAATCTATTTGATCTCATATGTCAACATGCACCCATATCATTTACACCCATATCATTATATTTTCATTTCTAATCTATTTGATTTCATATGTCAACATGCACCCATGTCATTATGTGTATGTACCTGTTTTATGTATTATGTGTTTATACATTTTGCGCTTTGTGTTTTGTGCATTATTTGTTTATGTGCATTTATGTGTTATTATGTGCATGTCTTTTTGTATTTTTCCTTTAACTACTTCCTCACTGCTTGCCTCTTTAAATCTATAATAAATTCCTACTAATGCCCTTGTAAAGACCTTTGACAACGTCAATTAACTCCCAGTGCAGCAACGTGGGGCTAGAGGAGGGCGTGGGACACATGCCTGTTTACTTCTATTAGACACCAGGCGTCCCCATCCTCCGTAACCTACCTACCTACCTACTTCTGCACTCCAAAATTTTATGATTTGAAACTAAACAATTAAAACACAGACTAGTTTTCTTGCCAAAATCAACACTATTTTGAATACTCAGATTTAAAAACTTATAACGTTTCAATATTCAATGACTGGCTTTACAATACGTGAACTGGGCGTGAATTTCTGAATCCAATGAGGTTAATTCATCTCTTGCATTTTATATTTTAACACTTATTTACCAGCTTGCAGAGTTCTAGCATGAGATATTAAGAATTCTAACAGGTCATTTAGAAGTCAGTATTTCCTCTCTACAGAAGACACTAAGGGTTCTTTCCTACATACTTTCGTAAAAAAAAATCTAATTTAAATTGTACTATTAACATCAAAATATTAGTATTGGCGAAATGTTCTACTTTAAAACCCAAGGTCTGAAACCAGCAAACATTCGAATGCGAATAATTCACTGAGCTTTCAATTTTTAAATTTGATAAATATAATATTTTGTTTAACAATGATGGAATAATTCTCTCTTGATGAAAATAATTTTCACAACATTGATGAAATGATGAAAGTAATCTTTGACGCAGTAAATTCCATGCGACTGTAAAATTCCCGTCACAATTAAAGACTAAAAATTCCTTAATGTGTCTCACTTTAAAGAACATTTTAAATACTGCAAATTTTGTGCACCCGATAATTTTTCACTGTCGCCATTTTAAATCACTAAATGATAGCCATTATTCACTCCTACTACTTAAATTAGGTACAGTTAGCTTAGGTCAGCAAATGGTCGATATTTTATAAGATTTATTCTATGCATTGACATCTTTAACTTTCTTAATATACTCTGGTTAGCATTAAAAATAACGGCTAATCTTTGGAATATGGTAACAGGTAGTTTGGCGACATTTTGGTAAGGCGATAAAGGTTACTAGCTAGGACTTTAGCAGTGTACATGGATAAAGTCAAGAGTGTGCGCAATGCCATTTTTGTGCGATTCTGGGATGTTTTTTAAGTGAAAATAGGTCGACGTGTACATGGATGATACCGTGTATGTGCAATTCTTAAAAACGTGGCAAGCAGTTTGCAATTCTGCACTTTCTCCCAATTTCGCACCTAATCTTCGTCATGATTAAGCACTTTTGTTCCATAAAACTTCTAGCATAAGCGTAATTCGGTTAGCAGATTGTTGGAAAAAAATGTTGAGTTTAAAAAAAAAAAAAAAAAAAAAAATGCCTTTACTTCGTGAAAACAAAATGGCGTCCAAACAAAAACTAGCAGGTTGCTATAGCAGGGTTGGTCGCCAAATTTTCGCCAAGTTACAATAATCCAAAGATTAACCGAAATTTCTATCCATAAGCAAAAAATAAGCCAAAAGATTACATTTAGTGCTGTTTGAATTAAGAATACCTAATTTATTAGTCAGATAAGTATAATTCAGGTCTCAGATATGTACATGCAGAAAATAAACATAAGTATAAAAAATAACTAATGTAATCCAAGGATTAACTTGATAAAAACAAGACAAAATTTAGCAGAACAACGTCTTTAGTTATCAATCTCGTGGCATATTGCCAACAGTATATAGAGGGGGTTTAGTTAAGGAATTCAGCTATGCCAAACCAAAACACTGAAATTTGTAGTATGGTTCTAAATCCAGAAAGTATCGCTAACGATAGTGAAGAAAAGTGGCGATTCTGCACTTTCTCCCAATTTCGCACCTAATCTTCGTCATGATTAAGCACTTCTGTTCCATAAAAGTTCTAGCATAAAAAAGCGTAATTCGGCTAGCAGATTGTTGGGGGAAAAAATGTTGAGTAAAAAACAAAAAGCAAACAAACAAAAAAAAAAAAAAAAAAAAAAAAAAACATGCTTTTATTTCGTGAAAAGAAAATGGCGTTCAAACAAAAACTAGCAGGTTGCTGTAGCAGGATTGGTCGCCAAATTATCGCCAAAAAATCGCCCAGTTACCATAAACCAAAGATTAACCATTTTTTCTAAGCGAAAAGAAATCGCTGTGTACTTGGGGAGAAGAACAGGGAAAAACTAATTGCAGAGAAATGCGTTTTATTTTTGAATGTATCATGTAATCACTATTTAATAATTAAAACTTATATTATAAATTGCTAAAATAAGTTTTAGTTTCGTTTGTTACAAACTCATGTCGATAAATGGCGATAGTTTGGGAATCGTTTGAAGCAAAAGTCGCGAAAACCACCAACTTACAGCCGATAAGTAACTTTTACCTTTTAATCTGATAAAAATCGCCATATATTGCACCAAGGCGGTTACGTTAATACGTAGGTACCTGATTTATTTTCATTTGAACAAGTCTGGAAACTTCAGGTGTTAAAAACTGAAAATTTCACACTTACTGTCTTTGCATTCGGGTAGACGGCCTTTCCATTCGCCAAATAAGCACTGAACTTGTGTATTTTGCGATTGCTGCAAAATGTAAAATTCCTCACATTCGTAGCGGGCTATCGAAGCATGTTCTCCGGTATAATGGACAACATGACCATTAGGAATAGAAGGTGGAGGTTCCTTACATCTTTCTGAAATAAAAATTTTCATCATAACCTTAGCAGCTTTTATATTCAAAAAGAAAATTGCATGAATAATGCCAGTAGAAGGGAGTACTTAACAAATAATTTGCTGTAGTAAAACAAATTATTATGCAGTAGTTACGTTACGTATCAATTAAATACGCACTGCTGACGACTAAAATTGTTACACAATGAGCGGAAAGCAGTACGCAGAATCACGTTTATTTTACAAACATACTTCAATGGAAAAACGAAATTTTGAGGTACAGAACATGCAGACACCAATATCTACAGCATTGTTCTCCGGCAACAACAATATTTGTTATAAAAATTGGCGTGGAGTCAAACAGACTTTTAATTAGTTTTATTGCAGTCCCTGCGGCTTTAGTAATTTGCCAGAGTAAAAAATCTGATGTGTACACCACATGACTTCCTTGTACGGAATATTAAATTGCTCGCATTTTTTATTGCATTTCATTTAAACTTATTGGATTGAATTAAATCTACTTCGCCGACAGCGCATAAACCACAACAGAATAAATCCATTCTTTAAAATTCATTCTATTTGTTTACCATAGCGACACTCTGGCGCTAGGTTCACTTAACAGTTATATTTCGTTCATATTATAATTCAGAATGCACAAAATTTATACCATTTAAAGAATTATCTAATCGTTTCCACATGTTCTATTCAAATACTATAATAAAGCTAGAACGATGTATAAAAGAAATTAAGCAAACAAAGCAAAAAAGAAACAGTTTTTCACAGACGACTGAGTATTTCTCATTCAATTAATTCAGTTCTCACTTCGCGACAAGGCAAAAATATATGAAAACTCAAAATATATGTATTAAAAATTACGAAGTAAATCTTAAACACTTATTTCCTCGAGAAAAATTCCAGAAAGGATTAAGCATGATTTAATTCGCAATAATAAATGAAGGCGTTAGCTTTGTTGTTGCGAAGATACGTTTCTCTAGATTGGCAACAAATCCACTACTCTGCTGTTTGAAATGTAAACAAGCAATGGCCGCCATCAAAAAAATTATTAGGCTTAGCCGCACTTAAACAACTTTTAAATTGTTCATAACTACAAATATTGCATATAAAATATTAAATAATATACTAAAGGCATAAAAACCTTGACCGGAAGATAAGAACCACATAATTCAATCATTTTTAAAGCAAAAAATGTACAATTTACAAACATATAAAAGTAAAGAAACTGAGATCACTGAGCCGGGTAACAGAGTGGATATATATATAAATATATTTATATACGTTTGGCGCGACCGATTGCAACCAAAATACGAGGCGCACATCTACATGTTATAGCAGTCCTATATACAAAATTTCAACGTTCTGAGGCTACTCGTTTTTGAGTTATGCGAGATACGTGCAGTTTTATAATTTTTTTTGGAGGAAAAGCGTCTTTTATTTTGTCCTTACGTACAAATATCACGCAAAAATATCGTTAAATTGCATTCGAAAGCGGTCAAAATGGATATTTTCGTTGAAATATGCTGCCTGAAACATTTCGCGATTACAATACTTCCTTTTTACTTCATACAAGGAAGTAAAGAGAACTGAGAAATGCTATTATGTTCTTTTCTGAAAAATATTACGTAATAAAAATTTCACATCTGTATTCCAAACAGCATACAATATTCTAAAACTAAACACTCCTGTTTGTGAAAAGTGCTGCACCGTCAAGGAATCATGTTTCTTTTCAGTACACCTGTAGGAATGCTAACAAACGATTCAATTTACAGACCAATGCAAAATTACTGCAAGTCAAAATTCAGTATTTTATGAACCCATTGCTCATATTCGTTGTAGCATTGAATAAAATAGACTTCGAGTACGTACCTGACGATTGGCATTCCATAAGCCTTCTATCTGAGCTTAGAATTGAGCTGCATTGGCTGCGAGACAAGTTCACTAACAAGACGCCGGTCCACAAAATTCTTAAAAACGCGGCAAGCAGTTTGCGATTCTGCACTTTCTTCCAATTTCGCACCTAATCTTCGTCATGATTAAGCATTTTTGTTCCATAAAAGTTCTAGCATAAGCGTAATTCGGCTAGCAGATTGTTGGAAAAATATGTAAAAAAAAAAAAAAAAAAAAAAAAAAAACACGCCTTTACTTTGATGGCGTCCAAAAAAAAACTAGCAGGTTGCTGTAGCAGGGTTGGTTGCCAAATTTTCGCCAAGTTACCATAATCCGAAGCTTAACCAAAATAACTCCTCAACAGTATTTTGTATATCTTGCAGTTCTTTAATATAAACTATCAATATTGTAACAAATTCTGTAATAACTTTAGTGAATCGGTAGTATTTGTTATTTGTACAATGGGTACTTACGCACTATCGCAACCATGTTTGCGGAATTTAGCGTTTTTTACGGATGAAAATGGATGTGCAAATTGGTGGTTTTCGCGCCTTCTGTTTTATGCGCTTCGTTTTTAGAAAGATGCCCAAACTATCGATATTTATAGTAAGTTTGGTAACGAATATCAACATAAAACTTATTTTAGCAATTTGAAATAAAAATTAAATAAAGATTGTGTCATACATTAAAAAGATATACCACTTACCTTCTTCGAATCTTTCTGTAATTTTTAGCACAAACGAGCAATTTTCCCAGAAGGATTATTAATTTTGTTTTGGCATTTTGCGTTGTTCACTATAAAACCGCGTTTCACTTTTCAAATTGTTGCTGCCAAATATTAGAGCCCTGCATTATATTTAAAGAAATTAAATAATGAAGAATTTGCATTAATATATGTATGTTTCTCGCACTGTGAAAAAAACAACGGTACCTAGAGCCGTTATTCTTCTCCCGAAGTAAAGTGTTTCGTGGTTCCCTTTAGAAAACTTTCAGCAAAATTCTGTATTATTGCCAAAATTTTACCGTAGTTTCTTCCACTGCCTGCGAGTTCCACAAGCTCATATCTTAAAACTAAGTTTTAAGCAAAAAATATCACGATTTATGTATAAAACCCGTTGGAACTTGGAATACAACAAAATAGAACTCATACCCAAAATGGCGGCGTTGTATGACTGAAATGATTGTTGGCACTTTCTGAATATTTGACTTTTTCTACTAAGATGGTTGCGATAGTATTTAAGTACCGTATAGTGTAACATGAAAATCTAAAGGAGCGAAGATTTGCCGGAAAAGTAAGAATACGGGAAAGTCTGTTTAACACTGAATAAATGTCTATCTCTCTAAATTAGCGTGATATCGCCAAGTTGGCGATGGTTTTTGGCGACTAATTTTTGTCGCAAAATTTGGCTAGAAATCGCCGAAAGTCGCCAAACTTAGCGACATTTGGGGCTGGCCCTGTTATAACTGTAATTGATCCTCTATTTAACTGTAACCATATTTTCATGTACATATACAAAAAAATTTCGCATATATTTTCACTAAAATTATTTACATATGTACAAAATTCGTAACAATATCTTTCTTTTCACAAATTACAAAAATGTTAAAAATATTAGAAATTTCAGTCATTAAATTCCTTATTTTAGGTTTAAAAATTTCTAACTGAGCGTAATCAGCGAAATCGTAACTCACGGTAATTTTTTGGGGTAAAGTGCAGAATCGCCCACTTATTTGTTTGGCGCTTTTTACAAGCGTAAGAAGAATTGGATTTTTTGTCAATTTTCTTTGACTTTTTAATGGAAAATAGGTCGTTGTGTACATGGATAAAGGGGGCGCGCAATGCCATTTTTGTGAAATTCTGGGATTTTTTTTAAGTGAAAATAGGTTGTTGAGTACATGGATACCGAGTTTGTGCAATTCTTAAACACGCGCCAAGCAGTGGGCTATTCTGCACTTTCCCCATTTTCTGTTTTAGTTAAATCAACCTTGTCTTAGCTACACGTTTCTTTATCTTAAGCGTTATAAATTCCATTATCTAATCACAAAAGATACAGAAATGTACTCACTCACCAAGTGCACTGCAGCTCTGTACTCGATGGCCACAAACCCGTGTATTCCGTCGTTGATATTTAGTGGATAGTATTCTATTGACTTGTTGTCGTACACCTTCATTACAACTCAAAGAATTCTTGGACCATTTATCATGACTTAAATTCGTTTATTTTCTTCTTAAAACATCACATAGGCTGAAGAATCGCCAAAGACGGCGAAAAACTCTAATTCCACCTTGCTGCATCAAAGTACACCTCAAAGGAACATCTACGCTGGTGGAACTTCAATGACTATCAAACTGAAACTCCAAGTGCACGCTTAAAAACCGAATTAATTCCGCTCAATGGTTAGAAGTATACTTTGCGTATCATCAAACAAATATTATTCATATTTTAATTTCCAAGCAAGATTCTTTATATAAACGTTTGCTCGAAAAACAAGCTTGCTATGAAACACCGAAACAAGTTAACATAAACAACATTCGATTCAGCGTGGAAATAAGAACTATGAAATAAACAAACTACAGGCAGTGAAGTTGAGTAGTTGCAATCCTTCTTCTCCGACATAAAAAAGGAATAAAAAAAAAACAGTGTTAAATATTGCTGCGTATAATAATAAAAATAGGAGCAAGTACACAGGGTAACCAAAATGTAAATAACCACAGTTTGTCCTTTAAACGAGCGTCGCTGGCAAACTGCAAGATCCGATTTCTATTTATGCTATTAAAAATCTGTGTGCATCTCTTTGTGACATTATTTCCTCCGGAACGGCGGGAAGTTGAGTTTTGAGAGAGGTACCCCGGATTCCAAAATTTCGTCGGAAACCATTTCCACAATTCTCATCTTCGCACGACTTTAATCAGCCGAGATATTAATTAAAAACTCTGAAAACGCTAATTTTCGCACACATTTTTCTGAGTGGCAACAGTCTCGCACGCTGCAGATAAAAATCTGCTTTATTTCGAGAAGTGTTGCCACTGCTTGCTTTCAAATCCTACAGTTTGTTAGTAAAAAATTTGTAATTTTTACAAAATAAGAAATAAAAATAGCATTGCCAAATTTTAAATATATTATTATTATATAAGGCCATATTCTGACGTTGAAGAAAGCACGCGATTGAACCTGACGTCATTATATGTCGAAACGTTTTCTTTAGTGTCAGCCTTTTAAATAAATAGCTGCTGTTGGCAACTTTTTTGTTTCACTTTAGGATAAATAGCTGCTGTTGGCATCCTTTTTGTTTCAAGTTACTACAATAACACGATATCCTATTGTCGCGTCAATTCTTTTATTGATATTATTGAAAAACAAGTTTTTCTTATTACATTAAATTAAAAAAAATCATGACGTCATACGTATACGTATTATATTGATGCGTCAAAAGTTTTCGTTTCCTGGTTCGGCAACAAAAAAATTATTCACGAATTTGTTGTTGCTTGGAAAGAATGAAGTGATTTCATTCATATTGAAATGCTTTTTAAAAATTTTCATTTCAGGTGTACAGAGAACTTGTACATTTTTCTTTTGCCGCTAGTTATATTTAAGAAAATAATGTTAATTTTATATTTCGCTTTGTTTATATATTCATAAAATGTAAAAATCTGAGAAGCGATTTTATTGAATTATAAGATTTAAAGGTCGTGTCCCCTTAAACCTCTTTAGAATTTTTTAAAATTATGGCCCAGTTTTTTATAAACTAGGTCAGAGATCTATAGAATATTATAAAATTTTAGTATAGCTTTAAAGTTACGTATAAAGATTCTGTATAAGGTACATTGTCTCTCAAAAGTGTTAGAACACTAAGGATTTGTAGAAAAACCGCTGTAACCCGGAACTGAATTTAAATCTAAAGTCCAAAAATCACAGAAGCGATTTTATGAAGATTTAAAGGTCGTGTACCCTTAAACCTCTTTAGAATTCTTTAAAATTATGGCAGAGTTTTCTATAAAATAGGTCAGAGATCTATAGAATATTATAAAATTTTAGTATAGCTTTAAAGTTACGTATAAAGATTCTGTATAGGTACATTGTCTCACAAAAGTGTTCGAACACTAAGGATTTGCAGAAAAAGCACTGTAACCTGGAATTGAATTTAAATATAAAGCCCAATATTTTTTCATATCATTTCTATGTGATTTTGAATCTACCCAAACTTTTCAAAATTTTTAGTACCGACGATTTTTGGTTTCTTTTTCTAAATTTGAAAATGTAAGGAGGCATTCATAAGACACGCCACAAAAGTGATCGTACATCGAAACATTTTGTAAAATTTCATACATAAAATTATCGTCTCCCACTTTTGTTTTATTTTTTCATTTTGATGACGTTTAGAAAAATGTTCGCCTTTATTTTTTGCTTGCTTGCTTCGTTATATTTTATTTAATGTTTAAAAATGTCTGGTAGTAAGCAACGAACAGCATTCAAAAATTTATAATTTTTTACCATAAGGACGGATATTCGATTCGGGATATTGTTAAATTAATTTATCCCATCCTGCGATGCAGAATGTGATAAAATTCTCTAAAGAAGAAAATAGGATCCAAAATAAAGCAAGAAGAGGTAGTCCGGCAAAGAGGACTCGACGTGACTCATCGTCATCAGAGATTTATAGTTAAAAAATTCGTGAAAAATCCACATTTGAGTGTTGTAGAGTTTTCTACACAATTTACTGAAAAATTGTTCCGACATTTAATTTAAAACTGTTCGACGGATGCTCAGATCAGCTGGATTACGTGGGCACTCTGCTCTAAGAAAATGTTTTGGAAGTGCAAAAAATAGAAAGCTTAGGTTTTTCTTCTCAAAATCAATGTCTGAAGCAGATTAGAATCATGTCTTATTTGCAGGTGAAAGTAAATTTAACATTTTTGGTTCCGATGGGTGTATAATTGTATGGAAGGGGGGAGGGAAATGAGGAGCTTAATTCCAAGACCTTCGCTGGAACAGCAAAGAATGGCAGTGGAGGTGTTCTTGTGTGAGGGTGCATGTCAGCATCAGGATTAAATAATTTAGTATTTATTGATGGCACAATGAACCATGATGTTTATTTAAATATTTTACAATAACTTAAAATTATCCGATAAAAATTTGAATATCGGAAAAAACTTTTTTTTTAAAAAATCAAGGTAACGGACCACGGACATTGGAATCGAGCCACGGACGTCTGGAATACGCGCCCAGCGTGCAGACCACTACACTACGAAAGCATGCTAAGAAGGCCTTGAAAAATACCTTATAGCCTTTTGGATGTCTATTATTCTCTAAAAGTTCTGAAAACACTACCTGAGTAACCAGATTTAAACCCAAATAACACATTTGGACAGAATTAGAGTAGGAAAACACAACTTAAAAACAAAAACCGAACTAAAAACAATAATGATGGAAGTATGGAAGTACATTAATGCAAGTATTACCAAAAAAAAAAAAAAAAAAAAAAAAAAAAAAAAAAATTAATTCTATGCCCAGACGTTTGAAGATACTGTAGGATATACTACAAAATCATAACTGACAGAAATACTACAAGATTTACTAATATAATATATGCAGATTTCTTTAAAGTGTACGAAGACTTTTGTGAGGTATTTTCTGTTACTTTTTTATTATTGATTTAAAAGTTTTAATATGTTAATAAAATAACTGATGTAGTTTTGCTAGGAGAAATTTTTGGATATTAATAAAATATTTTCATTGTAAAATATATTTTTTAAATATATAAAATATATTTCCTATTTTTTATTAATGAATAAAGCAATATTTCACTAATAAAACATACGAACACTTTTGTGAGTCACTATATATATATCATATTCTACAGAGATTTATGCAAAGATTCTATGAAGATCTGTACATTTTCTAAAGATTTCACTTATAGGATTCTATGAAATGTGTATAGAAATGGTTAACAGAATTCTGCTGAAAATATCCAAAATAGTTTATAGAGAACTGCGGCTTTATTTTAAAGAACTCTAAACACGATTTCCTGCTTTAATTTTCTGAAAAGTATATTACTTTTCAGATGCAGTTTTTCAATATTTAAAAGCTTTATAAGATAATTAAAATTTTCTTTTTGGCACTAAAATAACAGAATAAATTACTAAATTTTGAAGTGATCCATGAAATGGAGTGGGGGGGGATGAAAACGTTTGGAAGAGTAGGTCACTTTCTTTCTAATAAAAGATTTCATCTCCGCCAATGATCAAACACTTGTCATAGCGGGTGACCAGTTTTTGTATACCATCGTCAAAGAAACTTCCCGCCAGTTTCGATAACCACGACTCCACAGCATTTTTCGTGTCATCGTCAGATCCAAAGCGCTTGCCACAAAGCTCGCGCTTCATATGCAGAAACAAGTGATAGTCGGACGGCGCCAAGTCCGGGCTGTGCGGCGGGTGATCGAACTGCTACCAATGAAACTGTCGAATTAACGATTGAGTGACACCAGCAGTATGGGGCCGAGCATTGTCATGGAGCAACACAATTCCTTTACTGAGTATTCCTGTTCGTTTGTTTTGAATGGCACGCCTTAGTTTTGTTAAAGTCTTACAATATCGTGCCGCATTAATGGTTTCACCTCTGGGAAGAAATTCAGTATGCAAAACGTCTTTCCTATCCCAGAAGACAGTGCACATGATTTTTTGTGATGACACTGTCACTTTGAACTTTTGTTTTTTTCGGAGAACGAGTGTGTCTCCACTCCATCGATTGTTGTTTCGATTCTGGTGTGAAATGACACACCCAAGTTTCATCACCTGTCACAATTTGGTTTAAAAAGTTTTCTCCCTCATCACTGTACCATGTGAGAAATGTCAGGGCACTACCAAGTCGCTTTGTTTTGTGAACATCAGTGAGCATTTTTGGAACCCATCGGGAACACAGTTTGCGATAATTCAAGCGGTCAGACACAATTTCGAACAAAACAGTACGTGAAATTTGTGGAAATGCCTCTGAAAGAGTTGTCATTGTGAAGCGTCTTTTCTCATGAATTGCTTCATCAACTTTACTTACCAAATCATCGGTGCAACAGAAGGCCGACCACTCCGAGCCTCGGCGTGGACATTTGTTCGACCTGCATTAAACACACTTACCTACTTTCTCACCATTCCATCACTTATCGCGTATTCACCGTAAACATCTGTCACTTGACGATAAATTTCGGCCGGTTTAACATTCCTCGCGTTCAAAAATTTAATCACGACACGAATTTCACAGTCAGCGGGAGAACTAATTGTCTTAAACATTTTGAATGTGCACAGCATAGAGCAGCCAAAATGGCGACAATTGAAAGTCAGTGAACAAGAAAGACTAGTGCGCATGCGCGGGATGCCTACCACAGCCGTCACCATCGAGATAGATAAGGCCTGCGCGCTGAGTTACTACGTCACTGCTAGGGGACCGGTCTTCGCGCAGTTTAGCTTCCTTGCTAAACACCCGTTTTTCTAAACCTATTCTATGAAATTGGTATCTCATACTATAAAATCAGTCTAAAACAGAATCACAAGCGGCAATATAATGTTTTACAAAGCTTATACGAATATGAAATATTTTCATTTCCTTTTGTTAGTATTTATTTTCAAAACAAAATTATTTGAGAATGGTGTGGTGCTTTTAAAAGCAAATCATTTCTTTGAAGAAAAATTGGTTTTAAAATTAAAGTAGCTAAAATTTTTACTTTGATTTTTCTGCACTGTCTTTGTGTTTCTCGTTGATTCTCATCACCGCATCAAATTTTTTTGTTTCACCCACTAATTTAACAAAATGTTTGCCAGTGGGAACACTTGTTATCTCTCATTCTATAATTATTGCATATTTTTATATCTATCATATTAATGTATCAGGATTATAAAACATCAAACGAATGCAAGAGACTACTTAATATTTAGACTAACATTTAAATGCCTTATATCAGTCAGAAAATTTTTCTGAATGTAATAAATTACTAAATAGTCTAGTCTTTAAATTATTTCTTACTTATATATTGTATGTTAATCTGTATTACAGTTAATGTTTTCCTCTTAATGCTACATAATTTTTCGAGAAGAATCTGTAGTTAAATTGAGATAATGTTTATTACATAGCTCTGAAGACTATCAATATTAAAATTCCAAATAAGACAGGAAAAAAGTTTTTTAAATACAGTTATACACAATTTTTTTGAAAATATTTTAAAAATATACGAAATACTTAAAAAACTTTTAGAAACTGAAATTTCTTGCAAATATTTACATCATACCTATTTAACTATAAGCATTACCTCTGTTCTGAAAATATTTTTTTTACTACTGCTTCTTCAATAATTGTACATTTTTAAAATTTCATTTTGCAGTTTCGCAATTTAATTACCTTAATATGAATCTTACATACATTACTTTAGAAACTTTTCTATCATTCTCAGAAAGATTTATATTGCATAACAAATTTTAAACAAACTGATTGCATGATAATAACATACATAAAAGTGAACAGAAGCTATATTAGCTAAACATGTGCATTTAAGTTTCATCATGATAAAATGATATTTTATGATTTGCAAAAAACATTGATATTTAAATTTAAGAACACAGTACTCTGTCAAGAATCAAATTTACTTTGTATTTGATATTCTACATATTATGTAATGAAATAAGTGTTATGCTTTTAAACCCTTAGGACAGTTATTTCATATAAAATTAGTTTCCAATTAAAATAAATAATCATAAATTTTGCTGACAATTTTTATATTACTAGTGTTAGTAATTATTACAAGGGATGATGCTTCAGATATCAAAAGTAAACATAAATTTAATTCTTAAAACATAATGAATAAAAAATTACAACTTATAAAAGCCAACAAAAAGTTTGCTGAGGGTCCCTTAACCGTGACGTCACAAGCCAGTTTCGTTTCAGAGCGCAGGCCTTATCTATCTCGATGGTGACGCCACAGCGCAGCGACGGCGCTAGAATGAAACGGTATTTAGTTTCCGAATACGCTACGTACTTTGATAGTAGCTAGGATCATTACTGGGTAAAGGCAATTTTCTATGCTTTACGACTTTTGTCCTAGAACGTTTCTGACAAAGGATGCATTAGAATTAACCAAAACGGTTTGTCTTAAGGTTTCGCCCCAAAAACCTCCTTTTTATTTTTTATACCAAAAAGTTCATTTTATTCTTTCATTTACACAACAAAACAGCTCAAAAGAGGGGGGGGGGAAGTCGTGTCTTACGTTATACGTTATATGCTTACAATCAGTCTTGAAAACGAATAAGATACACTAATGTGCGGGTTCCGTTTAATTCGCTCAGCAATACGTCTAACCGCTCCAGAAGTACAGTAAATCCTTGTCGAGTGTGGATTTTAGGAATGCGATTTCGCATACGCGATTTTTCTTAATTATTTCTACTTAATTTGTCTAACGTTAGAATTTTGTTCATAGGCTGTTTGCCATCAGCTATGATGTATTTATAATCTTTTATTCACGTGACATGAGTTTTTGTGTTCGAGTTTGATCATTTCTATGATCGCTTCGACGAGCTTAACCCGGGAAGACGCGCGTGGGGTGTTTCGGCACCACACGCTCTGGCAATCTTCCCCTATAATCCGAATTGCTTAGGTCCATCAGTAGCTGCCTTCAAGGTCATGTTCTATACGTCTCGAGAGGAAACGGCAAATTCCGAGCATTTATTGTCGTATAAATAATAGTTTGGGGTGTCCCGACACCCCACGCGCGCTTTCGTGTTACTTTTTTTCAGTGTGAGCTATGGCGTGTGCAAGTCGCTCGCTCTGTTCCATCTTTTCGTCATTTGACGTATGATCCAGAAATGAAAGGACTTCAAAAATTATTAGAGGGGGTTTCGTCGGATGAAGATTCTATAGAAGAAGAATTAGAAGATTCAGATAATGAAGATATATTTAGTGATCATGAGTCTAAATCAGAAGAAGAGTGCGACTCTTCAGAAGACATTCCTTGCGATCAAACTGACTATTTTATAGGAAAGGATAAAAATTAGCTCCAATAAGAGATTTATTTGAAAATTTTGTCAAGAATTGACAGAAATTATATCATGTAGGAAAATACGTGACTTTGAACAAAAAGCTAGAACCTTTTCGAGGAGGATGCTCCTTTCGGCAATATATATCTAAGAAACCTGGAACATATGGTATAAAGATATTTGCTATGGTTGATTCTAGAACCTTTTATGCTTTCAACATGGAAATTTACGCATGTCAGCGGCCAGATGGGCCGTACAAGAAAGTCAGCAGTTCTAGTAAAATAGCAAAGCGCATCCTAGCTCTATTACACAAATCTGGAAGAAACTTTACCACAGACAATTGGTATACCAGTTATGAATTGGCCAATTTCTTACAGAAAATGATTTGATGAACAACAAAAAAAGAAGAAAAAAAATATATAATACAGGAGATATTACCTGTGCTCAAGGGAAAAAGACAGAAAATCAAAAACTATATGTGTGAAGTGTAAAAACATATGTCAAGAGCATTGTGAACTAGATGCTTCATGTATATAAATACTTCTTGTGCCTAATCGATTTCAATATTAATTACATAACTCGTTGTTCATGTAATAATTCTGCATAATTTGGATTATAATTGCATTCACAAATGAAAAACAAACATTTCTCATAGAAATCAATGATTCCTAGAATTTTGAAAAAAAAAAAAAAAAAAAAAAAATATCTATTTGTTATTAATTTTAAAAATTAGCATTATTTTCAGCTATTTTATATAATAAATGTTGCAATTATTATAGAATGCATTCTTTTACTGAATTGTAATAATATGTTTAATTTGTACGTCATTTAATTGCTTGGGGTGTGTTGACATTCCATACGCGTTCTCGTGTTACATTAATACAGCGCGCGTTCTCCAGGGTTAAAGATCCTATGCCCCATTAACAGTTTTTTTAATAGAATTCTATAAGACATTTTCACTAGATATTTTCTCAGTTGCACGGTTCAAGCGTAAAATTCATGCGACATCCCCAAAATTATATTTGTTTAAAAAGTTCTCACGACGTAAAATAATAAATTATACTTTGCAGAAACTTCTCCACATCTAGCAGGGCCAACGTGGGAATCCGATATAACACCACTTGATTATAAGATAACTGGCCCACAAGGCGGCCGAGCGGTAAACGGCGCGGAATTCTGTCCTGGGTTCCAGTCCTGGCGAACGGGTTGTCTGCATGGCCGTTCTTGTGGCTTTTCCCATGCGTAACATGGACATGAGCCAGTTTGTCTTAAAAAGTCTATCACGGGGCATTCCTTCCTTTCCATGTAGTGCCAAAAGGCGGATCACGTAATAAATCAAAAATATACAGAAGAAAATTCAGCATTTTTGAATAAAGCACTCACGTACATTCTAGAGCAGAAAATCTCAATTGGGAGGAGGGTGAATTCCCTACCACTACTTGGTTGCAACTCCTATTTGTTGCGCAACGTAAATCTTCTACGATTTTAGGAAAAAGGAATTTTCCAACATAAACTTCTCTGCGTACCCGTGTCTAACAACACCAGCGTGACAATTCGATATAGCACCACTTGAATATAAGATAATTCAACATTTTAGAGTAAGAAAACATTCACCTAGAAACAATATTCAGGACAATATTTCCTTTAGCTCTTCAGTATTTCAGCTTCAGTTTATGGATATAAAAAACTATTTTTATTCAAAATTTGTTATTTAGCAATAATTTCTGCACATTTTGTTGCTTACTTTATAACACACGTTATAAATTATCTAGATTTAGATAAAATGTAAACAGTTATTTTGAGTTTTAGAAAGGATGAGAGAATAATCTGCTAATAATGGTGAAAGGGAAGCAGGGGTGTAGCTAGAACTTCCAGCGCCCGGGGACAACTGAAGAATTTGTGCCCCTTTGTGTGTGCCAAGAATGGAAAACATTTCATTAAAAAATTTCGTAGCATCAGTCTGGCGCCCCTTGGATGCTGCGCCCGGGGACAAATGTCCCCCCTTGCCCCACCCTAGCCAAATAATATGTCTATTACGTCTATGGAGCCTTTCCTTCTTTACATAGACTTTCTTTGCCCTAGCCAAAGAATATGTTTAGTTTAGTTTAGTTTAGTTTAGTTTACGAGTATGCTGCAACCCTCCTGGCCGACAGTAATCGGCCTCATGGTTAACGCAGCACACCCGACGCAGAAAAACAACAACAAAATAATAATAATAATAAAATAAATAAATAAATAAAAGATTAAAATATTTAAAGTCCTATTCCTATGATAGTCTTATTTTCATTCACAATCATCATAATTTCTGTTGCATAGCTATTCAAGAATTTTCTTTTTTCAATTACATTTTGTTCATTTATTTTTCCAAATCTCGTCCTCACACTCTCGGTCAGTTTACATTCTTAGCCAAAGAATATGTATTGGCTTTCTTTCCAAATAATATGAATTAAATATGTATTGGCATTCTTAGCCATAGAATATGTATTGGCTTTCTTTGTACCCTAGCTACGCCACTGAAAGGAAGCATGAGGTGAAAAAGTATGGAAGATTTTCTGAGTAACCGTGGTGACCGACCTTGCTATCGCTCTCAAATTTAACCGATTCGACTGTGCGACACCTTTCTTAAACACCCGCTTTATTCTTTTTTTTTTTTTTTTTTTTTTGCATTTTACTTTTTACCTCGGCTTAGGCAAACTCGACGAGTTTTGCTGTTCGGGCCCCCGCGTTATGACGCTATCCCGGCGTAGATGTTTTTCGATTTTCGAATCTGTGTGGTTACGAATAGTTGGAGAAAAATTCGAAGAAACAAATTTGAGTTCATAACAAAAAAGTCTGGGGAGAAACGATGTGCGAGTCCGAAAAAAAAACATACTCCAGTAACTGCAGGCCTTGACGGAGATAAGCACACATGGCAATGGCATAAGTGGAAAAAAGAAATTGCCTATTTCTCGCTGAATTTCAGAGTCCAAGTGGTGACCACAAGTTTACATAGATGAATATTAAAATATACAGTAATAGGAAATAATATAATATACAAAAGAAAAATATATACAATATATACATCAGACAGCAATCCAAAATCAAAGCACAGAAGAGTAGGGAGAGTGTACATAAATAATTGATATATTACATTACGGTAGATATCTTAAGAGCGTAAGCGGCCGTTTACTGTTTTCATTTGTAAAGCCGTACTGCATAACAGGTATTGTGCTATTGTTGATACTGGGAATATTATTGAAGAATTTCTCAGCCAGAAGGAATTTCTAATTCCTCGTGTATTACCGTGTTCCGAATGAACCAGCGGCTGTTAGTGGCTTGCCTGAGTGTTACATTTTGTAGCACTTGGATTTTCTTAATATTTATATAGCTGGTATATCCCTTTTACCTTTTACTTTTTACCTCAGTTGTCCATTGAGTTTTAACGACAAGCAAAGTTGAGGTTTGTATCATTGAATTTTCCATCACTTCTGCTTTCATATTTCATCTCTAATTTAAATTTATTTAGGATTACGCAGATGCACGAAACAACAGTCTTTGAGCTATTAACTGCATCATTTCAGTATCTGGCTTTATGGATTCTGCTTGTATCTGGTACATACAACTTAATGATCTCCATTTTTCTCAACATACGATGTTCATTCATTTCTTACCATCTGATATTCAGTATTGACTCAGTTTCTAATTTCACTCTGTTTATTATTGGGAAAGGGGTTCATAAATTTTTCCAGTTAATGGCGCACTTACTTAGTTTTGTTATTTTTTCACAGCGCTCTGTTTGGAAATACAGCGGATGGACAAAAATATGGAAACACCTTGTGAAATGCATGTTTGAAAAGAAAGATTGATTTTAATGAAATATGTAGGTGGCGCTTTCATTTTTGACTACTGACGCCACCTATACAACTTCGTAAATGTGCTAAACAGTTCAGTTGTTGTCGGAATACTGTTATGTGAGGTTGTCATTGCATTATGTCAGAGTTAACAGACTTTGAACGCGGGCAAATTGTTGGAGCACATATGGTAGGTGCTTCCGTAAGCAAGGTAGCCGAGGTGTTTAGTGTTTCAAGAGGTACTGTATCGAAGATTTATTCCGCATATTTGAAAAGCGGAAAAACATCATCTGCTAAATCACAGCGCGGACGAAAGTGTGTCCTGAGTGATCGTGACAGACGATCATTAAGGGCAATTGTGACTAAAAATAAGAAGACCACAGCTGCAAAAGTTACTGCTGAAATGAATGTTGTGTTACCGAACCCTGTGAGTACCAAAACAATTAGAAGGGAGCTTCATAAACAGGGAATTGCTGGCCGTGCTGCAATTGAGAAGCCACTCATCAGTGATGCTAATGCCCGTAACAGGAAAAGGTGGTGTTTAAGTCATAAAGCCTGGACTATAGAGCAGTGGAAGCGAGTAATATGGTCTGACGAGTATTCTTTCACATTGTTTCTCACTTCTGGCCGAGTTAACGTCTGGAGAACGCCATCTCAAGCCTATAATACAGACTGCTTGTTGCCAAGAGTGAAACATGGCGGGGGTTCTGTTATGGTTTGGGCAGCCATATCGTGGTTCTCTGCTAGCCCCATGATAACTGTGTCAGGGCACATGACTGCCAAGACTTATGTGAACATTTTGGCCGATCAAGTTCATCCCATGGTACAAACTTTGTTCCCCGATGGTGATGGTGTCTTCCAAGACGACAAAGCCCCTGTTCACACAGCTCACATTGTCCAGGACTGGTTTTCCGAGCACGAGGATGAGTTATCCCATCTCCCCTGGCCACCACAGTCATCAGACCTGAATATTATCGAACCTTTGTGGTCTACATTGGAACGGAAAGTGCGTTCTCGTTATCCACCGCCAACATCGTTATCTGAACTTGCCACCGCTTTGCAGGAAGAATGGTATAATATTCCTTTGGCAAACATACAGGAACTGTATTTATCCATTCCGAGAAAACTGCAAGCTGTTTTGGATGCCAACAGGTTTCCTACACCATATTAAGCAAAGAAACATGCTTTTTTAAAGGTGTTTCCATATTTTTGTCCAACCTCTGTACTTCTACTAAAACGTTAATCAGGCAAAGAAAAAAAACAACAACATGTTGGTGAAAAAGAATAATAATTTTAATTGACAAGAAAACATGCAAATCAAAAAATCAAATACAGTAAAAAGTCGTTAATTCGGACACCCATAATCCGGAATGATCTATAATCCGGACCTCAAAGCTACAAACTTTCTGCGCATGCGTCGCGTTAACGCATGCGCGTAAGACCTTTACCACTGCGAATTTGCGTCATTATAATGCCTCGTCATTATAATTCGCTTCCGATAGCGAAGAAAGTAACAGAGGTTATTGAAAACGAAAAAATTTCGATTGACAAATTAGTCGGTATTCTCAACACAGCAATTGTAGGACTTGAACAGCGGAACTTTGTAACTAAACAAGAAATTATGTCTGTTTATAGAATTAAAGAGAATGTATTATAACATAAAAAAACGAAGCAACTTAAACAACTTACATTGAAAGAAATGTTTAATAAAGTAAACAAATAAATATTAAGCTTTTTTTTGTAAATTTTGATAACCTTTAGATCATAATTGTTCTTTATTTCGTAAATTACGGTTTCATATTTTTAATTTTATAATTTCTGCATGCCATCTTACCAGATTTAAATTGATGATCTATAATCCGGAAAAATCGATAATCCGGAATCGCCGAAGTCCCGACGAGTCCGGATTAACGACTTTTGACTGTACAAGTAAAAAAAAAAAAAAAAACTTTAGTGGAAGGTTAGAAAGATAATATGACGGGCAACCTTGCTAATCCCCATGCAAATTTTCATATCGTAGAGGAAAGCTTGAAACTGCAACTCTCATTGCTTGCTTCTGTTCAATGTTGAATGATATTTTGCCTTTATTACAGCGGCAGCTGAAAATCCAGCTTCGAATAGGTAGGATATCGCAAAAGAAATAAGAATCATTAGAGCTTTGAACTTAACGTTTGATTCAATTTTGATTGAAATCTAAAGTTACAATAATATTGCCCCCAGCAGCTTAACAGTTAATAGACTGCTTTAACGGCACGGCTGAGTTCAATCTTTACATAGTACTTTCGTTGCCCTTTGCTATACAGGCAGCTCTCTTCATCCGGACTTTCGAACAAAATTAGAATCACTGGCAGGGTTTAAACAGGCTGATAAGTTCCATCTTCAAGGGAATCAGCTGCTCTGTTGGTGAAGTAAAGTAAAGAAAAGTAAAAGCGACAGTGAACGTACTGATAATGAAGAAGATAAAATGTCTTTAAAAAAATTAAGAGAATTAATAAAAAAAAAAAAGCACAGAAACTGCTGATTTTACAGAGGAGGTTGACGCAAATGAAAAAACATTTTAAAAAAGGAAAAGAAAACTGTACGCTTCTTACCGCGAAACGTTTAGGCTCGCGTCAGTCATTGTTTCGAGCAAAATTCAGCAGCATTTTTTTTTTTAAATAATTATATCACGTACGAGTTACACAACAATAAAAATCCTTTAAATTAACATTTGTTTCATTTTTTTAATTACAACAATAGTGAGGTTTCTTAAATTATATTTATGTTTTTAACCTGAATTATACCTAAAACATTTTTTCCATAGCTAGTTTACATTGCCGAACGCGATTTTGGCCGTACGCATAACGTATCGCGTTCGGCAAGGACTTACTGTATCGATTCATTTGAAATATATTATCAAGAATGCTAGAGGCTTCATGAGATATATTTCAGACTTGAAAAAGGTAATTAGAAAACAGTGTCTTTTTCTTTTGATAAAAGGACTGTATTAATGTTCTATATTTACACACGATTTACACATTTTTACAATCTGGAAATTCATCTGCTGACCAGGTGTTGCCTAAACACACAACAAGTTGAAGCTCTGAAGTTAAAGTATGGCCTAGAGGACATGAAAATATTACAGCTTCCCCAAATACATAAAATTCTTTTTCAGGTTCTATGATGAGTTGAGAATTATCAGCTTTCGGGATAGGTCCACATCCGGAAACACCTATGGGGGAAAAAAAATTGTTAAAAATAATTGCAGAAGCAACTAAAAGTTCACAGAAAACAGTGTGACTGTCTGCAGTTTGAAAATATTCATCATAACTCTTCTATTTTTCTCTTTATTAGAAGGTATAAATGTTACATACCTTCAAATTGTTTGAATATTATTTTAAATTATACGGCTAATCAATTGAAATTAAGAGACTTTACACATGGTATTAAACTGAAAAATCCGATTTCTGAAATTTAGATGTCCAAGGAAATATTACAAATGATGAAGTAATAGAAAACGAATCTGTTCTAAATATTAATTATATAATACGTCTAAAAGTGAATTCGCAGATGTTTGAGCAAATATGAATGGTGGGGATGGAAATCAAGTCCTTACATATATATTACAAGATTATAAGGGTAAAAGAGTGCGGCGGACCACACAGAGATGAGAAATTCGTGTGTGCTGCCACACGAGTCACTGTTTTCAAGCTATGTTGCACAATGTGGTCTAACATCGCAAAAGCAGTAATTCATTCCAGTTCACAGTACAAGAGACGTAACTTCACGACCAGTGTCGAGAGACTTTAGCGTTTTTCACTGTGTCTGTCGTCAAAGCCTCTCGATTTCCAGAGGGCTAACAAACCAATGATCTTGTTTTTCTTCTGATATCGTTCGAGATATAACGAATCAGAGGAAAATACAACTGAAAAAATTAAGGAGGCCTGGCAGTTTGCAGATTTTTTCCATCAGACCAACACCCTCGTAAGCAGAATGCGCTTGACCCTCGTGAGCAGCATCTTTATGCCACGAAATTATACTTCATTACAATAATTGTTCTATGCTATCCATGTTATATCTTTATATATATAAGCGGCTAAAGTGTGTGTCGCGGACTGTTTATTGTTGCCACTCGGAAAAATGAGTGCGGAAATTAACTTTTCTGCAGTTTTTAATTAATATCTCGGCAGATTAAAGTCGTACAAAGATGAGAACGATATCGATGGGTTCGGAGAACGTTTTGGAATCCGAGGATACCCGTCTCGAATTTCAACTCCAAGCCGTTCCGTAGATATTCGAGAAAAAGAATTTGGCACGTAGCCAAATCCCTATAATAGGGAAAAGACAAAAGAAAGTGGAAAATGTAGGGGAAAATTAGTTTTTAATTAATATCCTGGCTAATTAAAACCCCAAGAAGACGCGAATGGTCAAAATGGTGTGCCACGGACCTGCGGAATCCAACGGTGTGCTTTGCTAAGCCTGGGAGCCAGCCGTTTCGGATGAGATGATGTTAATTCACCCCATATATATATATATATATATGCGGCTTAAGTGTCTGTTTGTCCCCGATAGTTTATTGGTTGCTTGCGTAACTGTACTAGCCAATGGGCCGAAGTTGCCACGGCACAGGGTTGCTGTTTCAAATGAGACGTAGACAATTTCCTGTAAAACTCGCCTTTGCTATGACCATCCATAAGTCTCAGGGCCAAACGCTTAAGCGTGTTGGCATATTTTTACCTGAGCCTGCATTTGAACACGATCAACTTTATCGATCAACTCTAAATTAGATATCCCTATTTATATTTTAACAAGAATGATCATTTCATATGACCGCCGGGCGTTCTAGTATATATATTTATATAAAGAGCTTCTCGTAATTGTAATAAATATGTTTTGAGTTTAAAAATGCAATGAATATATGCAAATTCACAAATATACTAATCATTATATGAAGTCAGAATCGCCACCTGCCGCCGGTTACCTACAAGTAAATAAAATTTTGGTATAATATAAGACGAAAGAACAAACAAAATATACCTTGTAATGTGTGCAAAATAAATTTAGACATATAAAAAATTTGCAGTGCTTTTATTATTGGGAGAAAAGTTTCAAAAGATGACAGAAACAAATCACCTTAAGATTTGAATCCACTTCGAATTAATTGTAGTCATTGGTTTTAACGTTCGTTCACCTGCAGTTCTTGATATGAAACTTATAATTCTATTTATTTCACTAATTGCAAGTGGTGTATAACAGATTGCTTGCTTTAATCATTATTTGCTGCACCTTATCCTTGCTATACATGCATTTAAGTTTATTTATTATCACGTAAAATGTGTACTACATGTATTGAGCTAAAATAACAACAGTATGAGACGTGCTTATAGCAAAACAATTTCCAGAACTTCTTGTACCCTAGATTAATTTTTAAAAGATTACATTTTTCTCAGTTCTGTTTGACTTTTCATTTTAAATTAACGTTTGTTGACAGGCAAAATATATCTCTCTCGCTTCTTAGCTCTTTATTCATTACTTTATAGTTTTGTTTCAAGACTCACTCATCTTACTAACTTCCCAAATTTTTGAAAACTGAAATTTTGAAAATTTTGAATGTTACTATGCAGTGCTGCATCACCAAATCTTGCTATTGTTTTACAATATTTTATCCCTTCACTTTAGAATATTAGCAACGAATTCTTTACTACTATGTATCTCTAAATTAGATATCCCTATTTATATTATGGGATGTCCTAGATGAGATATCCCTATTTATACTATAGGAATGTCCTAGATGAGATATCCCTATTTATACTATGGGATGTCCCAGATTAGATATCCCTATTTACACTAGATGAGATATCCCTATTTATATATAGGATGTCCCAGATGAGATATCTCTATTTACACTAGATGAGAAATCCCTATTTAAACTACTATATTCTTTACTATTACGTATCTCTAGATGAGATACTCCTATTTATATTAGATAATCCCTATTTATACTTTTTAAACCAATGGCGGGCAGCCGACTTTGGCTTGGCAACTATGCAAGCATGCGTTCTCTGGGATTCGAACCCGGACCCTTTGGTATCGCAGTCGGCTATACCCTAACCACTACACCCTTTGGATGGCTTTTTGAGAAAAACTGAGAGTTCAAGATTGGAAGTCTTTCCTTGTAAGACAATCGCGTCATCGTAATCGCTTATGTGAAGGACTTTCATAAGCCTCTTATAGCCCCCAGTAGAGAACAGAATGTAACAGAAATATTAGCTCCGAATGTCAGTCGGCCGTCTCAAACGCAACCTTGGCTTAGCATTTTGCCAGAACACATAGACTCATCCAAAACGGCCGTTATTACTTGCCGGGACGTGAAAGGTTCTTCTCTCTGGAAAGAGGGAATTTATATGCTCGAGGGAAAGAATGAGAATTTTGAGAATAATTCGATCCGAATGGCGCATGTGCGTAAGTTTGCGCTCATGGTCGCGGATGAGGCGGTCGAAATATATCTGGACGTAGCCAAACTATGTTATCGAACGCCATCTAGTAATGATTAGAACAACTTACAGCAGTCGATCTCCAGTTGCGATGAGGACACGTTCTCCAATATTACGTTCCCGCGACTCGAACGTTAATTCTAAAATCTAGGTGTTCTGTTTTGGTGTATATTTTCTTTGTGACTGTTTTGTGTTCTGTTAATAAACACTTTTAGTGTTTATAGAAGAACGGTTACAAAATGGCACCCAACGGAATTTTCTGTTTGGCTGTAAAAACCCCTTACTCCCGAAATTTTTAAGTTTTAATTGTTGGAGATATTTTCAGGTGTGCACTACTGGTCAAAATAATTTTGAAAAACAAATATTGATGTAAAATATCGCTAGCACATCGAATGGAAAGCGAGCAACATTCAAAGGAATAAAAAATATCTTTATTTCAATTTATTGTTTAGTTTGAGCTAATTCTTTATTATTATGTATTTTTAAATGAGGAGAATTATAAATAATTTTTTGCAGAAAAACTGAGAGTTCAAGTTTGGAAGACCTTCCTTGTAAGACAATTGCGTCAAGGCAATTGCTTTAGCGAAGAACATTCTTGAACCCTTTATAGCCCTCGCATATGCCTATTCGACTTCTTCATGGAGGCTGTGTCTAGAAAGATCGACCGAAAACTACAGGACAGCTCCAAGAGGCGTTCTAAAGTATGATAGAACCAAAGCCAGTAATGCAATCTAAACGGTTTATAGTGAACTTCCAGCTGCGATTTTGTTCCGTTGTTCCCTCGAATGGCAAACATTTTGAGAAATACGTTCTTTAATTTCCTTTATTGCCATGTATAGTATCCTGAAAACCTGAACAAAAAAGTCTCTTTATGTTCAAACGTTATTCAATTTCCCTTTCTGAAAGGCCTTTATGGAAAACCTCGGCTAATCTTTGGAATATGGTAACAGGTAGTTTGGCGACATTTTTGGTAAGGCGATAAAGGTTACTAGACAGGACTTTAGCAGTGTACATGGATAAAGTCAAGGGTGTGCGCAATGCCATTTTTGTGCAATTCTGGGATGTTTTTTCAAGCGAAAATAGGTCGACGTTTACATGGATACCGTGTATGTGCAATTCTTAACAACGCGGCAAGCAGTTTGCGATTCTGCACTTTCTCCCAATTTCACACCTAATCTTCGTCATGATTAAACACTTTTGTTCCATAAAAGTTCTATCATAAGCGTAATTCGGCTAGCAGATTATTGGGAAAAAATGTTAAGTAAAAAAAGAAAAAAAATGCCTTTACTTCGGAAAACAAAATGGCGTCCAAACAAAAACTAGCAGGTTGCTGTAGCAGGGTTGGTCGCCAAAAATTCGCCAAGTTACCATAATCCAAAGATTAACCAAAACCTTATACAACAAATGAAAAGCCTGAGAACTTTATATACTTCTTTGTTTTGGTTTTTCTTTTGAGGCCTCCGAGATTGAATCGCCAACCAACCGAGATATCCCGCCCTTATCTAGCTGCGTGACCGTACATTAGCACTCGCTGAGTATTCCTATATCTCGCTACGTAATCATATATTAAGACAGTGTTGCATTTTCTCTTGCCGCATGTTCTTATTCGTTTTTGGTGAGGTTTTCGGATTCGCATTGTTTACTTAAAAATATATTCATTGGTGATTTTGGAGGGGATAGGATTGTACGTTAACCATCTTTAATTTATCAAATAATGAGGTGGTTCCCTTATCATTTGTTCATGAAAGAGGTCTTTTACCTGACAAACGAGTATGCGAAATTGGCCACAACATGAAACTTGACGTTAGAGACGAAACCATTTGGAGATGCAATGTTAAAAATTGCAAAAAGAAGAAGGGACTTCGTGTTGCAAATTGGCTAAGCGGTTCTAGACTATAGTTCGTCACTGCTGTTAGATTTATGTGTTCTTGGGAAGAGGAGTCGCCATCCATGGAATGATATAACAAAGGTAGGATACGAACCGCTCGAAATTTAATTAAAGACCCCCTTCTTATCTAATCCACGAATTGCGCACGTTTTCCTGTCCCCTCTTTCTAATCGGAATTCCCAAGAAAATGGGCGGTACAAAAAGTTATTTACCGCCATTAATGGGGCATTTTATTCAGACTACAAGCCTCTATTTTCGTTTATCAGGTATTGTAAAAATTGAGCAAATAAAACAAATATTAATTTAAAATCTGGCGTGCCCTAAAGTAAAAATGAATTTCTTTTACACTCATTTTAAAGTTTTATGATGCTTAAAAGAATAATGGGTCAGATCATTTTTATTCTCTATAAGAATTAAAAACTTTCCAAGTTGTAGATTTTAGCTGCTGATATATATATATATATATATCAGTTTTAAATAATAAAATTGACAGATTAATGATATACATAAAATTGATACATAGTCAACCTATCAAATATCGGATTTGTAGCGGACCTTAAATAAGTTTTTCTTGTCTAGATAAATATTAACAAATCTTCTTAGATAGTAGAATGGTTTTAACTTTCAAATTTACCATTTTAGGTAAACAGTTCTAATTTAATTAAAAAACATTTCTTTATTAAATCTAAAAATTGGATTTCTTAAGTGGTTCCAAATTCACACTAATATTATTCCAATATATGCTTTATTATAAGCTTTCCATTTTCAATCATTGAAGTTAATTGCTTTCCAGTTACTCCACCTGATGTACTTTGGCATACATTTAATTTATAATACACATTTAAATAATAGATTGTTAATTATGAGCATCTGCAGAATTTTTCATAATTTACAGAAAAAATTCGAACTCGATTTTCAGTTTCCTTTTAATCCATTCGTTTTTCACATACTGTTGCATTGTATTCAAATTTTCATGTATGTAGAATTTATCTGTTTTTTTATTGTATTTATGCCAATTTATATTTAAATGATAATTTTTATAATATATATATATATAATTTTTATAATTATAATTATATATATATATATATATAATTTTTATAATTATATATATATATATATAATTTTATAATATATATATATATAATTTTTATAAATTCTTGCATCATAACTCAGAACAGAACAGAAGATGTTTCTAACACCTTGGTAAAGATTAATCTTCCGCATGTAGCTTATTTTCCAATCTAGTTTCAAGCCGAATTATTTGTAAAATTAATTATTTGTAAACAAAGATGATTGCTAAATCACGCTAATAATATTTCTAACTAATTTATAATGTATAACGTGTATACGAGCCAGTTTCCCTTAGAAAGTCCTCCACGAAGGCATCCCTCCCCTTAGGCAGATAGCCCTCGAGGCTTTGCTATAATCACACACACACACTAACTAATTTATAATGCAACGAGTTCATGTGATTTATAATACAATTCATTTATATTTTTTTCCAGCAGTATTGAAATTAACAGCAGACACTGATAATGATAGCAGCAGATACTGATAATGAATGATACATTTAGATTGATTTCTTCGTTGATGCTTTTATGATGCATTCCTATTACTTCATATACTACATACACACGTACGTACAGACACCATGAAAAATCTCTTCTGAATCCATTTTAAATCAGTTTTATAATTCGTTTGGGGAAAATAACATATAATTTACAAACATATAAGAGTAAAGAAACTGAGATCACTCAGCCGGGTAACAGAGTGGATATATATATATTAATATATTTATATACGTTTGGTGCGGCGATTGCAACCAAAATATGAGGTGCACATCTACATGTTACAGCAGTCCTATGTACAAAATTTCAGTGTTCTGGGGCTACTCGTTTTTGAGTTATGAGAGATACGTACGTACGTACATACATTCGTACAGACGCCACGAAAAATTCTCTTCAGAATTCATTTTAAAGCAGTTTTATAATTTTTTTGGAATAAAAGAGTCTTTTATTCTGTCCTTACGTATAGATGCCACACATAGTTAAATTGCATTCGATAGCGGTCAAAATGGATATTTTCGTTGAAATATAGTACCCAAAATTTGTCATGATTACAATACTTCACTTACAAGGAAGTAAAAAGTATAAATTAAAACGACCCACTAATGTTATTCAGTTATTTATTTACAAGTATATTACACAAACTTTTGCATCCCAATTTTTAGGTTTTGGTTTAAAAAAATAAGCTTTTATTTATTGAGGGGCCCGATTGATTATATTAATTTGCAGTACATTTTATCTAATTATTTTCTTCTAGATAAATTAAAAAAAAATCTTCGTAGCATAATAACTTAAATTTATCTAAAATTTATACATCAGTGTTCCAAACACATAATAATGTTGTTATAATAGATTTCATGCTAAGCTTTTTTTAAATTTAAATATTAATTTCTGTAAACATTTACATTACTTTAATTAACAAAAATATTTTTAGCACACTTTGATCTTTTGCACACCAGTGAACTATATTAAATTTTCCAGCCTAGTTCAGACATCATGACTATTATTGATGTAATTTATAAAAAAATATTATTGGTATGCTTTATAATTATTTAATTTATGATATTATTATAATATTCTTTGCTCTAATGAAATTAAGGAAAGATTTTTGTAATGCTAATATGTATGTTTACTAATACCTTTTATTTCCTTTGTTAGCTCTCACATTTATTACTGTTATTTAAGTAATTAGCCTGCTTGTTAAATATTCTTTACTTGTCCTTGTGATAGGTATTTCTATTTCTTTATTTTCCTGTTTGCTACAATTGGCTTCGAAAAGTAAAATTGTAATCCTGTAGTTCTCCGGCAGAAAACGGGGGAAGAAATTTTGATTCGCGCAGTTGGACTATACCGAGACGAAGGGAAGATGTTTTTATTTACGCAGTTGGAGTATATCCGTAACAAACAGACTAATATGTGTGAAAGTGCTTCCATTGACTAGAATGATTGCAGGCAATAAAATAATAAGGATAAGGAGTCTTACAAATATTGGTAGGAAGCAACATGAGAGTATTATTGTTAAAGGGGACTATTGTTTTATTTATGCGATTTTGTGTTGGTTCACTATAAATGTCCGTTTCACTTTTCAAACTGTTGCCACCAAATGTTAGAGTCCTACATTATATTTGAAGAAATTAAATAATGAAAAATCTGCATAAATGTATTTATATTTCTCGCATTGTGATAAAACAACGGTGCCTAGAGCCATCGAATTTTGAATGACGTAATCCTACTCTGAATATGGGCATGTGGAAGCCCAAATTTGGAATTCGTTTTATTATCGATTTCCTATTTTGTAAAAATTTAACGAATTTTTGATTAACAAACTCAAGGATTTCAAAGCGAGCAATGGCAACATTGTACAGAAAAAAACATTTTTATCTCCAGCGAGTGAGATATTGGGTTGTTTACTTTTATATTCGCTTTTCGGGATCTTTGCGAAAGTATAGCTGAAATCTTGGCCGAAATCTAAAATCGCCAACTATTGTTAAGGGCCATTTCAACAATGAAGTACCGACTTTTATTACATGAATGAGGTGAACAGAAAAAAAGAATCATTGATACAAATTTTAAGCAACGGATGAAAGAAAATACAAACAAAACTTACAACGGACACTGGGAATTTTCCACTTCTGATATTCTTTACATTTAGCTTCAGCTTTGGCTTGTAGTCGCAGACCATCTTCGCATGCCAGCGGAACGCTAGTTCCATATGGGACAACATCATTATCCAATTGATCCCCAAGTATGATTACTTTATCCGGAAGCCCTTGATAAAGAGATTCTAGAGAACATGGTGGTCCTAAAAAATATACAAGTTGATCGTAAATTTTATTTTGCTTCAATATCAAATTCGAAAAGGAATACGGCCATTCTGCTTCTACCTTTCAATTAACCTAAAATACTATGTAGGATTATTTATAAATTTAAATTCACTGTGGTTCTAACTTTTTTATATAAAATTGCATTTACAGAACAGAAAGAACTTCTTCCCTATATATTACAGGAAATACGTTTAGTCTGTTTCCCAAATGAGCCATTACTTTTAGTCATAATCTAAAATGGCTAAAAGAAAAGAAATATTTACATATTAGTCAATTTTTTTAATAAAACAACAAACACTGAATCAGAGCTGGTCAACGAATTGATCACGGGATTGGTTTCGATCGATTGTCAGTTTTCCATTTACAGCAAATTTCCTATTAACCACCCTCTATGTAAATGAACATTTGATCGGATAAATGAATGGTTAATCAATCTGAAAATGCATGTGTACGAGTCAGCTCGGAAAAACACGAATAAAAAATAGCACGTATACGATGCAGGAAATAATAAAAATTCATGTTTATTCTATGTAGGTTTTTACTTTATTTTTCTAATTGTTATTTTTATTTTGGAACAAAAATTTCTATATTTTCTCATTTCCCACCTATGTTTCCCTTCCAGAATGAGTTTTCAGGATTACGATTTATGCAAATGAGGTAGAAACGAGAACTTACGCTCAGGCCTGTGGCACTTCAGTGGGAGAGTGTGTTCTGACTTCGGCCACGTCGCTGCTACAGGATTTGTACACATTTCTGCATGCAGAAATTAAGGACTTTTTAGGACCATTAACAAAAAAAATTGAGGACCTATTGGCAAATGGAAGCTGATTAAATTCAGCTAAAGATATTATCTACGTCTAAACTTCACTTTTGTAATACCATTCTAAGAGTAAAATAGATCCGTAAGTGGGATACGTTATTATTTGGGACATTTTATTTACATTTTAAAAATTAGCTTTATGTTGATTTTTTCTTTTATGTCTCATTTTTCCATGTACTTAGCCTAGAGGTTTAGTACATAGCAGGTATATTTTATGTCAAACGGCATAGGTTAAAACGAGAAATAAAATCATAATCAGCATAATTCGTAACAGAAGATTGGCAGTTGTCAGTGCTGCGGTTTGACCAGAGAGAGATGTGTAGATGAGAACAAACCTGAAAGCCTGATGTAGGCATAGCTGGCAAGTTTTGAAAGTTAGGTTCTGTCTGATGGAGCTGATATTAAGTACTATTAAATTTCTCAGTAATTGTAATCGGTACTATTTAATGTGTGCAACATGTACCATGTTAATATTATTGTAATATGTAACATGCTAATATTCTCAGCAATTGTATTTTTTTTTTTTTTGTAACTGTAAATTGTAAATGTGTGTAATATGTACCATGCAAATATACCCCATGTCTCAGTAATTGTGTGTAATATGTACCATGTCAATATTCACAGTACTATTTAATGTGTATAATATGTACCATTCTAATTAATTAGCATGCACTATTTAACGTGTGTAATATGTACCAATGTGTGTAATATGTATTATGCAAACTGTAAATAATAATTAATGCGTAAAGCCAACCTATGTGCTAACCTAAGAACCCAACTATACATACTTATAGTAAGAATTGAATCAAACAGGTGTAAAGTACCTTAAACATAAATATTAAGTACCCTAAACAAAAGTATTAATCAATCTGTCAGTAAATGTAAACTGCACTATGAAATGTGTATGATATGTACCATGCAAGTATTAATTAATATTATTAATTAATAATTAAATTCTTAGAAATGTAATTTGTATTATGTAATGCGTGAACTATGTACAGTGCAAGTCTTCTCAGTAAATATAAGCTGTACTATGTAATGTGTATAATATGCACCATGCAAACCTGTAAACAATAATGAATGCGTAGTGTTAAACTATGTGTTAACCTAAATACCTAAGATGTAAAGTACCTTTAACATAAGTATTAATCAATCTCTCTGTGTGTAATATGTACCATGCAAGTCTGTAAATAATAATGAATGCATAGAGTTAACCTAAGTATAATTAACGTAAATATTGAACCTTACGGATGCAAAGAACCTTAAACATAAGTCATATTCAATTTCCCAGTAAATGTAATGTGTAATATGAAATGTGTGAAATATGTACCATGCAATATGAATGTAAATGCACCATGCAAGTATGAATAAGCAAGTCCGAATATGGTACGGCATGTGTAATAGTCGTGCAAGTCAGAGTATGGCAATATGTACCATGCAAGTCTGAATGAGTAGCGATAATCTAAGTACCTAATTATGTCATTCTAGATAAGGGTGGGCGTGGTGCTCATACCAATTAACCGTAACAGTAGAGGGATGGTGCCCACGTCCTCCGTCACTCACTCACTAACTCCATCTGTCTGATGCAGTTAGTGTACAGCTTCTGGGATTGTAATCCAGGTAATATAGTTTAACCCTCTGCACTCGAGCGGTGCCTCTCAGGCACCACTGCATGTGATGCGATAACTCGAGTGGTCTAGTAAATGAAACAGCGGTCTCATTAAAAGATACAACTAAAGTTTTAAAGGAATTTGATAAGAATACATAATTTACAAAACTATAATTGTCAACAAAATTGAATATTCTTTGTCAACGCTGAAAACAAATGTTTTTGAAAGAAGAATAAAGAACGTTAGTTTGCGGAAGACTGCTGCAGAGAAATTGTATGTTCACGGAGAAATATCTAGAGATATGCTCGCGGTAATATCTATATACTCGCTGTAGCAACGTTATGCCACATTATTATTTTCTGCGACAGACACTATGTGAGACTGGTCTACTTCTTTACCATCGGTGTTGGAACTAGTTGGTGGCTGCGTTGTCCTCTTCGAAAGCTTTAGATTAGGCTCCGTAGACGATACCTCAGCTACGACGACTGTTCTCTGCACCGATGGTTTTGATGTCGAAGCAGCTGTGACTCCTTCTTCTACATATGGTGTGCCATCTGGAAAAAAAAAAGCTTTTATTATTCTCCAAAACTAAATATTCTAAACAGAAATGTTCACAATAGTACAAGGTAATACAAAGCTCATGCACATCAAACTTTCAAATATTGCAGCAATTTCGAAATGAATATTAATAACAAATAGCTTGAATTGTTTTAAAACTGTACAGTTGCAAGTAATATATCACTTGAAATATCTGTTGCAGTTTATGCTGTTAACCACACAAACCGAAGGTTAGATTCGCTACTTTAGGCTACGTGACCAGCTAAACAGTGCATGACAACTGCCCCTTCTTACAGCTCCGTCCAATCTTCACATTTTCTCACAGGAAGTAATTGGGCTTCAAAGTTTTTCCCACCTCAGCTTATACCTCATCTGGAGAATACCATCTACGGACTTTCTCAGACATCAGGCCCAATTCGGGATTCATGTCTCGAAAGCGCGACTTAGGATATATATTAAATTATATTAAATATTGATTATATTATCTCCTAATATAAATTTAGTAGAATGTATCAAAATAAGGGAACTCAGAAGTAGGAAGTTTAATTCCGAAAATTGTTTTTTAAAAGGAACTTGAATGTAAATCATGAAAAAAAAAGCGTTTTAAAGGGACTTGAATTTAAATCATGAAAAAGACTTTGAAAGGTATTTGAATTTAAATCATGAATAACGAAATTTCAAATTTTGAAAAAGAAAATTAATAAACTAAGTAATTATCGTCATTGATCGGAAATTAGTTGACTTTTCAAGGGAAACAAACCAACTCCCGTTCAATGAACAATAATTAATAAATGCGAAGATGTTTCGTCTTTTACTCAAATGAGAATGATGATGCCAAACTGGAAAATTAAGTTAGGCCAAAATTGTATTTCCATTATGTGACTAGATTTTAGACAATTTGAGACTCTAAAGCCAAATTAGAGTACCAAAAAACTCACTTTGAATGTAGCATTTTCGCTAATACTAATAGATTTTTTAGAAATTTCGAGTGAATAGCCAAATTATGTAGTAAAATTTACAAGATACTCGAGAAAATTGTCCCCTGACACCCTCGCTTTCATGCATGTTAATTCAAGACTATTTTTATAAACTAATGAACAGTAGTAATCTTAACTGGAATTATGAAATAAAACTCAAAGTAACTGAAATAAACATGAGAAAGACAAGAAACATAACAAACTATCCTATCTTTGCAAACAAACAAACAAAAAAAAGAATAACAGTTGAGAAATTGAAATATATATAAAATAAGAAATAATGACATGTACATGAAATACAAAAGGCCAGAACATGAATTAATTAATTTACGTTCTTTCTAGTGGGATGTCGGTAATGTGGTTTTTTCTGTTTCTTACTCGGTAATGTGTTCTTTTCTGTTTCTTACTCGGTAATGTCTTCTTTTCTGTATCTTACTCAGAAGGGGTGGTGTAGGCCATACTATCCGAAATTCTGCTATCGGCAGTGGGGATACTTTGAATTATTACAGGCAGTGAACCTTTGAGAAGCTATTTTTGGTACGTGGGAGGAACTTGGTATGTTTAAAGAGAAGGAGTTCTTATGTGAGTGAAAAGCCTCTGTTAAAATTTTGAATATACTAACTGGTGAATGGAAATTAATTTATTTCTGGCTAACTGTCATTGCAGAACGAGAAAGAAAAGAAGAAAAATATTATTTTATCTACCAATGAGCTATTTGGAAGACTACAGAGTATAAAATAGGCTCATTTTTTTAGTAACAGCATAAGAAAAGTCTGAAAACAATGATATTTTACATTATATGCAATTTTGTAATTACACTATGCACAAATCCTCCAACTGATAGTCATCCAACTTATACCGCCTTTTTAGGTTTAGGAAGAAATTATCATATCCCTATCAGTTAAATGATTTAGAGAGAGCATTTAACGCCTGCTCTTTTAAGACAATGGTTAATAAATCGATTAGGTATTAGATTATTTTTGAGAATTTTAATAAAGAGCATAATTTCGAGTTGTAGATCTATCGTATCTGTGCAAATATTTTAATACGATGTATTTGATTTAAGATAGTATTACTAATAATTTTTTGGAGATGTTGGAAGTCCAATTTATTAATTTGTTAGTATTGAAATTGAAGTTTCTTGTTTTGTCAAACGGTAAAATGTTTTTAAAGTTAATTATTTGAAGATCAAGATAGTCGATGTTATTTTGTGAATGATTAGTTTTATTAAGTGTAAGGCATTCTGGATAAATCTCGGAGTTTTCATTATTATTAAAATTATTCAATGGAATAAGATGTGAGTGTACTTGTAGTAATTTAATTCTTGCTGTTGTAAATATTTTGGAAGGTAAATTCTTTGATAAATAAAAAGAGATTACAGATGGAAATATTTGAATATGCGCCCATTGGAGGTCCCCTGACTTGCTTAAATAGCTGATTTTGAAATTTAATGTAGTTAAAAAAAATTTTTTTTTAAATTTCAGAACTCTCCAATATGTAAATTCACGTATATCTTAAAAAATTTGGAATAAAAAACTCTAATTTTTTGCAGATGTGCCTAGAAATACATGTACTTTAAGATGATGCTAAAACTGTTGTACGTTATAATAGAACATTGTTTTGATAAATTTGTAAAAAAGATTTAAAAATAAATCATAAAAAATGTTTGAATTACACTTGGATTAAGCCTAAATTTCGAATTCTGGAAGAAGGAAACAGGTAAATTTAATAATAATAATAATAATAAAAAAGGGGACATTAATAAATATATATCAAATTCAAATAACATTGAAGTGCTAAAAGTTTGAGAGCTATTTTTTTTTTTTAAACTACTCGTGCGATTTGTACAAAACTTGGCAGTTTGGCATAATTTGAGTCGCAGAATCGAAATACGGAAAAACATTGGCGTATTATTTCAGAAATACGTCAGAGTTTGTGTTAAAATACCTATATTAGAACAACGCTATATACAAATGTAATACATATCCTATGCTGCGCTTTCGAGACATGAAAAACGCAGTTTGAATTTCGTTAATCGGCCCAGTAGAACGGGAGATATAGAACTGTCCCATTTTTTGTTTTCCAGTGTACGTACAGACATCATGAAAAAAATCTCTTCTGAATGCATTTTAAATCAATTTTATAATACGTTGGGAAGAAAAAGGGTCCTTTTTTCTATCTCAAAAACATCGTTAAATTGCATTCGATAAGTCAAAATGGATATTTTGTTCAAATATGATACCTGAAACTTTTCGTGATTACAATACTTTGCTTTACGTTGCACAAGGAAATAAGAAAAAGAGAGCAATTTGCTATTTTCACTGAACTTGGGTTCTTCAGAATCTAGTTCTTTTTCTTTTCCTGCTGCTATTTGAACCAAAGAAAAGCACTCACTGTAAGCAGCATCTTGCTCCAAATACGGATGCCTTACGGCTTCAGTTATTCTTTAGGTCTCATAAAAAATGCTGCCCTAAACAATCACTCAAGAGCGGAAAATGTGGTCGTGGCTAAAGTCAAAACAATGTATAGTCATTGGCTATCATGTGATTCCTTAGCAAGCATTCAAAAGGGATGTGCAGGAACTTCAATTACTTGGGAGAAAAAGTCGCTTTCACAGCACACCTTCTTATTATTTTTTTAGTATTATATTCACAATTCCTAAACATTTCAGAGGAAAAAAAAATGCTGGTGGTTCTGAGGTCCGGATATTAGACTATTCTTGATACTCGACGTCCTGCTTCTGCGTTATGCTCACTTAAGGCCTTTATTTTCAAAAGTTACAGAAAAGCATCGGTCAAGTTAAGGGAAACTCCATTCCCGAATTGAACTGTGACAGAGCCATATCGACTATCACAACCAGACTTAGGACAAATCACTTAAAAGGCATGAGGATTTCTGCAGACGGACAGCATAGTTACACCAACATTTGCCCTCATTGCCCAGATGACATCCCACTTTCTCGCCATCCCATCTTCAGCTGCCCAGCAATCCAGGCCAGGCTGTTTGACATCGGCATTGAAGACCCAGTGGACCTACTTTATACTGATAGAGCTGCCGAGGTTGCAATAGCTGTCTTTGACAGCTCCGAAGCTATATAACTGCACTTTGTCATAGACACGACATCATCACAGAAAAGCATAAAACAAAAAGAAATACTTACGAGGGAGGCAGACTGGGTTAGGGTACCATTTGCCTTTCAGGCACGTTACGGGAAGATATGAAGAACCAGACCCATGAACTGAATATCCTTCGAAACACATAAGATGGCGCACGTTACCTGACGATATTTCTGTTCCGACAGGTATCTACAATGAAATAATATGAATGAATCTCAACTTAGGAAGTACATATTAATTCTGAAAAAAAGAATTCAAATTATTCACTGACTAATTATTGAAACGATATAAATTATAAAGAAAGGATTTGCAAACCTGTGTGTCACACATACATATTTCCTTTCTTTGTTTCTTTCTATCACCACTGGTGCTCTTAATCTTTATCCTTATTTTTCTTGCCCGTACCATTCTTCAAATAAAACTATGCTGCCTCGAGATGCTATAGCCATGTACTATTTTTAAAGAATTAATTCAGTTTAAAAAAAGTATGACAACACTTGCTCTCATTTACCGAGGAAAATGTAGCGATCTCTTGACTTGTAACGTTGTGTACTCTAGAGCTGTAGCTGGCAGCACGTGTACTGGGTAATCGGAAGATGTAGATTATGAATCCCATTGCCAGAGCCTGAAGAAAGGCGGGACCAGAAAGTAGTACCAACAAAATATTAAAACTTCTACACAGTTCCAATTTTGAAATCACGTCACCCGTCTCAAGTTAACGTCACCGTTGTTACATACCCGCTATTCGTTTTTACTCAAACTGTTATATGAAATTCTGTTCATATACGTTTTCGAACAGTAAAGAACTTTCCAGAATAGTGTAGAACTTTAAAAGCAGAATTTAAGTGTGCTCTCTTCTTCGAGAATATTGCGAAAACGGTGAAAACAATCGCCCAAAGTGGATGATGAGCTTCCGAAAGCTCATTAAAAAAATCTTATGTGCACACTACATGGTTTCTTTGCACGAAATATTAAATTATATGCATTTTCCCCTGCATTTGAATTAAACATATTTCCGATAATTCCATTAGAGATATATATAGTTCTCATTCAATTAATCGAGTTCTCACTTCCCGGCCAGGCCAAAATATATAAATCCTCAGAATATCGTTATCAAAAATTGAACAATACAGAAAAATATAAAACACCAAATACAGCTAAAACAATTAAAAAACAGTTTTTACAATTAAAATTAAAAGTTTCCACGATAAAAACAAACAATTTGGCCAGCTTGGAGGGCGGCAGTTCTTTCAGTGCACAAAACTAACATACCGTTTTCTGTGCCCAAGCTTACTTTTGGTCCCACAGAGCAAAAAGATACTGAAGGTACAGAAGCTGACTTAATTCACTATTCTGCTAAGTTTCAAATGTAAACAAATATGGCAGGTGTGGTATAAAAATTAGGCTTAGCCGAACTTAAATGACTTTTAAATTGTTAATAATTCTACAAGTTTTGCATGTAGATTAACTAATGACATAAAAACTTTAATTGGAAGATAAGAACAACATAATTTAATCATTTTTAAAGCAAAATATGTACAATTTAACAACATGTAAGAATGAATAAACTGAACTCACAGAGCCGAGTAACAGAGTGGGTATATACATATTTATATATTTTTCGTGCGACCGATTTCAACCAAAAAGGGAGATGCACAACTACATGTTATATCAGTCCTATATACAACATTGCAACGTTCTGAGGCTACTCGTTTTCAAGTTATGCGAGATACATTCATATGTACGTTTGTACATAAAGACGTCCAGAAATAATCGCTTCTGAATTCATTTTTAAATTCTCTTTGCAAACCGTTTTGGGAAAAGGTATCTGTTATTCTGTTCTACGTAGAGATGTTACGTAAAAACCTCGTTAAATTGTATTTGATAGAGTTCAAAATGGATATTTTTGTTAAAATATGATACCCGATAATTTTCGTGACTAGAATACTTTCTTTACTTTGTACAAGGAAGCGAAAAAGAAAGACACATCCGGTAACAAAGAAAATACCAGTTCTTACTCAAACCGTCACATGGTACTGCATTAGTTCTACATTGTTGTACAGTTTTATTTGAGCTTGGTAAAATTTTGCAAGTCACATTGAAATTAAAAATATGAGGAAAATCATTGTCTACCTGATATTTTGGAAAAACTACCTCCACATCTTTTAACGAAGCTTCTGCACTCTGCGGTGTTGCAAACTCAGCCAATAGGGGGCGATAGTGAGCCCTTGAATTTAAAACTGATTTGTTTACTTTTATCTTTAGAATGTAGTTGAATGTAGCTAAATGTGTAAGATGTGCCTTGTCAAGTGAACTGTTTCTCGTATAATATGTCGATAAAGAATTAAAAGCTAATTAATTTTCAATTACTCTTCTTTAGAAGCTCAGAAGATTAAGAAACAGGTAAGAACTATTATTTATATCCAATTTTGTTTTATGCGGAAAGCACAAGCAACGCCGAATATTTCAGCCAGTACATAATATTCCAGCTTCACAAATTCAGATACTCGACCTTAAAATAAGTTTTGCCAGCTCACCATCTGTTTCTTCAACGTCAGTGTAATTGAGAATCGGTAAAATGTTTTTCACAAAGAACATCCAATTTTTAAATTGTATTCACTAACTTAATTGATGTTGCTCATTTGTTTTGATTTCGTCAAACATTTCTTTCCCTTTTTATGCCTTTCTTGCGCGTCAGCATAAAATTTGATATCAGATATTGTTGACATCCTAGTTTTAATTTTTGTATACAGTTCCTTAATTTAACAGATAAATTTTGCTGCAAATATACACAAGTCGTTAAACCACCACTAGTATCTTCTATAGATTTGCAGGAGGCATTCATTCCTGCCAATATTTCACTAATGTGAAACCTCCGAATAACAACTTGTAGCCCAGTGCCAGGAATGAATTCACAAACTATAGAAGACAACAAATATTATTCATGTACAATGTAGCCCGGGCCTCAGCGACATCGCAAGAAAATTAAAAAGGCGGGCAGACTCGGAAAGGAATGATGCTCTATGCCTCAACCTTTAACTACAGAACCATATGCAGACAAATTACATCGACACTCAGGAAGACGATGGACAACGTGTGGAGGGCAAGTCTGTTGGCAAAGGGAAACGATCGTAACAAGATCCATCCCAATAATCTACTGCGAGATGCCGCTGTAGCCATCTTCAGATTGATCACAGGCAAAGACTATCTTCAGAACCATCTCCATAAATTCGGCATTGACAACTCCCCAGCATGCCCTCTATGCAGCCCCTATGAACGCTAATCATCTCGGCACCTACAACGCTCTGGAGGTAGAAACCCGAGAAGACAGATTGGAAGAATGTACACGAGTATAGTGGATGGCGCGGAGTCAAACCATTGACCTGCCAAAGATGGGCGTTGGCTGAAGAAGAAAAATATATTTTGATAATGTAGCTTGCAGATAACCTCGAGCAACACTTTTCAAAACTAATTATAGTGCATGTGTTGCGCAAAGCACACAGTGTACTATTTTTCATTATATTGTTTAATTCTAATTGCAAACATTTTATATTGATTAGCCATATTTGCTGCATTATATTAATTGTAGTCTTTACTGTCTTCTATATTATGCATAACAAATTTATCTAGTTTGGTACTGTAGTTTCCAGTGGTGCGCCAGTATCCGAAGAAGCCAAAGAAATGCTTCCTATATTATTACCTAGGTTGTGCCATCAAGACAGCTCACTCAGGGCCAACCAAACTCTGCGCAGCCAGATTGGAACACAAAAATGTCCGTGAACTATATTTGGACGACCGATAATTTTCGAGATAAATAAAAGTATAAAGTCATATCCGATGTGCTACCTAACCGTATTGAACAAACCAGGCTCAACTAACATTCAACATTTAAAAAACTGTGCCAAATATCAGACAGTCGCATGTATTCTGACCACTAGGTTTTTCTACAGAACGAACAACAGCTAAGACAACAGCGAAAACTCTGTGCCAAATCCTTGCCAATTACGATTCTTGCTCTTCCGCATACCTTAAAATCTGCTTAATCCTGTGGACTAAGCCAGAAGGAAAGTAAGGCATAAAAGAAAGCATCAACACAATATTTTAATCTGTTAGAAAAACTTTAATAAATGTTCATAAGTTGATTATCATGAGTTATGTCAGATAATCAACAATTAATGGTACAATACTTTGATTTCTAACTTTAGTCTTGAAATGCTCATTATTTTTTCACAAATAACGTAACTAATCACATAGTTTCATTGACAAATCATTTGCATTTCCTTTATCTTTCAAGTCACATTTTTGTATATGAAATGCTACATTCGAACTCCTCTATAACGAATCTGGCTTATAACGATACCTGTGATATAACGAAGGAGCTTTTCAGTCTTGTTTTTCAGTTACGTTCAGGTTTAGTACAGTTTTTATGTTTAGTTTCTTTTAGTTTAGTCTAGTTTTTTAGTTTACAGCTTTTTAGTCTTGGCGCCCTTTTTTTCAGTTTGCGCCGAGAAGACTTGGCAAAATTAGTAAATTTTGGGAACCTATTTTCTGTTACCTTTCATTGTACATGAACGGGAAAAAAAGGTGCCGTAAAATCCATAAAACATATTTGGCGTTATTATTGCTTGAAACCAAAACACCAAATTTCAGAATGCTGTAACATGCAATTTCATATATATCTTAGGGAATTTTGAATAAAAAAACTCTAATGTTTTGAAGATATGCTTAGAAATGTAAATATTTTAAGATGACGGTAATCACTTTATAGGTCATAATTAAAAAGTTTCGAATAATTTATAAAAGTTACTGAAAAATACCATTTCCAAAAATAAATCAGAATATAGCTGCGAAATGTATTTGGGTTGAGCATAAATTTTAAGCTGTCAAAGTTTAAAATTTACAGTTTAAAAGTTTTTAAGTGCTACTAAGCCTAACGAAGCATCCATTTGCTAACGTTTGGAGCTCTTAGTAGAATAATGAATTAAGTCAATTTTTGCACTTTCAGTGTCTATTTGCGTAGTGGGACCAAAAGTAAACATCTAGTTTTTTGCACCGAGAAATCTGCCATCTTGCCCGCTAGCCGAATTGCTTCTTTTTCGTATAAACTCTAATTTGAATGGTAAAAACTGTTTCTTTAATTGTATTCATTGTTAAGGTTTCTTTGATTTTACAATTTTTAATGAAGTTTTGAGTTTTTATATAATTTTGTCTTGCCGCAAGGTGGGAGCTGAATTAATTGAATGAGAAACATATCTGTAATGAAATTCGAGGAAATGCGTTTAAATGATACGCAGCAAAAGTGTATAAAATATAATAGGCTCTACAAGGAAGTCATGTAGTGTCCACACCAAATTTTTGTGAGTGAGTGTGCAGAGTATATATGTATCAATATTAATCAGTTTTTCTTCTTTATTCATCAGTCGATTTTACATGTTTTTGTGAAATAATCCATTTTTCGGCTAATCTTTGGAATATGGTAACAGGTAGTTAGGTGACATTTTGGTAAGGCGATAAAGGTTACTAGCTACGACTTTAGCAGTGTACATGGATAAAGTCAAGAGTGTGCGGAATGCCATTTTTGTGCAATTCTGGGATGTTTTTTTAAGTGAAAATAGGTCGACGTGTACATGGATGATACCGTGTATGTGCAATTCTCAAAAACGCTGCAAGCAGTGGGCGATTCTGCACTTTCTCTCAATTTCGCACCTAATCTTCATCATGATTAAGCACTTTTGTTTCATAAAAATTCTAGCATAAGCGTAATTCGGCTAGAAGATTGTTGGGAAAAAAAATAATGAGTTAAAAAAAAAAAAAAAAAAAGCCTTTACTTCGTGAAAACAAAATGGCGTCCAAAAAAAACTAGCAGGTTGCTGTAGCAGGGTTGGTCGCCAAATTTTCGCCAAGTTACCATAATCCAAAGATTAACCCATTTTTCTTATAGGATCACACATAGTATATTTGATCTGATATAGAGAACTGAACTTCAGGTCCTTGAAGTTCGTTATAAGGGGTTCGACTTCATTTTAAAAATTAATAATAGTTAATTAATTTTTGGAACACAAGAAACTGAATAACTAAATTACTTCTTCGAATACATCATCTCGCACTCTTCCATTCCTCGTCCAATACCGCATTCCAAGACGTCGCTCTGTAAGTACTCCATTATGGATTCTAGAAATTTCACAACTTCCTGAAACGAAATTAAAAAAAAAATAATCAACTTTCCATTTATTTTAAATGAGTAATCATCCCTTAAAAAGGGAAGTTTTGAGTCGCACTACATGAGATATTAAAAAAATGGAACTTACAATCAAATTTTTTTGTATTAAATATAAATATAAAAATTTCAACTAGTATAGAAAATATAACATTTCATTTGTGTTCGAAGAATAGTTGTTAAGTTGACTTAATATGAATTTCAAAGTTCTTAGTCAGAATCGAAGTATGTACAATATAACACGGTAGGGGCAATGTGTCATCGTGTTGTCACTCTGCGAAGCGTAAGATATTAATGTTTCAAATTTAACCAGAAATCACGGTGATATGAAAACAAATATGTTGCCACTGCTCGAATTAAAAATTTTTTATTCCCCACACGGCAGTGTTTGTCAGTCAGAAAAACGCAAGATATTTAATTTTTGTTTCAAATTTATTTGTTATTAATTAACAAGCTATTTAAAAACAATAAATGCCAATTCATTTCTTGAATTATTATTACTAATAACTAGTTTGATCCGCGAAATAGCACTAGCTGGATTCATTGAAATCATCAATATATATACAAAGAAAAGTATCCGATTGCATGTTTATATGTGGGTAATTCAACACAAGTATACACTTTTATTCGGGTCTCGCAAATATTTCGCACACTTGACCTTCAAAACAAGAAGAAATTCTGCATTACATTTCGATAAGCCATCCCACAGGGGCATACTGAGGGAGTTTATTTTAGAATATTGCGCTCACGAAACCCATCTTAGATTAACATCGCGGTGTTACTTTCCTGCTATCAGTGAAATTTATACATGCTAAGAAAGGACGTTTTAATATTTCATTTACCAACAATAAATATTGTTACGAATTTTGCATTTAGATAGCTAATGTTAGTAGAATTATAATTAAAATTGTTTTATTTTCCCGTGTATTGCAGCGCGTGACAAATTTTAAGAGAAAGCTATGCCGGAAAAGTAAAAATACAGGCGCATGTGCATTTAACATTTAATAAAGGTTTATCTCGGTAATTTATATTTAATTTGAATAAATGTAATTGACTGCTATATTTGCCGTAACCATAATTCTATTCCTTTGCTTTACAGAAATCTTGAGAAGCAGAAATTGCTAGAAATTTCTCTCGACCGACTCAAAGCATAACATGGCAGACAAAAAAAAAAAAAAAAATCAGACAGGCATCTCAGCTTATTTGTTTAGTTAGCTGCTGTTGTCATCATTGGTCATATTAGCTTTCTTTTTAAATGCGCAGTGGACTGCAATCTGCAGACTTTTCATTTTTGATATTACGTCGTCGTCGTTACGTTCCAGCTATCAGTTCTTCCAAAAATCATTACATGGCGCAGTTTTCGTTTACTATTTAGAATACTGTTCCCAAAACGGACCTCAAGGTCCGTGGATTTTCCCAAGGTGGATTCACATACAAAAATTGCTTTGCGTGATTTTCATTCTGGTCAAAAGCAGCTACACCCTTTGTGAATTCTTTCTCCAGTCTCTGTAAGGAAGTGGCATTAGTGCTGGGAATATCCTAACCTTGTTTGCCAACGACCTTTGATTTTCCAATGGGAAAAAGGGTCGTGCTGGTTCGCGAGGAATGGCCTTCAGAAATGCCTCAAAGACTTTCTCCTCAGATCTCAGGATTCCAGAATAAAGTGACCGAATGTTTGGATCCTACAACCTACTTCATATGATAATGTTATATTTTAATTTTACATGTTCCTTTTACAACGATAAGTCTTTATCAGTTAAAACAATGAAAGGCAGACACTTACTTTCTTGGCACGGAGATAATAAATGTTCATTCCACTTTCCTTCGAAGCAAAATGGCTGCTCGCCTGTCGGAGTATATTCATGATCACACACAACATCCAGATATTCATTGTGATTGGTAACTTCTCTAGATTCGAGAGATACACCCGTTTTCTTTCTTAGATCTTTCAAGTAGCATCTACTTGTGTTTAGTTGTTTACCTGGTGAGTTACAACAGGATATAAATAAACACAATTTATTTCAATGATAAATGAATATAGGGCTTAGTTACACAGGACTCAATTATAAGTATAGAAATAAGTATAGGGCTCAGTTTCATATGTTTTTGTGCAACCTGATGTTTTTAGTCCAAAGGGATTAGAGACCCAAAGGACTATTACTTTTGTTTTGGCATTTTGCGTCGGACTCCTATAAATGTCGGTTCACTTTTCAAACTGTTGCCACAAAATGTTAGATTCCTGCATTATATTTGAAGAAATTAAATAATGAAAATCTGCAGAAATCTATGTATATTTCTCGCATTGTGATAAAACAACGGTATCTAGAGCCATCCAGTTTTGAATGACGTAATCCTACTGCGAATATGGGCAACAGAAATCCCAAATTTGAAATTTGGAATTTTTTTTATTATCGACTTTATCTTTTGTAAAACTTTAACGAATTTTTGAGTAACAAACTCAATGATTTAAAAGCGAGCGATGGCAACACTCTACCGGGGGGGGGGGGGCGAAGAAAACTTTTTATCTCCAGCGCGTCGAACTGTGTATCGGAAATTCTAAAGATATGTTCATTTTAAAATTCTTTTGCGACATTGCTATTGAACCATATTTTATGGTTTAAGTGCAAAATACATGATATTTAATAAATAAAGGTAACACACAAACGTTAAAAAACCCCCTTTGGAAGTAATTTAAAATCTCAAACATTTCAGATTTTTTTTTTTTTTTTCATTTTTTCCTCTTACAAAAACAAAAGTTTTGGCTACGTCACTTGTTCTCAAAGTTTGCGCCGCGGCTTCCACTTCCAAATTTGGACTTCCACATGTCCATCTTCCGGTGGATGACTACGTTATTCAAAATCTGATGTGTCTAGGAAACATGCATACATTCACGCAGATTCTTCATTATTTAATTTCTTTGAATATAATGCAGAGCTGTAATATTTTGCGGCAACAAACTGAAAAGTGAAGCTTCGTTTATAGTGAACCAATGCAAAATGCCAAAATGAAATTAATACTGGGCAAATTGCCAATTTGGGCTGAAATCTGGAAGTCACGATACGGTCTTCACACCCTCTCGTGCAGTTCTCTCTCACATATGAATTACATATAAGCGTTACATGTTTTTTTTTCTGTTATAATCTGCAAAGCAAATATTTCACGACATGATATTTTTCAGAGTTGCAAGTGCCTAATTCATAGCTGATTCAGTATAAAAATGTGGATAATTTATAAGCGTTTTATGCACATTTAAGACGTTATTTGCAAAGTGATTCGGCTCGTCATTATTTTTGAGCCGAATGTAACAGTTATAAGCGATTTACATTATCGTCCAAAAAACTAACGTTGGAACACATATACTTAAATACATTGTCGTTTCGTAATGTCAGTTCCTTGGAAGAATTTCATCTGTTTACTCAACAGATTGTAAAGTAAGTTCTTTCAAATATACTGTAAGGCAAAATTACCTGTGAGATCATTGATCATTATTATTGCTTATAATAATGATCAATGCATAGAGAAAATTAGAATTCGTATTTATTCATCAGATACATTTCAGTGTATTAAAAAAATCTGATGTGTACACCACGACTTCCTTGTACGGAATATTAAATTATATGCATTTTTTCTTGCATTTCATTTAAACTTATTTGATTGAATTTAATCTACTTCGCCGACAGCGCATAAACCACAATAGAATAAATGCATTCTTTAAAATTCACTCTAGTATTTGTTTACCATAGCGACACTCTGGCGCTATATTCATTTAACAGTATTATATTTTGTTCCTATTATAACTCATAATGCACAAAATTTATATCATTTAAAGAATAGAATTATCTAATCCATGCCACATGTTCTATTCAAATACTATAATAAAGCTAGAATGATGTATAAAAGAAATTAAGCAAACAAAACAAAAAAGAAACAGTTTTTCACAGACGATTGAGTATTTCTCATTCAATTAATTCAGCTCTCACTTCGCGAGAACGCAAAAATACATAAAAGCTCAAAATATCTGTATTAAAAATTACAAAGTAAATCTTAAAATTTTATTTCCTCAAAAAAATTTCAGAAAGAATTATGCATGCTTTAATTCGCAATAATAAATGAAGGCGTTATCTTTGTTGTTGCGAAGCTAAGTTTCTCTAGATTGGCAACAAATCCACTAGTCTGCTTTTTCAAATGTAAACAATCAATGACCGCCATCATAAAAAAGGCTTAGCGGCACTTAAACAACTTTAAAATTGTTTATAATTCTAAACATATTGCATACAGATTTACTAAAGGCATAAAAACGTTAACCGGATGATAAAAAAAACATAATTCAATCATTTTCAAAGCAAAAAATGTACAATTTACAAACATATAAGAGTAAAGAAACTGAGATCACTGAGCCGGGTAACAGAGTGGATATATATGTAAATATATTTATATATGTTTGGTGCGGCCGATTGCAACCAAAATACGAGGTGCACATCTATATCTTTGTTATAGCAGTCCTATATACAAAATTTCAACATTCTGAGGCTACTTGTTTTTGAGTTATCCGAGATACGTACTTACATACGCACATACGTACATACGTTCGTACAGACGCCACGAAAAATTCACTTCAGAATTCATTTTAAAGCAGTTTTATCATTTTTTTGGAGGAAAATTGTCTTTTATTCTGTCCTTACGTACAGATATCACGCAAAAACATCGTTCAATTGCATTCGATAGCGGTCAAAATGGATATTTTCATTGAAATATGCTGCCTGAAACGTTTCACGATTACAATACTTCCTTTTTACTTCGTACAAAAAAGTAAAAATCTGATGTAGGCATTACATGGCTTTTTGTACAGCCTATTAAATTATACCTCTTTTCTGATGCACTTCATTTAAACTTATTTCCTTGATTTATTCTAACTTGATTAACTGATTCCTCAAGGAAAGAAGAAAATAGCAACCAAAACTGCAAATTTTAAAATTAAATATTCCTGGCAATTTCTGTCGTAAATTTCGCATAATTTTGTTTTTTCATAACGACTATAAAACTTTCTCAAATGTAAGTATCGGAACCGACAGACCACATTCAAATTTAGATTTCGTTCTTGGTCAAAAATAAATTTCCTTTTTTTAAAAACATGAATATTTTCTTCATCTAAAAACACTTCTGTACTTGGAAGCATATGAGTACGACCAACAATTGCGAAAATAAAGACCCAGTAAGGTGACTTGAGAGCTGGGTAAGCGAAACATTTCGGTTAACACATTTCAACGGAAATATCCATTTTGGCCATTTTTGCTTGAAGTCTGTACATATAGGTAGCATAAAGGATCTTTTTTCAACAACAGATTACTTCCAGATACGAAAGGGTTCTAAGTCATGAAAATGATCATGTTTTCGCATTGTCAGATTAAAAAAAAAATTGGGCAAATAACGAAATCTAAGGTTTAATGCGGTCTGCCAGTTTCTATACTTACCTTTGAGACAGTTTTATCCTCGTTATGAAAACATTTTATATGAAATTTGACTTTCAGACGATAAAAGTGAACCAGGATATTTAATATCAAAATTTGCAATTTTTGATGACACTTTCAAATTCCCTGTTTGTTATCCGATGATTCAGTTATAGATGCCTTGCATATTTAAAAGCTATTGCATACAGGAGGATCATAATGGAAACAACGAAAAGTTAGAAATCGAAATTTTCACATGATTTAAACTTTAATTGTAGTTCTAAATGCTGTTAAATCAGATGCATATTAATTGTCTGTTTAATATAGAAAAATCTGCATCCCTTCTGGGCTTCAGGCATTTCCCTTTTTGACTTGTTCTTTATCAATTTTACTTCTTTGTTTAAGAAAATTACACAATGCTGCTTGAGAAATCCCCATTTTAAAACTTGCTTCTCTTTGGCTACTTTTACCAAATGCATCATAATCAATTTATTCTTTTCTTTCAGGATTTAATCATTTCATTTAGGTATTTTTGACATGTAACAAGTCATGCACACAGCAAATAAAAATGTTTCTTATAGTGATTTGTTCAAATTCAAAAGCCTCGTTCTTGCCAATAGGAAGATTGAACCTTTGGGTGTGAAGTCGACCTGTCACTTCATGGTTATTATAGGGGTAATCAATGCTTTCTTTTCTTTTACAGATCACATTCCTTTTCAAATCAAAAACAGTTAATGTACGATAATGCAAGGAAGCAATTTATGATGTTTTATGTGAACACGCTGCAAACGTGTGTATGTACGTCCATACTCTATCAGCTGGTGTTCGAGAAAGGGAACCAGAGTTCACTTGAGCATCACCTATTCTTTAATCCCTGGAAACATTCATATATAATCAAAGAACGTGTTTTCAGGGCCTCAAGACTTCTGTTTGTCGTAAGATAAAGGTATTCTGTCACTCTCAGCTCTAATTCGGGCAAACAGTGGCTGACAGGTACTAGAGAAGTGTATCCAGCACACTCGGAGGTCTTAATTCTAACTACACTGGCTGAAATTTCTGCTAAAACCGTTTTATTGAAGCACTTCATAACTAAAAGATAAATGATGAACTACAAACAGCTTTCTTCAGCCATACTGAATAATCAGACTTTCGCCAGTTTGAGTTTTATAAGCGGCGGAATTGGGATTATTCAATTATGGCAAAGCACACGAAGGCTATCTGCCTAAAGGGAGGGATGCCTTTGTGGAGGATTTTCTAAGGGAAACTGGCTCTTATACACATTACACATGGGGAAAACCACGAAAACGCCCATGCAGCCAGCCCATTCGTGGGATTCAAACCTCAGACCGAACTACCAGTGTTCAGCGTCTTTACCGCTCGGCTGCTGGTGGGCTTTATAAGGGGCGGAGATGATGACTTAAACGATGTTTTTTCTACTGATTTAGTATATATTCATTTTGGTTCCTGGAAATTTGAACGCTATAAGCGGCTGAGTTTAAAAATCACAAAAGACTAGCGCTGAGTGGCATATTTTAACCTCATTTATTTATTAACTGACCCTCAGTATAAATTAAAAATGGTGCCAAATATCACGAATTTTTCCAAATTCCGGTCCAAATTCGTTGCATGGGAGTGAAACGTTTCGTGCTTTATTTTCTGTGATGTATGCAAAACGTTTTTTAATATAAGGACAGAAGAGACATGTAAAATGTTAGATTTCATATTTCATTTAAAATTAAGTTTCTAAAATGCTTAAAATTCAGAAACATGAATGTCTTTGTTATTTAAAACATTTGTGTGTAACTGGAAGTATTAATATCTACGACCAACAGTTGCGAAAATAAAGGTCAGTTAATGACTTTTGTCTATACAAATATATTAATATTTTATATAGCTGGACATATTGTGAATGTAGCTGGACATATTGTGAATATAGCTGGACATGTGAATATAGCTTAATATAGCTGGACATATTGTGAACGTTACTTTTTTACACTTACGTAAGCACTTAGGAGCTGCAAATGTCCATTCTAAAGTTTCAAGGCATCTTGTTGTCTGAACTCCTTGCAATCTGAAACCCTCCTGGCACGCATATGACACGATGCTTCCGATGCTAGGTACACTAGGCTTGATAACAATCATTCCATTCTCAGGTGCAACTGGAGGTTCACACAAGCCCTCTAGAGGGGAAAAATAAAAATATTGAAATTGTATAAATATACATTGTTCATAAAAAAGTAACAAAGCTAAATGGTTTAAAATGATGTTATAAGGTATTTCTCCCGCCTTCTTGGCATGCCTTCGTGGTGTGGTGGTCTGCACGCTCAGCCCGTAATTGAGAGGTCCGTGGTTCGATTGTCGGCGAAGGCGCTGCATATTTTTCATCTTGCCTGCTCCCAAAAAAATGTGCCTAATGTCTCTACAGTGGCACCCGAACTAAAAGTATTCTCCTCACCCAAGATTTGGCGACTGGGTCCCCTAAAAACCCCGTTGCCCTTTAAAAGAGGGAGTATATAAGATATTTCTCCCGCCTTCTTAGCATGCCTTCACGGTGTTGTGGTTTGCACACTCAGCGCGTAATTGAGAGGTCCGTGGTTCGATTCCCGGCGAAGGCGTTGCATATTTTTCATCTCTCCGGCCTTAAAATAACCTAATGACTCTACAATGTAAATAATAGTAAAACTTAAAATGCATAGCTTGTGTGTTATTAAAATTAGGTAGAAAGAAGTATGTATTTAAAGGAAGGTTTTGGAGGATAAAATCAGAGAGCGTACTGTATGCTTGAAAGCCACGCTGCTATCTATGATTATCCAGTTATCAGTATTCTGCGGCGCGCAGACAAGCCGAATGGGAAGCATAACTAGTATAATTCACAGTATAATTAGCTGCTTCGGTAATTACACTACAAAACACTTAGGCTATTCTTAAATTTCGTTAGTTTTAATTCATTCATTATCTATGATTTAAAGCTCAAGCTATCGGCTTCTGTACACACTAGTTGGGAGCTGTCTTTTAAATTTTATTTGGATTAACAAAGGGGCCTTTACACCCTTTTCCTGTCTCTCTGATACTTACAAGACACAGTAAAAATTTAACAGTTGTCTTTCAGAGTTCTGGTCATTTTGAGACATAATGGGCTATAGGAAAGCGAGATTTTACTCTACACACTCCATTTTCACATCATCCTGAAACGTAGGCACTTAGCTATTTTACGAACTTAAAATAAATTTCGTGTTTCAATAAATCGATTCAATACGAATTTATTTAACAAAGGGAGCTTAACCCCTTTTCAACGGGATTTTTCTATAAAAGTTTAGTTTTAAAAATATACAGTTTATTTTTCTTTGATTTTTGGACACGTTAAACTTTCATCCTTGCGACTGCTTTTACAAAAAGAATTTTGGAAAAATGATAATATTTTGTATTTAAAAAAAATTTTTTTAAATGAAGCTTAAGAGTACACTTCTCACATCTTTAAAAATGTGATTTTGGCAACAATTTTCCTGTCTTATTGTTGCTGATAGATTTTTAATGAAATCGCATCATTTTGATATCATTTTTGAATAGTTTCATCCTTTTAGAAATATGGGTTTGGCAGCAATTTTTCGATGTATTTCCTATGTCACTGTTTTTAAGATTTGTTGCCAATCTAGAGAAACTCAGCTTTGCAACAACAAAGATAACGCCTTCATTTATTATTTAAATCATGCTTAATCCTTTCTGGAATTTTTAAGAGATTTTCTGGTTAAGAGATTGGCATATTTCATTGTCATTTTTATATACATATATAATATATTTTTATTGATTTTTTTTTTGATAAAGTTATTCTGCAGAGTAAAATTCTGAGCGGAATTTTATGTTTTTTGAGTTGCTTTCATGTTATTTTTTGCTTATTTCACTGTTTGTAATATATTGAAAAGTTTTGCATGATTTTTTTTTCTTCAACGGAAAGTTGGTTAATTTTTTTATTAGGCTAATTAATATTTGTATTAAGGGATATAGCTTATTTCATTGTATTTTTTTCCTCTTGAAAATATTAGATAAAATATCATTAATTATACTTTGCTTTTCAGAATTTTTTGTTTTTTGTATTCTTTTATGTTATTTATTGCTCATTTCACTGTTTTGAAGATATTGAAAAGTTTTGAGTGATTTTTTTAGGAAACAAAGTTCTTCACCTCCTTTATACCATTTGAGTTCTTAAGATTTTGCAAAGGGAATTTGGTTAATCTATTTATTAGGATAATTAATATTTGTATTAAGAGATATTGCTTATTTCATTGTAATTTTGTTATACGTAATAAGTTTTTTTATGACGTTGTTCTGCAGAGTAAAATTCTACGCAGTTTTTAAATTTAACGTTTGGTGTTCCCTCCAGCCATTTTTCCGGTACATTTAAAAGCCAGACGAAGGAAGCAGCCAGTTTTAAATAAAATACTACTTTGTTCAATTTTTTTCTTTGTCGAGATCATGTGAAACACCCAGGACACAAGACTCGACTCGAAACTTTAATTTTTAAGCCTAGAATTAAATTACATATTTTAAATCGGCAACAAAAAAACATACTTGAACAAGATGGCATCGACGCTGACCAGTCACCAGTTTCTAGGCATTTGGAGGTTCCATATACATCATCTTTACCGCAGAAGAATGTGGCTATGCTACCGGATCTCTGCTCCGCGGTATATTCTATTAACATATCTTCGGACTCTTTAAATGCAGGGCACCTGATTTCTATAAAGACATAAATACATGACTTAAGTATACATGAAAAGTAAACCGATTCCAAGTGGAAGAAAAGAAACTTTTGGGAAAAAATATGTTTAGCGAATATATTTACAAATTGTTTAACTCTTGTATTAAGAGTACCTTTTGAGTTTTTTTAAAGAATTTTCATTTATTTTTACTTTATGCCAACCTATATTCTTAAGTGAAGGAGGTAGGTTTTTCGGTCCAAATGTTCAGCAGTGAATGTTCAATGAATAAGCACGAATTAGGGTCCCCAATAACACATTTGCACCATTTTTATAATAAAGTATGTCTGTGCGTGTGTATATATATCGACTATTCCCTCCACAGTACATCTTAAGCAGCATATGTCCCATACTATAAAACAGAGACATTCTTTAAAATATGTGTTAATCTCATGAGCACATATCTAAAAAAAGTCTGTTTCCTACAGTATGGAACTAATGCTGTTCATTATAAACATTTCACCCATTTTACATTTTTACGTTGGTTGTCTGGTTCATTCGATATTGGCAAAGCACTCGAAGGCTTTCTGCCTAAGGGGCGGGATACCTTTGTGGAGGATCTCTTGAAAGGAACTGGCTTGCATACGTGTTCATGGGAAAAACCACAAAAACGCCCTTATAGCGCCCATTCGCATGATTCTGGCCAAACTAAAAGTGTTTAGCGACTTTACCCTTCTGCCACTGGTGGGCCACAATATTTTAAGATACTATCAATAATTTGACACTAAATTTTAGTTAATTTTGAATAAAAACAATAAAAAACTTTTTTTAAAAATGTGAAAGATTTCAGTTTTTAAATTACGTCCAAAGGGACGTTTTTTAAACATTTTGTCTGTTACCTTTTTTTATTAAATATCACGTCCTTCGCACTTAACTTATGGTTTATAAGTTCAGTTCAAGAGCAATATCGCAAAATAATTTTAAATTGAGCATATCTTTAGAATTTCCGATACAGAGTCTCGTGCGCTGAAGATAAAAATGTTTTTTTCTGTACAATGCTGCCATGGCTTGCTTTGAAATCAAAAATTCGTTAAAGTTTAATCAAAAATTCGTTAAAGTTTTACAAAATATAAAATCGATAATAAAAGAAATTCCAAATTTCAAATTTGGGCTTCCACATGCCCGTATTCGCAGTAGGATGACGTCATTCAAAATTTGATGGCTCTATGTACCGTCGTTTTATCACAATGCTAGAAATATACATACATTAATGCTGATTTTTCATTATTTAATTTCTTCAAATAAATGCAGGACTCTAACATTTGGTGGCAACAGTTTGAAAAATGTAACGGAGATTTATAGTGAACCAAAGCAAAATCGAAAATCGAAAATAATGGTCCTTCAGGGACAAAGCGCGTTTGGACTAAGAATACTAAAATATTTACAAAAAGAGCATAATTTTAAGAATTTTTTACCCCTTAAAAATTAAAAAGGTATCATAGAATATAAAAAAAAAATTAAAATGGGTATAAAAAGAGCGTAATTTTTAAGCATTTTTTTACACCCTAAACATCAATAAGTATCAAATTACAATGAAAAAACAAAAGCAATACATATTTTATAAAGAATTCAGGAGTCCCTAAAAATTAAAAATAATCAAAAGTTTTTGAAAATCACACAAATATTCTTCATCTATCATACCTTTACAGCTGAATATGTAATTTTCTTTATTATTTTTACTTCCTTGTACGAAGTAAAAAAGAAGTATTGTAATCGCGAAAAGTTTCAGGCAGCATATTTCAATGAAAATATCCATTTTGACCGCTATCGAATGCAATTTAATGATGTTTTGGCGTGATATCTGTATGTTAGGACAGAATAAAATACTCTTTTCCTTCAAAAAATTATAAAACTGCTTTAAAATAAATTCTGAAGAGAATTTTTCGTGGCGTCTGTACGAACGTACGTATCTCGCATAACTCAAAAACGAGTAGCCTCAGAACGTTGAAATTTCGTATATAGGACTTCTATAACATGTAGATGTGCACCTCGGATTTTGGTTGAAATCGGCCGCACCAAACGTATATAAATATATTTATATATATATCCACTCTGTTACCCGGCTCAGTGATCTCGGTTTCTTTACTCTTATATGTTGGTAAATTGTACATTTTTTGCTTTAAAAATGATTGAATTATGTTGTTTTTATCTTCTGGTTAAGGATTTTACGCCTTTAAATCTGTGTGCGATATTTTTAGAATTATCAGCAATTTTAAAGTTGTTTAATTGCCGCTAAGCCTTTTTTAATGGCGGCCATTGATGTTTACATTTGAAACAGGAGACTAGTGGATTTGTTGCCAACCTAGAGAAACTTATCTTCGCAACAACAAAGATAACGCCTTCATTTATTATTTAAATCATGCTTAATCCTTTCTGGAATTTTTTCAAGGAAATAAGCATTTAAGATTTACTTCGTAATTTTTAACATAGATATTTTGAGTTTTTATGTATTTTTGCCTTCTTGCGAAGTGAGAACTGAATTAATTAAATGAGAAATACTCAATCGTCCGTGAAAAACTGTTCCTTTTTTGTTTTGTTTGCTTAATTTCTTTTATACCTCGTTCTAGCTTTATTATAGTATTTGAATAGAACATGTGGCCACGATTAGATAATTCTATTCTTGAAATGATATAAATTTTGTGCATTATGAGTTATAATATGAACAAAATATAACTGTTAAGTGAACCTGGCATCAGAGTGTCGCTATGGTAAACAAATAGAGTCAATTTTAAAAAATGCATTCATTCTATTGTGGTTTATGCGCTGTCGGCGAAGTAGATTTAATTTAATCCAATAAGTTTAAATGAAATGCAAGAAAAAATGCGTATAATTTAATATTCCAATACAAGGAAGTCATGTAATGTACACATCAGATATTTTTATTTCATTATCAGGAAGTCTTTCATGTCTTTTCCAAGAAACTATTCTTTTTTCCAATCACCTAAATTATGTTTTTGCAATACACATATCTCCATATTTAATTTGGGGCCCACCAGAGGCCGAATAAAACTCGAATAATTGTAAGAAATTGAGGGTTTTATCGAAGCAAAATATCCTTACTTACCAAATACTTTTATGTTGATAGTAGTCGGAGCATATCCTTCCATAGCGCAATTGTACTTTCCATCATGCTTCGAACTTGGTACCACAATGTCTAATACTGCAGTGTAAATTTTTCCGTCGCGGGTATTTTTGACCTCATCTGAAAACCATAAACCATAAATCATAAAATTCAGTTAAAACAGCAACATCGCAAAATAATTTTAAAATGAACATACCTTTAGAATTTCCGATACACAGATACACAGTCTCCCGTGCTGGAAATGAAAATGCTTTTTTTCTTCTGTACAATTTTGCCATGGCTCGCTTTGAACTCCCCGAGTTTGTTAATCAAAAATTCGTTGAAGTTTTACAAAATATGAAACTGATAATAAAACAAATTTCAAATTTGGTCTTCCACATGCCCATATTCGTAGAAGGCCTACATCATTCAAAATTCAATGGCTCTATGTACCGTTGTTTTACCACAGTGCGAGAAATATACATATATTTATGTAGATTTTTCGTTATTTAATTTCTTCAAACATAATGCAGGACTCTAACATTTGGTGGCAACAGTTTGAAAAGTGATTCGCCGTTTGTAGTGATTCAACGAAAAATCGCAAAACGAAATTAATAGTCCTTTTGGGCTAATAATAAAAATAATAATGCATAGAAAGTCCTCCCTTCCTTGCAAAGTTTAGAAAAGGAGAAGAAAATAGTGAAATACGTAAGAATAAAAACATATATGGCGTAAAAGCGAGTTTTCTGAAAACTAAGAGATTTCCTACACGTCACTTTCAAACATCCGCTGGCTAGGGTCGGTCTGTGCTCCTACTTAGGCCTCATAATTAGAGAAATCGAATGTTCAACTGACTCAACGAAATTATAGGTTCATGTTTGTTTTGCTGTGATGGGTCGTTCTTGTATTAGGCTGGCATAACGTTGAACAGTTGAAAGGGAGAGCTTCGGCGGGACCATCGCAGGTAATTTGCAATAGTTTTCCTCTGTTACTAAAACAAAAATGATCACTACATTGTCGAATCCATTTTTAAATTTAGAGGTTTGGTTTATTTAATTATGGCAAAGCACACTAGGGCTATCTGCCTAAAGGGAGGGATGCCTTTGTGGAGGAATTTCTAAGGGCGGAAATTACACATGTGGAAAACCACGAAAACGCCCATGCATCCAGCCCGTTCGCGGGATTCGAACCTCGAACCGAACTACCAGTGTTCAGCAACTTTACCGCTCGGCCGCAGGTGGGCCTAAAATTTAGAGGAACTCATTTTCTGAGCGTATCGAAGACGAGGAAGTTTACGGAAGTCCAAATTATATAAGATGCAAGTTCGTCACGTGATTGTAGCGCGAGATAAAAGGGAAGGAAACGGCAGACGAACCAATAAAATACTTCGTAGTGATCGTCAATAACATCTTAAAATGGAGCGATCACGTTAATTGTATAAAAAATACAACAGGAAAAACAATTAACGTTCTTCTATAATCAAGTTCAAGATTTAAGAATGTATGTCTTAGAATAAGGGTTCACAACCCTATACCCGCGGGCACCATGGTGTCCACCAATCATTTAACGTGTATCCGTCACTGTGCGATCACAAAAATGTTTTAGTTTTCAAGAAAATTTTATATGAAAGTTTTCTCATTTTTAATGAAACAGAAATTGCATCCAACACAGATACCAACACAAAGCGAAATGCGATCGATCTCTTTTTTTTTTTTTTTCCCTCGCGTATTCTCCAACCTAATGCTTTTCTATACCAAGGCTGACACTTGCCTATACCTAAAATCCAAAATGAAATGAACTGGTTCATCTCAAGAGCAGAGTTGCCAAACTAGGAAATAAAATGTTAGTTATTTAATAGCTTTTAAACACACAGTACAAAAATATAGCTACTTCTCTACAAATAGAATATTACAACACTGAGTCTTACCTCCGGGGCGATATTTCAGAAGCCCTCTGGCGATAAACAATTCTGAGCCTTTGGCATACCTGGTCGTGAGCGGTATACAGCCGTGTGGTTTTAGCTGTGCTAAACGGGGTATCCCACTCAAAAGGGGCTTCGGAAAAAGTAAAATATCTTAACAAGAGGAACGAAAAACAAATTTTTACATGACATATGTTTGAGAAATCAAAGTGCATTACAAAAGGTGCCTCGCGATAGACGTGTGGCATGTTGCCTCATCTTGCTGGTACCAGCCAAACACTGCCTGGTACACAACCCGATGATGCGCCACTGTGATAAAGCACAAAACACGCCCATCTTCTATGATGAAGGGACTCCTGGACAACTGCATGCTGGCAGTCACTACTCCATACACGTATGTTTTGTTAATAAACGTATTCTGAGAAACAGAACAAAGATGCATCACTATACCACCTGTAACTCTGCCAACAGCATACCCCTTTGCGGCGCACTATACGTTAACGTCGGAATTTCAATAAAAAAAGTTGTATGCAGTCTATTTAGTCCTAAAGGAGTGTACAGGTAAAAGTTTGTAAAAATTGCACTTACCGTTTTAATTCTGTGGGTGTTCACTGCGCCACCAGAGCTCTTAAAAGTGCGACTAAGCTAGCATTGCAGTGAAGCACGAAAATGACTAGAAGCATTTGTATAAGAATGAAAAAACTCTGTATTATGGCTGTATACATGGTTTCTAGGATATACACGATATTCTTGAATATATACGGATAAATGAGATAAATATATGTATACACAAGTCCTATATACAAAAGTATTTACAAATTTTCCTATTTCTTAGCTTCGTGAAATTGTTCAAAGCAAGTCACACTTTTTTGATGGAAGCACAAACCAACTGCGATTAAAATAATTAACTACGTTTAATATTAACAATAAAGAAAAATAAGCCTATAATATATATATACATGAAAACTATCTACACAATTATTGAAAATAAACGGGAATGAGACTAAAAAGCGACAGCAAAAAATTCGCGCAGGTCTAAGTAAAGATGAGTCAAGCTACTAATAAAATTCCCGCCTAAAAACTACTCCCAAAAAATTCGAGATTCCAATATTAAGGCTTTCATAACACAAAACACACCTCACCCCTCAATACTGCTTTGTTTGAATTCATTCACCCCCCCCCACACACACACACCACCACCAAAACAACGGAAACAGAAAACGTAAACAACGGATGTTCTCTCCTAAGTACAGATGTTCTGATTCGTAACAGCATGAGATCGCAAAAGGCGCAGTGTTCCCGCTAATGGAATACCTGGTTTAATTCAATGATTCTGCGTGTGGTTTTTGTATGAAAGATTAAAAAAAATATAGAACAAATAATTTGGAGTACAGCCAGCAAAATTATGCCTAATTTTTTTCCCAAATAAAATTTTTTATATCATTAAAAAAATTGAGAAAATTACTTGAAAAAAAGTGGATTTTAATAACACGTAATAAATGAAAATTATGTGTCTCCTTGTGATATGCTGCTATCTACTGTTTAAAAAAAAAAAGTTCAAAGTATATTATAAAGGCATTTTTATCTATTTACGGTTGAATTTAAAGGTTTCAGAAGCGATTCAATTTGGGTGTTCCATGTAGTGGAACACTGAGCCGCAAAGGGATACAACGAAAATTCAGTGCCGTGTTAAACTGGGTATACAGGTTGAGGGAAGGTCATTTCCATCATCTCTTTTAATGTACTTTTCATTTCTCAAACATAAAGGCATGTCAGGTAAAATGTTGGTTTCATTTCCTTTTGTTGTAAGATTTTTAATCACACATTTCCTGGGGTGTCTTTCGAGTGGTACACCCTGCATATGACCTAATTTATGCTGACTATTTTTCACTTTTTGCACACAGGGCAGGGCGATGCCCAGGAGCCAGCATCATGATTTCATTAATCAGAAATGTTCACTCAAACCAAAGGCTGTATTTCGAAGCTCTATCCGGCGCGTTGGAGCTGCGCTTTGGGGACAAATGTTCAAAAGACTACAGGAGGCTTCAATTAAAATCCCGTCAACGGAAACACACCACGAGCTCCGCGCAGATGTTGAAAGGCGGTCTCATCTCGCCTTTTCTGAGTGCCCTGCAGTACTTCATCAACAGCATCCATGATCCTGAAATACAGAAGGCTCTACGAATGGCGGATGTCAAAGATTTAAAAAGTGCTCTGGTGCAAGCCATGAAATCGGAGGCAGACCAGCAAGCAACTCGTAGACACCGCCAAACAATCAGAGTTGTTCAAGTTCTGGAACTAGTGAATCCAATAACTGTTCGGCTAGATGCTTTAGCTAGACACCTTAATGCCTAAATACGGAATAGGAGTAATAGCAAACCGACTCTAAAGTGCTGGAACTGCAGTATTGAAGGCCGTATGCGGAGGAATTGCAGAACACCCCAGCCCAGGGATGGGCAAACCTTTTCGGTCGGGTCAAAAATCGAAAAAAAAAAAAAAAAAAAAAAAAAAAAAATGTCTGGCGGGGCAAGATAATTTTTTCTAAAATTTTAAAAACAATATACAAGAATTACAATTTAAATATGTTATTGAGATGAATGAAATTATGATTTCATTCTTAAAAATTCCTTATATTGAAAATATAAGAAATGAGATGTACTGATTCTATGGAACGAGGCTAAATACTCATGTGTCAGTCTACTTCTGAAATTATTCTTTCTAAGCTTCATAGTTGGAAACGCTTGTTCACATATAAAAGATAAAGCAAACATAGCACTGATTGCTCTAGGAAAATTTGTTGGTAATGGAATCATTGGTACTGCTCTTCTTTAGTTCTCCAAAAATGTTAAGTAGGTGAATGTTCACTTCTTGCCAGGGAGCAATACCGAAAAAGTCAAAGCTTTTGGAATGCAGATCATTTAGGTTAAATTCTTCAATCAGTGAGTGAATGCGAAGATCAAAAGGTGGGATACATGAAGGACCGGCATGGTAAAGATGCCAGTACTGATCAGATGTCATGAGTCAGCCAGGGTGTTCGGCCTGTGACATTACTTTATAATGAAGATCAGTGGATGTGAAGGTCAATGGACGCTTGCGTCTGAATTCCAAAGATGGTTCAAAACAGATGACATATAAACTTTGGACTGGAGATGTTCTGAAGGCTCCACAGCAAATCCGTAGGATGGTGGACTGGATCCAATTTCAGGAGCACAGAAGGTCTTGCTGATCCGTAGATAACACAGCCATAGTCAAGTTTGGAACGGATTAAAGCTCTATAAATGCGGAGCATAGAACAACGTTCTGCTCCCTATGAGGTAATGGCCAGGACTTTCAGTATGTTAAGAGCTTTAGCACATTTTTTCTTTAGATTTAGGATATGCGGAAGGAAAGTGAGCTTTCTGTCAAAGATAACTTTTAAGAATTTTGCTTCTGGCTCAACATGGATCAAAGAGCCATCAAGATGCAGCTCTGGATCAGGATGTAGATTTCTTTTGTGACAGAAGTGCACGCAGACTGTCTTCTGGCTAGAAAATTTAAAACCATTGTTGTTGGACCACTTTATGATTCTATTTAGAGCAATTTGTAGTTGTCTCTCAATGTATCTCATATCTTGACCTTGACAATAGATCATCAGATCATCAACATACAGGGAACCATGCACTGTGGGAGGAAGTTTTCTTAAAATTGAATTAATTTTCAAGCTGAAAAGAGTGACACTGAGCACTGAACCTTGTGGTACACCTTCTTGTACAAAGACTTGAGAAAGCAACAAACCAATCTTGACTTGGAAAGTGCGGTCCTTCAAAACGTTTTGAATAAAGATGGGTAGATTACCTCGTAATCCAGTGCTGTAAAGGTCATGAAAAGTTCCATGCCGCCAAATTCTAGCGTACGCCTTTTCCATGTCAAGACTGAAACCACATGATTTCTTTTCACAAATGCATTGCGTACTGCGGTTTCTAAAAACAGGGCATTATCAAGCGAAGATCTTCTCTTACGGAAACCACTTTGGTAAGCCGATATGCAATGATTAGACTCCAGATAGTAGATGAGACAGCGATTAACCATTTTTGCCATAATCTTGCAAAGGCAGTTGAGCGCGATGGCACGATAATTTAAAGGATTTTTCGGGTCCTTGCCGGGTTTTACTATAGGGATAACAAAGGCCCTGCACCAGGCAGTAGGAAAACTTTGCTCCTTCCATATCTTATTATACAGAGCAAGAAGGACCACTAGAGATTCATAGGGCAGGTACTTTATCATCAGATAACTTATGCCATCAGGACCAGGGCAAGTCCTATCAGTGCAAGATATTACATTTCTTAATTCAAACATGGTGAGATCTTTATTATAAGATTCTGCATTAGGATGGGAAAAGTCGATTTGAATTCTTTCCAAGTGCATCTTTGTGGGCAGAAACTCTTTTGAGTAATTGCTACTGCCAGATACAGCAGCAAATGTATCAACTAATGCATCTGCTATTTCTTCTCTAGTGCTAATCAACTTTCCATCTTTTTCTAGAATGGAAAAGGAATAATCATTATACAGTCCAGAGGCTTTGCAGACTCTTTCCCAAACCTGTTTGCTAGACATTGAGGAGGTAATAGTGGACACATAGGGTGCCTATGATTTTTTCTGACTTTGCCGCCTCACTTTTCTTGCATTCGCCTTATGTTTTTTAAAGGCAAGAAGATTTTCCAGTGTAGGATATCGGCGAAAGATACGCCAAGCTTTCTTTTGCTCTCTCGATGTTTTATGACGATCACTGTTCCACCAGGGTTTAGAGAACTTTGGGAACTTTGTCGAGGACTTCGGAATACAGAGTTCAGCTGCTTGTGCAATAGTATGAGATCATTTTTACTGCTGTATTCATGTCCACATCGTTGACCATTTCTTCAGTCAGCACAGCACAAGATTAAAAAAGATCCCAATCAGCTTTATCATAAAGTAAGCGTGGTTGTCTTGAGATCTTTGATTTCCCTGTAATATTTACAATGACTGGGAAGTGGTCACTAACGTAGAGATTCTCCCCTACACTGAAAGAGCAGAAAGGTAGTACAGATGGAGGACAAAACACCAGATCAATTGCATGAAATGTTCTAGTTGACTGATGAAAGTAAGTGTATTCTCCATTATTAAGGAGACAAATAGAGTGATCTTCCATTAATTGTTCGATTTGCCGGCCCCCTGAACAAAATTTATATCATTTGAAGAATTATCTAATCGTTGCCACATGTTCTATTCAAATACTCTAATATATCTAGAATGATGGATAAAAGAAATTAAGCAAACAAAACAAAAAAGAAACATTTTTCAGAGACGAGTCAGTATTTCTCATTCAATCAATTCAGTCCTCTCTTCGCGACAAGGCAAAAATACATAAAAACTCAAAATATGTATATTAAAAATTACAAAGTAAATCTTAAACACTTATTTCCTCAAAAAAATTCCAGAAAGGATTAAGCATGATTTAATTCGCAATAATAAATGAAGGCACTGTCTTTGTTGTTGAGAAGCTTAGTCTCTCTAGATTGGCAACAAATCTAATATTCTGCTGTTTCAAATGTAAACAAATATGTCCGATATGTTATCTAAAAATTACGCTTAACCGCACTTAAACAGCTTTTAAATTGTTGATAATTCTAAAAATATTACTTGCAGATTTCCTAAAGGCATAAAAATCTTAACCGGAAGATAAGAGCAATATAATTCAATCATTCTTAAAGGAAACAATGCACAATTTACAAACATATAGGAGTAAAGAAACTGAGATCACTGATCCGGGTAACAGAGTGATTATATATATAAATATATTTATATACGTTTGGTGCAGCCGATTACAACCATAATACAAGGTGTACATCTACATGTTATAGCAGTCCTATATACAAAATTTCAACGCTCTGAGGCTACTCGTTTTTGAGTTATGCGAGATAAGTACGTACGTGACGCTATGAAAATTCTCTTTAGAATTCATTTTAAAGCAGTTTTGTAATTTTTTTTGGAGGAAAAGAGTCTGTTATTCTGTCCTTACGTACAGATGTCATGCAAACATTGATGGCCTTCAATGAAATTAGCAGTATGATTAGACCGAAAGATCTTAAAATCAAGATTAAAAAGTCTATCAGGAGAGAAAATGGTGATTTTTTACTTAAATTGGGTAGTCGTGAAGAGGTGCAGAGACTTGAGTGTGCTATTGAGAAAAAAGAGAGGCTTAGAAAATTTATGTAACCGAGACGTAGACGTTTTATTAAACCATGTGTTATTGTTTATGGTGTTGGCTCCTCGGTAACGAATGAAAGTATAATAGATGCTTTTAAACGCGATTGTAATTGTAATAATGAATGTGTTAAGTCTTTATTCCTGTTAAAGGATCTAAGGGATCTTCACATAGAGTTTTCTCCACCAATTCGTTGTATCAGGGAGAATTTTTGGAGGAACAGAGACTTTCTTTGGGTTAAAGATCGTACTCAGTGAAATTATTTTTGTGACCTACACAATGTTCTTTGTGTTTATCCTACTGTCATTCAAGAAAGTTTTGTAACTCGAAAGTATGCTGTGCCATATGCACTGGAAATCATTTAGCAGCTTCTTGTGATAGAAAGAGTGAGGGATTCAAATGTATTAACTGTTCTTCTTGTAATGAAAAATTTGGCTTAGATCTTAATGTCTTGCATCATGCAATGGATAAAAACTGTCCAACATATATCAGAGAAGTGAACTTTATTAAGAATTATTTGGATATTGATTATAGTAATTGTATTTGATTTTAAATTGTTTTTAACTTGGATCTATGCATTTTTGTAAATAGACTTATTTTATCTTGTGATTTGCGGTTCTGTTTTCGTGTTTGTATGACTTATCTGTTACTTTTAATATTTATGGTTTTTATACTGAAATTGTTTATTGAAGTATTTATTTTAATGCATGTGATTAGTATTAATTTGAATCATTGTGCCATCGTTGCTGCCCAGCTCTCTGTTATCCAGGAAGTTGTGGGAGTCTTGCCTGATGTCATCTTGCTGCAGGAGCCATATTTAATTAGGGGTAGAGTGGCCTATGTTAATCAAAATTGGAGAGTCGTTGCTTGTTATGGGGGAAGTACTGCCATTATTGTCGTCAATCAAGATACAGATTTTGTTGTAGATTTCGAGACTGACGTTGTTACCAGTATTTCTGCTGTGCTGGGTGATCAAGAATATGGATTGGTGTCTATTTATTTTTCTCCAGCTGAAGATATTTCTATTAATTTGTATAAATTGGAAAATGTTTTAGATACTTATGATAAATTTTTAGTTTTTGGTGATTTTAATTGTAAGCATTTTAGTTGGGGGGCTGGTTATACAGATGCATGTGGGATTTTATTATTTGATTTTATTACATCTAAGAATTTGGTGCTTTTTAATATTCAAGATTTTACCCCAACTTTTTCATCTTCAGTTGGACAGGGTTGGACCGACCTTGTGTTAGGTTCAAGATCATTGGACATTAATGATTATAAGCATGAGTCAAGAAGAATCTCTCAGCAACCACAGATACATTCTCTTTGACATGGAAGGTGTTTGTGTCCAGCATGGGAGTAGAAACTTTATAAGTAGAAGTGTTCCAAAAGTTTACAAATTGTGTAAAAAAGTAAATGTTGTCATTGAGGATTTTATTCAGAAAATAAGAAATGCTACGAAGAAATTGATTGTATAGTCTTTGAAATTGAGACTTATTTGGTTAAAAAGATTGTTACTAAATGAAGGGTTAAAAGAAAAGTTGGTAATAAAATTATTTGGTGGAACATTGGTCTTGAAAGACAAAAGAGAAGAGTACGGGCCTTTAGGAAGAGTTTTCAGGTAAAGAATATTGATGATGTTACTAGATTAACCCCTTGGGTACGGATTTATTTAATAAAATATTTGCATGTAGAACGGATATAATTTTTGGTTGCGATTCATCAATAGCTACTTCACTATCAGCAGTATAGAGATAACAAAATTTATTATTTAGGTAATCCACTATATTTCTAACCTTTCTTATTCTGTCATCTTTATTTTCCTTTTCATTATCCGTAAAATGTAGAAAGCTTGAAATATCAAAAAACCTATCGCGTGCCATAGTGCTGGCAAAAATTGGAGTACTTATTGCATATCTTTTTGACCAATACATATGCATTTTTGGCTTCTTCATTTGCGACATCAAGATGCATAATGCAATATAAGCTTTCATTTCATCAGAACTTACAGAAAACAACCTTCGGTGTTTTATTTTTTGTTTTTGTTACACAACCTTCTTCTTCTATCCCTTGTCTGGCATATCCATTCGTCTTCGGTGTTTTATTTTTTGTTTTTGTTACACAACCTTCTTCTTCTATCCCTTGTCTGGCATATCCATTCGTCTCGTCTACTATAGTGTCCCAAAAATCTTCATTCAAGACTTCTTTCAAAACATCTAAAGGTGTAGGATTATCACCTAGTCTACGCAGGCTTAAAGGATTAATTCCAGATATTTCAGAAAAACATTTTATATCGGCTACATTTTCTTCTTCTTCCTAAATCCATTCCTCTGATACTGGTTCACGAGAAGATTCACTATCACTGCTCGATAGACGTCTTGTGCGTCTTCGAAACCTTGGTTTTATATTACAATTGTCATCATTTTCTGGTTCACGAGAAGATTCACTATCACTGCTCGGTAGACGTCTTGTGCATCTTCGAAACCTTGATATTATATTACAATTGTTATCATTTTCTAGTTCAATATCGTCTTCATCACCTTCGCTTTGTATTTCATTGTAATTGTCAAATTCAGGATCACTAAACAATTCTTCTTTAGATTTCTCAAAGTCACTTTCGCTATCACTATCATAAAATATTTCCTTGTTTTTGACATAATGGGGCAGTGTATCGCAAATAATGTTCACCGAAATAGTCTAATTGCGTCTTCTATTATGACTGATACAAGCTACAACGAAATGAACAGAATTTTGCCTAACCTCAAATAACGTAGACACGTCATCCGCTCCTAGGGAAAACAAGTGAATGACATCTCTCAGACGTCAAATGTACCCAAGAGTTTAATTTTTGGTTTGACGTCTTAGACACGTCATCCGCTCCTAGGGGGAAAAAGTGAATGACGTGTCTCAGACGTCAAATGTACCCAAGGGGTTAAGAAGGAAAATTAGATATAAAAATTTATAAACGTTCTGTTAGAGAAACAAGAAAGAATAGTGAGATTAAATATTTTCTGGATTGTGTGAATCATTTTGATGGTTTCTATAAGACTGCAGCTGGAAAGAGTAGACATAAAGTTATTGTCAAGAGACCGGAGGGCGTTGCTGGAAATTTTGAAGAAGTGAAGAAAGCTCATGCTAAAGTTTATTTTGATTTAGATTATGATTTTTTGTTTGATATTTCGAATATTGATGATTCTAAGTTAAAAGATGGTGATTTTTGTTTTACTCGTGATGAAATTGCTGGAGTGATTCGACGTCTTAGAGACAAAGCTGCACCTGAAATTGACGGCATTCATTCTGTGATTGTTAAGACTTTATTTGATTTATATCCTGATTTTTTCAATACTTTGTATGATGCACGTTTAAAATATGCCATATTTGCAGGCACATGGAAAGATAAGTAAAATCATATTGATTCCTAAGACCGATGGAAAATCAAGGTAAAATGCTTTATTAAAGATATTTGGAAAGGTTCTTGATAAATTGATAACTAATAGGATGATGCATTATATTTTTAAATATAATCCTTTCCATGATAGTCAATATAGTTTTGTTCCTGGTCAAAGTACATATGATGCCCTTTTTCGAGTTATCTCATATATTAGAGAACATAGGGTTAACCAGCACGTTCTTCTTGTCTCTTTTGACATCGCTTCTGCGTTTGATAACGTGGATTGGGTCTCTCTATTGGGGACTCTTCAAGATTTGTATATACCCAGAAATATTTTTTATTTGATTTTGGATTATTTTAAGAGTAGAAGAGTGTATTTTAATTGCTTTTCGGACAGTAAATATGGGTTCACTTTTAAAATTGGTAAAGGCTGTCCGCAGGGTTCCTGCAGCGCTCCTCTGTTATGGAACGTGATTATGAATAAATTGCTTCAATGTGAATTTTCTGGCAAGGTGGAACTTTTTGCTTATCCTGACGACGTCGTTGCATTGTTTAGGGGGGACTCACTTGAAAAACTGGAAAAATTGTTCGATGAGACCTGTGCAATTTTTGATAATTGGAGTAATGGTGAAAAATTGAATTTTAATATGGATAAGACACAGGCTATGTTCTCCTGAGGGGAGCACGTGTGGTGAGACCTCCTCGAATTCGGTATCATAATAGGAGAATTAAATTTACAGAAAATATGAAATATTTAGGTGCTGTGTTGGACTATAAGCTCACTTTTGTTGAACACTTTAAGAACGTGCAGCGAAGAACAGATCACCTTTTACTTGCCTACAGAAGGAACTTTGCGGGCGATATTTTTGCTAAGAGATCTGGTATACTATTGGTTCTATATAAAGCCGTTGTATTACCTATTGTGATGTATGGAATTGGCGCCTGGGGTTCCAGAGCGGGAGAGCTGATGAGGCTCCGGAAGGCTCCAGATGAAGTTGGATTCTATACAGAGAGCTTGGGGTCTTGCAATTACTCGCTGTTTTAGGACAGCCCCATGGAGGTGGTTTGTGTATTGGCCGGACTGCCTCCCCTCTCAGTTTATTACTAATTTTATTACAAGAAATATCTTTTACGTTCTGGAAATATTGATATGATTTGTTTTGATTCTAATATTATTACTAAATATGCTTTTGAAAAATTTAATGTACATTTATTACACCCTGTAAATAGAATCAGTTTTGGGTTTGATAGAGAAATTCCAAAAATTGGAATATATGATATTTATACGGATGGTTCGGGGTTAGGAGGGTGTACTGGAGCTGTTTTTTGCTGTATTTTTCAATGATGTTGAAATTGATTATGGTTTATATAGATTAAATTCTTATAATTCAGTATTTCAAGCGGAATGTATTGCTGTTTTGAAGGCTTTGAAATGGATTAAAATGAATATTAAAACATCTGTTACTATAAATTTGTATACTGATTGTTTTTCTTTGCTCCAGTCGCTCTCTTGCCCCGATAATGTTAACTGTATTATTATGGATATTAAATTTCTGTTGCAATCTATCAGTTCTACGATTTCTTTTCATTGGATTAAAGCCCATGTGGCATTTTTTGGTAATGAGAGGGCTGACTGTCTGGCCAAGGAGGCATGTTTTTCAACTAATGCACCCATTGTGGAAATTTCTGGTTCTAGACAAATTGCCATTATGAGTATGAAGAAATATTATATAAATATATGGAAAGATGTGTGGAAAAGTTCAACAAGGAAAAATAATTTGTTGATTAATATTGAAATTACAGATAAAGTTTTAATCTATGATGACATTGATATGAATCAGATTATCACCAGACATGGTAGGTTTCCTCATTATTTAAAGAGATTTCATGTACAAGATAATGATCTATGTCCAAATTGTAATGTTTTGGGTGATGCCAAACACTTCGTGGTGGATTGCCAATTGACTGATTTTATTAGACGAAGTTTTAGTGATATACATTTTGATTTATTGAATTTTGATTTTAAACATTTGAAATTATATGCAAGAGAATTGATGGCCTTTATTAATGGCAATAGACATGCGATTGGGGTTTTTAGCTAAGTTCGTTTTATTTTCAATGTGTTTATTTTAGGATGTCTTTTTCGTCATATTTTGATGATATGTGTAACTGTATGTCATATTTTCGTTGTGTGTTTTATGTGTGTTTTCCTTCCTTATTTTATGTTATCATTTTTACTAATACAATTTTCTTGATTTAGTTATTTTTAGTTTTCTTTCCTGTTGTGTCGTTAATCCAGCAATTAAAAAAAAAATTATATAGTTGTATGGCAACCTTGCTGGATGTATAATTATTATTTTCTTTAGTTGATTATACTAATATTTTTAGTTCCTCGGAATACCAGGGTTGGTTTCTTGGAACTTTGAATCTTAAGTTAAATGCTGAAGTTGCTTCGTGTATAGTATCTTGGATTAGTTGTTCTTTTTTATTAATCTGGCATTTTAACTTTTGTTGGGGGACTCTCCGGGTCGCTGGCTGCCTTCGCTTGTGGTGTGAATGGGACGCCCCTTTTTGGACCATAAGATCACTTTGTGATCAGGCGGGTTGGGGCGTTCTAGGGGGGAAAAAAACAGATGTCACGCAAAAACATCGTTAAATTGCATTCGATAGCGGTCAAAATGGATATTTTCGTTGAAATATGCTGCCTGAAACTTTTTGCGATTACAATACTTCCTTTCTACTTCGTACAAAGAAGTAAAAAGGGTACCAATACATATCGTCATTTCACTTTGCGTACAATAAAAAACTGTATACACTTACTTAAGAATAATTATTTACTTACAATAAGTATGAGTATTTCCACTTTCTGGAAATGTCCAGGCTGGATATTTGATGGTCCCAATGCATGTTAGTCTCACAGTTACCCCTTGTTTCAACGAAAGGGTTCCATCAGACATCACTTTCAGGTTTCCATCGAAAAAAATAACTGTATCACCTAAAAAGTACGGGATGATTTTTCAGTAGAAAACCAGTTAACTTCTCAAAATTATATAAGAATGTTTAAATGTTCTATTTAGGAAACTACAAGCCTGTTTGCTGTAAAATGCTACACTATTTTACAATTGACAATATATGAAGTCCTTATGTTTCGCCAGCTTCTTTGTTCTATGAATTATTTGTAGTATTTATCGAAGTCTCTTTGCTCAGTGAAATGTTTCTCGAATAATGAATACATGGTTAATAATGTATAAAACAATGTAGTAATTAATAATCTAAGCCTCATGTCCATAACATTGCAAGAAATTTCTCACACAAATTATTTCTTACACAGCTAAAAAAAATTTCCTACGTGGAAACCACATGATTTCCTTTCGTGGCCAAATAAATTACATACACTTTTTGTGATGCATTTCATTTTAACTTATTTCTTCAAATTTCTTTACAGAAATATTTGTCATTCAGTTAATTCAGTTCTCACTTCGCAGCAATGCAAAATTACATAAAAACTCAAAACATCCTCATTGAAATTAGTAAAATACAGAAAAACATAAAATACCAAATGTTATTAGGATAGCTAAAAAAGCAATTTTTACAATTAAAATTAGAGTTTCTGTGCAAAAACATTCAATTCCACCAGCAGGCAAGATGGCAGATTTTTCGGTGCTGCACAAAGCGAAATGTTTATGCTCGGTCATACTCGGCAAAAAGGCACTGAAAGTGCAAAAACCGATTTAATTCAATATTCCACTAAGAGTTTCAAATATAAACAAATGACAGCTTCTTGGGCTTAGTACCATTTAAACAGCTTTTAAATTGTTGATAATTCTACAACAACTGTACGCAGATTAACTAAAGGCATAAAAACCTTAACCGAAACATAACAATATAATTCAATCACTTTTAAAGCAGAAAATGTACAATTTAACATATAAGAATACAAAATCTGAGCTCACTGAGGTCGGGTAACAAAGTGGCCTATATATATATATATATATATACATCTATCAATCTATCGATCTATCCATATCTGCCTGCCTGCCTATACAATGCCTATATATATACAATTATATATACAATTAAAAATATATATATACATATATATAAGTCTGCTTCCAACCTGTAGTATAATAGCTGAATCTATCATTCTAAAAACTATGCTGAGGATAAGAGAATACTGATTCATGAGCAATATAGCTTTAAAAGATACCACTCTACTGTTCACCAACCATACGGAGTAACGGAAATGTTACCTTCTGGACTGCAGAAAAAGCCAGCACAGCAGCGATATTTCTTGATATAGGTAAGGCATTTGACTGCGTTTGGCTCAATGGACTCATATACAAACTAATCAAACTGGGTTTCCCAGATTACATCATAACAACACTTTGTTCTTATCTCTCAGATATATACTTTGCGTTCGCATTAAATACAATCACTCTGATAAACAGAAAGTGTTCGCTGGCGTCCCCCAGGGGGCACCTCTTGCACCTTTCCTCTATAATATTGATGCGAACGATATACCACACACTCAGAATATAACAATTGCTATGTATGCTGATAACTCGGCGAAATCTCCCACAGAATGCATCTATTAGCTCAGCTATCCAACATCTTCAAATTCATATCAATGCACTAGAATCCTGGCTAAACAAGTGGAAAATTAAAATCAATGTTGATAAGACTCAAGCAGGTATCTTCACAAGGAAGAGAATTATACCAGAAAACCTGATATTTTATGATATCACCATTCCCTGGGCCAAGGAAGTTAAGTACCTCGGTGTAATTCTTGATCACCACTTTTCATGGAGCTCCCACACTAAACACATAATTTCGAGAAACTCTAACTCTAGAAAATTAATTAAGTTTCGAGAAAGTAAAATCAGACTCAACCCTTTAATATCTCGAGACAGCGTTTTAGTAATAGACCAGAAATTACTCATTTATAAGGCTATCCTGCGGCCAGTTCTCACTAAGGCCCATATCACACGGCGTTTGTTTCACACGAACAACTGTTTCGGACAATTTTTCTGCCTGGTTTACTATTGAAAGAAAGACGCGCGACTTTTTCCTTCCTTTCCAAAAAAATTGCAGGTTGTTCGTTTTCACCCAATCAGCTATCAGCTTGTTTGTAGTGGGGAACCAGTTAACCCCAAAGCGATTTTGATTGGCTGTTGTGACAAAGCAGAAAAATTGCTCCAAACAGTTGTTCTTCCGAAACAAACCGACGTGTGATAGCAGCCTTATGCAAGTCCAGTCTGGGGCTGTGTCTGGAACACCACTTTACCGGAGACTACAAACACTTCAAAATACTACTCTTAGACAAATCACCAACTGTCCTTGGTACATACGCACAGAAAAGATACACTCAGAATGCAATATGCCACTTATTAAAGACATTATGAAAAAGCTGGCCAAGAAATTCTGCTTAAACTTAGGAAAACCAAATAATCCCACCATCCCTGTATTGGATTATGATATGGATGCTCCAGAAAACAGAAAAAAGGCCTAAAGCCATCCTCAGATCTAATTTTTAAATATAGCTTATGCTAATAGTTTTCCTGTAATCTCTGTAATCTTCTGATTAGTATGTAACCACTAATCTTTATCTAAAACTCTAACAATATTAATTATATATATATATATTAATAAAAATTTCATAAAAAAATCTTAATACTCTGCCTATTAGGCATTATCATATATCAAATTCATCGTCTAAATCAATCCCATAAGGATTCATTATTTACTTAATTGTTAGATTAATTTATTATCATCTTATGCAGGCTACTTAATTTTGCCCCCACCTCCAACCATTGGATTGCCCTTCAAAATTGTATGGAACTGGAAAAAGCCTAGACCCTCCCCCCCTAGCACACTGATGGTCTATCTACCCTTTAAGCTCCTCCTTCGCATCAATTAGATCGACCAAGGAAGGGTTCTATTACGGGGCTCTTAGGCATGTAGCCTTTATCCCCACATCGTCAAAGAATTATCTTTATCGCCAAAAAGAGGGTTCCGCAAAGAGGTAAATTTAGTGCCAAAATGTTAATTTAACAAAAACAGTAACTGCCTTCCACAGCCAAAAAAGGTAAAAACACTGAAGGACTTAATTTAGTAATTTTGGGGTCAAATAAGGCCCAGAATCAATTTGGAGGGGTAACATAATGAATTTTGAAAAGCATCTATGCTTCCTTGATCAATGGTCATGTGGGGTTAACAACACGAGAGCGGAAACACTCGCCAGAAACTTCATGTCGCAAGTGCTTAGGGTCTGGGGGAGGGGAAAAGCGGGAACTCGTTAGGCAAGTTTGAATTAACGAGACACGGCCAGCAATGCCTCTGAGGAGAAACTTTTATAACTATAATAAGATTGCATTAACTTTAAGTGTTATGATAACTAATGAAAAAGCATTAAATTCTCTTAAAGAGATTAAATTTAAATTAAGTAATCCTTGCACCAGAACCCTTTTAAGAAGGGAATAAAGGTGTGCTTAGAGCCTGATAACAACCGCTTATGGTTGAAAGAAATAAGATTGTCCGATTACGGGGACCCTGAGGGAAGCTGTAAGATCAGCCAATTCACTCAGGCGGGAGGGAAGGAAACGAGTGGATTGAAATCTTCGAGGCGCCTCGTCTCCATAGCAACGCCTCTTGGGAAAAGAAAGCGCATTATATGCGTTCTCCAAAATAGCTCTGGATGTCTTTTCTGGCGATGCAATTCCCGGATGATAAATAGGGAGGCTGTGGAGTACGGGGTTTCCGATCGAAGGAAACTTTTGGAAAAAGTTAGCCGAAAGTCGCTGTATAAAGCGATTTATGGGGAGAATTTTGGCTGCATTATGAATGTCCTCGTTCGTAACAAACCAAGGAGCTTTATAAATTTGCCGTAGCATAATGTTCTGAAAAATGTGGATATGTTTCTTGTTCTTGTAATTGCTGCTACGCCCCATACCGGGCTAGTATATGTCAGAATTGGCCTTATCACTGATTTATAGAGCAAAATCCTGTTTTTCGTGGACAGGTCGCTATTTCTAGCAAAAAAAGGCAGTAATTGGGTTTTGACATTGGAAATTGTTTTTTGAATGTGAGGTTGCCAAGTTAATTTTGAATCAAGTATCACTCCTAGATACTTATAGGTAAGAACCCAGGATATTGGTTCTCTGAAGAACTGCAAGTTAGGTAAATTTGGGAAAGTACTTCGGATAAATAAAGTGGCAGCACATTTAGCGACATTAATTTTGATCTTCCACAGTCCGAGTCAGAGCTCTAGACTTGAAAGATAATTCTGCAATGGAGAAATTACCGTGGAGATGTTAGAACGTTGGTTCATGATGGCTGTGTCGTCCGCATATAAAGCTAGATCGACATTAGGTATGTCATTTACGTAGATGTTGAACATTTGAGGTCCGAGCAAACTTCCTTGTGGAACCCCAACACAGATCGGGCGGGGACTTGAGTATTCATGGCGAACTCGCACCCGAAAGGATCTACCTGTCAGGTACGAGTTGGTAGTTTTAATGAGTTGTGCAGAAAAACCAAGCCGCATGAACTTGTAAATAAACCCGTCATGCCAAGTCCTGTCAAAGGCCTTGGCAATGTCAAGATAGACAATTCCAGTTTTCTCTCGTTTACGAAAGCCCTCATGAATGAATTCCACTACACGGAGTAACTGGTAGGCCGGAAGCCAAATTTTTCCGGGATTATTAAATTTCGATCACGGCAGAATTCATTCAGGCGTTTAAGTAAAACAAATTCATATATCTTTGAGAGAGATGATAAGAAGCTAATAGGCCTGTAGTTGACGGGGAAATTTAAATTTTGACCCGGTTTTGGAATAGGAATGACTGCGGCAACTTTCCAACAGTCAGGCAAGTAACACCTTTTAAGCATCAGGTTAATCAAGACCGTAATCCATACAATATACTTAATGGGGAAGTTTTTGATCATACGCATTGCTGGAAATTTTGATAGGGGGTAGCTGTACGTTCCAAAATAAACCGAAAATCGTCCCACTTTGTTGAGACTTGCTCCTCTAATTTTGAGTATCGATTTTGAATATCTAGGGTAATCAAAACAGGATAGTGATCAGAATCTAACTCTTGAATCATTTTAATTTCATGCCGAAAGTAAACATTATAAAAGCAGCCAGATCAAAAACTGCGGGGGACCCTCTTACAGGCTGTGATCTATACATGGGAGCTCTGAGCCCATGAATTTAGACTAATCCCAAACCTGTTCGTATTAGGACAGAACCAAGCGGTATGGCATGAATTTAGATCACCAGCAATGATTAGGTGATTTGAGATTGCGAGAAGTTTATCAAAATCACTGACAGGAAAAACATTCCTCCCACGAGCAGCTCCTTGTAGGAGAAGGTATGCCGAAACAATTGTAAGGGGGGGGAGAATTTGGTATAAAAATTTTGATAATAGTCGCTTTCACATGTTCCAAATTTAGGGGGGGATCATGTGATGTTTAATCGAATGTTTCACATAGATACAGGTTCCACCATTTGCATGTCTGCCATATGACACCCTGTCAGTTGAGTATACGTCACAGTTCCCAAATCAGGGAATTCACCCTGGGATAAAATGGGTCTCTTGGACCAAAAGTACATCAAGATCTTGCTCTGAGAATCTCTCACTTCATGAAATCTCTCACTTCATGGATCTTATTATAAATACCATTTGCATTACAAGTGCAAACGGAGAGTGAGCGTTTTGTGACAGGTCTTACACCACGTTGGGAGTTGAATTTTAAGCCATAAATTGTAGGTTCTGCAAATATAACAGGAGACGTAGGCCGAAAGTTTAGCCGTATCATTCTGAAAGTTCAATATAACTTTCATATATATAGAATGCTCTCATTAAGGTGTCAGCCTGCCTAAGCTTTGGCATAGCCTTTTTGAAAGCAAGAAGCAGAATATACTTGTCTACTGCTGGGTCGCAGGATATGTCAATCAAGCATTTTAGAGTGGAGGCGAAAATATCGTCCGTGTCGGCACTCTCTGGTGAAGTGACTGCTGGGGTTACAGCTTATTTTGAGCAATAAAAGGTAATTAACCCTTCGTGAGTCTTACGTTACTGTTACTAAACTTAAGCAGTTATTCGCTTAGCTGTTCGCTAGGTTCCCCCACACTTAGTTATTAGACAAAAAGGAGGAACACCATAAGGCAAAGGGATGTTAATTATAAATAGGACCAATCAGCTTCATAAGCAGGACTTTGCAGCAGAACAATGAATCAGCAAGCAATTTTTAGTCCTCACAGAGAATGAACAGTCTATTTATGAAAAAAAAAAAAAAAAAAAAAAAAAAAAAAAAAAAAAAAAACACTTACTATGCACAGGTTCCTGGCACTGAGGATACGCAGCAAAATGAAAAGGGCGACAATCTATGCAGGTCATTTCCTTTGGACCCGTGAAGCGGTAGTATCCAATTTCTTTGCAGTGAAATTTTAATGTGCAGTTGAACTTTACTTTATATCCATTCTGTACTTGTTCATTTCCGGCATAAGCTACCAAATTCTTATCCGGACTATTATACTCGCAGTAGCAACGTTCTGCCACATTATTATTTTCAGCGACGGACACTGTGTGAGGCTGGTCTACTTCCTTACCGTCGGCACCGGAACTAGTTGGTAGCTGCGTTGTTATCCTCGAAAGCTTTAGATTAGACTCCGTAGACGATAATTCAGCTACGGCGACTGTCCTCGGCACTGATGGTTTTGATGTCGAAGCAGCTGTCACAACTGCTTCCATGTATGGCACGCCATCTGGGGGGGGGAATCTTTTATTAGGCTCTAAAATTAAATATTCTGAACAGATATGTTCACAATAGTGCAGGATAATCCGAAACTCGTGTACATCAAACTTCGATATAACGATAAGGAAGATGGTAGAAAGCGTGTGCAGCCGCCGAAAATCACAATTCTATCATTTCTAGCAATTTACATTTAGCAAGTTTTTGTTTTTATTCTTTGAAATTGAGGTGTATACTCTGCACACACACAAATGGGCACAATTCTATAACTCCTGTTCTAATGCGCCAATTGATGAAATTTATCTTGCGTTTTTCATGTCTCGAAGGCTAGACATAGAATATATATTAGATTAGAATATATACAGAGCATTGTTCCCACATAGGTATTTTAATACACAATTGGACTTTTTCTAAAATGACATCTTGATTTCTTTTCCATATTTTGATTCTGAGACTCAAATTATGCCTAAATTTTGCACAATTTAGTGAGAAATTTACGGAGAAATTTAAACATTATCTTAGCTCATTTTTTTCAGTTTGCGCCAAGAATAATTCACCTCCCGAAATTCATAATTTATGCTAACCCCGTTTTCCTTTCCCTTTCACTTTGGATGACAGGAAATAAAATGCGCGTTGTCAGTTCAAGTAATTTTAACAAAGCGCGTAAACCACATTTGGCGTTATCATCGCATGCCATAATATAAATTCACGTATATCTTGGGAAATTTTGAATAAAAAGCTCTAATTATTTGCATACATAGAAATTCATCTACTTTAAAATGACGACAAAAATTTTACAGATCATAAATTCAAAAGGTTTTTCGTAATATTTATAAAAATTACTAAAAATTGAAAATAAAAAAAAAAATCAGAATATAGCCGCGAATTTTACTTGGATTGAAACAAAATTTCGAATTGTGAAAGATGAAATCATGTAAGTTTAATAAAAAAGAGACACTAATAAATATACACCAAATTCAATTAACATTGAAGAGCTAAAATTTTAAGAGTTAATTTTTTTAAAAACTACTCGTTCGATTTTTAACAAAACTTCAGTATAATTTGAATTGAAATATGTAAAAAAATAGCTATGTCCTTTAAGAAAAAGGTCTGATTTTATACCAGAATATCTATGTTAGAACAATATTATATATAAATTTAATACATATCCTAAGTTAGGCTTTCGAGATATTATAGAGTTCCTCACTTTTCACGTGTCCCAGAGACGAACGCGCACTACCCAGGATTCCTAATTCTCTCTCTCTGTCGAAGTCAGGTGAACTTTCCTTTAATACTATGACTTCCTGATTTGCATTTAACGCGTTTCTAAAACCTCATTCTGGTAGGGAGTTGTAAGTTGAAACGAGGCAAGATAGGAAATGTTAACTAAATTAAAATATACCCTACAATATATTAAAAAAAAAACTAAATTTCGTCAATTGGCCCATTAAGAACAGGATATATAAAACCATACTCCCCTTTCTTTGGTGTAAAGAATACATTTTATATTTTATTGGTTGACCCATATGTTATACTATTGTGACTCCGGGGCTTATTTAAAGCAATAAATATGAAATTAAATGCATAAAATGCTATTTAAAATTTTTAATTTTAAATTTTATTTATTTATTTCATTAGTATTTTTTAAATATTTATTTATATCGGGGAAGGTGATGATACGCAGCTTGCAAATGGAAGATTTCAAAGGCTGAACTGGAATGTTGGCAGAAATATTGTACGAACGCAACAGAAACATTTGATAGACTATTCAAAGTGTCTCATGATAAGGTCTACAAATCCAGCAGTTTAACTACGTCAATCTGCCAGAATGCCAACACTATTTCTCAGATTGTGACATATATACCGGAAACGATGTTCCAGCATGATGATCCCCATAAAGACACAACAGCGCAGAAGGAAATACGAACTAGCATTGAACAATATTACACTTCATCCATTGCTGATTCTGAGCCTCTTCCAACAAGTAAGGAACTGAATGATGTAATCAAAAAGCTCAATCCGAGTAAAGCCCCAGGTCCGGATGGGCTTGATAACGGCATTCTCAGAGCTACGTACAGCACGCAAGCGCCAATACCTTTCTCCTATCTACAGGCGTGCTGGAGAATTCGCTACATCCCAGAGGGCACAAAAATAGCAGTAGTTGCCCTCTTCCTAAAGGGAAATAAAGATCCAAATAAGGCTCTTTCTTATAGGCCCATCTGCCTGCTGCAAGCCATGGGAAAAATCCTCGAAGGAATAGTACTTAAAAGACAAAATTTTTACATTCATGCTAATAAACTCATAAATACTAGGCAATATGGCTTTACAGGGTTCATAGCCACATTTCAGTTAAAAAAATAAGCACCTATAAGCACTTTTCAAGCACATTTTAAGAAAAAAAAAATAAGCACCTGTCTAATTACATTATACACAACTGCATAACTGTAAAAATTAAACTCGTAATTTAAATATGAGAAATGCAGTATTTATTAAGAGAGAATAAGCATTACCTCAACCATGGAAAGTAATTACTTTTTTTTTTAAATTTTAAATAACATTTCAATTTACAGAACTAGTTTACAATGAGAGAAAAAAAAAAAAAAACTATGCAGGACTAAACTATACTACAAGATTTAATGATGAAATTTCAGTTCAAAATAGAGGAAATAAATAATAATAAGGCATATTTATTCTATTCGCTTGGAACTTAATAATAAATACAATTTATTTTTCCACTCGATATTTAACTAATCTAAATCTAAATTCTGAACATTTTCTAAATTTTCATCGTATATCAGTTTTTCCTTAACGGATATTGCAAGCAAAGTAATTTAAGTAAAAAAGAGGAACATTTCTGAAATCGGAAGACAGAAACTTGCTTCATGCAGTCATCTTTTAACAGTAAAAGCTTAACTACCCGCATACTTGAAAATTGGCTATTCGGACAGTCGAGCGTAATTTGAAAAAGAGGAGCGGAGGGGGGATAGACTGCAGCCGTTCTTTGGACTTTTCCGCTAAATAAATGCTTTTTACATTTCGATATGTGCATCAAATAAAAACAAACCAACGGAACAGAAAAATATTCTGCTTAGCAAGCACAGTAAAACTCTTTTAAGTGTTCATAAACAAATTTCGGACCGAACATCAAAATTATTTATCTCTGCACAATATCGCAAACGTTATTGCGCAATACGTGCACCGTAATTCTTCCCTACATGATATTATGCAATCGGATTCAACAGCTGTCGGTATTGGGAGAATAAAGAACTAAATAAAGGAAAAGAAAGACTTACCAATCTGGGGTGTTTTTCATTCTAATTTTCAACAGACTGCGTTAAATTTCTGGAATAGAATCATTCTTCGCTTGGGTTGGTAGACCACAGAACTTTTAGTCCTATCCTATTGGAAAGTGACAAAAAAAAAAAAAAAAAAAGGTCCGTTGTTTGTTTTGCAGCGAACTGTAACAGTTTCAATTTTCGAGATTTTGCAGAGAAAGGGGAGAACCTCCCAACCTTCGTACTGTATAATGTGTTGTTTTTTGACTATTCGATTACTTTCCCTTTATTTAAGCCGTTCCGAATATTATTAATTAGAAAGCTAATCTGTGTTAAAACACAACCATTTTTGGAAGTTTACTATACTTCAGCAGTTACTGCAACTATGTTATTATAAACATTCATACATATGCTCATAATATAAGCATAACGATCATAATAATCACGAATATGAACTGACCAAGCGGAACGAGAATGCACATTATTAAGATCTTGATAGAAATTCAAACGTGTGTAATATTTGGGTGGGAGGAAAAGAATGCTGAATGTATTGGAATTTTCTACTGCTTTCGCAATTCTTTGACCAACAGAATGACGGGCACCCGTCTGTACTCTCCGCGCATACCAAAGGTTATGTTAAGGCAGAGAAAGGAGGAAAAGCTATTTCCGGGAGTATGATTCACCATCTGACATTCCATATTAGGAAGAAAAGTTGTTTATTTAGTTTCAGCTTTGGTACGGGGAAAAACTGCGCGTTCATTAAAAAAAAAGCACTAAAAGCAAAAAGTAAGCACTAAAAACAAAAAAATAAAAAAAAAAAAATAAATAAACGCTTTAAAGAAAAAGTAAGCACCTACAAGGGCCTTTATATTTTATTTTCAAATATAAGGACTTATAAGCACTTATAAGGACCGCTACGAACCCTGCTTTATATCAGGAACGTCAGTGGATCATGCATTGAATCACCTACGGAACACGGCACTTAGAAACAATTAGAATAAACTGCCTGCTGTTGTCATCAGCATAGACATTCAAGGTGTCTTCGATTCATTATGGTGGCAATATTTTGAAATGTCTCAAAGACATCAATTGCCCCAAAACTTTATTTGATTTGATCTACAGCTACCTGAGTGAAAGATAAATTCAAGCTACAACGGACGGAGGCGTCCACATGCAAATGATGACGAAAGGCTGCCCGCAGGGCTCCTGCCTAGGTCCAATCCTGTGGAACTTGGTGGCCAGATACCACGCTGAACCTGTTTGATGATGATGATGAAACTTGAGAAATTATAGCGAATGCTGATGACTTCTTGTTTATTTCAAACGGACACAGCCACAAAAGTTGCGAGGTAAATTCCCAAAAAGCGTTAGACAAAATAATCTGCTTAGGCAGTGAACATAAGCTCACAATTTCAACATCAGAAACAAAAGGAATGCTGATTAGCCCAGGAAAAAAGCACGAGCATACCCCGTTCGTAAACCTTCATGGCAGAAACATACCATTCGTGAGACATTTCCGCTACTTGAGTGTGATTATAGACGGCAGCTTCTCCTGGCTGGCTCCCTCACATCAAGGATCTTAAAGAAAGGCTGTATAAATTGTCTAATACAATGCGGAGAACAGCTGCTGCTATCTGGGGTGTCTCCTCACAGATGGCTCAAGACATGGTATGTCACGCTGAGGGCATAGCTCTTCATGGCGTTTCCATATGGGGGCATCAATGTCACGATTAACATGTAACATGCATTGAACTCCGCGCAAAGACCATTTCTTCTGGGCATCTGCAGAGGATTCCGTACCTCTCCAACAACTGCATTAAATGTATTGGCAGGGCTTCCGCCCCTGCACTTGATAGTACAAGGCGAGAATGTTGTGGTGAGAGCAATCAGACAAAAACAAGACGTTACTATTTGGAGTAAGACTTATGTATCCTTGGACTACGAGAACCACACTGCCACTCTCCTTGCCACCTTGCAAACTTTGATACAGAAGTAAACTGTAATCCTACACGTGCATTACAATCCTCAGCCGTCTACACTGATGGCTTGAAAGGAGAACTCGCGACTAACAGTGCCTGTTGTGCAATGGACGGTGACCACATAATCCATTCCTGGGCTAAGAAGCTTCATCCCAGTAACTCGGTGTTTCAGGCAGAACTTACAGCCCTAAAGGCATCTCTGGACTTTACTGCTACCAATGGCAGGTTTAAAGTAATTTACACGTGCTCAATGTCAAGCTTGCCGGCCATCCAGGGCGGCTACAGTAGACACTCCATTGTCAGAGGCATGCAAAAACTTTTAATTTTATTCCTGCAAGTCTGAGGCCCAAGCTTCAATGGGTTCCAGCCCATACGGGGATTAAAGAAAATGAAGCAGCAGAAATGTTTGCGAAAGGCGCAGCCAATGAACCCCACGCGAGTAGCATTAGTGTGCCCCTTCCGCACTCATATATGAAAAACGCTCTAAAATGCAAACTAATGAAGCAATGGCAAAATTGGGAGACAAGCACCACAGGCATAAGACTGTATAATTTCCAACCAAACATTAACCAGAATTTAAATAACAGTTCTTCGCACCTCACACAGTATCTGACAGGGCATGGCCCATATATGTCCTATCTTTACAGATTTCGCCTAAGAGACAGTGATCAATGTATTTGTGGCAGCACTGGTGACGCAGAACACCATCTGATTGCCCGCACACAGCGAATTCACATTTAAAAAGACTAGCTGCAATCAATATGACGGCGTGGTTAAAGAACACAATTAAGAATAAATATGAGCTCAGCCGCATTAAAGACTGTACTACCATTGCTAAAAGCATTGCAGACAGCCTGGAGTGACTTCTTTCCTCGGACACCGTGCCATCAGCAGAACATCTGTACATGATTATATAGCATATCCTTAATATATCTGTATGCTAACATGTACCATAATAGCGAAAAGCGTTCCCCTTAGTCTCAGAACTCCCTACCATGCACCTTCTTTTCATGTTCTAGACCTTATTTCAATGTTCAATTTGTTTAGCATGGCCAATTCCCAGAGGATACAGTACTAAGCTCTTTATTTATATTTATTTATGCATTTATTTTTAACTCCATCGACAGGATCCAACAGACTGGAAAGCACCTAACCCAGTGCGCTAACTGTTCCGTCGATCGCGAAAAGAAAGTAATTGGTCCTATAGGTATCGTAGCCGTATCCAGCCTTCATGTGCCTTCAGTAATTTCGAGAAGCACTACAAATTTCTGGGCGGCCGAGGGAAACTGTATAAGAACGTCAAGAGAATGAGTTTCTCAGTAGTTGTTAGTACAGAGCGACTTCGGAGCACTGAGATATCCGTAAGAGGCGTTGTGTTTAACGTTCTTAGTAGTTTTGAGTGCAACTATTGATTATACCCTTTGATACTGAGAAGAGTTGTACGAGTATTTTTGTGGAAAGTTCCAGAACTGTGAAGTGTTTCTTTTGGTAAAATAAATTGTATCTATCTATCATCGGTTCTGTGTGCATTCAATCCATTACGAAACCGTACGTACGCAACAGTTGACTAAAACTGCAATTCTAAATTACTAGTAAACGGAACAGAACAACACGCTGCTTCACATCAGAAAGTTGAAAAAAGAGCGCAATTTGCTATGTTAACTGAACTTAGGTTTTTCGGAATCTAAGTCTTTCTCCTTTTGCTGCTATTTCAATAAAAGAAAACCACTATAAGCAGCATCTTGTTCCAAATACATATGTCTTACGACTTTAATTATTCTTTAAATTCAGATAAAAATGTTAACCTAAACAATCACTCAAGAGCCGAAAGTGTTGTCGTGGCTAATGTAAAATCAATGTACTGTCATTGGTTATGCTGTGATTTCTTAGCCAGCACTTTTTCTTTTTACGTTTTTATGTGATTACGGCAAAGCCTCCAGGGCTATTTTCCTAAAAGGAGAGATGCCTTTGCAGAGGACTTTCTAAGGAAAACTGGCTCGTCTACACGTTACACAATGGGAAAACCTTAGCCAGCAAGTGTTTAAAAGTGACATACAGGAACCTCAATTAGTTGGGAGAAAAATCGCTTTTACAGTACACCTTTTTTTAGCATTATATTCTCCATTTCTAAACTTTTCATACGAAAAAAAAATTGTTGGTGCTCCTGAGGTCCGGATACTGGACGTCCGGCTACTGTGTTAAGCTGTTTTAAGGACTTTATCTTCAAAAGTTACAGAAAAGCATAAACCAAAAATGAAAAAGTAATGCTTACGAGGGAGGCAGACTGGGTTAGGGTACCATTTGCCTTTCTGGCATATTACCGCAAGAGCTGATGAACCCCCTAGAACTGAATATCCATCGAAGCAACGAAGATGATACATGCGACGTGATGATATTTCTGTTCCGACAGGTATCTGCGATGAAATAATATGCATGAATATCTACTAAAGAAGTACATATTAATTTTAAAAACGAATTCAAAGTTTTCACCTACTAATTATTATAATAATATAAATTATACAGAAAGGGGTGCAACCTGTGCGTCACACATACACACACGCATAATTTCTTTCTTTTCTTTCATTTGCAGTTGCTCTATCATAAGGAAATTCACTAAATAAATACTCTTCGATAATTCATTTATCTTCTTCGAAATGTATGTTGTTAGCAATAAATACGTGCAATGAGTTACGAGAGATAATGGTGCTGGTTCCAAAATAAAACTAATTAAGTAGACCACACAAATATTTAACTATTTACATAAACGTACAAAGTTACACGTTAAGTGCTCCATTAGCACAGACAAAGTGGAACGAGCGAACGCGCCATAGGTCCACTGGGTACATTCTTCAACAACCAACTAAACTAAATTTGGCTGCTCTCACAACAGGGCATTGATCCTTGGAGAGCACTATATTAAACTGAACATTCCGGCCCCCATTGAAACAAGTTTCAATAATGCCATAAAAATTTACAATGAATTCAAGTTTACACATGCATATAAAACACGCAATAAAATGGAATTTAACACTAATTATTTCAATTACAATTAAAATTCAGTAGCATGTAATAAAAAATAAAATGTCACACATACAAATATTATACTTGCACTAAAGAATAATGTCCATTCATAACATAAAAATTTTATATTTGATAGTTGTCTGGTCAGGGCAAAATACTTAATTTTGTAATAGGGCTTTTAATAAGACCCTTTGCCATGCGTACACAAACTACTCTAACTCTTTTATCCAATTCGGGTATAACTTCTGTAACTTGACCTAAAACCCAGTGACAAATAGGAAAATTGTCTTCCTTTACGAGCACCATAGTTCCAGATTTAACGTTATCTTTTTTAAATTGCCATTTCGTTCGCTCATGAAGTTGCGATAAAAAATCCCATTGCCACCTTTTCCAAATATTTTGAGCCATTTTGGTGACTCTTTCCCATCTGGACAATGTCAGGCTTATTTATAATTTCTGGTTCTACAGGGGCTGTTATAGAATGGCCAATTAAAAAATGACCAGGAGTTAACGCATTAAAATCCCTTGCATCTGAAGAGAGAGGTGAAATTGGTCTGGAGTTTAATATTCCCTCTATTTGCATTACTAAAGTTACGAATTCTTCAATAGTTAATTTTGAATTCCCAACTGCTTTTTTTAAATGCATTTTGAACGATTTAACGCCCGTCTCCCAAAACTCACCAAAATGTGGTGCTCTAGGGGGTATAAATTTCCACTGAATCTCCTCTGACAACAAATAGTCAGTTAATCCTTGTTCTGGTACTGTGGCTAATTTAAACAGCTTGCTTAATTCATTTCAAGCTCTACGAAAGTTTGTAGCATTATCGCTAAATATGGTTGAGCTTTTCCCTCTCCTAGCGAAAAATCTCTTTAGGGTAGCAATTAATGCCTCCGAAGATAAGTCTGAGACAATTTCTAAGTGAATTGCTTTTGTAGCAAGGCACACAAATACTGCAACATACATTTTTTGAAAAACTCCTTTTCTTTGACTTTTTGCCTTTATAAGAAACGGACCACAAAAATTGAGTCCACACTTGTTAAAGGTTGATTCAATTGACACTCGTTCAACAGGCAGATAACCATTATCAGATTTATTGGTACAGGTCTGTGTTTGAAACACTGTACGCATTCATGTACTATTTTTCTAGCAAGATTCCTGCCGCTGATGGGCCAAAATTTTTGTCTAACAGTATTCAATAGAGCTTCTGGTCCAAGATGCAAATATTTTAGATCATAACAGTACATGATCAAATAATCAACCTATGTCTAGCTGGCAAAATGATTGGATATTTACAATCATAACTTACCTGAGATTGCGCAAGTCTGCTACCGACACGTAAGATTCTATCATTATCGATAAATGGATTAACGATTTAAGCTTTCTCCTAAAAGGTACCTGGCTATCCCTCTTAAGTGACTCAATATCAGAATAAAGCTCACCTTTCTGCACTTCCCAAATCAATGTTAACTCGGCCCCTTTCCGTTCCTCTAAGGATATAGGCCCTGAAACCCTTTCCTTATTCCTAATGATTCTGAAGAACCTAAAAATAAAACTACAAATTTTCATTAATTTCATATAATTATTTGTTCGATTTAAGAGAGAGGTTAAATTAGAATTATTTTCTAATATTGCAAAATTAGAGTCTGATAAACAGTTTAGTCCCTTGACATAGTCCTTGTCAGTGCTAGGTTCAAGAGGTTGTTCTGGATAATGCATATCCTAACGGAGAAGGTCTGGTTCATTCCACCAGATATCACACTTAAGAATGTTATTGGCATCCAGTACACGCAATATGACATCAGCTGCGTTACATTCAGATGGCACATATTTCCATTGGTATGACCCCGTAAGCTCTTGTATTAAAGCAATTCTGTTGCTCACGAAAGTTTTTAGTAAGTGTGGTGATTTTCTAATCCAAGCAAGAGAAATCGTAGAATCAGACCAAAGAATTACTTTTTCTGTTTTAAATTCAACGAAGATATCACTTTATCCATCAATCTGGATAATAGAAGGCAACCTGACAGTTCCAATGTAGGAATTGATAAGGTTTTTATATGTGCAACTCGTGACTTGTTACACAAAAGTCGAACGGTTGGCAATCTCAAAACTAGTAAAGCTTGAACATAGATTGCAGCTCCGTATGCCGAAGAGGATGCATCTGCAAATCCATGGAACACTATGTGATCTTCCTGGAATACAAATCTAGGAATCTTAAGATTACTTAGTTCAGAGAGCGTGGATACGGAATTAATCCACTCCTTGGACATAGAATCTGGCAAAGTGTCATTCCAATCGAGTTTAGCAAGTCAGAGCCTTTGCATGAATATTTTGGTCTTTGTAACCGCTGGCCCAATTAAACCAATGGATCGAACTTTCTCGAAATAAGTGACAGAACATCTCGTTTACTATAACTGTTAGAGTGAGTAATAGCTATTGTAGACAAAAACAGTCAATCTGAGGATTCCATAAGACACTAAGAGTCTTTACAGACGAAGATTCTTGCTGCTCTGCAAAAGTGTATTCTGAATGAGCGGTAACCTTATTTTCAGACAAAAGGAGATCTGGACGATTTGCACGCCATTTATGCAATTCCATTTTTCCTAATTTTAACAAATTTATTAATTGGGATCGTAGAACTCTAGCTTTTTCGAGTGATGATTCTCCAGAAAGTATGTCGTCGACATAGAAGTCAGTAAGAGCGACGGACGATGCTAGAGGCAAGTTTTGGCTTTCATCTATAGCTAACTGATTAAGAGCTCGAGTTGCTAGATAGGGAGCGTTTGACGTCCCATATGTTACAGTGTTGAACTTATAAGTTTGCACTGGTGCATCAACACTGTCCTTCCATAGAATTCTGAGCAAGTCTCTTTGTGGAGGATGGACTAGAATTTGTCGATACATTTTTTGTACATCTGCTGTGAAGGCGGTGTTTTCTAAATCTAACCATTATAGAAAATAACTCCTGCTGTGGAATTCTGCCTTTCAACAAAATTTCGTTTAATAACAATCCCGATGTTGTGGCAGTTGAGGCGTTAAAAACCACTCTTAAACGTGCACTACTTTTCTCTGGTCTATAAACCCCGTGTTAAATATTTGCATAATCGTCTGTAGTAACGGCAACCGCCGTCAATAAAAGGTGGTGCTTTTCTTGGTAGCGGTGCAGTTTATTTTCAGTTCGAAGCAGTGCAGACCTGCCCAGAGGAGATTCGAGGGGATGATAGTTTCCAGTCCAGTCCAGTTCAACTTAAATGGCGAGTTATGCCAGAGGGACCAGACGGATTTTTGTCCTTATAAGATGTGTTCTTTTCCTCAGTCGCCGAATAGCTGACAGTTCAAGGCATTTCTAGGAATTTGAATGTGCGGGTATTTTTCCACCTAAGATGTTAAGTTATCATCATTTTGGAAATTTTAGTTGAATAAACCTTTAACTTTGGACAAGGTTTGTGTTCTTCAGAAAATCAAGATTCGAAGTCAGATATATAAAATAGCATTAACATAGGTTTTAACGTGAAGAACCAACATTGGTAAAAAAGGTGAGGCAGGTAGTACGAATCATTTATGGATTCAGATCCCTCAGCTAGTTCCATATGCTTTAAATCCTTGTATTCTTGCATGAATTCTGAGTACAATCGTTGTAAATTCGAGTCCGGACCCAATTGCTGCCAAACTCGATTAAGTCATTTCTCTGCTAAATTTCTAGATTCGCCCAACAATTCATGGACATGCATACAACGTACTGACCTTCAGAGGTTCTATAAGTCTCATTAAAATGTTTTTCGCGATATTTCTCTTCAGTACTAAGTGCTGAATCCGGAAAATTAATATTTTCTACCTCCCAGAATTTTTGCAATGTTTCTTCAATTTTTTCATTTTGTGTAAGCAGACCACAGTACTGTGATTCAAGTGATGAATTATGCGCAATACCACTAACTACGAATCCCAAAACCGTTTTCTGGAACAATAAGTCTTTTGTCGTGCTGCCAACTTGACCCGATTTTAATAAGCCAAAGAAACATTCTGCACCGAATAATAAATCAGATTTCTCAGGTGTGTTAAATCTGTAATAGGCTAAGGAAATATCCCTGGGGATGTCAATATTTTCAATAGGCATGGGGGTAAGGGGTGTGATTTCTATCATTTTGGAAACAATAAAAAAATCAAGTTCTCTAGAGAATGTTTTTCCGTTATTGGCAATTGAAGTCCTCAATTTATAATTTAAAGTAACATCGGTTCAATTTAGTCCTGAAATCGGAGCAAAAACCTTTGTTTTTTTAATCCCTAATTGTTTCGCAAAAATAAGCCGACACACAGTTAATCTGTGAGCAGCTGTCAAAAAGAGCCTTTCCTTTGATGAATGTCCCCTTCGAAGTTTTCATCATAACAATTGCAGATGGCAAGATAACACTTTTATTCTTAGCTAATAAACAATTAGAAAGACTCGTCGCCTTCCCATTAGGCGCCGGAGGAATATCCCTATTACTCCTTCTAAAAATATCATTTCTGACAAATTTTGTTATTCTGTGGCTATTTGTGAAAAACGGATAATTTTGCTTAAGCCTATGATCGGCTATTAACAATGAAGAAAGCTCAGATCGTGTAAATTTACGAATGCTAGAGAAAAAACTTAAACATGATGTCGGGGTATTAATTTTTTAAATTTAATAGTTAAAAATACTTTGTTTCTTTACGTACCACCTGTTTCTCTTGTGCGTACCACCAGAGCTGCGATTCTCCACTGGTAAGCGTACCATTGGTTGAGAATCGCAGCTCTGGGTTAAGCAAGAATGTAAATACGGCATAAAAAAAGCATCAACATAAACAAACTGTTAGAAACTTAAATACGTCACCCTGATTAGCATATCAGATAATCAACAATTAATGGTCCAATACAGATTTACAACTACAGTTTTAAAATGCTCATTATATTCTCACAAATAACATAACTAATCACATAGCTTCAATGATAAATAATTTGCATTTTCCTTACCTTTTGAGCCACATTTTTGTACATGATATACTACATTCAAACCCCGCTATAACGAATCTGGCTTATAAAAAAGGAAATTTTTAGTATTTATACTTCCTTGTACGAAGTAAATAGGAAGTATTGTAATCGCGAAAAGTTTCAGGCAACATATTTCAACGAAAATATCTATTTTGACTGCTATCGAATGCAATTTAACGATGTTTTTGTGTGATATCTGCGCGTAAGGACAAAATAAGACACCTTTCCTCCAAAAAAATTATAAAACTGCTTTAAAATTAATTCTGAAGAGAATTTTTCGTGGCGTCTGAACGAATGTATGTACGTACGTATCTCACATAACTCAAAAACGAGTAGCCTCAGAATTTTGAAATTTTGTATATAGGACTGCTATAACATGTAGATGAGCACCTCGTATTTTGGTTGCAATCGGCCGCACCAAACGTATATAAATATATTTATATATATATCCACTCTGTTACCCGGCTCAGTGATCTCAGTTTCTTTACTCTTATATGCTTGTAAATTGTACATTTTTTGCTTTAAAAATGACTGAATTATGTTGTTTTTATCTTTAGGTTAAGGCTTTTATGCCTTTCGTAATTCTGGAAGCAATATTTGTACAATTATCAACAATTTAAAATCTGTTTAAGCGCGGTTAAGTTTTAAATAACATGGCGGACATATTTGTTTACATTTGAAACAGCAGAATTGTAGATTTGTTGCCAATCTAGAGAGACTAAGCTTTGCAAAACAAAAATAATGCCTTCATTTATTATTGCGAATTAAATGATGCTTAATCCTTTCTGGAATTTTTTCGAGGAAATAAGTGTTTAAAATTTGCGTTGTAATTTTTAATGCAGATATTTTGAGTTTTTATGTATTTTTGCCTTGTCGCGAAGTGAGAGCTGAATTAATTGAATGAGAAATACTAAATCGTCTGTGAAAAACTGTTTCTTTTCTGTTTTCTTTGCTTAATTTCTTTGATACATCGTTTTAGCTTTGTTATAGTATTTGAATAGAACATGTGGCAATGATAAGAGAATTCTTCAAATGATATAAATTTTGTGCTTTCAGACTGTTGTTATAGTAAACAAATACAGTGAATTTTAAAGAGTGCATTTATTCTATTGTGGTTTATGCACAGTCGACGAAGTAGATTTAATTCAATCCAATCAATTTAAATGAAATTCAAGAAAAAAACACGTATAACTTAATATTACGTACAAGGAAGTCATGTTGTATACACATCAGATTTTTTTTTTTAGTTTAATTCAGTTTCAGTTTAGTTTAGCCTAGTTTTTTTTTAGTTTTTTCAAGTCCAGTTTCTTATAGTTTAGTACGGTATTTTTTGTTTAGACTTATTTACTCTTGGTGCACGTTTTTAATTTTGCACCAAGAGCATTTGGCGAAATTGTTAATTTTGGATAACCTATTTTCCTTGCCTTTCATTGTGCATGAGAAGGAAAAAAGGTGCATAAAAATCTGTTTACACATTTGACGTTATTGTTGATTAAAGAAAATGATGCCAAATTTCAAAACGCACTAATATGTTAATTCACATATATCATAGGAAATTCTAAATAAAATATGCTTAGAAATACACATACTTTAAGATGACGGTAAACATTTCATAGGTTATAATTCAAAAATTTTTCGAATAATTTATAAAAATTATTGAAAATATAAATTTAAAAAATAACTCAGAATATAGCTGCGAATTTTTGTTGGATTAAGCCTAAATTTTGAACTGTCAAAGAATTTAAAGAAAATTCAAAGTAATTAATCAAGTAAATTTAGTAAAAAAAGGGATATTTATAAATTTATACCAAATTCAATTAATACAGCATAATTCTGAATTTTTACAAAATCTGGCACTTAATAATTTGAGTCGTAGAATCAAAATATGAAAAAAAAAAAAAAAAAAAGAAAAAGAAAAAAAAAAAAAGAGGTGTTCCATTTTATGTCAAAACACCTATGTTAGAACAACGTTATATATGAAATATATCCTAAATTGGGCATTCCAGATATGAAAAACACAGGTTAAACTTTGTGAAACAACCCAGAAGAACAGGAGATAAACTGCCCTATTTTTACTTCCTTGTACAAAGTAAAGGAAGTATTAGAATTCCGAAAAATTTCAGGCACCATATTCCAACGAAAATATCCACTTTGGCCACTTCCGAATACATTTGAACGATGCTTTTGTGTAACATGTGTATGTACGAAGAAAGCAAAGGACCCATTTTCCCAAAACGGATTGAAAAATGGACTTAAATGGATTCAGAAGGGATTTATTTTCGTGGCATCTGTACGTAGGTATGCACCTCGCTTAACTCAAAAAGGAATAACCTCAGAGCGATGACATTTTGTATATGGAACTACTTTAACATGTAGTTGTCCACCTCCTTTTTTGGTTGCAATCGACCGCACCGAAAGATATATATATACAAGCTTATAGCTTAGATGAAGAAGATTAGAAGCTTGTATATAGCTTAAATGTTTCATTCTTATATGTTGGTAAGTTGTACATTTTTTGCTTTACAAGTGATTGAATGATATTCTTCTTATGCTCCATTTAAGGTTTTTATGTTTTTAGATAATCTGCATGCAATAGTTGTAGACTTATCAACAATTTAAAAGTTGTTTAAATGCTACTAAGCCTCACAAAGCAGCCATTTGTTAACATTTGCAGGTCTTAGTAGACTAATAAATTGAGCTAATTTTTGCTTTTTCAGTATCTTTTTGCGCTGTGGGAGCAAAAGTAAAATTTTAGTCTATTTCACAGAAAATCTGCTTTCTTGCCATCTAGCCGAATTACTTCTTTTTGTGTAGAAACTCTAATTTTAATTGCAGAAACTGTTCTTTTAACAGTTTTAATTGTTCTTTTATATTTCTTTGATTTTACAATTTTTAATGAAGACGTTATAAACTTTTATATAATTTTGTCTTGCCGCCAAGTGAGAGCTGAATTAACTGAATGAGAAATATATATATCTAATGAAATTCGAGGAAATAAGCTTAAATTATTTGCAGCAAAAAATACGTATAATTTAATAGGCTCTGAAAGGAAGTCGTGGTTTACACATAATTTATTTTGGTGTGTGTGACCAGAGTGTCAATATTAATTAGCTTTTCTTGTTTATTCATCATTCAGGTTTACATTTTTTTATGTAATAATCCATTTTTCTTCTCAGATCGGATATAGCGAACCGAACTTCTGATGCCTTAGAGTTCATTATAGGGGGTTCGACAGTATTTTAAAAATTAATAAACAATTTTTTGGAACACAAAAACTGAATAACTAAATTACTTCTTCGTATTCTTCATCTCGCATCCATCCGCTGAGCCTGAAATACGCCGGTCCAAGACGTCGCACTGTGAATGCTCCATTACGGATTCTAGGAATTTCACAACTTTCTGAAATGAAAATTATGAAAATTTAAGGAAAAAAATTGGGGAAACGTTTCCTTTGAAACTTATAATTATTTTTCCATTTACATTTAAATGAGTAATCCTCCCTTTAAAAGGAAGCATTTTTGAGTCGTACCACAGTTGAACTTACGATCAAATTTTATTTTATTAAATATAAATATAAAAACTTACATCTATTATAGAAAATATGACATTTTAGTTGCGTTTGAAGAGCAATTGTTAAGTTTTCTTAATATGAATATAGAAGTTCTTACTCAGAATCGAAAAATGTACACTATAACACGGTAGGGACAGTGTGTTATCAGTAAAGCTTTGTGTTGCCACTCTGCGAAGCGTAAGCTGTAAATGTTTGAAATTTAATCAGAAAACACGGCGACAAAAAAAAGTTTTGCCACTGCCCGAAATTAAAATATCTTTATCTCCCACGCGGCAATGTTTTGCGGTAAGAGAAACACAAGATATTTAATTTTTCTTTCAAATTTTTTATTATTAATTAACAAGCTAAGCTATTTAAAAGCAATAAACGCAGATTCATTTCTTCAATTGTTATTAATAACAAACTCGATCCTTTAAATAGCCCTAGTTGGATTCATTGAAATCATCAATACGTATATATGGAAAAAAAAAAAAAAGCGCGTCCGTTTGTTTGTTTATGAGTGGGTATTTCAACACACGTATACACTTTTATTCCGATCTTAGAAATATTTCGAACACTCGACCTTCAAAACCAGAAGAAAGTATGCATAACAGTTCAATAAGCCAGCCATCCCACGGCACCATACTCAGGGCATTTACGTTAGAATGTTGCGCTCATGAAACCCATCTTAAATTCACATCGCCGTTGTTGCATTTCCGCTATGAATGGAAGTTATACATGGTAAAAAGGAGTTCATAATACATCATTTACCCAAAACAAATATTAATAGTTCTAATCATTTTCAATTTTGACATTTCGTCGCCATTGTAGCCTTCCCGCTATCAGTTCTTGCTAAAATTACTAGATAGCGCAGTTTCCGTTTACTCTTTAGCCCAAAATGCAGCCAAAATGAAGCTCAAAGGTCATGGATTTTCCCAAGGTAATTCTGATATGAAATTTGTTTTGTGTGACATCCCTGACTTTCAGTCTGGTTAAAAGCAGCTACTCCCTTTTTGGCTTCTTGCTTACGTCACTTGTAAGCAAGTGATGTAAGCGGTGTAAAGATCCTAACCCTGTTTGATTATGTCCTCCGATTTTCGCTGTTGTGCTCTTTGAGTCGCGAGGAACAGGCTTCAGAAATGCCTCAAAGACTTTTTCCTCAGAGCTCAGGATTCCAGAATAAAGTGATCGAATATTTGGATCCTTCTATATACATCATACCATAATGTTATATTTTAATTTTACGCATTCTCTTTAAGTCTTTATAAGTTAAAAAAATGAAAGGCACACACTTACTTTCTCGGCACGGAGATAATACACTTTCATTCCACTTTCCTTCAAAGCAAAACGGCCGCTCGCCAGTCGGAGTATGTTCATAATCACACACAACATCCAGATATTCATTGTGACTGGTAACTTCTCCAGATTCGAGAGATACGCCCATTTTCTTTCTTAGGTCTTTCAAGTAGCACCTACCTAAATAAAACATTCAATTCTTTACCTGGTGTGTTACAACAGGAAGTATATAAACATCATTTATTTCAATGATAACATAAATACAGGCTCAGTTATACAGAACTCAATTATAAGTTTAGGGCTCGGTTTCATGTGTGTTTGTGCAACCTGATGCTTTTTCACTTTTTTTCGTTACAAAAACAAAATATTCCGCTACCTGAGTGGTTTTCAAACTATGAGCAGCGACACCACCTCCCTCTTCTGGAGTTTTGCATGTGATTCAAAATTGAAAAAAAGTTCAACAAATGTAAAATGTAACTCTGAGACAAATGGCAAACTGCCAATGGTTCATTAGAAATGAAGCAATCCACAATGAATTGGATATTAGTAAGATTAGCAATTGTATTTCTGAAATTGCAAAGATATTTTTATAAACATTGCCAAAGTAAATAATACTTATATATATATATATGTAATAAAAAAATTCCATAATCAAGAATACACTTAAAATTCTAACTGTATGTTCTTTTCATTTTTAATGGCGACGTTCTCTTATTTGAAAGTACGTGGAATTAAATCCACAGCCCCGTAGTCAAGTTGTTTTTCCGCCTTTTTTCGTACAGTTTTAGAATGTTCTGGAAATATTTCAAGCGAACTGGATTGGCTGACGAGGCTGACGTCATTTCTTGGAAGCTCCGCCTTTCCAGAGGCTATAAAATGACTCGCAAAAAGAATATCGGGGCTTTTTCTTAAATGTCATGATGCAGTAAACTTCATACAAAAAGTTATTAGTAATTCTTTTTATTTACTCCGGATATCTGATTTTGTAACTGCTATTTCTCCTGAATAATAAATAATGGATCCTGTTTTTTAAACTTATGGTCTGATTATTTAAGCTACGACTACATTTATGTGTTACAACAGGAAGTATATAAACATCATTTATTTCAACGATAACAATGCTTTTTCATTTTTTTTCGTAACAAAAACAAAATATTCCGCTACGTGAGTTGTTTCCAAACTATGAGCCGTGACTCCACATTCCTCTTTGCAGGGAAAATTTTGTAAAAGGCTTCATAATTAACTGAACTAAGGCATTTGACCTAACTATGTTATGTTATGTAGAAGTGAGGGGACCACCTAATGTTTACCCTAAGTAAGCAGGTATTAGCCCCACACACTAACTAGAAAACTAACAACAATCTGGCATCATTCCTCGAGTCGTGATGGAAATTGTGACTCCAGTGAGCACTACAAGTACTGCCACCGGCGGCGGCATCAACGGTACTCCTAACCTTTCAGCGTTAAATTAGCTCAAGTAAGGGATTAAATTACATGATATACATTGCGATATACATAGTTGTGCAGGTCCCCATATTTCAAGATGTTATCTATTGTAGTGGGTACTGGCAACATATTTCAGGACATTATATACTGCATTACAAACAAGCATGTTGTTTCCACGTTACAAGTCATTTTTGTAAACATGATCTGTTTACTATCAGAATTAATTAAGAACTATAAAATTGTTTACAGAGCTTACATATAAATACTCTTTTAACCCCTTCGTGCCGACTGTCACGTATACGTGCCAGCAACGAACACACTTATCTACCGGCCGACACGCAGGCGTGCCAGAGCATTGTTGCATTCTCTACCGACTGTCACGTATTTGTACCGGCACCTGGGAACGATTTTCAAACTATAATTTCTGCCACAAGATGGCACTGTATGTCCATATGGTTTCAGATACATGTAAATTAGACCTTCTACTCAAAATGAGAGAAGCATGACTCACATACACGTGTTTTTGATCATATAAACAAACGGGGAAATAAATGTTTCCGAATGGCGTGATTTATGACGTCTCTTTAAATCGCACTTTATTCGCACGTGGTAGTTGTTTACTGTAAGTAGAAGTTTTATATGCGCTAAAGCGTTGAGTATTTCCATTTACAGTTCAGTTTTTAGAAAATAATTAGATCTTGTTAGACGTGAATTCTTTCTGTTTTTACCATTTCAATGTCGAAGCGTCGAAAATGTTTAACAGAGCATGAAATAGCAGAAATGATGCAAAATATTTCAGATATTGATTCTGAAATTCTGATATTGATTCTGAAAGATTAACTGAAAGACATTTTCCAAAACTTTGTTCAGAAGAGACTGATAAGAAAATGAGACGACGATGCTTCGTTTGTTCACATTCCCGGAAAAATCCTCCAAAACGGCAAATGAGTTATTACGAGTTCAAGGAATGTGACGTAGGACTGTGTGTAGATCCCTGTTTTGAAATTTTTCATACGAAAAGAGAATTTTAAGTAATATATTTAGTTTTCAGATTATAATGTTAAAAGTCATAAAATGGTGAGTAATTAAAATAAAATGTGTAAAATATGCATTTAAACAAGAAATAAGGTAATTAAAGTATATATATATAAATATCTATAAAGCATAAGCCATTTAAATACTCTATAGAGCATTATTAAACAATGCGTTGATACTTCGGAAATTTCATGGATTTAGGCTTAGTAGCAAAAAAGCCCCCGGCCCTGGAGAGACGCTCGCGGAAGACACTGCCGGCCTCCGTGATAAGCGCGCGTTTTCGCTACCCGGCTCAAAGGGGTTAAAGTTGTGCTGAAACTTTACCAGCTCAATTTTGATGATTCATTATTTGTTTTAACGTATGTTTTTATGTTAATTGATTTTCAGAAATTATGTTATTGTCAAGTAGTACATTGTTATTTGCATGTAAAAATTGATCATGACATTATAAATTGTGGTGGCTAGAAGCAACTTATTTCTAGTGTATGGATCATGCCTACAATGATGACTTGTATTTTACATAATTTAATTATTTACATAATACATTACATAAAAAAATTATTTACAAACAGCTGTCAAAATTTGAGAAGAATATAAAGTAATAAAAAAGACATAAATATATCTAAAAACGAAAGAAGAAAAAAAGAGCTTCATCTGCATACTTATGCGTACTACGTACTTTTAGATATATCTGCATACATATGCTGATACATTGCCAACTTACATTTGTCAGTTCATTGTATGCAAGTACATGTGTTTTTACAACAATTAATTTACATGAATTACATTCTATGATACATTACATTGTTGATACTTTACCAACTCAATGCTGGCATCGATTTTGCTGGACCGATTTAAGTAAAAAACATCAAAGGAAGTCAAAAAGCCTATGCAACATTATTTACTTGCGCTATCACTAGAGCCATACATCTGGAACTTGTACCAAATCTCTCTATGGAATTTTTCTTGATGGCATTCAAAAGATTCACATCTAGGAGAGGCAATTGTCAAGTAATTTATTCGGACACCGCAAAAACTTTTAAAAAGGGAGAAAAAGAACTGGAAAATTTCTCTAAACTATTGTCGAATGAGAAATTCCAAGATTTTCTGTCGAATGAAAGAATCAGTTGGAAGTTTATAATAGAATGAGGGGCTTGATGGGGAGGCTTCTACGATAGATTAGTAAAATCAGTGAAAGAGTGCTTAAGAAAAATTCTCGGTAAAGATTTACCAACGTTTCAAGAATTGTCAACGGTTTTAGCACAAGAGAAAGCAGTTTTGAATTCTCGTAGTTTGACATATGTATACATTGACCACAAGAAACCGTTGCCACTGAAGCCAGTCAATTTTTGGTTTTTGGAAACAAGGTTTCTACATTACCTATTAACATTAACTCCATTGTTAAAGATGGCTCTACCAAGTTCTCTCTGACCAAAAGAAAGATTTATCAAGATTTATTGGTTAGACAATTGTGGACTAAATGGAAAAAACAATACTTGATGGATCTTCGGACGGCTCATCAATTAAAAAATCCTAACGTTTATGATGATCTAAGAGTTGATGATCTTGTATTAATCAAAGGCAACAACAAGTGCAAACTTTTGTAGGACTGTGGTAGAGTGATGAACGTTTTCGTGGTCGTAATAACAAAGTTTGTTCTTGTGAACTAAAAACTGCTCATGGAACAATAATAAAATGACCAATTCAATTATTATATCCTTTAGAACTTTAAAAAAAAAATTTATTGTTTACTAATATGAATAAGATTGAATATGTTTTATGCAATTGTTTATTTTGCTAATTTTATTTCATATGATTAGATTAAGAATAGTTTAGATTTACTGATGTAGTGTCAAATTGTCCTTCATGTATCTTTTAGTAATTTCCAGAAGCGCTACAAATTTCTCGGCGGCCGAGGGAAAACTGTATAAGAACGGCCAGAACATGAGTTTCTCAGTAGTTGTTAGTACAGAGCGACTTCGGAGCACTGAGATATCCGTAAGAGGCGTTGTGTTTAACGTTCTTAGTAGTTTTGAGTGCAACTATTGATTATACCCTTTGATACTGAGAAGAGTTGTACGAGTATTTTTGTGGAAAGTTCCAGAACTGTGAAGTGTTTCTTTTGGTAAAATAAATTGTATCTATCTATCATCGGTTCTGTGTGCATTCAATCCATTACGAAACCGTACGTACGCAACAGTTGACTAAAACTGCAATTCTAAATTACTAGTAAACGGAACAGAACAACACGCTGCTTCACATCAGAAAGTTGAAAAAAGAGCGCAATTTGCTATGTTAACTGAACTTAGGTTTTTCGGAATCTAAGTCTTTCTCCTTTTGCTGCTATTTCAATAAAAGAAAACCACTATAAGCAGCATCTTGTTCCAAATACATATGTCTTACGACTTTAATTATTCTTTAAATTCAGATAAAAATGCTAACCTAAACAATCACTCAAGAGCCGAAAGTGTTGTCGTGGCTAATGTCAATTCAATGTACTGTCATTGGCTATGCAGTGATTCCTTAGCCAGCATGTTTTCTTTTTATGTTTTTATATGATTACAGCAAAGCCTCGAGGGCTATTTTCCTAAAAGAAGGAATGCCTACGTAGATGACCTTCTAAGGGAAACTGGCTCGTCTACACGTTACACATGGGGGAAAACCTTAGCCAACAAGTGTTTAAATGTGACATACAACATACAGGAACCTAAATTAGTTGGGAGAAAAATCGCTTTTACAGCACATTTTTTTTTCCCAGCATTATATTCTCCATTCCTAAACTTTTCATAGGGAAAAAAATTGTTGATGATCCTGAAGTTTGGATATTAGACTATTCCGGATACTGGACGTCCGGCTACTGTGTTAAGCTGTTTTAAGGCCTTTTTTTTTTTTTTTTTTTTTTTCCCAAAAGTTACAGAAAAGCATAAAACAAAAATGAAAAAGTAATGCTTACGAGGGAGGCAGACTGGGTTAGGGTACCATTTGCCTTTCTGGCATGATACCGGAAGAACCGATCTACCAGACCCTTGAGCTGAATATCCATCGAAGCACCTAAGCTGACGCGTGCGACCTGACGATATTTCTGTTCCGACAGGTATCTACGATGAAATAATATGCATGAATCTCTACTAAAAAAGTACATATTAATTTTAAAAAATGAATTCAAAGTATTCACCAAACTAATTATTATAATAATATAAATTATACAGAAAGGAGGTGCAACCTGTGCGTCACACATACACACATGTAAATTTTCTTTCTTTGCTTTCATTTGCAGTTGCTCTATCATGAGGAAATTCATAAAATAAATACTCTTCGGCAATTCGTTTATTTTCTTCGAAATGTATGTAAGATAATAACTGAACAAAGTTCGATATATCGATAATTTTGTCCAACTGCAATGCGAAATTCTCACTGTGTTTTATTTTTTGAATAAGTGTCTCTTTTAGTGAATTTGCCATTTAATGAATTCGTCGACTTACTGTATCATTTGATAACGGATTATTATTACGTTCATAAGCCGCTTTTTCGTTGAATAATGTTAAAAGGATATCTTTAGCTGTTGGTAAATATAAGATTTTCTCAACTAGTGTGTGCCTGCCCAGTCCTGGCAATTCTTAAGCTTACTAGCTTCCAAAGCTTTTTCGCTTAAAGTAACAAAATCTTTCATTATTTGTTTACTATTTTTGAACTCCGATAATTAACTCTTAAAATATTCTTCATATTTATCCTTTAATTGGGCATGCTTAGATTCAAAATGTCTTTTAGGAAACGATGGTGTCATAGTTTGATTGGGTAATAAATCACTACAAACAACACACTGAGGTTGGGGGTCCATTTCATCTCCGTTCCGAGTAAACCCAAATGATAAACGACTTTCATTATGTCTTCAATAAACAATTTTTTCTTTCGTTTCAGCATTCTTAGTGCTAGTAGATTGTTTTGGATCCATCACTTTTCCGTTTAGTCAGTCCTAGCCATTTTCCAGTTTGAAAAATCTAGGTTTGTTTTATTATTTTCTCTCAAATATTTAAATGCACAATATATTACATGTTCTTCAAAAACAATCGACGATATTCTCAAATTACGTAGAAAAGTAAGGAGTATAAAGGAGTACAAGGAGTACAAGAAGTCAAAACACCTTTTATTTGAGACAGGAAATCGACGTAAAAAATTATTCTAATTGGAAATAGAGCAATATGGTCCCGAAAATGGTGGTGGCATAAAGTTTAGACATGCTAATAAATCGATCAACTTCAAAAGAATTAATGAGATACGATTATCTTTTTTAGGAACTTATTTTCATTTCCAATTAAGTATATTATCCATTCTTATTACCCCTTGTAAAAACATCATTTCTGATAAATTTTGTTATTTCTGTGGCTATTTGTGTAAAACGGATTATTTTGCTTAAGTCTATGATCGGCTATTAACAATAAAGAAAGCTCAGATTGTGTAAATTTACGAATGTTAGATAAAATCTTAAACATGATGTTGGGGTGGTGTCCACCGATAACATCAAGGCAAAAATATCGCGGACAAAAACAATGCGGAGAAAACAACGCAAGGCGAAAACGCCGTGCTACAAAACATCGTGGAAGAGAACATCGCAAAGAGAAAACATCACAGTTCTAAAACATCGTGGTACAAAACATCGTCGTCGAAAATAAAGCGGTTCAAAAACTTCGCTGTTTAAAAGCATAGCCATTGAAAATATCGAAATAAAAAATAAAGTATCTACAAATCATCGCATGACGATAACATCGCAGACATGGTAATGTTTCATGAAAAGTGTAATCTATGTTACATTTAATTTTCTATGCTTAAGCAAAAATTTATTAGTTAATAAAAAAAAAATGTGAAAGTAAAAATTATCCTTTCCATCATGCGCTCACAAATCATTACGGGAATATCCATTTACAATTATTAAAATCTGAAAAAATCACGCCTGCCATGTTATCGTCATGCGATGATTTGTAGATACTTTATTTTTTACCGCGATATTTTCGACGGCAATGCTTTTTTCGACGATGTTTTCTCTTTGCGATGTTTTTTTCCATGATGTTTTGTAGCACGACGTTTTCGCCTTGCGTTGTTTTCTCCGCAACGTTTTCGTCCGTGACGTTTTCAGCTGTAACCATTGGGGTATTCATTTTTTAAATTTAATACTTAAAAATGCTTTGTTTCCTTACGTACCACCTATTTCTGTCTTGCGTAACACAATAGCTGCGATTCTCAACCGGTAAGCGTACTTACGGTTCAGAATCGCTGCTCTGGACTAAGCGAGAATGTAAATAAGGCATAAAAGAAAGCATCAACATAACACAAACTGTTAGAAAACTTAAATGCTTCATGCTGATTAGCATATCAGATAATCAACAATTAATGGTACAATATAGATTTACAACTATAGTTTTAAAATGCTCATTATATTCTCACAAATAACATAACTAATCACATAGCTTCAATGATAAATAATTTGCATTTTCCTTACCTTTTGAGTCAAATTTTTGTACATGAGATACTACATTCAAACCCCGCTATAACGAATCTGGCTTATAACAAAGGAAACTTAGTCTTTTTTTAGTTTTAGTTTAGTTTTTTAGTCTCTTTATATATATATATACGCGTCGGGATACTGGAACAGAGAATTGATACTAAAAAATTCTTTTGGGGGACAGTTTATTTAATTAATTAAAAAATTTTGTAACGCCAAGTTTCAATTGTCTGTTTCGGAGTTAGCTTGATTCGATGTTCACTCAGAAATTTCCCTTGAAAAGCCAGAGTGGGCCTCGAATTGGGCTAATTTTCCATTTTCCGCTTTTTAATTTTTAATATTTTTTGCTTTTAACTTGCTCCATCGATTGGTTTTTTACTGTGTTTTATTTTTTGCCTTTAACTTGTTCCATCGATTAGTATTTTACTGCGTTTTATAAATTACATTTTATTTCACATGTAGCCTAATATATTGCCTCATTCAATTTGATTTATTTTTTAATACTGTGTTAAAATTTCCTAAAATATTTAACATATAGTTTTTGATTCGAACTTGTAAATAACTACTGAATATGCATATGTTGGAGTTTTCTTGGAGTCACAGCTTTTGGTAACTGTTTGGCGAGCTAACTACAATTTCTCTTCTCATTTCCTTAATTTTGCAGCACATTGCGCAAAAAAATTTTGACCAAAATTGGTCTTTTTTGTATTGTTCTTACAACTTTACTTATAATAATAATAATAATATATATATATATATATAAAGCTTTTTTAAGTCCAGTTTCTTTCAGTATGGTATTTTTTGCTTAGAGCATTTTACCTCTTGGTGCACTTTTTTAAATTTTGCACCAAGAGCATTTGGCGAAATTGTCAATTTTGGATAACCTATTTTACTTCCCTTTCATTGTGCATGAGTATCAAAAAAGGTGCCTAAAAATCTGTTAACACATTTGACGTTATTATTGATTAAAGAAAATGATGCCAAATTTTAAAACGCACTAATATGTAAATTCACATATATCATAGGAAATTCTTAATAAAATATGCTTAGAAATACATATACTTTAAGATGACGATAAACATTTTATAGGTTAGAATTCAAAAATTTTTCGAATAATTTATAAAAATTACTGAAAAATATAAATTTTAAAAATAACTCAGAATATAGTTGCGAATTTTTTTTTTTTTTTTTGGATTGAGCCTAAATTTTGAACTGTCAAAGAATTTAAAGAAAATTTAAAGTAATTAATCAAGTAAATTTAATAAAAAAAGGATATTTATAAATTTATACCAAATTCAATTAATACTGCAGAATTCTGAATTTTTACAAAACCTGGCACTTTTGCATAATTTGAGTTGTAGAATCGAAATAAAAAAAATAATAAAAAAAAAAAAAAAAAAAAAAGAGAGATGTTCCATTTTATGTCAAAACACCTATGTTAGAACAACGTTATATATGAAGTATATGCTAAATTGCGCATTCCAGATATGAAAAATGCAGGTTGAACTTTGTGAAACAGCCCAAAAGAACAGGAGATAAACTGCCCCATTTTTACTTCTTTGTACGAAGTAAAGGAAGTATTAGAATCCCAAAAAAATAGGAGATACACTGCCCCATTTTTACTTCTTTGTACGAAGTAAAGGAAGTATTAGAATCCCGAAAAATTTCGGGCACCATATTCCAACGAAAATAACCACTTTGACCACTTTCGAATGCATTTGAACAATGTTTTTGCGTAACATGTGTATGTACGAAGAAAGCAAAGGACTCATTTTCCAAAAACGGATTGAAAAATGGACTTAAATGAATTCAGAAGAGATTTTTTTTTTTGTGGCATCTGTATGTAGGTATGCACCTGGCTTAACTCAAAAAGAAATAACCTCAGAGCGATGACATTTTGTATATGGGACTATTATAACATGTAGTTGTCCACCTCCTTTTTTGGTTGCAATCGACCGCACCGAAAGATATATATACAAGCTTATAGCTTAGATGAAGAAGATTAGAAGCTTGTATATAGCTTAAATGTTTCATTCTTATATGTTGGTAAGTTGTGCATTTTTTGCTTTACAAGTGATTGAATAATATTCTTCTTATGCTCCATTTAAGGTTTTTATGTCTTTAGATAATCTGCATGCAATAGTTGTAGTCTTATCAACAATTTAAATGTTGTTTAAATGCTACTAAGCCTAACAAAGCAGCCATTTGTTAACATTTGAAGCTCTTAGTAGACTAATAAATTGAGCTAATTTTTGCACTTTCAGTATCTTTTTGTGCTGTGGGAGCAAAAGTAAAATTTTAGTCTATTTCACAGAAAATCTGCCTTCTTGCCGTCTAGCCGAATTACTTCTTTTTGCGTAGAAACTCTAATTTTAATTCCAGAAATTGTTCTTTTAACAGTTTTAATTGTATTTGTTCTTTTATATTTCTTTGATTTTACAATTTTCAATGAAAACGTTATGAATTTTTATGTATTTTTGTCTTGCCGCGAAGTGAGAGCTGAATTAACTGAATGAGAAATATATATACAGTCAAAAGTCTTTAATTCGGACACCCGTAATCCGGAATGATCTATAATCCGGACCTCAAAGCTAAAATCTTTCTGCGCAAGCGCCGCATTGACGCATGCGCATAGGCGTTTTACTCGTGCGCGCAAGACATTTACGACTGCGCATATGCATCTGCGCAAGTGCAGAATACGTTTTCGCGTGCGCGTTTAATGTATAACGGACGGTAAAAGCTAAAATTATCTAATTATCTATTTCAGTTAATGTTGATAATTGCGTTGTTCCTTAATCTTCAAATTGGATCCGGCTTATTATTTTTTGCAGACTGTAAGAGCAATTTTCTAAAAGTAAGCTTGAACTTTCGATTATGTCAAATAGAATTTCCGATGCTGGAGCTCCCAAAGGATCTAGAAAACGAAAGTATGTTTCGATGTCCATCAAACAAAAAACGAATTGCTACAAAACATGGATAAAAGCATATCCTTTGTTTATCTAACCGTTCCGAAATCTGTTTATCAATTTCACGCTGCTCTGCGCGGGGGGGGGGAGGGGGGCACGTCGCGGCGCGCAATGAACTGGAAGTTGATCTGTCAACACTATCGCTATCTTCAGGGCAGATGTTTTTATTTTAGTCGGCTTATAATTCCTTACTAAATGTAGTATTTAATTTCGATGTACTCCGTGTTTGATATGATTTAAATCAAATTCCTCGTCATTATAAATATCACGAATACAAATCACATAGTTTTCTGGTTGCAATTTTCTAATTTCGGCTATGAGTAAGGTATGTTTTACGCATCCGCGCGTTAAAAGAAATGTTTAATAAAGTAAACAAATAAATATTAGTCTTCTTTTTTGGTAAATTTGGATACCCTTTAGATCATAATTGCTCATTATTTTATAAATTACGGTTTCATATTTTTAATTTTATAATTTCTGCATGCCATCTTACCAGATTTAAACTGATGATCTTTAATCCGGAAAAATCGATAATCCGGAATCGCCGAAGTCCCGACGAGTCCGGATTAAAGACTTTTGACTGTATCTAATGAAATTCGAGGAAATAAGTTTAAATGATATGCAGCCAAAAATGTGTATAATTTAATAGGCTCTAAAAGGAAGTTATGTGGTATCCACATCATTTTTTTTTTTTTTTTTTTTTTTGGTTAGTGTGTCCAGAGTGTCAATATTAATCAGCTTTTCTTGTTTATTCATCATTCAGGCTTACATTTTTTTTGTGTAATAATCCATTTTTCTTCTCCGATCAGATATAGCGAACCGAACTTCTGATGCTTTTGAGTTCATTATAGGGGGTTCGACTGTGTTTTAAAAATTAATAAACCATCTTGTGGAACACAAAAAAACTGAATAACTAAATTACTTCTTCGTATACATCATCTCGCTCCCATCCCCTTAACGTCAAATACGCCGGTCCAAGACGTCGTGCTATAAGTACTCCATTACGAATTCTAGAAGTTTCACAACTTCCTGAAATGAAAATGATGAAAATTTAAGAAAAAAAATTGAAGAAACGTTTCCTTTGAAACTTATAATTATGTTTCCATTTACTTTTAAATGAGTAATCATCCCTTAAAAAGGAAGCATTTTTCGAGTCGTACCACAGTTGAACTTACGATCAAATTTTATTTTATTAAATATAAATATAAAAACTTACATCTATTATAGAAAATATAACATTTCAGTTGCGTTTGCAGAGCAATTTTTAAGTTTGCTTAATATGAATATAGAAGTTCTTACTCAGAATCGAAAAATGTTACTATAACACGGTAGGGACAGTGTGTTATCAGTAAAGCTTTGTGTTGCCACTCTGCGAAGCGTAAGCTGTAAATGTTTGAAATTTAATCAGAAAACACGGCAACAAAAAAAAGTGTTGCTACTGCCCAAATTAAAATATCTTTATCTCCCACGCGGCAACGTTTTGCGGTAAGAAAAACACAAGTATTTAATTTTTCTTTCAAATTTATTAACAAGCTATTTAAAAGCAATAAACACAGATTCATTTCTTCAATTGTTATTAATAACAAACCCGATCCTTTAAATAGCCCTAGTTGGATTCATTGAAATCATCAATACGTATATATGTTACGGTGAAACACCGAAATCTGGAGAATGTCGACTTTCACCGGTGAATGTCAACATTCACATAGTCTCTTGGTGTATGTCCGAAATATTTTCGAAATACTCTTATTTCTGACTTACACCGGTCAATGTCGACATTCACCATGTACTAATGCTGAATGTTGAACATATAACAATATTATATTTTCTTCTCCGTCATTCAGTCGCGAATAAACGCACTTTAGACTTGAAATAAGAACTTAAGAACATGAGAATCTAAAACACACAACACATTCAAAATGAGAAAGAAAAATAATAGAAGTTAAAAGCTTACTTAATTATACAGTACGTTCTAAATGAGAAAATAAAATAACAGTGATAAAAAACTTACTAAATTATCTGATTCAAATCGTATTTACGGCAACAACTTAAACTATTATGGCACTTTATGACCTCTCTTTTCGACTTTCACCGGAGCATGTCTGTGATGTCGACATACACCGGTGAGGGTCCGAATATACAAAAATGTAGTGAAATATTCGGTCTTTCACCGACGTATTTGGTGAATGTTGATATTCTCCGGTGAAAGTCAACATTCTCCAATTTCGATCACGGTAACATATACAAGAAAAAAAAAAAAAAGTGTCCGATTGTTTGATTATGAGTGGGTATTTCAACACACGTATACATGTTTATTCCAATTTTACAAATATTTCGAACACTCGACCTTCAAAACCAGAAGAAAGTCTGCACAACATTTCGATAAGCCATTCCACGGCACCATACTCAGGGCGTTTACGTTAGAATGTTGCGCTCATGAAACCCATCTTAAATTCACATCGCCGTTGTTGCATTTCCGCTATGAATGGAAGTTATACATGGTAAAAAGGAGTTCATAATACATCATTTACCCAAAACAAATATTAATAGTTCTAATCATTTTCAATTTTGACATTTCGTCGCCATTGTAGCCTTCCCGCTATCAGTTCTTGCTAAAATTACTAGATAGCGCAGTTTCCGTTTACTCTTTAGCCCAAAATGCAGCCAAAATGAAGCTCAAAGGTCATGGATTTTCCCAAGGTAATTCTGATATGAAATTTGTTTTGTGTGACATCCCTGACTTTCAGTCTGGTTAAAAGCAGCTACTCCCTTTTTGGCTTCTTGCTTACGTCACTTGTAAGCAAGTGATGTAAGCGGTGTAAAGATCCTAACCCTGTTTGATTATGTCCTCCGATTTTCGCTGTTGTGCTCTTTGAGTCGCGAGGAACAGGCTTCAGAAATGCCTCAAAGACTTTTTCCTCAGAGCTCAGGATTCCAGAATAAAGTGATCGAATATTTGGATCCTTCTATATACATCATACCATAATGTTATATTTTAATTTTACGCATTCTCTTTAAGTCTTTATAAGTTAAAAAAATGAAAGGCAGATACTTACTTTCTCGGCACGGAGATAATAATGTATCATTCCACTTTCCTTCAAAGCAAAACGGCCGCTCGGCTGTCGGAGTATACTCGTAACTACACATAAAATCCAGATATTCATTGTGATTGGTAATTTCTCTAGATTCGAGAGATACGCCCATTTTCTTTCTTAGGTCTTTCAAGTAGCACCTACCTAAATAAAACATTCAATTCTTTACCTGGTGTGTTACAACAGGAAGTATATAAACATCATTTATTTCAATGATAACATATATACAGGCTCAGTTATACAGAACTCAATTATAAGTTTAGGGCTCGGTTTCATGTGTGTTTGTGCAACCTGATGCTTTTTCACTTTTTTTCGTTACAAAAACAAAATATTCCGCTACCTGAGTGGTTTTCAAACTATGAGCAGCGACACCACCTCCCTCTTCTGGAGTTTTGCATGTGATTCAAAATTGAAAAAAAGTTCAACAAATGTAAAATGTAACTCTGAGACAAATGGCAAACTGCCAATGGTTCATTAGAAATGAAGCAATCCACAATGCATTGGATATTAGTAAGATTAGCAATTGTACTTCTGAAATTGCAAATATATTTTTAGAAACATTGCCAAAGTAAATAATACATATATATATATATATATATATATATATATATATGGATATGCCATATATGGACTATAACTATCAAAATAGCATGAACAGGAAAACACCGGAGAACAGCTTCAGTATAGCCTACCTTCAAAGTTTGGCGAATCTTTTTTTTGGAGCCAAAGCGGATGTTTGAAAGCATTGTTTTGAAAAATAGTTACCATCGAGATTTTCGACGTGTTCCAAAAATTGCGGCCATCTTGATTTCAACAGAAATCGTCTATAGTAGAAATAAATTTACGACTATTATACACGATTTTAAAAGAGAAAAATGTTAAAAGGAATGATTAATAAGGATGTAATTTTTAAAAACAATGCTGAAAACCTTTATATATTTTGCCCTTAACAAATAATTACGTAATTAAGAATTAATTAACTGTAAATTAAGCTTAATACAGGTGAACCAAGATCTTAGCCAAATTGATTTATTCTCCCTACACTTTGTGCATCTCCAAATACTACAATTGGATGACTTTTTCTAACTAACCCGTATGGTATCTTACATTTTTCACAACAAACTTTATCCTTCAATAATCCACAGTCCATTAAAAATCCTCTAAAAAGTTCATACTCTCTTGTTAATTCATACATAAAATATCTCTTTTTAATGCGTGGTTTTCCCAAACTTTCACTCGTTGTTTGAAAACTCCCACCTTAAATTTTCCTTTAAAATCTCCTGACACTTAATTACAACATCATTAACAACAGGTTTAGAGCAAGCCATAACCAAATGCAAAAATCTCACTTCCAAAAGTAACCAAAAACCTTATCTTCAAATCAGTATTCTCCACGACATCTGAATGTTAAACAATCGCCAATAATAATGTTACAAATTTTGTATTTAGATAGTTTACATGGTAAAAAAAAAGTTCGCTCTTTACAGGCAAAAGTTTTGTAAAGTTACAGAAATCAAAAAGTTACAGAAGAATTTCCTGTAATGGTAAGAGGTTGAAAGCAAACTGTAGTGGTAACAGCTGATTTGCTTGTAACATTACAGATAATGTTTCAGTAGCCGCGCGGAAGAATCACGTGACTGACTGGAAATTAGCCAATCAGGAGAAAAGTGTTTGAAAGCTAGTTGCAGAAAAAAACATGGCTGAATGCATGTTGGTTGTATAGCGCAGGTAAGTAAGAAAATGTTTACAATTACTGCTTGAAATATTTTTTGTTCATTTTATGCAGATTATTCTCATGCACTTTGCACTGTTATATGTAGTGAGTAAGTATTTAAAAGTTTAAGCTTTGCGATTAATTAATACCAGTGTTTGTAATGTCTAATGAGTTGAAAGAGTGCAAAATATTTATTCCAAATGCAGATCTAATAGTAGTATTTTGTCATTGTGCATCCGATTTTGTCATTGTGCCTTAAATTGCCCGTATTATTATTTAAAACTAATTATTCCAAAATTTAATCACTGTTAGTGGTATATAATTGAAATGGTAATGTGGTTGTTGAAAACAAAACTAATCATTTTAGCGTTCTTTTCCAATCGTCTGACCAAAGAACGTTTGACATCTTTTTCCCGGCAGGCCTTGCGAGAAACGTTTATATAAACATTTAGAATTCTGAATATAATGTATATATTTTTTTGCTTACTAGGTTTAGTTTATTCTTTTTCTAGGATTATCTAATTAGTTATACCTGGTTTATAATTCAGTCTAATATGTTTATGTACGAGTGTGTTATGAAGTAAAATTACAAAAACTTGAACAACGCGGTCGAGAATCTCGTTTATTCCTTTAATGTAATAATATTTTTTTCAGTGGTATTAATTTCTTACGAAAATATTATAATTCCAAAATGAAGTAATTATATTTATTAAAAATATGCCGTATCATACTTTTCGTAATGTTTTGTTTTACTAACTAGATGCAACTTAATTATTCCATATATTTTAATATACCAATATCAACAGGGGAAAAATGGAAATGACCTAAAATATTTTTCTAACAATTCGTTAAACTAATTATAAAACAAAACTAAAATTTTGTGCATTATTTCCAAAAATATCATTTCATTAATATTTTATAAATGACAACATATATTATATTGTATATATAACTACCATTGCATACTTATAAGTTTTTAAACATTTAATGTAGAATTTATGTTGATTTTATTTTGCCCAGTTTTAATACAGTTTTGAAGTATGATAGTCTTGTTACTAGGATAGCATGAATCTGCTAATACAAGTTTAATACATTTCTTGACAAATGTTTCTCTTATTCGTGTAATATAATATATAAATCATAAAATAAGTTTTCTTAAAAATAAATTATTATTGTTTATTGGAATTTAAAACAATTCTGTATCTGTATGTTGTATTAAAAATAAAATAATAATGAATTTTTAATGAAGCATTGATTTTAGCATTAACAATGTATGTATGTATATGTATATATATATATATATATATATATATATATACACATGAATAAATGGAAATGCAAGCTACTTTTCCTTACAAAACCGCCCATGAATATATACTTCCCTTTAGGCTGATAGCCTTTGCATGCTTTGCCATATTCTATCAATCCAAATGATGCAAATATGCAGAAAATTTTACTTTCTTTGAAAGTTAATACCGGAAATAAAATTCAGTGCATTGTAAACTACATGAGTTCTCTTATAGCTTGGCATTTAATTGCCCAATGATTTACTAGTCCAAACTAAGGCAGAATTCAGATATCGTTCAAATAAAAGAAAATTAATAAGGTCTGATTTTTAGACATATATATGAAGATTTATTTTTTTAAATATTATTTTAAGTCAACCAAATTAATTTCAAATTTAAGTAAGTATTCATGCCTTTCAGTAGCATTATTTTTGATATCTTAAATTAAATAACTGAATGCAATATTTCTTGTTAATAAAAGAAAAGCAATGTTATGAAAGACTAGCGAAGTAGATTTGCAAGTTCTAATTACGAAAGGTCCCATGCTTTAAGGAGTCATTTTTAAAAATATTTAATTAAAAAAAATCTTTAACGTAAATCTTCCAAACTTCACACATGTGGAATATTAATTCTATATATTTTATCTCATTCTTATTTTATTAATTAATTTCATAGCATTTTGTGTGACACTAGAAGTAATTATTAATTAAATTTTATGCTGTTTATGATCTATGTTTTGATTTTGTTATTAATTACATTAGTTTACATAAGATTTAAAATTATGTAAGGTACAAAAACCTTCTGCATCTATTAATATATGCTGAAGTGAATGAAATTATGCGAGTGAAATTTTTTAAAATCAAAAACAAATTTCTGTGGAAAATTAAAGTTATAAATTCTAAATGCAAACAAAGGAGTGAATTTGAAAGTTATCAAATAAGCCAAAGTGTTGGTCATTTTTTCAGTTTTGCAGAAGAATTTTTATACTTTGCAGAATGGGAATATGATGTTTGGTTTTGTTAGTATTAATTATTACAACTGAATTATTGCAACTTACATTGCAACACGTAATTTAGCTTAAAATTTATTTGAACTTAATTTTCTAATTTATTTTGATCATGTATATTTCATATGTCATAAGTCTTTGAAATGAACTTAATTCTATTTATTTACACAATTTTTTTAAAGAAGAAAAAGTCACATTTGGTTTGCTTAGTTGCACACGAAGATACATACCTATATATATAGAGAGAGAGAGGGAGAAAGAGGAGTTATGTTTACTTGCAGACTTTTTTCTTCCTTTTTACTAATATTATATTATGAAAATCAAGGGGGAAATTAAGCAATCAATTTGATTTTGAAGGATGTGATTACAATAAGATCATAACCAATCAAAAATATTCATGAATGAACTACTGGTAACTATCATAGTATTATTATTTAAAAGAAACCTACATTCCAATAAGAACGCTTAGTAACATAACCATTTAAGTTATCTGATAAAAGTAATTTTCATTCCTACTTCCCTATACCTTGAATTTCACTCTTAGTATTGCCCACTGCTACTCCCTAGACCTCAAAGCATTTAATGCATCTGGAACTGCAATTTGTGTCTTCTTCTACAGCATGCAAGTTATCACCGTTTAGTTTGTACTGCCACGAGCAATGATCTTCAGAATTACCGTATTGCGTTGCATATTCCACCCCACCCAGCTTTAGAACCAGATTCTGAAAATTAAAAAAATATTTACATAATTTTCCCCCTTTTAATGCATTCAGAAAATGAATATCCCAAGATTTTAAAATGGATTTATCAACATAATGATTGTTTTCGTCATACTAACAAAGGCAAACTTTTGCACACTTAAGGCCCCATTGAATCTTTCTCTTCTAACTGTTGAATATTATGTCAGCCTAATACAAACAATGATCTATGATAGTGAAAGCAAATACCAACTGCCATTCACTGTGCAATTTTGCCATATCAGCTGAATGTTCACCCTAGCAAGCATCGGACCACAACCTTCTCTAATTATTTATGTATGATCTGAGGCCTAAGGATTTGCAAGAACAACAATGAGAATGACAGAAGTTCAAATTATAAAGAAGAAATAAGATAACTTATTAGATGTTGCAATTATGTGTATTCTTATTGAAATAGAGGTTTCTTTTAAATAAATAATATTGTGATAGTAGTAGTTTATCCATGATTACTTTTCATTTGTTATATTCCTACTGTGAATGTGTCCTTTGGAAATTAAATTATTCGTTTAATTTTTCCCTCTTAATTATCGGAAGATAAAATTAGTAAAAATAAGTGGGAATATGGCATCAAGAGCATTAGATATCCCCATTTTCTTGAAGCTGTTCACTATTATTGTTTCATCAATGATAGGCCATACACCCAAAATCCACTAGCAAATCAGTTAGTAAGATGAAAATGACCACTATGCAGACAAAACATTTAGGGTAACTTGTTTTGTGAGCGCCTTAAGGAAGACAAACATTACCTAAATCTTTAAAACATATTCAGAATCCTGTGCTAAAAGAAAGCTAGGGGGAAAATGTTGTCAGAGTCCCAGTGATTCCTTTGGATGAATATGTAATATTGTTTTAGAAATTTAAGGTAATAAATATAATATTTTTCGAATGCTAAAACAGTTCGAGAAATTTATTCAAGTTCTGAATTCTGAATATAAGTATACTGTATATTATATTTAATAACTATGGTGGCTTCATTTATGAAAATATTTGAATATTGGCTGTTTTTGTACAATGAACCTTGCTAGCTATACATGATTCCTGAAATGAATTGCTAGCTATACGTGAATTCTAAGCTAGCTATACGTGATTCCTGAAAATTTTGATCTTTAAATGATAGTGGGCATCCTAGAGAAGTTATGTTTACTAATTAGATATTTTATGAGGAATGCTGGTTAAATTTAAAAAGTGATTGACTGAGGTAGCTTGTCGTAATGAGATGGTTCACTGTAATCCAATTTTTTAAAGAATATAAGCTGTTCTTAATTAATTAAGATATTATAAAGAAATATGATTAAAAGTGTTATATAAGCACATGTTTAAAACATCTATTAAAATAATTTTTATAAGCTTTTTAAGAGCATGATTATGATTTTAAAAGAAATGTTTTTTTCTTTATTTAGGAGACATGGTTTACAAAGAGGAGAAAAACCATTCATTTTTTCCAAGCAGTCGAAACGAATTTTTATGAAATGTTTATTAAATTATATTATGTTATTTTTTAATTAATTCTTTTTTCAGGTTTTATGTAAAGTTTATGAATTAAGTAATAAATTATTTTTACTTCTGTATTTTAATTAGCATATTATTTGCTTCATAGTGTTTCACAATAAAATTATAAATTCAATAAACTTCTTAATTAACATGCTGTAATATAGAGAGAGCATAAAGTTTGTTTTCTGTTGTCACATGTTTATTTCACAATTTTGCATTTGAATCTCGAAATTTATAATAACTAGGAATACTTTTTAGTATCACTTTCGAAATGGTAAATATTAAGCTTAGATTTATTACATATTATGTTTGTAAAAAATTATAGGTAAAATTAAAATGCATTAAATTTTAAGCTAAACTGAAGTATTAATTTTAGAAATAAATTTTTTAAAGGCATAATTGTATTAAGAATTTTAAGGGAAACAAGGCTTTAAAAATTAAGGTCAGTTGGCAAAGTTTTATGCTTATTCAAAAAGCATGACATTAGGTTTTTAATGAAAGACTTCTATCTGTTAATTCAAAGGAAATTATTTGAAGTAAAAAAGTTATGCATTATTTCAAACAATAGCAGACTGTTGACAAACACTGAGTGCAGATAAGAATAAAAAAATTAGTTAGACGTTGTAATTCAAGCGTATGAACAAAATTTGAATTCCTTGTAGTAACAAAATGAAGTTCATTGCTATGTTGAATTCCTTAATTTACTGAAAATGTCATTTTTTAGAAGGAGAGAATATATTTTTGAAATATGAAGAACAGCTGTTCTGAGTTCTTCATAGAAATATTTCACAAAATGTCTTTTACTGTAATAATATGATCATATCAACATGCAACACGTTTACTCATTTTACTCATATAAGTTAAAGCTAAAGCAACATGTGTCTATTTTAGCTAAAATTACTAAAACGAAAGTTCTAGAACATATCTTATTAACTGACACTAAAACATGCAAATAAAACATACTATTTTTTTCAGCTATTTTACAGGGCAAATATAAGGAGTAGCATATCAATTTGAACTTTTAAATTAATCAAAATGATAATATGAAAGGCCTTTCAATAATATCAGACATAAGTTTCTCTTCATAAAACAAAAATACTCTGCAACAGACTAATGTTACTTTTTGAAAAAAGAACATTGCTGTTGAAAGCACATCTTTTAAATTAATGCTATTCTGAGGTCAAAATTGACTAATTGAAAAAGCCAAACTATTATGCTTCACTTGCATATATCTGTATAATGATATACACATTCAGATATTGTTTTACTCAAAACATCTTGATTTCAATATATTTTATTATAATAAGCATCATTTTAGACAAAAAAATCTATTACTTTTATAGACATATCCTTTAGTATTATCTATGAAAAATATATTCTACACACATAATTACTTAATGGGATATTAGAAGGAAATAATCTGAAACCTTTACAGACATAACCTTTGGAATTTTACGTAAGAAAAGTATCTTCTACTCACATAATAACTTGCTATAATAATACAAGCAAATAACCTGTAACGGTTACAGATATATCTGTTGAGATTTTACATGAGAAAAACATGTTCTTTTTACATAATTATTTGCTGTAATATTACACGCAAATAATCTGTAACCATTACAGATATATCGTTTGGGATTTTACATGAGAAAAATATGTTCTACTTACATAACTATATGCTGTGATATTACAAGAAAAAGATCTGTAACCATTACAGGCAAAACTCTTGTAATGTTACAAAGAAAACACCTGTTTCTGTTACTCAAATAACCCATGGCATCCCAGTTTCCATGAGTTTTCTTAGTAACCTTACAGATTTTTTTTTTACAGTGTAGTAGAAATCAGAAATTTATGGTTGTTCACATTGCATTTGCCGAATAGTATGGATCACCACATGCTCGTAAACCGGTGTGGGTTGCCACATCATATCATTTATCGACATTCTTGGCAATATTTTTTGGTTAAAGTTCTGGGTGGGCTATACTAAAGGTGTTCCAAGATAGGGTGTCGTCCTCTTGCATTTAAATGAACAATTTTAATTTAATAACTTGATCTAAATTTAATTTTCCAGAATTTTCTTTTTGCAGTAGTTGTTTAGGCCACCTATTATTTCACTCCATGATCTTTTTACTTGTAGTAATTACAATCTTAATATTACTACTAACATTAAAATTAATCATTCTACCTCAGCTCCTCCCACTGCAATGCCTGACTTGCTAGGATGTGTACTCACTTTCTAGGCTCATCATTGGTTACTCAAAGCTTAGACCAGCTAGCGCCACCCCTTCGAGTGGCCTACCTCAGATGCTAACTACTCCACTGCCATTTGGACTTTGCCACTTAGCAGTATGCACGTTATTTCCATCGCTAGGCGTATAATTGCTGAAAAGTAGTTTATTGCCATTATTCCAACAACATTGCTTATCGTAGTAACTACAAATACGAAGATTTATCCACGCATCTTCTGAGAAATTTCATTTTTAGTTATGAATACCGTCCATGTTATGCCAAAGAAAGTTATGCGCTCGCTATGTTTTTACACTCAGGATGCGGCTATTGCTCAGGCGCCTAGTATAAGATACGTTTGCACCTAAGTGTTAACGAGTTACAGCAGTTACAGTAACGTGTGCCGAAGATTTGAGATGAACCTTCCCTTCTTCTATTCTAACCTTCTTGAAAAAAGTAGCACATGACGTCAGATATCACGTGATTATAGTGACATCATAGTTACGTATGTTCTTGTGATCTTTGACGTCATCACGAATTCAGCCATGGCCGACTCTATCAGTTATAGAGTTGGCTGTGATTCAGCATGTTTCGTAAGTTACGAACTATAATTCGCATCTTAATCGTTTTATTTACATATCTTAATTATGACAAAAATTTTAAAACTACAGTGCTACAGTGCATCCATTGTTTAAACATTCATTTTTTACTTTTAATTATTTCTCAGTTAATTTAGATTTTTCATTTTTGTAATTAATTTGCTCATATCCATTATTAAGTGCTTGCTCAAGTTTTGATTGCTAGCGTTTTTGCACTATTTTTTTATTATTTTTTTCCCCTCTATCTTAATTGCTAACTGTTTTCAGTGAAATTCCCGCTCTGCTTCGTTCACTGTTTTATATTTTAATTTTTCTTATTACATCAGCTTCTATTTGAACCTAAATAAGTTGTTTGTTTATATATTCATTTCAGTTTTGTTTAATGTTTAATGGTACGTCACCATTAACTTTCAGCCGATTTATGGTACTTAAGTGCTATCACCTTAGCAGAAGTTGCCAAATTTTCAGAATAAGCCAAACTCTGGCAACCACGCGCATAACCATTCTTTAGACAACCATCTCAATTATAATCACAATCTCAATAATCCTGCATCAAATAACTTTGCCATTTTCGCTTGCCTTGTTGTATTACAAGTTCCGACGGTTATCGTGATATTTTTGCCTTAATTTTAAAATATACGTTTATAGAATTTCCCAGCAATGGAAGAAAATGAGGTAAAATTTCTACAGGGATGTACAATTTTTGATGCAAAATCTCTGAAAAGGACAAGGAAAAGATGCGCTTGGTATAAGACGCAGGTGTTGCCGAGGTCGTCTGCGCAATGTCGAGTCTCTACAATTCTGAGCAATTCTGACTTTTTCTGAGTGAAACGAAATCGCCGTGTACTTGGGGACAAGAACTGCGAAAAATTAATTACAGAAATATCTGCAGACAGATGTGTTTTATTTTTTAATGTGTCAAATAATCAGCACTTAATAATTAAAATTTGCATTAAAAATTGCTAAAATATGCTTTACTTTCGTTCGTTGCTAACTTATGTAGATAAATGTCAATAGTTTGGGAATCTTTAAAAAAAAAATTCGCGAGAACCACCAACTTTTGCAGATGATAAGTCACGTTTACCTTTTAATCTGAAAAAATCGCCATATTGCGCCAAAGTGGTTACATTAAGACGTAAGTACCTGATTTATTTTCACCTGAACAGTCTGGAAACTTTAAGTATTAAAAACTGCTATAAAATTTCACACTTACTTTCTCTGCATATGGGTAGATGACCTTTCCATTCGCCAAATGAGCACTGAATTTGTGTATTTTGCGATTGCTGCAAAATGTAAAATTCCTCGCATTCGTAGCGGGCTATCGAACCATGTTCTCCGGGAACACTGACAATATGACCATTAGGAATAGAAGGTGGAGGTTCTTTACATCTTTCTGAAATGAAAATTTTAATCATAATTTTAGCAGCTTTTGTTTTTAAAAAGTAAATTGTATGAACAATGCCGGTAGAAGGGAGTACTTACAAGCAATAATTTGCTGTAATAAAGCAAATAATTCTGCAGCAGTTATGTTATGTATCAACTAAATAGGCACTGCTTCTCATTTACATTGCTACACCGTGAGGGGAAAGCGGTAAGCAAAATTATATTTGGGTTTAATGCTAGTATCCGGTGCACACGGGATTTGGCTACTTTTGGCGACTTTATGATGAGCAGTAAAAACGGGACATAGTATACGATGAGTAGGAAACGGGTTATTCAGAATATATATAGTTATACATAGTATAGACGTTCTTTTGGTCATTTTTGGTGTTGGCGATAATTTTTAAAATCGTGCCAAGGCTGCACCGTATACTAGGATTTTACCCATATTTATTTTGCAAACATATTACAATGGAAAAGTGAAATGATTAATAATTTAAGGAATTTTTAGGTACAGAACATTCAGAAAACCAGTATCAACAGCACTGACCTCCAGCAACAACATATTTTTTATAAATATTGCAATATTTGGCTAATCTTTGGAATGTGTACATGGATAAAGTCAAGAGTGTGCGCAATGCCACTTTTGTGCAATTCTGGGATGTTTTTTTAAGAGAAAATAGGTCGACGTGTACATGGATGATACCGTGTATGTGCAATTCTTAAAAACGCGGCAAGCAGTTTGCGATTCTGCACTTTCTTCCAATTTCGCACCTAATCTTCGTCATGATTAAGCATTTTTGTTCCATAAAAGTTCTAGTATAAGCGTAATTCAGCTAGCAGATTGTTGGAAAAAATGTGGAGTTTAAAAAAAAAAAAAAAAAAAAAAAAAAAAAAAAAAAGCCTTTACTTTGTGAAAACAAAATGGCATCCAAAACAAAACTAGCAGGTTGCTGTAGCAGGGTTGGTCGCCAAATTTTCGCCAAAAAATCGCCAAGTTACCATAATCCAAAGATTAACTCAATATTTTATGTTTTTGCAATATTTGTTATAAAAATGGCCATGGAGTCAAACAGACTTTTAATTATAAATATGTCAGTCCCTGTGGCTTTAGTTCTATGCCTTCGTTAAAAGGAATTGAAAAATGATACTAAATTATGTTCTTTCCTGAAAAAAATAATTCGCAGTAAATATTTCACATCTGTATTCCAAATAACATGTTATATTCTGAAAGAACGCAGTACACTCCTGTTTGTAAAAAATGCTGCACAGTAAAGGAATCATCATAATTGAATGAAATTATTCCACACGCGATCTGCAGGGACTGTGGCGTTCTGACAGATACTTCAACTTCTATTCATGAGATGGCGCCACATGTAAAATCCAGTTCTTAATCGGAGCAGCAAAGCGACGTCATTACTCACTCAGACTTCTCGTGAGACAACTGTACGCGACGGTAGCATGAACTGTGTTCCGAGCTCTGTGTTGATCTCTGCAATGTAATTTAAATTGTAATTTAGTACTTAATATATTCTTTTGTTATAGGAGATTGTCTACTCTTATTTTCTTTAATTATATCATGCATTAAGCACACGACCACCAAAAGTGGTGACCTTTTGACTAAGCACGCTACTGAGAATAGATTTTCAACGACACTAAGCCACGTGCATCCAAGGCATTCTGAAGAACTGACTAAAAATAACAACGAATATGGACATTAAACGTATGCTACAACGTACCCCTTCAATTATTTCTAGAAGTATTGATATATATTGCTTGTGTTTTTTTCAAAGTCGTGCATATCATCGCAAGGAGCTTCAGCAAATCATCAATGTGATCTGTTCCATTCCGCTGACTTCGCCAGTCGTGCAATAATTCTTCGATCATTCAACTTTTGTGACAAATGTGATACAATAGTGATTTTCGCTAAATGTACTACATCAGTAATTTTTCTGCAACGTGCTATGGCAAAATTCTTCCCTCAGTGTTCGAAAGTAGTGAATTTTTTTCCCATGTGCTACAGGAGTGATTTTTTTTTCCTTCGAAAGTGCCTTAGCAGTGTGAAGTGGTGATTTTGTGTGTGTGCAATACAAAATGAACGCATCATTTTTTTTTTCTCAAATAGGGGTTTCTTTTCAAATGCATTTCGGTAAAATATTATTTGTGTGTGTAATTGCTGACCCTGTCTTATTTGTGTGTGTATCGTTACGTAAATTTTTTCTGCATGGTTAAAATATTTATTGTTATCATGGTAAAATATCAATAGTGCATCCTCATGCTACAATACTTGTGCTGTTAAGTGTTTATTAATTAAAGTGAAAATTATCTATCAGTATGCCCGACGATATTCCACCAGAGCCACAAATCACACGCGTTGCGGTGAAGCCACCGCCTTTCTGGAAAAATAATCCTTCATTGTGGTTCGCCCAGATCAAGCACAATTTTCTATCGCTCGCATTAGTGAGGATTCTACAAAATTCAACCATGTAGTTGCAGAAATTGAGTCTGATATTCTGAATTCAGTGCATGACTTAATTCTCAAACCACCTGATTGTGATAAATACTCCAAACTGAAACATCGGCTCATTGAAATCTATTCAAAAAGTGAATCTTCAAAAATACGTACTTTACTAGAAGGACTTGAACTTAGAGATCAGCGACCTTCATACTTGCTGTCACGAATGCGTGATCTGGCAATAAGCCATTTTAGTGACGACTTGTTGAAGTCACTATGGCTTTCGCGTCTCCCTAAAAACATACAAATAATTCTTGCTGCTTTCAATGAAGATCTAACCCGTTTAGCAGCAATGGCTGACAAAATTAATGAACTTGTTACTCCAACTTATGTCAGTGCTGCTAATGCTGCACCTTCCAGTTCATCCCTCGAACAACAAGTGGCTGAATTGACCAAAAAAGTATCTGAACTCTCTACAAGTCTTCATGCTTCACGGAGATATAATCGATCAAATCACGGCCCACGTAATAAATTTCGTGCCCGAAGCAGGAGTCAATCTCGTCACAATACTCGAACGCAGTACAAAGAACCCACAAGTGGCATATGTTTTTATCATATGAATTTTGGCTCTCAAGCTCGCAAGTGTGCCCCTCCATGCACTTTTGAACAAGCGGGAAACTAAATGGGCGGTCTTCTGCTGGCCAACAGAATGTCCGCCACATCGACAGAATAGTACTGGCTGATCGTTCAACTCAGTTATGTTTTCTAGTAGATACTGGAGCTGACATATCAGTGCTCCCGAGAACTAAAACAAATGCTCACCAACTTAATAAACTTGTACTGTATGCAGCCAATGGTACCCAAATTGCAACCTACGGCACCAAACTATTGACACTTGATTTAAACTTGCGCCGGACTTTCAACTGGCCTTTTATTATTGCGGATGTAACTCAAGCAATTATTGGTGTCGACTTCTTGACACATTTCCACCTTCTAGTGGATGTCAAGAATAATTGCTTAATTGATGCTACAACTCAGCTGACATCACAGGGCCAAGTTTCTCACATATCGAACGTACCTACCAACATAAGTGTTGTATCGGGCAGCACACGCTTTCATCGGTTATTAGCAGAATTCCCTGACATTTTAAACCCATCCAAATCAGGGCAGCATACTCATCAGCCAGAAGTGTATCATCACATTGAAACACATGGCCCACCTGTATTTTCCAAGCCTCGTCGTCTTTCTCCAGAGATGCTAAAAGCTGCTCGCAAAGAATTTGAATTCATGCTAGCACAGGGAACCATTCGCCCATCTAAAAGTCCATGGGCCAGTCCACTTCACATGGTTAAAAAGTCTAATGGTGACTGGCGGCCTTGTGGAGATTATCGTTGACTTAATGCCGTCACAGTCCCTGACAGATATCCAGTCCCACATATCCAAGACAGTACCCTTCTTTTTCATGGAATAAACATATTTTCTACCCTCGATCTTGCCAGAGCATATCATCAGATCCCAGTGCATGCTGAAGATGTGCCCAAGACCGCAGTGACTACACCACTTGGTCTCTTTGAGTACTTATATATGCCATTTGACCTTCGCAATGCTGGCCAAACATTTCAGCGTTTCATACACCAAGTACTGTCTGGCATCGATTTCTGCATCTCATATTTTGATGATATCCTGGTTGCATCTACAGATGCGGAAGAACATTTTCAACATCTGCGTCAGATTTTCACTCGCCTTAAAGATCATGGATTAAAACTAAATCCACCCAAATGTGTACTTGGTCAACCCTCAGTTTCCTTTCTTGGATGTCTTATCACCCAGAATGGAGTCAAACCTTTACCGGAAAGAGTCAAAGCAATTAACGACCTACCTCAGCCCAAAACCATCTCTGAACTGAAGCGTTTTCTAGCAATGTTAAATTTCTACCGACGCTTTCTGCCAAATGCCGCAAAAACACAAGCCTGCCTACATGAGTGTTTCTGAAGAATAGCAAAAAAAAAAAAAAAAAAAAAAAAAAAAAAAACGATCAACGAGCTGTTCCTTGGACTGAATCTGCATCTGCAGCATTCGTGCAATGCAAACACGATCTGGCAAATGCAGTCACACTTTCTTATCACTCATCTAGTGATCAGCTCTCTATAATGGTAGATGCATCTGACACGGCCATAGGAGCAGTGCTTCAAGCCCATACCACTAAAGGACTTTTCCCAATGGCATTCTTCTCCAGAAAACTTACTACTGCAGAAAGGAAATGTACATATGACAGGGAGCTACTTGCTGTGTACTGTGCTGTTAAATACTTCCGGCACAACTTGGAAGGACACGACTTCATCATTTTCACCGATCATCGACCATTAACCTTCGCTTTTAGAAAAAACTCTGACTTATGTTCTCCTCGTCAGCTTCGACATCTGGATTTCATCGCCCAGTTTAGTACAGATATCAGATATGTCTCTGGTACTGATAATTGTGTCGCTGATGCCTTGTCTCGGGTAAACAATATCAACCTCACTACCCCAGATTTCCCTGAAATTGCAAAAGCTCAATTGCATGATGAGGAACTCAAGAACCTAATCTCAAATCCACGAACCTCCCTTCAGTTACATTGATCCAACGCTTAAAATTTACTGTGACATAGAGAACAATAGAATACGTCCCTATATTCCTGTCAATTTTAGACGTGAAGTGTTTAATGCCTTGCACAATTTGGCACATCCTGGAATCCGTGCCACCAAAAAGCTGATCGCAGACAGATTTGTCTGGCCAGCAATGAATCAAGACATCACAGAATGGACTCGTCCATGTATTAGATGTCAACGGTGTAAAGTATCCCGTCACACTCACAGCCCCATTCAACAATTTAACCTTCCAGCAAGACGCTTTGATCATGTGCAATTAGACTTGGTTGGCCCATTGCCTTCTTCAAATGGTTACACTTACCTCCTCACTTGTATTGATCGGTACACAAGATGGCCTGAAGCCATTCCTATTGAAAATATATCCGCTGAAACTGTAGCTCGAGCATTCATCTCCCAGTGGCTTTCAAGATTTGGCATGCCTACCACCATCACTACTGACCAAGGCCGACAATTTGAATGTCACTTGTTCGCATCCCTCACCTCTCTTCTTGGCATTCGCCATATTCGCACAACACCATACCATCCATCTGGAAATGGGATGGTGGAACGCTTTCACCGATCTCTCAAACAAGGTCTGAAGTGCCACAGTAGCACACACTGGACAGAAGCCTTACCCCTAGTCTTGCTTGGTCTTCGCACAGCATTCAAAGAAGACATTGGTAGCACTTGTGCTGAAATGTTATATGGTGCAACCCTCCGTCTGCCAGGTGAATATTTTCACCCAGAATCTACTCCAGTTATCGACCCTCCAACATTCCTTCAATGTTTACGTGAGACCATGAGCAATATCTCGCCAACCCCAGCATCTTCGCATTACCAGCCAAGCTATTTTGTACATCCTACGCTTGAGACATCTTCGCACGTATTCGTGCGCAACGATGCAATTAAGCCAACTTTAACACCTTCATATGATGGTCCATTCAAAGTTGTCAAACGAACACCGAAACATTTCACCATCATCTGCAATGGTAAACAATCAGTGATTGGAATCGATCGTCTCAAACCAGCATTTCTAATGCAAGATCCAACAACTTCCTCATCAACATCACTCCCGGAAGAAAGCTTACATCCCGTTAAAGAGCAACCTAAAACTACCAGATCTGGAAGAAAGGTTAAATTTCACCCAAAGTACTTATAACGTACCGATGGTACTTGGGGGGGGGGGTACTGTGGCGTTCCAACAGATACTTCAACTTCTATTCATGAGATGGCGCCACGTGTAAAATCCAGTTCTTAATCGGAGCAGCAAAGCGACGTCATTACTCACTCAGACTTCTCGTGAGACAACTGTACGCGACGGTAGCATGAACTGTGTTCCGAGCTCTGTGTTGATCTCTGCAATGTAATTTAAATTGTAATTTAGTACTTAATATATTCTTTTGTTATAGGAAATTGTCTACTCTTATTTTCTTTAATTATATCATGCATTAAGCACACGACCACCAAAGGACGTTAACAAACGACTGAATTTAGAGAGCAATACAAGACTAAAAGTCAAAATTCAGCATTTTGTGAAGCCGCCTAATTGTCGTATTCATCGTAGCATTGAATGAAATAGGTTTCGAGTACATACCTGAAGATTAGCATTCCATATTGCTTCTATGTAAACTTAGAGTTGAGATGCATTGGCCACGACACGAGTTCATCCATACAAGGCCGGTTCCAAAAAATCGCAGATGTGCTCAAAATGCGGCATGTCTATTGAATCCATAGGCCAAAGAATAAGATGCTTGAAAGGCTGAAACGTGCAGCATCACGCGCATAGTTTCTCAGCCTAATTTCTTCATGGTGTTGCTATTTTCAGAAACTTGTGTAGAATCGCCCGTGGAAATCGAAGGAAGAGAGCTGCCCATCCGACGTTACCCCCCCCTTTGCTGAGAAGCATACATTTAATCCTACAGAAACTTTTTCTTACATCATTTCTTACACTTCGGCCGAGCGGTAAAGTCGCCGAACACTGTTAGTTCGGTCCGAGGTTCTAATCTCGCAAACGGGCTGGCTGCATGGGCGTTTTCATGGTTTTCCCCATGTGTAACGTGTATACGAGCCAGTTTCCCTTAGAAAGTCCTCCACGAAGGCATTCCTCCCTCTAGGCAGATAGCCCTCGAGGCTTTGCTATAATCACACACACACATCGAACATATTAGTTGAACTAAAACATATATCGAAATATATACCAAAATTCTATATCAAAATAAATCATATACATCAAAAACATATACTGAAAATACACTCGAAACATATATAAAAAACATATACTGAAAATACACTCGAAACCTAAATAGAAACTAAAAAGCAACTAAAAACTAAAAATCGAAACTAAAAAGCATATTAATAGGAATTATTTTTACATAGCTAATTATTCAAAAATGTTGAAACTAAAAACATGTTTTGCAATTTAAAATATTTTTCTGTTTTAATAAATTTAATATGCAGTTAAATTAGACGTCAATATTGTAACTGAATTCTAGCTAATCCGCATTACCTGCGACGCAAGGCGGCATATGACCAGTCCATCTTCCTCGCTGGCACGATAATCTACTAGCCTCCGGTTTCGCAATTCGATAACCATTTGAACAGGATGGCAGAAATGATTCGCCATCTTGAAACACGGATTTTTCAGGTACCAAACCAGGAAAGGAAAGTTTATCCCTGCGGCAATGAGCTAAAAAGAAAAATGTTATTGTGAATTCATTATACAGTCAAAAGTCTTTACTCCGGACTTGTCGGGACTTCAGCGATTCCGGATTATCGGTTTTTCCGGATTACAGATCATCAATTTAATCTGGTAGGATGGCATGCAGAAATTATAAAATTAAAAATATGAAACCGTAATTTATGAAATAAAGAGCAATTATGATCTAAAGGGTATCAAAATTTACAAAAAAAAAGAAGCTTAATATTTATTTGTTTACTTTATTAAATATTTCTTTTAACGCGCGCATGCATAAAGCCTACATTACGCAATTGTCGAAATTAGAAAATTGCAACGAGAAAACTATTTGATGTGTATTAGTGATATTTATAATGATGAGGAATTTGATTTAAATCATATCAAAGACAGAGTACATCGAGATGAAATACTACATTTAGTAAGGAATTATAAGCCGAATAAAATAAAAACATCTGCCCTGAAGATGAGGATAGTGCTGACAGATCAACTTCCAGTTCACTGCGCGCCGCGACGTCCCCAGCTTCCCCCCACAGAGCAGCGTGAAATTGATAAACAGATTCCGGAACGGTTAGACAAACAAATCACCTCTCTGTCACTTTCTTCTTGCATTTATTCATTTTTTGCAGCAATTCCACTTTTTGTTTAATGGACATCGAAACTTGCTTTCGCTTTGTAGGTCCTTTGGCAGCTCCAGAATCGGAAATTCTTTTTGACATAATCGAAAGTTCAAGTTTACTTTTATAAAATTGCTCTAACAGTCTGCAAAAAATAATAAGCCGGATCCAATTAGAAGATTAAGGAACACCGCAATCTGCAACATTAACTGAAATAGATAATAAGATAATTTAAGCTTAGCTTATACCGTCCGTTATACATTTAAACGCGCATGCGTTAACGTATAACGCGCATGCGTAAAGGTATTATGCGTATTACGCGCATGCGTAAAGGTACAAACTTTCTGCGCATGCCTAAACGCATTAGGCGTTTACGCATGCGCATAAAGTTTGTAGCTTTGAGGCTCGAATTATAGATCATTCCGGATTATGGACGTCCGGATTAAAGACTATCTACACTCAGTTCAAAAACAAGAGCAGGTATAGTTCTGTATCTTCTGTTCAACTGAGTAGTTTGATTAAATTCAACTTGTACTTTTCATGTTTCGAAAGCGTGATTTAGGATATACAGGTCCATAGATCATGGGACAAACTTGGAGGGGTGGTGCAGCGTACTAAAACATGCATTTTTATAAGAATGTAGGGTTTAAAGTGGCGGGTTAAGGCAGGAATGCAAAAAAACGACATGAGAGGAAAATGTGTTTATGTACAAAATCAACGCAAATTGCTTCTTTGTAGCAATACAGTATTCACAATAAATGTTCAAAATTGCGACCACCAGCAGTAATACATGCTTGGCAACGTCACAGAAGGGATTGACGAACATTTTGAAAGACGACAGGCATTTCGCGCACTCTTGCAGCCGCAATGGATAGTCGTGCAACGAGGTCCTCCAGTGAGTCAACGGGAATCTCGTAAATGATGCTCTTTAGATGGCCCCATAAAAAAACAATCCAAGCTGGATAAATCTGGGGAACGGGGTGGCCATCGAACGGGTCCACCAAGGCCAATCCATAGGCCCGGAAATGTCCCATCCAAGTAATTGCGGACCCGCACGTGGCTGGTGCACCATCATGCTGGAACCACATGCGATCACGAACGACAGCCGGAACATCCTACAACAATACCAGTAGCACCTCTTGCAGAAAAATATGATAACATAAGCCATTTGTACGTGCAGGTAAGAGGTATGGGCCTATGAGATAGTCGGTAACAATACCTGCCCACACATTCACGGAGAAGCGGGTTTCGAATGCATGTGGACGTGTGCCGTGTGGATTATGAGTTGCACAACCGTGCATGTTGTGGCTATTGAAGATGCCGTCCTGTGAGAAAGTTGCCTCGTCTGTCAATAGCACATCCGAAGTGAAATCTGCCTGCGCCGCACACTGCTGCAAGAATCAATGACAGAAATGAACTCAAAGAGGGTAATCTGTCTCTTGCAAGGCTCGGATCCTCTGTGCAAACCATTTTCATGCAATACTCTCCAAACGGTGGAATGACTCAGCTGCAGTCGGCGTGCAATAATAGCTCTTGTACTTGTCTGAGGTGATTCATGCACAGTGTTCAAGATGGATTCTTCAATGCGAGGTTGTCGTGCACTTCTTCCACTCCTAGTGTCAGAGGTGGTTTCAAATGACCCGTTTTCACACAGAGACCGATGCAACCTCTCAACCATCGTGTGCTTCGGCATACGCCTGTTAGGAAACCGTTCCTGGTATAACCGTAGCGCTGCTCTGCCGTTCCCATTAACAACACCATACATTAGATGCATGTCAGCATTTTCCCTATGCGCAAACTCATCCATCATGCTCGAGAGTTGCGAATGATCCTCTGATGCATCGGATCGCGGATTGTCCGCCCTCTACAGCTGCATTGCCAGCCAATCACAGCTGTAGTTCCTATTACTGTTAGTGTTCCCTTTTTTTGAACATTTATTGTGAATACGGTATTGCTGCAAAGAAGCACTTTGAGTTGATTTTGTACATAAACACATTTTCCCCTCGTGTCGTTTCTTTGCGTTCCTGCCTTAACCCATCACTTTAGACCTTACATTCCTATACAAAAAATGCATGTTTTAGTACGCTGCACCACCCCTCCAAGTCTGTCCCATGATCTATGAAACACTTTGTATAATAGATTTGTATATCGCATTGTTCTAACCTGGGTATTTTGACACAAAATCGGACTTTTTCTGAAATGACTTACCATTGTTTTTTTCTATATTTCGATCCTACCCCTCAAGTGATGAAAAACTGCAACTTTCGTAAAAATCGCATGCGTAGCTAAATACTTAGCTCTCAAAATTCTTCAGGTTTAATTAAATTTGTTATATATTTCCTAATATCTCTTTTTACTTCCTTGTATAAAGTAAAAAGGAAGTATTGTAATCGCGAAATTTTCAGGCAGCATATTTGAACGAAAATATCCATTTTGACCGCTATCGAATGCAATTTAACTATGTTTTTGCTTGATATCTGTACGTAAGGACAGAATAAAATACTCGTTTCCTCCAAAAAAATGATAAAACTGCTTTAAAATTAATTCTGAAGAGAATTTTTCGTGGCGTCTGTACGAACGTATGTACGTACGTATCTCGCATAACTCGAAAACGAGTAGCCTCAGAACGTTGAAATTTTGTATATAGGACTGCTATAACATGTAGTTGTGCACCTCGTATTTTGGTTGCAATCGGCCGCACCAAACGTATATAAATACTATATTTATATATATATCTACTCTGTTACTCGATACAGTGATCTAGTTTCTTTACTCTTATATGTTTGTAAATTGTATATTTTTTGCTTTAAAAATGATTGAATTATGTTGTTCTTATCTCCCGGTTAAGGTTTTTATGCCTTTCGTAATTCTGGAGGCAATATTTGTACAATTATCAACAATTTAAAAGCTCTTTAAGTGCGGTTAAGTTTTAAATAACATGGCGGACATATTTGTTTACTTTTGAAACAGCAGAATTGTAGATTTGTTGCCAATCTAGAGAGACTAAGCTTCGCAACAACAAAAATAACGCCTTCATTTATTATTGTGAATTAAAGCATGCTTAATCCTTTCTGGAATTTTTTCGAGGAAATACGTATTTAAGATTTACTTCGTAATTTTTAATACGGATATTTTGAGTTTTTATGTATTTTTGACTTGTCGCGAAGTGAGAACTGAATTAATTGAATGAGAAATACTCAATCGTCTGTGAAAAACTGTTTCTTTTCTGTTTTGTTTGCTTAATTTCTTTCATACATCGTTCTAGCTTTATTATAGTATTTGAATAGAACATGTGGCAACGATAAGATAATTCTTCAAATGATATAAATTTTGTGCATTCAGAGTGTCGTTATAGTGAACAAATATAGTGAATTTTAAAGAGAGCATTTATTCTATTGTGGTTTATGCGCTGTCGACGAAGTAGATTTAATTCAATCCAATCAATTAAATGAAATTCAAGAAAAAAATGCGTATAATTTAATATTCCGTACAAGGAAGTCATGTGGTTTCCACATCAGATTTTTTTATTACACTTACATGATTAATTCTGCCGCCCAGACGATATAGTGGTTAGGGAAGCCTGACTGCGATACCGAAGGGCCTGGGTTCGAATTCCGGAGAAGGCATGGTTGTAACTGTCCGTCCCTTCATATGATACGATGGTGGCCCACCTGTTAGGTGCCTCCATAATAAAGAGACCACCACATCTGGACTTGAGTAGAGTAATAATTAATTGTGAACAGTTACACTGTAACTGTTAACAATCTGCCATTGGAAGGGGTGGAGAAACTTAATTAATTCTTTCAGAATTCGAAATTTAGGTCCAATCCAAATAAAATTTGCACATTTTTATGATTTATTTTTAAAATTCGTATTTTTAAGTAATTCTTATAAATTTTTAGAAAAAAACATTTTGAATTATAACCTGTAAAATGTTTGCCGGCATCTTGAAGTAGATGTAGTTCTAGGCATATCTGGCAAAAATATTTGAATTTAAATTATATATTGGCGCGTTTTTAAATTTGGCATATCTGTTATAAGCGAAAATAACGCCAAATGTGGTTTACGCTGTTTCTTATAGTATTCAATAAACTGCACAATTATTCTCGACCTTAAATTTCCAAACAAACTTACTACGGATTATTCCTGGAAAATTTCTTTATTTTCATTTTCATTTTCATTAATAATGTCAAATTATTAATAATGAAAGAAAAGTTTTTTTTTTTTTAAATTTCTAAAGAATATTAATCAGAAGTTTAAAGATTTTTTTTTTCTCTGATATGGGTAAATTTTTAATTTCGCTATTTTATCGTTAGTTGTTTGAATTATCTTCGTTTCATATCCAGCGAAATTTATTTTATTAATTTCTAAATCGTGCATTATACAGGCATTTATTATTTCTGAGTACTTCAAAAGGCTAAAGTACACATATTTAAAATGTTCGCTCAAAGGGATTTTTATTTAACGTTTTGTGTGTTTCTTTTATTTATTAAGTATCATGTTCTTCGAACTTTAACCACATAAAATTTAATTCAACAGCAGTATCACAAAATATTTAAAAACAACAAAACAGCATATCTTTAGAATTTCCGATACAAAGTCTCGAGCGTTGGAGATAAAAATGTTTCTTTTTTAGTCCAAAGTGGGAGTTTGCCCAGAAGGACTATTGACTTCGTTTTGACATTTTGCGTTGATTCACTTTCTGCATTGTTTCACTTTTCAAATTGTTGCCACCGAATATTATCGCCCTGTATTATATTTAAAGATATTAAATAGCGAAGGATCTCCATAAATGTTTGTACGTTTCTCGCATTGTGATAAAAAAACGGTACCTAGTGACATCCCATTTTGAATGACGTAATCCTAAATTTAGAATTTCTTTTATTATCGATTTTATATTTTGTAAATAAATTTGTAATAAACTCCAGAATTTCAAAGCGAGCAATGGCAACGTTGTCTAGAAAAAACATTTTTATCTCCAGCGCGTGAGACAGTGTATCGGAAATTCTAAAGATAGGCTAGGCTCATTATAAAGTTATTTTGCGATATTGCTCTGGAACTGAATTTTATGGTGTTTAAGTGCGAAGAATATGATATTTAATAAATAAAGCTAACACGCAAAATGTTAAAAAAAAAAAAAAAAAAAAAAAAAAAAAAAGCTTTTTAGGACGTAATTTTTTTTCCCCGCACAGTGTCGCCCGATTGTTCGGTTTGAAATCGTTGAGTTTGTTAATCAAAAATTTCTTAATCAAAAATTCGTTAAAGGTTTACAAAATATTAAATAGATAATAAAATAAATTCCAGTAATAAAATATCTCAGTCAGTATTAAATCTTATATTTCTTTTTAATCACCGACAAAAATGACATTTTCAAACAAGTGAAAAAAATATTCGTACTGAAACACCATTCCAATTAGTGATCACAATTCAAAATTATATGCAAACCAAAGAACTTGAATAATTTTAACAGCAAAATTCACCTAAAGCAGAAGTTGATAAACTGTTGCCTTAGCATAGGGGTCTTCAACCATTTGCCCGCTGAAGGCATTTTAGTGGCCCCACATTTGAATTAGAAGAAATATGAAGAATTTTAAAAAATCTGATGTGTACACTACATGACTTCCTCGTACGGAATATTAAATTACACGCATTTTTTCTTGCATTTCATTTAAACTTATTGGATTGAATTAAATCTACTTCGCAGGCAGCGCATAAACCACAATAGAATAAATGCATTTTTTAAAATTCACTCTAGTATTTGTTTATCACAGCGACACTCTGGCACTAGATTCACTTAACAGTATTATATTTCGTTCATATTATAACTCATAATGCACAAAATTTATATCATTTAAAGAATAGAATTATCTAATCGTTGCCACATGTTCTATTCAAATACTATAATAAAGCTGGAACGATGTATAAAAGAAATTAAACAAACAAAACAAAAATGAAAAAGATTTTCACAGACGATTGAGTATTTCTCATCCAATTAATTCAGTTCTCACTTCGCGAGAAGGCAAAAATACATAAAAACTCAAAATATCTATATTAAAAATTACAAAGTAAATTTTAATTTAGATATTTAGAAATTTGAATATAGATATTCCAGAAAGGATTAAGCATGATTTAATTGGCAATAATAAATGAAGGCGTTATCTTTGTTGTTGCGAATCTACGTTACTCTAGATTGGCAACAAATCCACTAGTCTGCTGCTTCAAATGTAAACAATCAATGGCCGCCGTCAAAAGAAAAGGCTTACCGCGGCACTTAAACAACTTTAAAATTGTTGATAATTCTAAAAATATTGCACACAGATTTACTAAAGGCATAAAAACCTTAACAGGAAGATAAAACTGAGATCACTGAGCCGGGTAACAGAGTGGATATATATATAAATATATTTATATACGTTTGGATGTGCACCAAAATACGAGGTGCACATCTACATGTTATAGCAGTCCTATATACAAAATTTCAACGTTCTGAGGCTACTTGTTTTTGAGTTATGCGAGATACGTACTTACGTACGCACGTACGTACATACGTTCGTACAGACGCCACGAAAAATTCTCTTCAGAATTCATTTTAAAGCAGTTTTATAATTTTTTTGGAGGAAACGAGTCTTTTATTCTGTCCTTACGTACAGAAATCACGCAAAAACATCGTTAAATTGCATTCGATAGCGGTCAAAATGGATATTTTCGTTGAAATATGCTGCCTGAAACTTTTCGCGGTTACAATACTTCCTTTTTACTTCGTACAAGGAAGTAAAAATCTTGATTTCAAGAAAAATTGCATTTTCAGCTTTTTGTCGTAAAAAAAAAATTCATTTTCTCTTATTCTTGATATTTAAAACATTTTATTGACACGCCTAATATTATTTGAGATAAAATTTTCTAAAAATGACAAGTGTTTCAAAAATTTCACTTTATCTTACGTAATTTTAAAACCTAAAAATTTGACTACGCATAAATTCTCAACTCCATATAAAGGATAGATTCTATCTCTGTTGTAAAAGCGGTTAATTTCATTCCGTCTAAAGGACTTAAACGCAGGCAATTTGAACAGTTCTTGAATGATTTGGAAGCGGAAAATGGTGACATTGTGTATAACGCGGAAGTAACGTTGGTTTCGGCGCCTGTTTTCTTTGAAGAGCGAAGTTCAACAATTCATGGAATCTACAGAGAAATCTATTCACGAGTTCAGTGATGAGAAATGGTTGAAAGACTTTACATTTCTTATCGATATTACAGGTTATCTCAATAACTTGAACTACCGCTTACTAGGAAAAAATCTACTTCTTCATAATACACTTTCAAGTTGAAAGTGGAATCGGAAAGCAGATTTTCGTGAAAATGAAATGTTCATAAGAATGTCGCCATTTTCAATAGATGTTGGAAGTGTTCCACCTGAACTTCAATTAGAATTTATCGATTTGCAGTGTGACTCTGCAGTAAAATGCAAGTTTCTTGAAAATCCTACATTAATTGATTTTTATTCGAAGTGCGTGACCGAAGACAAGTATCCAGGAATTCGTAGGCATGAACTCTTCGTGTTGAACTTTGGCAGTACCTTTATATTTGAACAACGTTTTCGTAAAATGAAAGAACATGGTTGACAGACAGACACTTGGAGGAAACTTTACGAATTGCAACAACACAAATTAAACCAGATATTGAAGCATTAATCAAGCAAAAACGATGTCAAATTTCACATTAAAACTAAAGTAACTACCATCTCCCGTTAGTAATGTGTAAGTTTTTTTTATTGTAAATGCATTTTGTAACATCGTTCTGTACAATCATCTTTATAGTTTTTTTCATAGTTAATAATGTTGCAAAAGATTTTAATTCGATTTCCATTTGATGTTTTGGAACCAATGTATATGTTACCGTGAAAGACCGAAATTGGAGAATGTCGACTTTCACCGGAGAATATCGACATTCACAGATACGTCGGTGAAAGACCGAATATTTCACTACATTCTTGTATATTCGGACCCTCACCGGTGTATGTCGACAATCACAGATATGCTCTGGTGAAAGTCGAAAAGAGAGGTCATAAAATGCATAATAGTTTAAATTGTTGTTATAAACAAGATTTGAATCACATAATTTAGTAAGTTTTTTATTACTGTTATTTTATTTTCTCATTTAGAACGTATTGTATAATTAAGTAAGGTTTAACGTCTATTATTTTCCTTTCTCATTTTGAATGTATTGTGTGTTTTAGGTTCTCATGTTCTTAAGTTCTTATTTCAAGTCTCAAGTGCGTTTATTCGCGACTGAATGACGAAGAAGAAAATATAATATTGTTATATGTTCAACATTCACCATTAGTACATGGTGAATGTCGACATTGACCGGTGTAAGTCAGAAATAAGAGTATTTGGAAAATATTTCGGACATACACCAAGAGACTATGTGAATGTTGACATTCACCGGTGAAAGTCGACATTCTCCAGATTTCGGTGTTTCACCGTAACATATATACAAATGTGTAACACCATCTCTTCGCTTAGAATCAATTGTAGTCTTGCAAAGCAAACCTCTCTTTTTCATATAAATTTTCTGACTACACTATTTGCGAGAAAGGTTGAAGACCCCTCCCTACCTTAGCAGATAACAAATAAATTTAAAAATATTACGACTCAAAAGTTTTAAAACCTTCAAGCCCTTCGCTGAATTGCAAATATAAATAAAACAACTGACACTTTAAATGGTAAAAGCTCAGAATTTTGTTTTACCTCGATGTTGATTCTAGAGCAGATTCTAGATGTTGATTCTAGGTCGGTTTTAAAATACTTGAAACATATCGAATTTTAATATAAACACATAAAATGATACATCTGAAAGCATCTGACTCCTTGAACGTTTAAACGTCTTCTGTAAAGATGGCAAACTTTTCATTTTTTTATGAATTATTCTTGCATGTATATGCAATTCTAATCCGATTTTCTGATGTTTACACCTTCTTCAGTCTTCTCCTTCCCTGAAATATATAACGCTCCAGTAGCAAATTTACTTCTGGTAAATGTGAAAGTCAAAGTAATACTAATATTTTGTTGTAAAGTTGTAGAGTCATTAGTTAATTTGGAAGCAGAAAAGATGAAAAATATGCAACCGCCTTCGCCGGGAATCGAACCACTGACCTCTGGAATACCGGCCCAGCGTGCTACCGTTACACCACGAAGGCACGCTAGGGAAGTGGAAGAAATACCTTATAAAGTGAGTAAAGTTTCCTGTCTTAGGCTTTTCATCTGATTATTCTCTGCCCCCATATCATTCAGATCCAAATCATTCAGATTATTTATTTTAAATAAAGATTCGTTCTTCGTATCTGATAAGTGAAGAAGAAGCAACATATTCCTTATACTGACTGTATACACCAAGGTTTAATAATATTAAAATGTAATTAAAAATGTACTTTTTTACCTATATGTAATTTATTTTTAAAACACGTCTTCTTATTATATATTTCGAAATTTTTAAAAATTTCTGCGTCTTTTCAAAACGTTAAAGATGGCGATAGATTTTCTGTCATGAAAACAGATAAGAAGTAAAAATCTGGTACGAAAAACCTGTATTACAACAAGTTTACAGCAATATTTTACACTATTATATTAATTTGTGTTTACTTGTAATCATGTTGTTTAGTATTCCAAAATGTAATCGATGCTTACATTTATTTGTGTAAATATTTCAGAGGCCCACTAGCGGCCGAGCGGTAAAAGCCGCTGAACATTGGTAATTCGGTCCAGAGTGGGCTGGTTCCACGGGCATTTTTGTGGTTTTCTCCACGTATAACATGGGTACTAGCCTACACCGGGCATCCCTCTCCATTAATTAGTTTCTAATGTTTTAAATAAAAAAATATAATAAAAAAAAATCTGAAAGATTTTAGATTTTGAATTACGTCCAAAGGGACGGTTTTTTTTTTAATGTTTTGTGTGTTACCTTTATTTATTAAATATCATGTTCTACATACTTAAACATAAAATTCAATTCAACAGCAATATCTCAAAATAATTTTTAAATAAGCATATCTTTGGAATTTGCGATACAAAGTCTCGCGCGTTGGAGATAAAAGTTTTTTTCCCCCGCACAGTGTTGCCACTGCTCGCTTTGAAATCGTTTATCTTGTTTATCCAAAAAAACATTGAAGTGTTACAAAATATAAAATTGATAATACAACAAATTTCAAATTCAAATTAGGCCCACCAGCGGCCGAGCGGTAAAGTCGCTGAACACTGGTAGTTCGGTCCGAGGTTCGAATCCCACGAACGGGCTGGCTGCATGGGCGTTTTCGTGGTTTTCCCCATGTGTAACGTATATACGAGCCAGTTTCCCTTAGAAAGTCATCCACGAAGGCATCCCTCCTCTTAGGCAGATAGCCCTCGTGTGCTTTGCCATAATTAAATACACCACGCCTCAAATTCAAATTAGGGGCTCCACATGCCCATATTCTATGGAAGAGTATGTTATTCAAATTTTGACGGCTCTAGGTACCGTTGTTTTATGAAAATGCGAAAAACATACATACATTCATGCATATTCTTCATTATATAATTTCTTTTACAATACAAGGCGGTAATATTTAGTGGCAACAATTTAAAAAGCGAAACAACGCTTATCGTGAATCGACGCAAAATGCCAAAACGAAATTATTAGTTCCTCTGGGCAAACTGCCTCTTTGGACTAAAAAACATATTTTACAGAAATCTAAAATTATTCCTCCAGACAGCTGTCAGACCTTCTAATGCGAATGTCTGTCATATATATTTGCTTGTTTTTTTAATTTTGTTTTTAACCCCGGCCTACATGTTTTCAAAATTTGCATTTCGTTTTGTGAATTGGATGGCTGGATCAATTGAATTCATAATAGATAGAATCTCGGATAAATCCTCTTTATAAACGTCAAAAAGTGCGAAAGTGTCGTCAACATACCGAATCCAAAGACGAAAGGATAGTTTCCAATTCACTCTTGAAATTGAATCCAACAATTCCCTCCCCTTCCTTGATATTCTTATAATCAGCAATGAAACTGATTTTAGCAATACTGTGTACCGTAAACCCTTTGCAGTTTGTTTACCACCCCATGCCAAGTCATGCCACCCTGTTAAGCAAAAAATGGCTTTTTTTTACTATTACGTATTCCGCGCGCTTAAAGTTTGTTCCTCTGAATCTTTGCTTACAAATGAACTTAATTATTTGAGAGCAGTTGCGATTGACCGTGGATTTTCTCCCGTGATTATTGATAAAGCCGTTAAAAAATTTTCAGATTCCCATCAAAGAAGACATTCCACTGTTAGAAATAATATTAATGACCTTGTCGTGCTTCCATTTTATCCTTCTGTTAGCTATAAAATTGCACGGATTCTCCAGAAATTCAATTTTCAAGTCGATTTCTCCCCTATTAATAAAATGCACCCTTCGATTCTAAAAGATTGCGTTTCTGTCTTGAATTCTTGGAGAATTTATAGTATATCATGTCAGTGTGGTTTAAGATATATTGGCCAAACAGAAAAAGCGTTGAAGTTTCGTATCAAGGAACATGAATCTTATGTCAGAAAAGGCGAAATTAACAAGTCTTCAATAGAGTATCATAGTTGGACATTTAACCATAATTTTGACTTTGGGTCTGCAAAAATTATCCAAAAGGCTTCTTCCATACGTGAATTGGATTTTCTTGAGGCTTTTCACATTCACAAAGATTTAGCAGGTTTAGTTAATGATTTGAAGTCCAATCCAGTCCTTCCTAATGCCTTTAAAATTCTACTATCTTAATTCAGTTATTTTTGCAGATAGATGGCGTTACATCCTCGCGTTTGGTACTACCAGAGGGTATAAAAATCCGTTCAGTGGTTGCTTTCCATTTCCTAACATGACGCCCATGGACATTAATTTTTCAATGAGGCATGCTACTTTGTTAGGGATTGGCTTAATGCCCACACTGTTAAGAGATACATGGCCACTGCTACCCCCAGTGAGATCAAAGAAATCACAATAAGCTTAAAGTCAAAAAGGCCCCTGGCGTTGACGGTATTAATAATCACGCACTTAGAAATCTGCCCTGCAATGTTGTGACAAAATTCACGAGTATTATCAATGCGTGTCTTAGTCAATGCTATTTTCCCACATAATGGAAAATCGCAAAAGTTATTTTATTGCCTAAGCCCGGCAAGGATAACACTAAGCCAGATGGGTACAGGCCCATTAGCTTGCTTCCGGGACTAGGAAAGGTCTTAGAGATTAATCTACAGCAGATTGAAAAACTATATTGAATTACTGCCTCCGCAATAATTTGGTTTCCGGAGAAAGCTTTCAACAACGAAGCAGCTGGTTCGGCTCGTCGAGTTTTGTGGTGATGCGCTTCACAAGAAACAAAATGTCGCCTTACTCATGCTAGACGTGGCGAAGGCATTCGACCGCGTCTGGCATGAGGAGCTTATTTATAAACTTATAAATCTCCCTATGGCTAGAGAGCTGATTCAACTAATTATGTCTTTCATCACTAATAGGAAATTCACTGTGGCTATTGGAAAGGACATCTCCAGTTTACGCACCATGAATGCAGGCGTTCCACAGGGGTCCATTTTAGGGCCCGTCCTGTATTTATTTTATGTTCATGACTTCCCTAGGGCTCACATTGGCAGAAATTACTTTCTTGGGTGCTATGCGAACGATACGGCATAAAGTCCGCGAACGCACACCATGCAATCAAGAAATTACAGGAGCTTCTACCAGTGGTAGAAAAGTGGTGTACGACTTGGAGAATTGCTATTAATGCCAGCAAGTCGCAATTATTATTGATAAGGAGGAAAAATACGCAGTTGACTATTAATAGCACGCTCTTCTTATTCTCTGAAGAGATTCCTAGAGTTAGTAAGGCGAAATATTTAAGAGTAATGCTAAATGAAAGATTAAAATGGGGAGATCATATAACAGAGGTCAGAAGAAAAATTTTCACTGTTGTAAATAGCCTCATCCCTATATTGGATAATTATTCTAGCTTTGACCTCAGGAAAAAGAGGCTAGTATATATCACGGCAATTAGGCCATTGATGACTTATGCGTCGCCGGGCTGGTGCACGGCTACCAAGGAGGATATAAAAAGACTTCAAATCATGCAAAACAAAGTCTTAAGGCTTATCACCCATGCTCACTTTTTTGTGAGCAATGCTACACTGCACTGTGACTTAAAACTGGACACTCTAGAAGAGCACCTGAATAAGATCAACAGGAAATTCTTCACGAAAGCTCTGAACTGTGACCATATGAGAAATTTTGATATCTTTACCTACGAAATATTGAATGAGGACGCCAAACTGCGCCCACTTGCGGCCCACCTCACTTGCGGACCCGAACTTTCCCACCTAGTGCCCACCTGTAAATAATGTACCCAATGTGTTTATTAGCATTCTTAATTTTGTATCTTACTCATTTATTGTACTGCGTATTTCTTAAATTCACTAGTTTTATTCACATTCTACACTCATTTTATGACTCCCACTTAGTCACGCCTTTACCGGGCCGTTTACTTGCTAGTGAGCTCTTGCGTTGCTGGTCTTCCTATTCTTTATCCGCCCTTGCTCCTCCTTACTGCGGACATTATGTGAAGATAGTTCTATGTTATTGTGCCCATCTGGCATAAATTTGATTGAGCCAGATAAACTACTGATCTCAGTGCTATTCTGGCTATAAGTTATCAGTCAGTCAGTCAGTCAGCTTTCCATTATTCGAAGTTCAGATTTGGAGCGTGAAGATGCAGTTGCCCCTCGCTCCCTATTTTTAACTTCGCTAATTTTTCTTGTCCTTTGTGTTACATGTTTGATCAGATAGCCTGGCTCAGTAAAAGTAGGCGGCCAGTGTAACTCTGATTAAAATTCCGGTTATAACCACGTGCAGTGCTGATAAGGATCACGTGTTTCTGAGACTCCTTCCCCTTTATTTTTCTTTTTTCTAGATATTTCTTTCTCCTGATGAGGAGGGACCTTTAGCTGCCCTCGAAATCGATTGAGTGTTTCAATATACTTACGCTAAATACAAAGTTGTTTTTATGATTTTGACTGCCACATTAGCGTGTTTCTCTTCTAGTCTATCTATAAGGTGTTTAACTTTACTGAAATCATTATCAGAAAGGCTTTTAAGGAATTTAAATTCTTTAGAATATAAGAATAGGTTACAAATATGAGTGGAATATGAACTTCCCATTGAAATTCCTTGTGTTTGCATGTAAAGAATGTTTGAATGTTTAATATAGTTATTGTACAGCGAAAAATGTATAAATGCTTTCCATTTTCGTAAATTCAGTATATTAAGTATTTCAGGAAAGCATTCTGTCATTTCTATAATGTCTATATGTCTACTTTCGTAGATTCCTTGGAGTGGCAGGGTCGTGTAGAGGTTTCCATAGTCATAGCAGTTAATATTGTAAATTTTAAGATTTTTAACTTCTTCAATGATTTTCAAGTTGTAAATAATCCAGTAGAAGTTTTTGTCTTCTTTAACTTGTTCAAAAACTACTTTACAAACAGTCTTAAGTAGACTGCTAAAAATATTATTAAAATTCTTCTTGAAGTTTCTGGTACTATTGAAATTTATTAATTATGAATTTCAGATTCTAGTCTTTGTGAAATATCAGTTTTAAATTTCTTACTTTATGTCTTTTAAATTATTGTAACATAGGTATTTTGACACAAAATCGGAAATTTTCTATACTACATACGAATTTTTTTCATATTTCGATTCTATGACTCAGATCGAAAAGAATAATTCATTTGGCGAAATTTTTAATTTATGGTAAGATATTTCTTTTTCCCTTTCACTGTGCACGAACGGAAAAAAATCTGATGTGTACACCACATGACTTCCTTGTACGGAATATTAAATTATACGCATTTTTTCTTGCATTTCATTTAAACTTATTAGATTGAATTAAACCTATACTTCGCCGACAGCGCATAAACCACAATAGAATAAATGCATTCTTTAAAATTAACTCTATTTGTTTACTATAGCGACACTCTGGCGCTAGGTTCATCTAACAGTATTATATTTCGTCCATATTACAACTCAGAATGCACAAAATTTATATCATTTGAAGAATTATCGAATCGTTGCCACATGTTCTATTCAAGTACTATAATAAAGCTAGAACGATGTATAAAACAAATTATGCAAACAAAACAAAAAAAGAAACAGTTTTTCACAGACGATTGAGTATTTCTCATTCAATTAATTCACTTCTCACTTCGCGACAAGGCAAAAATACATAAAAACTCAAAATATATCTACTAACAATTACTAATTATTAAAAATTAAATTATTAAAAATTAAGTAAATCTTAAACACTTATTTCCTCGAAAAAATTCCAGAAAGGATTAAGCACGATTTAAATCGCAATAATAAATGAAGGCGTTTATCTTTGTTGTTGCGAAGCTACGTTTCTCTAGATTGGCAACAAATTCACTACTCAGCTGTTTCAAATGTAAACAAGGAATGGCCGCCATCAAAATAGGCTTAGCGGCACTTAAACAACTTTTAAATTGTTGATAATTCTAAAAATATTGCATACAGATTTACTAAAGGCATAAAACCCTTAACCGGAAGATAAAAACAACATAATTCAATCATTTTTAAAGAAAAAAATGTACAATTTACAAACATATAAGAGTAAAGAAACTGAGATTACTGAGCCGGGTAACAGAGTGGATATATTTATAAATATATTTATATACGTTTGGCGCGGCCGATTGAAACCAAAATACGAGGTGCACATCTACATGTTATAGTAGTCCTATATACAAAATTTCAACGTTCTGAGGCTACTCGTTTTTGAGTTATGCGAGATACGTACGCACGCACGCATGCACGTACGTACATACCTTCGTACAGACGCCACGAAAAATTATCTTCACAATTAATTTTAAAGCAGTTTTATAATTTTTTGGAGGAAAATAGTCTTTTATTTTGTCCTTACGTAGAGATATCAAGCAAAAACATCGTTAAATTGCATTCGAAAGCGGTCAAAATGGATATTTCGTTGAAATATGCTGCCTGAAACTTTTCGCGATTACAATACTTCCTTTTTACTTCGTACAAGGAAGTAAAAAGGAGCACGTTCAAACTTTCAAATAATTTTAACAAAGTGCAAAAACTGCATTTGGCGTTATTATCGCTTTTAACGAATATGTTAAACATCAAAATCGTAAACTCACGTACACTTTAGGAAACTTTAGATAAAATATCTAATGTTTTGCAGGTATGCTTAGAAATACATTAACGATGGTAAAAATTTTATAGATTATAATTCAAAATGCTTCCGAAAAATATGTAAAAATTATTTAAAATACAAACTGCAAACATAAAATCATAAAAAAATGGGCGAATTTTATTTGGAATGAACCTAAATTTCCAAATGTGAAAGGAAGGATTTACTCAGCTTAATAAAATCGAGATATTAATAAACATATACCAAATTCAATTAACATGGAGAGGCTAAAATTTTGAGAGCTAATTTTTCCAAAACTACTCGTGCGATTTTTACAAAACTTGGCACTTTGGCATAATATGAGTCGTAGAATCAAAATATGGAAAACCATTGGCATGTTATTTTAGAAAAAGTCCGATTTTGTATCAGAATACCTATGTTAGAACAATGCTATATATAAATCTAATATATATCATAAGTCGCGTTTTCGAGACATGTATAACGTAAGTTAAATTTCGACAATCGGTCTAGTAGTACAAGAGATATAGAACTGTTTTTTTTTTTTTTTCCAAGGTGTATATTTTCCCTCAACTCATTCGTATCTGTTCGAGACAAGTAACAACAGTAAATCATATTTCTGGAACTAGATGGAAACTATTGAACTTACCCTTTACAACCTCAAGACCCCACATTCCGATAGCCAGAGTGTAGACCAGCAATACCTGCATTCTGGTTTCCTAATCACAGAACTATTGTTGATTTTTCACGTATTAACCAAATGATTTCCAGGCAATCAGTGCCATCTTTTTCGGTGAAACACACTGCGTCACCAGACACGACCTCTACAAAGTGAAACTTAGAAAAGGATGCTTCAGAAATCAGCTAACCTTTTGAACCTGACGCAATAGGGGCCATCCCCTCATTGCGTTTACAGACGTCATTTTTAACTGTTACTCAAACTATTTTCCGAATAAAAAATTGTCTCATTGCTCCGAATCTGTGTTATCGGAGATCCCCAAAAAGATTTGACTGTCGACCCCTAACAATTTCTCAACATTTTATCGACCGCTTCGGTTTCACTCTTACATAAATAAGACAAAGCCCAAAATGGGCTAACGTAACTTTTACATTGATTATTTTATTGTGTTTAGTATTTCATACATTTCAGACATTCAATACAGGAAGTTTAATCAGTTTAAAGCAGCCCTCGAATGCATTTGCATAAATTAATTAGTATTGTTATGGAATTCATTATTACGGCAAGGACGTGACGAACGTTTTAAGCTTTTAATGATTTTGAATCCAAACTCACATATTTTCATTACCGTTAAAAACAAATGTACGTAACGCCAGAGGAAACCTAATAATGGACCTAAATTTATACTATGAAATAAATGTTATCAAAAGATTTGAAGATGCACATCTGAATAATTTTTATCGTCCTTATCAAAAGGTAAATAACCTCAGTTAAGAATTTTCGCAATGAAAGAATCGCTTTTTTGGGGAATTCATTTGTACGTGAGCAGTTTTTTCTCGCAGTTGAAACTGAGCGATGAGCATCGATAATTCGTGAAGAAGTAATTCGTGAAGGTTCTAGTAATTTTTCTCCAATGTTAAAATCCGAAGCTGTGAGTTGTAAGAATTATTTATACACTAATGTACGTCTTTTTTCATACATTAGTGTATAAATGTATAAAATAATATATACACTAATGTATGCCAAAGGGGTAATTTGCCCAAAAGGGCTGTTAATTTCGTTTTGAGAATTTGCGTCGTCCACTGCAAAACGGCGTTTCACTTTTCAGATTTGTGCCACCAAATGTTAGAGCCCTGCCTTATATTTTAAGAAATTAAATAATGAAGAAGATTCTTCATTACCGCTTTGGCAACATTAGTGTATATTTTATTTTATACATTTATACGAGATTAATGCTTCCCGCATTGTGAAAAAACAACGGTACCTAGAGACATCGAATTTTGAATACCGTAGTCCTCTACCTGAATATGGGCACCTAAAAGCCCCAATTTGAAAGTGAACATTTTTTTTTATTGTCTATTTCATATTTTATAAAATTTAACGAATTCTTGATTAACAAACTCAACGATTTCAAAGCGAGCAATGGCAACACTGTAAGAAAAAAAAAGTTACAGCGCGAGATTGTGTATCGGAAATTCCAAAGATATGCTCTTTTTAAATTATTTTGTGACATTGCCGTTGAATCAAATTTTACGGTTTAAGTGCGAAGAACATGACACACATAACTCTAAAAAAAAACGCCCCTTTGGGTGTAATACAAAATCTTTTTCTCATCGACCCTCAACCGGAAAGTCTTAATTCAGGTCTCGTATACATTTCTGCATACGGAAAATACGTACTTTTAAGAACAATTAATGAAACAGATTAAGGACCTATGAGCAAATGGGAACTGAATGAATTAAATTAAATTCAATCAACTTATGTATGAACTTCAGTTTTGTAATAACAATCTAAAGCCCCGTTCACATGCAACGCTCTTTCGCGCAGCCATCGTTCATATCAGGGAGAAGTGGGGTTACCAAGCAGTTTCGCCTTCAGGACCCGTTCAGACGCACATCGTCTTCCATCCCTTAACCCATAAGCCACTGCGAGCAGTGATGTCACAAACTTGAATCTGATTGGCGGATTTTGTAGTGTTTGTTTACATCTTTTTCGACATTGTTAATTATCGCTGTAGAACGTTTTCGGAGTTTTCGGCATGGCTCAAGAAAGACTTTCGCTTTTTCTGCAATTATTTTTGCACCTACAGCTGAATATGCGCTGTTTAGAGGGCAGATCGCTACCCAAAAGACGGCGGCTTCGACGAAGGAAAATTATGTGTTCCTTCATAAATGCAACGTTAACGTCACTAGAATTGGCATACCCAGAGCGACGTTTATGGTCCAAAGTGCGATCTTCGGTGTTCTGGGAAAATGTAGTTCTCTCATCATGGGATGATAAGGACTTCAAGGAAAATTTTCGTATTACTCGGTAAGTTATTTCAAAGTTTTTGAATATATATTGCTTTTATGTACAGAAATCTCTCACTTAACAATGTTCTTTGATTCCTGGAAAATGCTTAATGTTAATGTTAATCAAATAAAAAAAGTACCGTTATTCCGCTAGTTATGTATCACCAAATCTTCATATATTTTCTTTAATTAAAGAAAGTTAAATGAAAAGCTCAAAATTATATATTTTCTCATGTATTAGAAGAATTAATTTTTTACTTTATTTAACCAAAAGTTATGTAGAATTATTTGAACATTCTTTTGCTAATTTTCTCTTCATGCTTTTGCAAGTCATTGTCAATAAGATCTGGGCTTTGAATACATTTGAAATTTTGATCCAAATACATCATTTGCATTTTCAACTCTTCAACAGTGAAGAACATTTTCTGCAATTGCTTCATTTTAGTTCTGAAAATGTTTCATTGATCACTCATCTTCATCAAATATACTAACTTTTCATATTATTATTTCAATAATTCCTATTAACCAAGTTTTCTTCATTGCAACCTAATTCATATGTAGTGGCTGCCATTCTTTTTAAATAATGATCTATTATAATTACAGAAGTGTTTAGGGATGCTGGCTGTTATATCATTGGGCTCGGGTTGGTATGGGTGCTGTTAACTGTGTAGTATGCATGTAGGATACTTTAAAATATTGACACGCTGAAAATTCATTGAAGAGGATTAAGGATAAGGGAAGAGGGGTAGGAGATCTTTGAGACTATTCTTATTTGGATATGAGAATACTTATTTGTTGAAACTGTGCATTGAGATCAGGCACACAAACTGCACAAATGTATATTATTTCATTGTAATTGTAATGTATATACATGAAATCTGTACACTGGGATGCAAAATGAAAAAAAAAAAAAAAAAAAAAAAAAAAATAGTTGCCATTAATAAACAGAGTTAAGTAAGAGATTTATATATTCATGAATGTTTTTTTAAGATAATTTCTAAACTTTTTCAATTTTATTATTATTATTATTATTATTATTATTATTTTTAATTTCAGAAACATTTCTGTTCCTGAAATTTATAATATTTAACAAAAGTAAATAATTTTTTATAGCTGTATCATTTTGTTTCTCCTTTGAACATAAGAAACTTTTCATAGTTAATCAGTTATATTTGATTTATTTCTTACTACAGTTATTGTCCTCCAGCAAACATAAATTATTTTGATATTGCGAATGTTCAACAAGAATTTCAAATTAAGTTAAAATCATTACGTATGATACATATTAAGTTAGTGCAAAATTTTTGGCAACTAATTTCTTATTTATTTGAAATTGTTTCAATAATAATTTAAAAAGGAAGTGCATTTTATCAAGTCAGCCAGTTCAGTCTTTTTCAATGCGAAAGCGAGAATCAGCTGAATATCATAACTTTATACCAGAACAGTTAATGATAACTAGTTATATCCATATTAGTTTAGGATACAACTATATCAAATTAGAGAAAGAATTAGACGGTACTTTTCCGTTTCGCCGGCGCAAATCTCGCCAAGCAGACTTTGTTGGCGACAACATAGAGAATACACATAGAAAATGTTAACAAATATTAGTTCTAAGAATTTTTTATTTTGAAGGCATAAACATTCTAATATGGTTTATAATTTTGTAAAAAGCCAATAAATAAAAACAACAAAGACATTAATTAAGATATTAAATAAAGACAATAAAAGACATTAATTTAAGAATTTACTATGCTATCATGGTTCAACATCCTGATTCGCCGGTTCGTATCACCCCAAGTGATTTCATCTCACGTAAACTACGCTACAAAAATCTAATTCTCTCAGTAATTATCTACATTAATTTCAAGTTAAATCTTAATTTGGAATAAAAGTTTAAATGCAAGAATTATTTCAATTCGTACGAATAGCTTACTCAGAAATTATGTAAAACCGTAGTGCTTTACTTCGCTAGTGCATTCTAATTAGAACTGATGAAATTTAACCCTTGATTTTTCTTCATTAAATTTTTCGAGTTCCTAAATTAAAAAAGATGTATCTTTCTGTCTAAAACATTAGATTTAACAAATTGCTATTGCACTGGGTTCATCAATATATGAAATAGAGACTTTATATACTTTTTAATGAGATGCTAAGAATGCTTTTCACCCTCAACTAATAGACATGAAAGAGTTCAAAAATAGCAAGACAGTTCTGGTTTTAATTTGCAAAACCAAAATAAAACAGCCATAATTTGCAATCAAAAAAGTCAGATGTACATTAAACTGTTATCCCCTAATCAAATTTTTAAGTGAAAATGTATGCTTTATTTTATTCATATGTTTTAGGAATTTTTTATAAAAGTAACTGTTTTGTTTCATTTCTTATCTTATAGGACTACTTTCAACTACATCTGCAGCAAGTTGCGATCTCAACTAGTCAAAAAGCATGTAGTGAGAAAACCTATATCTGTAGAAAGAAGAGTGGCAATAGCTCTTTCGAAGTTAGGTTCCTGTGGAGAGCTAAGAACCATTTCAAATTTATTTGGAGTGGCTCGCTCTACTGCTTGCACTATTGTTGCTGAAGTCTGCAGTGCACTGAGCAAAGAATTCAAAATTACTTTCCCACAAAATGATGACCTACAAATGATAGCCCAGGGATTTTATGATAATGGTGGATTACCTGGTTGCTGTGGAGCTGTAGATGGATCTTACATCCCGATTAAAGCTCCAAACAAGTGTGGGAAAGATTATTTTTGCCGAAAGCAGTTCTTCAGCATAATTTTGCAAGCAGTTGTCGATGATAGACTGCGTTTTATAAATTTGAATGTTGGATGGCCTGGTTCGGTCCATGATGCTCGAGTATTAAGAAATTCCAATTTGTTTAGAGCAGGTCAAAGCAATAAACTCTTTTCACCTACAAATATAAGGCTAAGAAACCATAATGGCAATGTAAAGCCATTTCTTGTGGGTGATCAGGCATACCCATTACTAAATTGGCTTATAAAGCCTCATAGAGGTCATTTAAATGCCGAAAGAGCTCTTTTTAATAAGAAATTGAGTACTTCCTGCATTAATGTAGAACATGCTTTCGGTCAGCTAAAGGGAAGATGGAGATGCCTTCTGAAAGAAAATGACAGTAATGTTGAAAATGTAAAATCACAAGTGTTGGCATGCTGTCTTATGTATTACACTAGATGATGAATTCCTCGATGACTGGCTGATACTGGATGACGAAAATTCAGATGTATCTTTAGAAGAAGATAATCTGTCGATTTCTGGAGAAAACCTCACTGGAAATCTAGACAGTCTTGTATCTGGAGCAGATGTTCGAGATTTCCTAATGCAGAATTTGTGAAAACTTGTAATTTTAAATGTACATATTTTTCTTATATACCAAATTATTGATTTTGGTTAATAAATTAAATGAATTCCTGGTATAATTTGCATTAGAAGTTTTAAATTTTTACAAAAGTGTTTAGGCGTCTATTAAACGAAAACTGTGTTCAGCAAATATATGTTCGAATTAAAAAATTATCACCTATACAACATACATAAATTGTGGCATAACACCTTACTTTGTTATTTATAAAAATATTTAATTTATGACTACTACATTTATTGTACGTAACACGTACCATAATACTTAAATAACTCTGTAAAAAAATCTAAAATATGCACATATATTTGCATAAAGTGATTCATAAAATAAAAACTTGAAGTTCAATGGTCAAAATTTAAGATTTCAAACTTTATAGAACAGTAACTGAATTTTAGCAAGAAATAATAATTCAAAGTTAAAAATTATTTATTTATTCGCTATTTTTTCTAATATATCTAACAATTTTTCTCTGAAGACTCTATTTTCTTCAGAAATCTTCTCTTCCATTTCCCTTTCAAATTGCAGAAATTTATCTACAGTTGTTTCAATGGTTTTTTCTATCACATCCTTCAGATTTTTCTTCCGTCGCCGGGAAGAACGTTGCCCATTCAATGAAGCTGTCAAGTAACAGAAAGATATAAAAATTATTAAATATTTAAATACATTTCATTGAAAAATACTAATATACAAAGCAAAGATTATTCAGAAATTTATTCCTTTTTCCCCTAAAGTGCATTACCTGAATGAATAGGAAAAAATAATAAAATATAAAGAAAAGTAATAATATCTTTTAATAAATAATGAAATTGTTTTCTAGCATTTGAGAAAAAAATTGTGGTGCCACTAGACTAGAACACGTGTACCTCAAAGCCCAGATTTTGGATATGCCTTTTATTTATTTCATGCTTTGTGTGAATTTAAGGAATTTTTGATTAACAAAGTGAGCAATTCAAAATCTCTGGGCTACAGGTTGGCTGAATAAGATAGTTATTTCTCAGATGTAATCTTGGTGGTCTCAAATGTAAACTTGGTGATTTAAAATAAATGTATTGGTACTAACCAGATATAAAATATTTTTATCTTTTGCATACCAGTGCATTGCCATTCGCAAAGCATTAGGTATTTAATTTAAAATTTAGCGTCTACTACTATTTAACTGCTTCTAAACAAATTAGAGGAATTCATATATTCATAAAACCAACGACTAGCTTCATCAGTCATTGATTTTATGAATATATGAAAATGTTATGTAAAACACTTAAATTTTCCTTTTATATTTTTTTCATACATTTTATTTCGCCAAATGTGGAAACAAGACAGTAAACTGTTTATAATACACATTGCCATAAAAATTACAATATTCAAACATTCTACAAACCAAATTCAATTTTAACAAAATTCAACTGGAAATCGATACTAGTTGCATAGAAAAAGTTATGCAATTCAAGAGATTCCATAAATATCTATCTCAAAATTCACTAATTTTATATGGTATTGCTCTGCTTTTCATTACTCGGTTATTTTAAGGTTGGGCATTTTTCTGAAATTTTAAATTCAAAATGGGTGCTATCGCTTCAAGAAAAATAACCTACTGCAAATCGATTATAAATTATTAGTATGCATATTGCAACTATATATTACATCTATTATAACTAAGCTCTGAATGTGTAATGCTTAACTCTTCAATTTTTCAAAATATCTGTATTGTATCTCTTGATAACAAATTACTCATTTATGTGTGTGTGTGTGATTATGGCAAAGCCTCGAGGGCTATCTGCCTAAGGGGAGGGGTGCCTTCGTGGAGGACTTTCTAAGGGAAACTGGCTCGTATACACGTTACACATGGGGAAAACCACGAAAACGCCCATGCAGCCAGCCCGTTCGCGGGATTCGAACCTCAGACCGAACTACCAGTGTTCAGCGACTTTACCGCTCGGCCGCTGGTGGGCCAAAATTACTCATTTATAATCTATTCTATGTCACATGTTATAATATATCTACCCTGTCTTAGCATATTTGTCTAGAACTAATTGAAAGGCCTTGTAAACTATATGTTCTTAAAAAGATTGCAAGCATGCCATGATATCTAAGAAATAATATAATTCATGAAGAATTAAATATTGTGCAGCATCATACTTTTTAATATTACCTGCCTCATCACCATAAACAAACATAATAATGAGTAATTGAAATGCAATTAATTAAATTTTGCTATAAACATTTGAAGAGAACCTTCACTCAACAGGGGTAGTGATGTCTGCACTGGTTCTTTAGTGCTTTAGCTATTTTTGTAAATAATGAAATATAACTTACAAAAATGTGAACTAGGAGTTGGAGGAATTGGCGAACACTCTTGTGACTGTTCATACATTTCAGTTCCTTGATGATCCATACTGAAATTTAAAATATAAAATGGTTTAAAATTCTGCATACATATTTTGAAATATCACTTAAAATAACATGCATATTTTGAGAGAAACATTATGAACAATATGTTGTTTATGTCTTCTGATAATAATTTAATATAGCATGATTACAGATCAGGAATATAAAAAGAAGGTACTTTTCCGTTTTGCCGGCGCAAACGATAAAGTCGCCAATAAGGGTACAACTGATGCCAAACGAAATATCTTCGCTGGTAACCTTTTAGGCTTCATTTTCAAAACATGTCGCAGCCTTTTCTTATCAAATTGATTGTTTCGTTCAATACTGGCATACAATTACACAGAATTTTACAAGATAGTTAAATTTTATGCCCTAAGACCATACGCGGTAATTAAATGAATTAGGATACAATCACACCGCTCAACCGAGGGCGAAAATATAGAAAAGGCAAAATTAAGGGTTAAATTCATCAATTTTCCTTAAAGTGTGAAAATAATTCATTCTAAAATTTTTTAAATATTTTTTATGTGTATACTGTATGTTGTAGCCAATAAAGTCTGCTTGGCGAGATTTGCGCCGGCGAAACGGAAAAGTACCTTTATAAATTATTTTTATACTGTAGAGGTACAGCTGAATTTCAGCCAAATTATGTTTTAAATTTTGTAATTGCTTACACTAATAATAACAGAAGCATATGTATTGATTAAATTGATCTTAATATTAAACAATAATATGTTTTATGCAATATAATTAATAAGTTTGTAAAAGAGCTTTTCATTAAACTAATTATGTCTGTTGACTGTGATCAAAAACTGTTTTATATAATATTACAGAATTTAAGATATTTATGCATTTAACTTACTTTTCATGTGCATCAAAAGCTACCACAAAACTTTCTTCGGAAGTATTCAACATTTCAGATGGAACTATAAAAGGGAAAGAAGAACCATGAATAAAATTAAACTTCTCTTCATCTTATATAATACATTGCAATTGAAATCTGAAAGCATTAAATTCATTACAGCAGAGTCATATACATTATATATAATTCCTTTAAAAAAGGTGTTTTATAAAACACTGTATAGGAATTTCTACAAAATAGCTAATTTTTGCTATTAAATGAAAAATATTTGATATTCATTTTGAATGAGGAATATTTTGTATCATTACCACTGAAGGTCTGATCTGATTATATGGCATTCTTCTTTACTAAATTTCATCTCTAATTCAGTTTATAAATATCAGAAATAAATAATCATATATTTCACAAAAGTGATCGGCCACTATTTCAAAACATATAGCCATACTCCACTTAACAGGGATTGTTAATTACAATCTCATTTTACATAACAAAGCAGTCCAGACAATACTTTTATAATGGGGATATAGTTACAGCTTAGAAATATACATTTCAGTGACAGGGAATGATAAAAGTTATTTCAAATTAAGGTTAATGGTCATAAAATATATTCAAATCCTGAAGTCCTTACAGGATATAGTTTAGCAAGACCTAAGCCTATAAGCCTACCATCTGATATAAAATAAGTGATAATGTTTTCAGCATTAGTTAAGTTAGTATGCGAATTTCTCAATGATAAATTTGCTTATAAAAAAACCCTTCCAGAAGTGAAATTTGAGCAATTTTTTAGAAACTATTTCACTTTGCCAAAGAAATTAAAATTATGGATTTGAATGATATCATGGAAAGAAGCAATCAAATTCACCATGTGGCTGAAATGTACTGAGCTACTAAAGAAAAATTATGATGAGAAAATAATTGAGCTTTCAAATTGAATTTGATTATCACTGGCAGAAAAATTTAGTGTGCAAAATAATTAAACATTTTTTAAAGGCTAGTATGGAATATGTTACAGCATGTTTAATTTTCTTTAAATATTGAAAACATTGAAATCACTGAAAGTATGTAGCAAGAAATGAAATATAAAATTTGCAAGCCAAATATATCTTTAAATCAACAAATGAAATTGGAAATGCAAAATCCATGAAGAAAAAAAATAGGCTAAAAATAATCAAAAAATGAAGACAAATTAATTAGCACTACAAAATACCATGACCAAGATGATTAAATATATTTTTAAAAAGTCAAACAAATGAAATGGATTTTGTTTTTTGTGATGGAATAAATGTTCCAAGAATTTTATACCATGATTCTTACATTCAAAAGAGACAATATTTATGCTTAAACTCGGTACTTCTTATCTCAGAAAAATGTGCAGTATAAGGAAAAAGTAGGCAAACATCTGTTTGAAAATCATGTTGATATTTCAAGTTTGGTAAATTTAAATTTTTGCCTTTGTTTTTGGAGAAGGGGTGAGTCCGAGCACTTTTCTAAAACATATATTTAAAAGCAATATAACGATTTCTAGCACATTTTTAAAAACAAACTGTATTAATAAAATGAGTTTTCTTACCTGACTCTTCCAATCCAAGAATCTCAGTTTCCGTTATCAGGCCGGGATTCGAGGCATCTCTGGAACCTAGAACTTTATCCATTTCATGATAAAATCGAAAAGTAATTTTTCCACCAGCTCCAGACAGTCTTAATTTATCTCGCTGCAGTCGATATTCTCGTCTCAGCGCTTTTACTTTTGTTTTAATCTGAACCGTATTTCTGGAATAGCCAGCATCAGATAATTCTTTCTGTATTTGTCTATAAATTTCAGTATCGCGTACTGTTCCATCCATTTTTTTCTGGATGCTATCGCACCCCCAGATTTCAATTAAAGCGATTGTTTCGCTGACAGTCCACCGAGCAGTCAACTGAACGTCAGCCATGTTGTTTACAAATTAACCGCGGATTCGCGCAATGCAGCATGGGAAATATCCCCATTTGCCTTGCTCCATAGAGGTAGGAGTATTCTACCTTCCTTCGGAGAAGCAGTTAATGCTTTTTCGCCATGTGAATGGGACAAGTTGGAAGAACCGGTTTTCACCACCGCTCGAATCTGCTCTTGTGAACGAACGGGGCTTAAGAATAAAATACGAAATCCTAAAAATGATTCTAAAAAACGAACCAGACCAACTGATAATGAAGGATTTGTAGTTCCTCCAAAACATTTAATTGCCAAAAAAACACTTCCCAAACTAATAGTAATGAAAACATCACAACATCCAATTCTTTCACAAACATACAAAAGTCTGATAACACTGAACACTCGACGCAGCAGCCGGCTGTCACTCAAACACCAAAAATTCAAGCACCACCTCCAATTTTCATAAAACCGCGAGCTGATTGGTTCTTTCTCCTCAATCAGCTCCGCCGACATGCACCAACTGTTCTTTCCAAACAAAACATTGATTTTCTTAAACTCACTACCACAAATGAAACCGACTATAGAACAGTTGTAAGATTCCTCACAGACAATAATATTGAATTCAAGTCCCACACACTCAAATCAGATAGACCACTTAAAGTGGTCATTAGGGGATTACCCTCAAATACACCTCTCAACGTTGTGCAGACTGCGGTTGAAGTGCTTGGCTTCAAAATTCACAAGATCTCCCAACTAAAGAAATGGAAGACCAAAATGCCAATGCCTCTCTTTTACTTACAAATCTTCAATAGCCTCAAAGCCGAAGAAATATATTCTATAACTGAACTCCTTGGAACTGAGGTATCCATGGAACACTTCAAAGGACAGAAGGGTCCCTCCCAATGCTGGCGTTGTCAGGGATTTTTTCATTCGTCTGAAGTTTGCACCTTACCAAGACGATGCGTCAGATGCGCTGGGCCGCATCAAGCCAAGGAATGCACTAAACCGTTTGAAGAGCCGAACAAATGTGCAAATTGTTCGGGAAACCATGCTGCTAACTGGCGTTCCTGCCCGAAGTTCCCAGGCTCCAAAAATAGACAACCTCCAAAGCCAAGCACCAAACCCAGTCAGACCGTTGACAACACAAACAAATTTAACTTACAACATAATACATTTCCAGTTCTGCCGGCTGCACACACTCCCAGTGCAAATAATACTCGCCCTGGAGTATCATACTCTGCTGCCCTTACGGGTATGCAACAGACTGCACCCCAAATTCTTCCAAATTTATCGGTCCCCTTAGGAGCAAATTCGACTCTAAATTGTACCGAGATCCTTTTGGCTATAATCCAAATTTCAAATCAGCCTGGCATTGACCAGAGCAAATTACTTCTGGCATTCAAAAACGCCTTACCGCAGCTCAGAGTGGCTCCATCTGGTGCTGACGCGGCCTACTACATCTTTGAGAGTTATATTACTCTCCAATTCTCTGATTCCCACATTCATTAAAATTCAATACTTTGAAAGGGTTGAAAAATCTTAAACTATGCACCTGGAATGCAAATGGCATTCTTTCCAAATTCCATGAGTTTAGAGACTATGTAGAAGAAAAGGATTTTGATATCATTTTTGTCCAAGAGACCAAACTCCAGCCAGGGAGAGCTCCCAAGCTTGTTGATTATGCACTATATAAAAATGACAGACAAGCTTCAAATACACGTGATGTTTATCATGGTGGCACTTGTATTTACATAAAAAATTCCATCCCGCATCGTAGAATTGACACACCAAATATGAGCAAACTTGAAGCAACAATCATCGAAATTTTTATTCAAAATTCACCATCCCTAGTTATGATCTCTGCCTATCTCCCACCAGGTGGAAATTTTCCTGTGGTAGATTTCAATAAACTGCTCAATTTTTCAAATAATCTTATCATAGCTGGTGATTTAAATTGTCACCATCAGCATTGGCGTTGTCATAGATCAAACCCTGCTGGTCGTGGCCTTCTAAAATGGGCTCAGTGCGCCCAAATTAAAATTATTGCGCCGGATTCCCCTACTAGATATGGTTCACGGGGTGCCCCTTCATTCATAGATTTGGCACTCTTTCGAAACATCCCTTTTGGATATCACGTGACTGTTGAAAACTGTTTATCTTCAGATCACAACCCCGTAATCATAGACCTTAACTGTACTACTTTTAATCAAAATTCTCCGGCACTCGTCTCTACAAACTGGGACAACTTTGGTTTCAAACTTAAAAGTAAAGATTTGCCCTCCCTTGAAATTAAATCCAGCCATGATATTGACTCGGCAGTTGATCACTTAACGACCATTCTAACAGATACTTATAAGGAAGTATCAAAACCCACCCTTAGACCCAATTTTCGTAAATTACCCCAAGAAATTAAACTCAAAATTAAAGAAAAGAATAAAGTACGGAGACTTTGGCAAAGAAATAGGAATCCAGGTCTAAAAATTCAACTCCGTGCTCTCCACAATGAGATCAAGGCATCATGTGACCAGTTCTTCCAATCACAATACACGAATTACATTCAGTCCCTAACGACCAATGATAACAGTCTTTGGCGCGCATCAGCCCGCCTACGCAAACACAAATCTAACATTCCGTCCTTAGCTACGGACGCAGTGGTGGCTCACACAGACGCTGAGAAATCCGAACTAATTGCGGATTCTCTTCAAACTCAATTTACACCACATAATGAAGGAATTTTTGCGAACAGCGCAAGTTCTTTCCCACAAGATGTTGAACGTTTCCTCTCCTCGCCTTTCGCGAGAGATATACACTATACATCCATGAGCGAGGTAAGTGAATACATTACCAAGCTCAAACCCAAAAAAGCCCCTGGTATGGACTCTATTTCTAATCGTATGATTAAAAATTTACCCACCAACTATCTATTTTTCTTAGTAATGCTTATAAATTTTATGATACAGCATTGCTATTTTCCTCAAAGCTGGAAACAAGCACTTATTGTGCCTATTCCAAAACCAGGCCAAAGCCTTTCTAATCCTCAAAATTATAGACCTATCAGCCTCCTATCCTCGTTATCTAAGATATACGAGTTTGTGTTACTTAAACGCCTGAATGATTTTCTCCGAAATCACAACGTTCTGATTGATGAACAATTTGGATTTCGAGCAAAACACTGCACCACGCACCAGCTGCTGAGGACAGTGGAGTTCATTCACGAAGGGTTTCGTAACAAAATGCTTACTGGCGCTTTATTTCTTGACATAGCCAAAGCATTTGATAGGACTTGGCATATAGGAATTATTATCAAGCTCATACGACTTGACGTTTCGGCCCATTTAATTCATATAATTAATTCGTACCTCACTAATAGATCTTTTTCTGTACGAGTTAATTCTTTCATTTCGGCACCCCGTCCTATACTAAGCGGCGTCCCCCAAGGGTCACTTTTAGGCCCAATTTTGTTCAACATTTTCATAAATGACATACCAAAATCACCTAGTATCACTCTTGCACTTTATGCAGATGATACGGCCATCCTAGCTCAACACACACGCCTTGAAAGCTTGGTCCAAATCATTCAGAGATATCTCTCTAGCCTTGAGCACTGGCTCATCACTTGGAAAATAAAAATTAATGTTGCTAAATGTGCTGCTATGATATTCAAACGTAGCCCCCTCCCGTACCCTTCCATTAATATTAAATTCTTTGATGACTATGTTCCCTGGTCAAATTCTTACAAGTACCTAGGAGTTGTACTTGATTCAAAATTAACCTGGCGCCTTCACATTGAAAATGTTCTCAACAAAGCGAAAGGTGCTAGATCCCAACTTTACCCATTTTTAGCTCGAAAGAGCAATCTGTCAATTAAAAACAAAATCCTTCTCTATACATCCATTATAAGACCTGTCTTTATGTATGCATGTACAATTTGGGGTACTGCTGCAAAAACTCATGTGAAAAAACTTCAATCTTTTCAAAGTAAAACCTTACGTATGGCCCTGAATGCAGCCTGGTACGTCCGTACAGATGTGATTCATTCGGACCTAAATATTAAACCTGTAGATTATCATATTAAAAAGCTTAGTCAAAATTTATTCCTCAAAATTGAACAGATTGATAACCGAGCACTTCAGCAGATTCCAGCATACGATCCTGCTATTCGCAGCTCACAGAAGAGACCAAGAGCCGTGATTGGCCGAGAGTTCGGCATCTACCCTCCATCCAAAAGGGCAAGACACGCCCTCTCAACATTATATACATTTTCAAAACCTCCGTAATTGTCCTACACTATTCAAATTAGAAACATAACTGTTCTTATAATTAATGTTTTAGACTAAACATGCTGATGTATAAATAGATCGCTGGATGTTAATGGTAACTAATACTATTTTTTTCGTTTTCATTTTTTCCAGAAACTCCAGACGTAAAGTGTTTCACACCGCCTAAGAAGAATTAGAATATATGTTTTCTAAGGAGGTTGAGCCGGGTATAATTGCTTTGCCGCCTGATGTGGATGATTTATCTAAAGAAGAGTGCTTTGATGATGGTGAAATGATTATTCCATCAGAAAAAGACTTGTCAGGTAATGAAGAAATTTGTTTATCCGATGAAGGAATAGAGGTAAAAAAACAATATGAATCAAGAAACATAAATGATTTTAGACCTAATATTATGGAGCATCTTCCATCTACAGCTAGCGTCAGTATTGAAAATGAAAATAAAAAACAAGTTAGGTTGAAATAATCAAATAAAAAGTGCTTGAAAAAATTAAAACTGGAGCCAAAAGCTATTTGGACATAAATAACTTTATTTATGCTTTTAACGAAGAAGATAATTTCTCTAGTGATAACCTTGAGAGCATTTCAAATCTTTTAGAAAATTAGAATCTACATGAAATTTTTAAGAACTTTTATTTCCCGAATTTTACGAATTTATAATAAATGAAACAAAAAGATATAGGACAGAGGGGAACACTAAGCGAGAGTTTCCAGTTACATATGAAAGGTTTTATTGGTTTCTTGATTTTCTCCGGCTACCTTACTTTACGTAGTTAACGTGATTACTGGTCAAAGGAAGAAGATGTTATGGTACCGATAATAAAAAATGCAGTGCCTCGAAATAAATATTTAAAATTTAAATCTCTAATCCATTTTGCCAACTATAATTATGCATGAATGCAGAAATCAGACAGGATATTTAAAGTAAGAACATTAATTACTGTTTTAAAAAATTTAGAATTTTCGATAAATTTCTGTCTGTTGATGAAATTATGATTAGATATTACGGTCATCATGTTTTAAAACAATTTTTTAATTCCAAACCCCTACGGTTTCGCAATAAATTTTGGGTCATGCGTGGAGTAGGCTAGTGTCATAATTTTGATTATATTGTGATACAGAGTTTTGAGAAAACTTCGAACGAACCGCTTGGAACACGAGCGGCGAAAAAAATGTGCTCCAACCAGTAATTTATCCCAATAGCCTCATCAAATTTTTGACAATATATTTTAATTCTTATCATCTGCTGTTACATTAGAAACCGAAGGATTCAGAACCACGGGCACAATTAGAAACAACAGAACTGCTTCTTGCTCTTTAATGGCTGATAAGACATTAGCAAGAAAAAAATCGTGGTACTTATGACTACTATTTCGACGAAAGGAACTAAATAACTGTAGTTAAATGGAAGGATAACAAGTGTGTAACAGCAGCAACAAACTTTGATTGCATAGAGGCTCTAACCTAACTTTCAAGGTATGAAAAAGGTTTGAAAGTAAAACCACTAATTTTGTAACCTAGTACTATAGCCCAATATCAAAAAAATATGGGTGGTGTTCATCAGCACGACTGGCTGTCAGAAAAAAATAAATTAAAATTGTGGCAAAAATGGTACTGACCAATTTTTACAAGAGTTATTGACATGGCTGTCATAAATACGTATATTCTGTTCAATTTAACAAATTCTGAAAAGAGAAGTATCAAAGAAATCAGAAAATATATCGCGTTTGGTGTACCTCAAGCTGGGAATAAATTCTAAGATAAGCATTGGAAAACTTTTGGGGATGTTATCGAGGTCAAAAGTAATAGAATCTGTACATTTATATAGAAAAGACTACCTGTTACAGGTAAAAGGTAAAACCAAAGATGCACTTTAAAAAATGTAAGGAAAGATTTCCTACGTTTTGTACAAAATGCAATGTAACATAATTTGTGAAATGTTCTCCACTATATCATCTTTTAATATTGCAAATTGCTTGTTCTTTCATTACCAGAAGAACCCAGCGATCTATTTATAGGTTACCTATTATCTGAACTCCTAGTTATGGTAGGCTGCGGTAAATGTTATGGTAGGTTAGTTATGGTAGGCTGCACCAGCGGCCAAGCGGTAAAGTCGCTGAACACTGGTAGTTCGGTCCGAGCTTCGAATCCCGCGAACGGGCTGGCTGCACGGGCGTTTTTATGGTTTTCCTCTTGTGTAACGTGTATACGAGCCAGTTTCCTTTAGAAAGTCCTCCACGAAGGCATCCCTCCCCTTACGCAGATAGCCCTCGTGAGCTTTGCCATAATTAAATACACCACCACACCAGACCACCTAGTTATGGTAAGCGAATAAAACTTCATAATTGCTTTATTTATGGTATACGAAATGTAATTTTAAAATATTTTTCCAAAATTCACATCTTAATGTAATTTGGGGGTTAACGTGTTATATTCAGTTTCCGTACGAAACAAATTATATACAATTTTTACATCCTAGTTCTTTCGGAACCTGTTGCCGCTACATATAGTTTAAACACCGTTCACAAGGAGGCTTGGCTTTGATTTTTATTACCTTTTAAAAAACCTGAAAATTTTCCGGTTAATATTTTACTATTATTATTATTATTTTGGCATGTGATTTTGTGTTTGAGTATCCTATGGAATGCTAGTACGAACAGCGTAATTCTTAATACATCACATGAGAGATTCCCTATACGTAGGGACCGCATATCCCGCCCACTCATTTAGTCTATTTCGTTATAACGTTCATGGGTAAGGTTATGAATCATCTTTTACTGATGTATGCAAGTTAACTCTTCAAAAACTACTGTTCAGAATTTAGTATTACTTATTAGGCATAAACATAGGATTTTTTTTCAAATTAAAATGCACTAGTCTAAAAGTAACTTGTGATTTTATAATTCTAGGTGTTGCTTTTCATTTATTAAAGGAAAATTATTCAGCATACTGGTATAAAACTATACCTGGTTACTGCATTTTTCGCGACCAGAACAGAATGGAACCATTAAATTGCTTACAACACAGCAGCAAGCGCCCTGCATGAATTACGGACAAAAGGTGGACGCCTTTCTCTGGTAAGGGTGACACTTGATGCTTAATCGAGTGGTTATCTAGTAAACCTTCGTATATTAAAAACACCAGAAAACGTTGCATATTTATAATAGTACTGGTAAAGTACTATTATAAATAAAATAGCAACTGATGTATGAAACTTTGGGTTTGAATGTGAACTTCACGAAAACGTACATCCTGTATATAATCGCTCGGGCTGTCCAAACCATGGCGAAGTCTCCAGAAATGAGAGCTAATGTGGTTGGATATTGCGTTGTAGGGAATCTGCGCACAAATAATGGAAGTCGATGTTAACCCATTTGCTCCAAGAAAATCATTTGTATCTGCTATCGTTGACGTCTGTCACTTTGTTCCCTTATATCGAAACATTTCCCGGGTGTTCTACTGACCATACTAAAATTTCCACGGAAGTGTTTGCATTTATGTGAAAGTCGTTTAAAGATAAAAAATGTTTTTTTACGTTATTTCATTTATGTTAAACATAGAAAATGCCGTGGTTCGCAAAACAAATATTTATTATTGAGATACACGCAGAGTTAAACGCAAAGAAATACAAGCAAGCAGAGATAAGTACAAGCAGAGTAATACAAGCAGAATAATACAAGCAGAAGCAGCGATAAGCGGTTTCAGATGTCATATATATAACTTTACAACAGATCATGGTTTAACAAATCATAAACAAGACACAATAAATAACCAATCAAAAATAACATGGGATTCGTCTTTATATTAATTACATCTGTTTTTTTCGCGTGGTTTCGTAATTACGCTACTAAATATTACTATCGTTGCCTTTTATAAGACTGTTGCTATAGCTCTAAAGTACAACCTCATCCCACACATACATATTCAGATATATACAGTACAATGTCCGAAATCCGGACGTCCATTATCCGAAATGATCTAAAATCCGGACCTCAAAGCCACAAACATTTCTTTGTATGCTTCATACAGGCGCATTTGATTTTCCTTCCATAATAAAACGTGTGGAGATTTTCACTTAAATATTCCGATTCTTAATTTCACTTAGGAACTAAATAAAATAACTCGTTACAGAAAACAATCATGTAAGCATAAATTTGTGAGATTAATAATTTGGCTTCGTTGTTGAGTATCTGCTTGGAATACATCTCAAAGCAAACATTCACGTATTTCATATACCTGACGCCGGCACGGAGAGTCATTATTTATAATATTTTGCTTTCATCGTCGCATGTTTATCAATACATGACAGCTTCAGAAGTAACTCATCCAGTGATGTCTAAACTTTTTTACTTCCTTGTACGAAGTAAAAATGAAGTATTGTAATCGCGAAAAGTTTCAGGCAACATATTTCAACGAAAATATCCATTTTCACTGCTATCAAATGAAATTTCACGATGATTTTGCGTGATATCTGTACGTAAGAACAGAATAAAAGACTCTTTTCCTCCAAAAAAATTATAAAACTGGTTTAAAATGAATTCTGAAGAGAATTTTTCGTGGCGTCTATACGAACGTATGTACGTACGTATCTCGCATAACTCAAAAACAAGTACCCTTAGAACGTGGAAATTTTGTATATAGGTCTGCTATAATATGTAGATGTGCACCTCGTATTTTGGTTGCAATTGGCCGCACCAAACGTATATAAATATATTTATATATATATCCACTCTGTTACCCGGCTCAGTGATCTCAGTTTATATATATATCCACTCTGTTACCCGGCTCAGTGATCTCAGTTTCTTTATTCGTATATGTTTGTAAATTGTACATTTTTTGCTTTAAAAATTATTGAATTATGTTGTTTTTATCTTCCGGTTAAGGTTTTTATGCCTTTAGTAAATCTTTATGCAATATTTTTAGAATTATCAACAATTTTAAAGTTGTTTTAAGTGCCGCTAAGCCTTTTTTTATGGCAACCATTGCTTGTTTACATTTGAAACAGCAGACTAGTGGGTTTGTTGCCAAACAAAAGAATCTTAGCTTCGCAACAACAAAGATATCGCCTTCATTTACTATTGCGAATTAAATCATGCTTAATTCTTTCTGGAATGTTTTCGAGGAAATAAGTGTCGTAATTTTTTATACAAATATTTTGAGTGTTTATGTATTTTTGCTTTGCTGCGAAGTGAGAACTGAATTAATTGAATGAGAAATACTCAATCGTCTGTGAAAAACTGTTTCTTTTTTGTTTTGTTTGCTTAATTTCTTTTATGCATCATTCTAGCTTTAGTATTTGAATAGAACATGTGGCAACGATTAGATAATTCTTTAAATGATATAAATTTTGTGCATTCTGAACATTATATAAATTTTATGCATTCTAATATGAACGAAATATAATACTGTTAAGGGGACAGTACACCTTTAACAATCCGAAAATGTTCAAAATTTGACCAATGTTTCTCATTTTTTTAAAAAACAACTATTCCAGTTATATGCATAAAACATTCAGAGTATGTAGATCCATTATTTATAATAAAATAAAAAAATAATTAATGAAGAAAATTTAATATTTAGATACTTAAAAATTATCTTAAATAAAATTATGTTTTCATTTTTCGAAAATTAACTTTTCACTGCGCGCCAGATATTTAATTTTATATTTATTTTTTAGTAATAAATTTAATGCTAAATTAAAGAAAAGATTTAGTTTCTAATTTTGTTCTATTATATATTATTTATTTTAAAATTTTTATTCTTAAATATTACAATATATATATAAAATTAATTTTGCATAATTTTTGCTTTTAAGAAGGTCATAAAAGTGTTAATTTACAATGTATATCAATGTCAGTAGAACACAAGGGTAATCATAATTGTTGTTAAGTGTATACAAATTTGCAAAAGAGTTACTTAAATAGTTTTGGAAATATCCTGCGCACAAGTTGTAAAAACAGCGTTTTGAGATAAATGCAATTAAAGTATAAATTTATGAATAAAGTAATCTATTTTAAACTTTCATGAAAAAATACATTTTATACATGTAACTATGACTATTTGCCAGTGTATTAATAAATTTTGGAATGAAACATCAGAAAATGACAAAAATATGACTTCTTATGTATACTTACGTGCCACAAATATCTTCGTAAAAAAGCTAAATTCATTAAAAAAATACAAAATTTGCAAATTCACTTAAATAAAAGAAGAAAATTTAAGTGATAGTTAAAAGTTGATCATAGTCTATATAATAGAGATCTATATAACACAAGTATTATAGAATATTTTAATTTATTAAAGAAAATATAAAACAGCTTTAAAATTTTCCAGCTTCATATAGAATGCCCTCTATTTCTTTCTGAGTTTCAAATTTTACAGAGTTTGCCATGCGTTTTGCTCTGCGACTTTCTAAACTCATAGCTGAACTACTAATTTCTGCATCAAAAATTCGACTTTTATCAGCTTTTTTTGCTGATTCAATTGCATACTGTCCTACACGAAAGCCCATTCTTTTTATACATTCAAGTCGACCTATTCTCCCATCATTGAATGATAGAATTGCTTCATATGCAGCAAGCTGTGCGATAAGTTTACTCGAGCCGCTTGTTTTGGGGCATAGTTTCCACACAAGGGAATTAAATGATTCATTGGAGTTGTGTGTTTTTGCTCCAAGGCAACGTTTCAAAAGTTTGGGATCTGAAAGATCTTTAAATATAGGTTTTATACAGTCCATCACTGCAGCTGGCATGCTGTTCTTGTGTTGGAATCCTTTCTCAGAACCAGCAGCTTTTGCTCTTTGGAACGCACACCATGAATTCTCACCTTGTGGACAAAATTCGTGAAGAGGTTCATCATCGGTAGAATGTTTATGATAGAATATAGCCCACACAGCTTTACGCATATCCATGCATGATCCCTTGTTGCTCCTAATAGCATTACCATAGTACGTTGTGATTTGATCTATAACTTTATCTGTTAATCGACCTTTTCCACTTAGTGGCTTATGATCAGCCAATTGTTTTCCTCTCATATTGATTTTTAATTGTCGCAACCTATTACCCATTCGTTTCTGTACATGACCAACACATTCGATTTTTTTCAACACAATATCACTTCCATAGTTATGATTTTTCTGCAATTCAGAAAATGTTTTCGTATCACCATCCCCAATATAGCTGACATATTGGACACTGCGCTTTTCTATGGAACGATTGAATATTTTACATATTCCATCAACTTCCATCTTACCTGCAGATCCTTCGTGATTTTTTATACATTTTTGTTCATGATTTGCTTTCCATAAAAGATATTGTGCTCCATACTTTGGCCCTTTCCAAGATTCACAGCCTTTACAGTATGAAGAAAGTACCTCAATGTCTAAAATTTTACCAGTTTCTGCACCAATTACACTCGCAAATCCCACGCGTGATGAATGGCCGCGTGTTTTCCATGATCCATCCCCACTAACTGTGAGGTCTGAGCAGCCAGTTGCTTCAATTTCTTGTTCCGCAGCATACGACATAGACATTTCAGCAACTTTTGAAGTTGTCGACAGCATTTTTCTTAATTTTCTACAATATGCAGATTTTTGGATAGGTGGTGGTAAGTCCATTACACCACAAAATGTGCGCATACCTGCAAGACCTTGACTAATACATCTCATTCCATACATAAATCTTTCATTAATTTCTGGAATGTTTTTCTTGTCACCCATCATAGACGAAGAATAAAAAGAAGTCAGTTCACCACAAGTATCGCAAAGCAGAAAAAATTTTGAAGATAATCCATTAGTGTTGTTTTCGCACACTTGTGCATCTGATCCACATTGATACACAACACAGATACTTGAAAATATTACTGAATAAAATTTCGATATCCAAAATTCTATATCCTTTAAATTTAGAATCAGCAGTTACGTTTTCAAAACAACTAGAATTAAGTTTTCTTGCTGAAGCACTCACAAAAATGCTTTGCTTGTCTGGTGTTGTGAAACGATTACCATGAAACTTTCGCTTCTTCTGACGCTTGCCAGAAGAACGTTTAGGAGTTTCACAATCCATATTCATAACTAAATTAATAAAGTACTTGTAAAGAGTATTTAAAGCGTACTATTTAGTTAATATAAATAGAAAATACACACAATAAACCACGGTAAAATCTTATAAACAAGGCAACAAACTTCAAACGAAATCACAGTTCTTAAACTTAGCTCTCATTTTCTACTACAACGTGATAAGCAAGCGATAACGTATCAAAACAAAATTAAAGTAGAAGTAACGTTTCATCTCGTCTTCTTCCACTGGCATATTTTTATTTAAAAATAGCAATTGCTGGCTTTCAGCACACGAAATCCAAACTCAGGCCCTCTAAAACTATAAACAAACACTACAGCAGCTGCCACGATTATTGCTGGTGTAAGAAAAACAGCTGCTTCGATATTTACATTATTTTCAATATCTCGCAAACTAATGAACGTATGAAAGAAACAATTGCACCAAATTACTCAGAAATGATTGGGCTATAAAAATATCAGAAAATTGAAAAATCGAATTTTTGAAAATTTTAAAGGTGTACTGTCCCCTTAAGTGAACCTAGCGCAAGAGTGTCGCTATGGTAAACAAATAGAGTGAATTTTAAAGAATTCATTTATTCTGTTGTGGTTCATGCGCTGTCGGCGAAGTAGATATATTCAATCCAATAAGTTTAAATGAAATGCGAGAAAAATGCGTATAATTTATTATTTCGTACAAGGAAGTCATGTGGTGTATACATCAGATTTTTATTATATTAGTAACTGAATAACAAGAGTATGGCAACCTCTTTTGCTAACATTACGGTCGGCGATGATTTTAGATTTTTAAATGCTCTAATAAATGTTGACGAAAAAAAATTAAACAAAAATTTCTTTTCATATGCTAAAAATAAATTTTGTTAATGAAACTCATGGGCCAAAAGTTTACATTTAGTGCTATTTTAATTAAGAATAACTGATATGGTATTCACCATAAACTCAGAAGTGGCGGCAAAATATGTCGGCACCGAACGGCAGAATTTAGGGAAGACGAAATGTTTGGAATTAGAGGAACCACCGAGCGGCAAATTTAAGGGATGAGAAGTTTTTTATGAGTTAAGGAAAGCACCTGGGATCCAGAGTTTAGACGCGGTGAAAATTTAGAACATAAGGAAGCGCTTTGTATCACAATTTAGGACCTGTGGAGACTGCACCAGGCGGAGTCTAGCGCCGGCCCTAGATAAAGCCTTAAGGATATGTGGGAGTTTATTTATTTTAAGACGTGCATCTGCTCGCTCCTGATTTTGTGATATTAGAACTCTTCTTTTATTATACCTGATCAGAGTGCATGCCGCTGTAACAGTAGGTCGGCATTGCAATAGACTCTGGTTGCTTTCTCCGCTGCTTCATTTTCTGCCATCCGCTCCACCATGGATCGAATGATTGATTTTATTGCCTCTGAGATTACCAACTTAGAATGCATCAAAGAAGCTGATGGATCTCTCTCATCTAAGGACGCACGAGACCTTAAATTCCTTCGACGCCTCAAACTTTTCATTGACAGAGAACTGAACGCTGATCGTTCTTCTACTTCTCTTCCCAAACCAAACATCCCTGCTCCTAAGGTTAATGACAGTGATTCTTCAATAACTGGAATCAACAAAACTAATGTCAGACGAGCCAGCAGCCCTGCGCGCTCAGATGAAGAGCAGTCGAAAAAACATAAAGCACTGAATGAAGACAGCTCCGACACGGACTCAGGTCCTAAAGGAGATTTTACTAGAAGACTAAGAAAACCCTCTCGAAAGTCTACTCTGACGGATTCCTCTGTTTTGTCAGAAGTTTCGACAGCTGAGCCGACCACGGAAATAACTTATGATAATATGGATACAGCCCCAGACGTGGATAATATGGATAAAGCCCACGCTAATGTGGCGCCATCTAGTGAGATCCCCGAAAAGCCGGCTGCGAGTACGTCTCAGACGGAAAGCATGGTGCGGCCTATCGGTGCTGCAGATGAGGTCACGTGCCCGGCTGGGCTAATAGGTGATGCTCATGATCATGAAACTGGTACCAATTCTGCCGAAAATAATGAGCAGGATGTGGATAAATTCATACATCCAAATAAAGTGAGCAATAAAGCTCCCCCGATTATTATACAGGATGGTAAATACTCCTGGTCAAAATATAAGGAAATGTTTAAAGATGCAGGAATTAAGCTAAAATCAGGTATAATGAAAGCTCAAGACCACTATGAGCTAAAAGTTGACAGTATAGAAACTCATAAGAGTTTAACTGCATTACTTAATGCCAAAGGAGTGAAATATCACTCATTTATTTTACCCGAAAACAAGAAGGTTAAAGTTGTTATACGCAGCTTACCGATCGACACGCCAACCTCAGAGATATCTGATGAACTGATAGATAGAGGTTTCCCAGTTGAACGAGTCTCGCAATTAGTAAGACGCAGAAATGGAGAAAAATTTAATCTGCCCCTGTTTCTAGTTATTTTGAAGAGGAATGAAAAAGCGAGAGGGATACATAATATAACTAATTATGTTTGCTGAATGTTAAAGTAGAAGCTTACAAAGGAAGGAAAGGGCCGGTACAATGCTTTCGGTGTCAAGCATTTCATCATGCCCAGGCAGGATGTATGCATGACCCGAAATGCATGAAATGCGCTGGCGATCATTATTCAAAAGACTGCCCCAAGCCAAGAGAAGATAAACCTAAGTGTATAAATTGCCAATTAGATCATACAAGCAACTACAGGGGTTGCCCGAATTTTCCCAAAATAAATACTCAAAATCCGCCTTTGAAGAATTTCAGTGATAGAGTAATTATCAATAAATCTTATGCCGCCGCTGTTGGCGGGCAAACAATGAATACTCTAGATGAAGCTAGAAGTATTTTTGAAGGGCTTAAAAACCTTGTTGAGGCTATTAAGGCTTCCGGCATTCTACAAGTAAATTTAGCTCCTAGCGCCAATGCTAGTAGTTTCAACGCGGTCAATAATGAACCCAATCATGGATAGGAAAGATAATAATTTTAGGCCAATCAAGATGTTAGTGTGGAATGCTAACAACATAAGAGGAAAGAAAGATGAGTTGGAGGACTTTATGTATGAGAACGACATTGATATTTGCCTGATCTCCGAGACGCACATCACCCCAGGAGACAGAGTTAGCATCAAAAATTATAGAACCTACCGATGTGATAGGTTACATCACAGAGGAGGTGGAGCACTCATCTACGTTCATTGTAAATATTCATCTTGTTTAATTTCGACTGAAAGAGACAAGGGCTATGAAATTGTGATTGCCTCTATTAGCTTGCCTAAGATTGGAGATACCTTATTTGCGGCAATCTACAACCCCCCTACTAATAGGCTAACTGAGGAAATGTTACAAAATATTATTCCGGATTCTTCAATAATGATTGTTGGTGGCGACCTCAATAGTAAGCATAAAGATTGGGGCTGCCGTAGCACTAATCACAATGGTAAAGTACTGAGAGAGTATATCAGTAACCACCCATTGGTATATTTGCGCCTGACGTACCGACGTTCAGGCCCAGCAACATCAGGTACACTCCTGATATTCTAGATATCATCTTGACTAATACAGGAATTAATATGGTGCTGGAGGTTCGAGACGACTTAAGCTCTGATCATACTCCTGTGATTGCTACACTAGGGGTCACCAGTATTAATTATACGAATGTTAAGACCCATACCGACTGGAGAATGTACCACAATGTTGTGAAAGTGAGGCTCCCTAAATTAGGTGCTATGAAAAGCCCTTCTGATATTGACAAGGAGATTGATAAGTTTACTACATGTCTTAATGACTCTTACTATGAGGCCACCAAGGTTACTCAAAGGTCTTGTAAAATCGCTAAGATTCCAAGGTACGTCAAATCTCTCATAGCTGAAAGAAACAGGCTGCGAAGGAGGTATAATATCACCTGGGACCCAATTATTAAAACGGAGTTAAATAGGATCAGTAAGCATATTAAGCTTGAAATGCATAAATTAAAGTGTGAGGCTTGGAATGTTAAAATGGAGGAGTTAAACTTAGACAGTGATGCCTTCTGGCAGTTTACAAAAATGTTAAAGAGGACGCATCAGTGTGATAGGCCAATTATTGACAACGGCGTCACTGCTTATTCAGATACTGACAAATGTCAGATTTTTGCTTCACATCTTGAAAAGCAGTTTTCTCCCAATCAGACACCTCGTAATATTCACTTTGAGACCCAAGTCAGAATGAAAGTAGAAGAATGGCTAGGTGCTCCCACGGCTCTAAATGCCGATGGTTTAACTAATCCAAGAGAAGTTACGGATATTATCTCCAAATTGAACCCCAAGAAAGCCCCAGGTATTGATGGAGTTACAAATTTAATGATCAGGAACCTCCCGCGCGGTGGAATCACAAGACTTTCCAGCATTTTTAATATATGCATTACGTTATGCTACTTCCCGGACTGCTGGAAGTACGCAAAAGTTTTCCTACTACCGAAACCTGCAAAAGACATCACTAAGGCGGAAAATCACAGGCCCATAAGCTTGCTCTCTAATATAGGCAAGATCTTTGAACGAATAATTTTAAGGAAATTCCAGCCTTATTTACAGGTACTTCCGGAAGATCAGTATGGATTTAGGAGCGAACTTTGCACATCTAAACAACTGATTAGGCTTGTGGAATTTATCGGCTCTGCTCTGCATCATAAGAGTTGTACTGCAGTGCTCATGCTGGACGTGGCCAAAGCATTTGACCGTGTCTGGCATGAGGGCTTAATATATAAATTGATAATGATGAATTTGCCTAGAGAACTGATCTTACTCACCAGATCTTATATTGCAAATCGTTACTTTACAGTTAGCTGCAAGCAAAGTCATTCTGGATTGTCGCCAAACTACCAGTTACCATATTCTAAAGATCACCCGATTTATTCTCTGCATTGACATCTTTAACTTTCTTAATATTAACTCTGGTTAGCATAAAAAATAACTCTTCAGTAGTATCTTGCATACCTTGCGGTTCTTTAATAAACTCATCAATATTGTTACGAATTTTGTCCATATGTAAAAAATTTTAGTGAAATTATGTGCGAAATTGTACTATTTGTTTTTTGTATAATGAGTACTTACGTACTATCGCAACCATCTTGGTGCAACCTGGCGATTTTTCACGGATGAAAATGTAAAATTTACTTAGAATGTGAAAGTTGATGGTTTTCGCGCCTTCTTTTTTAGAAAGATTGGTTAATCCTTGGATTATAGTAACTTGGCGATTTTTTGGCGAAAATTTGGCCAGCAACCTGCTAGTTTTTTTCTTGGATGCCATTTTGTATACACAAAGTAAAGGCATTTTTATTTTTTTAACTCAAAATTTTTTTCCAAAAATCTGCTAGCCGAATTACGCTTATGCTAGAACTTTTATGGAACAAAAGTGCTTAATCACGACGAAGATTAGGTGCGAAATTGGGAGAAAGTGCAGAATCGCTCACTGCTTGTCGCGTTTTTCAGAAATTGCACATACACGGTATCCATGTACACGTCGACCTATTTTCACTTAAAAAAAATCCTAGAATTGCACAAAAATGGCATTGCGCACACTCGACTTTATCCATGTACACTGCTAAAGTCCTAGCTAGTAACCTTTATCGCCTTACCAAAATGTCGCCAAACTACCTGTTACCATATTCCAAAGATTAGCCGAAAGATTTCCAGACTATCGATATTTATTGTAAGTTTGGTAAACAATATCAACATAAGAAAAGAAAACATATTTTAGCAATCTGAAATACAAATGTGAATTATTAAATAAGGATTATGTCATACATTAAGAAAATAAAACACTTAACATTCTTTTTGGAATCACTGTAATTTTTAGCCCAAAGGAGCAATTTGTCCAGAACGGGTATTAATTTCATTTTTGCATTCTGCGTCGTTCAAATTAAATAATGAAAAATCTGCATGCATCTGTGTCTGTTTCTCGCAACGTGAAAAAACAATGATACCTAGAGCAATTATTCTTCTTCCGAAGTACACAGCGGTATGTTTTTACTTAAAAAATAAATTTTGGAGACTTGTCTTCGTGCAATATTCGGCAACAGCCGGCTATCTAGAAAATGTGTTTCTCATTTTTCCCTTTAGAAAATTTTCAACAAAATTTTATATTACTGCCGAAATTTTACCGCAGTTTCTTCCATTGCTTGCGAATTCCACAAGCTTATATTTTAAAACTAATTTTACGGAAAAAAATATCATGATTTGTGTATAAAACCTGTTGAAACTTGAAATACAACAAAATAAAACGCATACCAAAATGACGCCGTTGTTTGACTGAAACGATTGTTGTGAGCATGGTTGCCAGATTTTGGCACTTTCTGAAAAGTTGGCTACTTCTACTAAGATGGTTGCTATAGTGCGTAAGTACCGTATAATATAACATGAAAATCTAAAGAAGCGAAGCTTTGCCAGAAATATAAGAATACAGACCATTTAGCAACATTTGGGATTGGTCCCTGTATAATTGTAATGTGTATTGTAATTGAATAACTGTAATTAATTTAACTGTAACCGTATTTTCATGTTATATAAAAAAAATTTGGTTTAATCCTAGTATCCAGTGCACACGGGATTTGGCGACTTTATAATGAGCAGTAAAAATGGGACATATACAATGAGTAGTTAACGGGTATTTCAATGAAAATATACAGTTAAACAGAGTATATACTATGTATATAGTATATATACTATGTGTGTATATACATATCTATGTGTGTATAGTGTATATATATATATATAGACGTTCTTTGGATCATTTTTGGTGTTGGCGATAATTTTCAAAGTCACGCCAAGGCTGCACCGTATACTAGGATTTTACCGAATTAAATGTAAAAAGTTTTCAGATTTTTACATGCAGTGACCAATCAGTTTACAATTTATATTTTAGTTTAATCCTAGTATCCAGTGCACATGGGATTTGGCTACTTTTGGCGACATTATGATAAGCAGCAAAAACGGGACATATACGATGAGTAGTAAACGGGTCATTCAAAGAATATATATAGTTATACATAGTGTATACTATGTATATACACACATAGTATATAGTGTATAGTATATTGATGTTCTTTGGATCATTTCTGGAGTTGGCGATAATTTTCAAAATCGCGCCAAGGCTGCACCATATACTAGGATTTTACCAAAAATTTCGCATATAATTTCCCTAAAATTACTTACATCTGTACAAAATTTGTAACAATACCTTTTTTGGTACTTACGTATTATCGCAACGAGGTGCGCGATTTGTAAGTTTGAGTAAAAAAGTGTGAATAGAAAGAAAATGTACATTTATTAATTACAGATAATTTTTAATACAGTTTTTTATATTATTTTGTTTTAAAATATAAAATAGCAATTAAACCCTTCCGGTTTCGAATTTGAATAAGTTGCAGAATTATTGTTTCGGCGGAAATCTTTTGGCTATTGCTTTTAGCACTGATTGTAAACCGTCTTCGTCATTAACAGCTTCAGCTTGGCACCATGTAAATTCGATAAGGTATGAGTCAAGATGATGATGGGCTGTTCCTCCCTGTTTTTTGTTGCACCATTTGGCTGAGCCCCACATGCGCTCTACATGTTGTGTGTTGTGTTTTATTCTAGGATGTGTGTGAACACCCGTGTTGGGATCCACAAAGTTATATTTGTGATTAACAGTTCCATGCAGAAATGCAGCATTTTCGAACTCACTTGTATTGTACCCTTTCCAGCAATCTGAATAAATGATGCTTCCTTGATATTTTCGCAAATGTTTTCCATGAAGCTAACGGCGCTTAAGTACAGTAACAAAAAAAGTCTCTTTCTTTTCTCGGCAAATTCCGCCAAAAACCCATTGCTGTGGTAGTACACACCCAGTGTTATTTTTCCTTTTTTACAAATAAATTCTCTTTACAAAACTACATATAACACGTAGGGTTGCCAAATTTGGCAATTTATGCGAATTTTGGCCTGGTTGCGTTAATACGTAAGTACCCCTTTTTTTTACAAACTACAAAAATGTTAAAAATATTCGAAATTTCAGTCATTAAATTACTTAATGTAGATTTAAAAAGTTCTAACTGAGTGTAATCTTCGAAACCGTAACTCACGGTAATTTTCTCTTGTAGTTAAATTAACCTAGTCCTAAGCTACACGTTTCTTTATCTTAAGTGTTATAAATTCCATTACCTAATCACAAACGGGCTTTAGTGTAGAATTGGGTGCCCCTTCGATTGGCCACATTTTTTAAAAAATTTTGGCGATGAAACCTCACTTCTGGTTACCACGATTGTTTTAAATTTGTTTTAGCTTCCTGATTTTATTTAAATGAAAATAGATTGATGTGTACATGGACATATTTAAGGCAGTGCGCAATGCCTAGTTTGTGCAATTCTAGGATGTTTTTTTTAAGTAAAAACATATCGATGTGTACATGGACACAGATCTTGTGCAATTCTTCGACTTCTTATTTTGGTTTTGTGTAGCGGCCATCTTGAAATTGTGACTTCCTGGCGCCGAACTTGGTGTCAAGAAAGAATCGCCAATAAACAAGGGGCATCCAATTGTAAACTTTTACCCACAAAAGATATAGAAATGTACTGACTCACCAAGTGCACTGCAGCTCTGTACTCGATGGCCACAAACCCGTATATTCCATCGTTGATATTTAGTAGATTGCATTCTATTGACTTGTTGTCGTACACCTTCATTACAACTCAAAGAATTCTCAATATCATGACTTAAATTCAGTTATTTTTTACTTAAAACATGACGAATTTACTTAAAACATAGGCGAATCGCCAAAGAGGGCGAAAAACTCTAATTTTCCATTTTCCTACATCAGAGCACACCTCAATAGAACATCTACGCTAGTGGAACTTCAAATAACGACAAACTGAAGCTCCATGCGCACGCTTAAAAACCGAACCAATTCCTTTCCTCCGCTCAGTTGCTGAAAGTATACGTTGCATGATATCAAACAAATATTATTCATATTTTGATTTCCAAACAACATTCTTTATATAAACGTCTACTCAATAAACAAGTTTGCTATGAAACATCGAAATATATATACAACATTCGAAAATAACGCGGAAATAAGAACCATCAGTAAACAAACTACAAGAAGTTGAGTAGTTCCAATCCTTCTTCTCCGACAAGAAAAGGAAATAAAAATCACAGTATTAAATATTTCTGCGTATAGTAATGAAAATAGGAGCACGTACACACGGTAACCAAAATGTAAACAACTATATTTGTCCTTCAAACAGCGTCACTGGAAAACTTCCTGATTTAAACTATCTGTACTATTAAAATCTATGAGCGTCTGTCTGTTTTGTTTTTGGCATTATTTCCTCCGGAACAGCGGCGAGTTGAGCTTCAACAGAGGTATCCCCGAATTTCAAAAATTCGTAGGAAACCATTTCGACTATTCGCAACTTCGGACAATTTTAATTAACCGAGATATTAATTAAAATCTTTCAAAACGCTAATTTTCTCCCTCATTTTTCAAAATGGCTACAGTCTCGCAAACTGGAAATAAAAATCTGCTTTATTTCGAGAAGTATCATAACTGCTCGCTTTCAAATCGCAGAATTTCTTTTAAAAAATTTCGAAGTTTTATAAAATATGATATAAAATAGCATTCCGAAATATTGGATGTATTATTCCCGATTCCAAAAATTCGTTGGAAGCCATTTCGACAATTCTCATTTTCGTATGACTTTAATCAGTTGAGGTATTAATTAAAAACTCTGCAAACGATAATTTTCGCACACAATTTTCCGAGTGGCAACAATCTCGCGCGCTGGAAATAAAAATCTGCTTTATTTCGAAAATTTCTGCCATTGCTCGGTTTCAAATCCTAGAGTTGGTTAGTAAACAATTTCTAAGTTTTACAAAATATGAAAAAAAAATAGCACTTCCAATCTTTAAAGATATTATTAATATATAATGTCAAATTCTGACGTTAAAGAAAGCACGCGATTGTATGTGACGTTATTGCATGTCAAAATGTTTTCCTTACTGTCAGACTTTTAAATAAATAGCTGCTGCTGGCAAACTTTTTGTTTCATGTTAGGATAATGACACGATATCTTATTGCCACGTTAATTCAAAAGTTGCTCTGTTACATTAAATTTAAATCATGACGTCATACGTATACGTATTAATTTGATGTATCAAAAGATTTTGTTCTCTGGTTTGTCAACAAAAGAATTATTTAGGAATTAGTTGTTACTCCGAAAGAATAAAATAATTTCATTCATAATGAAATGTTTTTATACATTTTCATTTCAGTTGCACATGGAACTTACACATTTTGCTTTGGCCACAACCCGCTGATCAAATTAAAAAAAAAAAAAAAATCTGATGTGTACACACCACATGACTTCCTTGTACGGAATATTAAATTATACGCAATTTTTTCTTGCATTTCGTTTAAACTTATTGGATTTAATTAAATCTACTTCACCGACAGCGCATAAACCACAATAGAATAAAGGCATTCTTTAAAATTCACTCTATTTGTTTAACATAGCGACAATCTGGCGCTAGGTTCACTTAACAGTACTATATTTCGTTCATATTATAACTCAGAATGCACAAAATTTATATCATTTAAAGAATTATCTAATCGTTGCCACATGTTCTTTTCAAATACTATAATAAAGCTAGAACGATGTAAAAAAAAATTAAGCAAACAAAACAGAAAAGGAACAGTATTTCACAGACGATTGAGTATTTCTCACTCAATTAATACAGTTCTCACTTCGCGACCAGGCAAAAATACATAAAAGCTCAAAATATATGTATTAAAAATTACTAATTATTAAAAATTAAATTACTAAAAATTAAGTAAATCTTAAACACTTATTTCCTTGAAAAAATTCCAGAAAGGATTAAGCATGATTTAATTCGCAATAATAAATGAAGGCGTTATTTTTGTTGTTGCCAAGCTACGTTTCTCTAGATTCGCAACAAATACACTACTCTGCTATTTTAAATGCAAACAAGCAATGGCCGCCATCAAAAAAATTATTAGGCTTAGTTGCACCTCAACAACTTTAAAATTGTTGATAACTCTAAAAATATTGCATACAGATTTACTAAAGGCATAAAAACCTTTACTTAAGACAAGAACAACATAATTTAATCATTTTTAAAGCAAAAAATTGTACAAATTATAAACACATAAGAGTAAAGAAACTGAGATCACTGAGCCGGGCAACAGAGTGTACATATATATAAATATATTTATATATGTTTGGCGCGGCCGATTGCAACCAAAATACGAGGTGTACATCTACATGTTATAGTAGTCCTTTGGTGGTCGTGTGTGCTTAATGCATGATATAATTAAAGAAAATAAGAGTAGACAATCTCCTATAACAAAAGAATATATTAAGTACTAAATTACAATTTAAATTGCATTGCAGAGATCAACGCAGTGCTCGGAACACAGTTCATGCTACTGTCGCGTACAGTTGTCTGACGAGAAGTCTGAGTGAGTCATGCCGTCGCTTTGCTGCTCCGATTAAGGACTGGATTTTACACGTGGCGCCATCTCATGAATAGAAGTTGAAGTATCTGTTGGAACGCCACAGTACCCCCCCCCCCAAGTACCATCGGTACGTTATAAGTACTTTGGGTGAAATTTAACCTTTCTTCCAGATCTAGTAGTTTTAGGTTGCTCTTTAACGGGATGTAAGCTTTCTTCCGGGAGTGATGTTGATGAGGAAGTTGTTGGATCTTGCATTAGAAATGCTGGTTTGAGACGATCGATTCCAATCACTGATTGTTTACCATTGCAGATGATGGTGAAATGTTTCGGTGTTCGTTTGACAACTTTGAATGGACCATCATATGAAGGTGTTAAAGTTGGCTTAATTGCATCGTTGCGCACGAATACGTGCGAAGATGTCTCAAGCGCAGGATTTACAAAATAACTTGGCTGGTTATGCGAAGATGCTGGGGTTGGCGAGATATTGCTCATGGTCTCACGTAAACGTTGAAGTAATGTTGGAGTGTCGATAACTGGAGTAGATTCTGGGTGAAAAAATTCACCTGGCAGACGGAGGTTTGCACCATATAACATTTCAGCACAAGTGCTACCAATGTCTTCTTTGAATGCTGTGCGAAGACCAAGCAAGACTAGGGGTAAGGCTTCTGTCCAGTGTGTGCCACTGTGGCACTTCAGACCTTGTTTGAGAGATCGGTGAAAGCGTTCCACCATCCCATTTCCAGATGGATGGTATGGTGTTGTGCGAATATGGCGAATGCCAAGAAGAGAGGTGAGGGATGCGAACAAGTGACATTGAAATTGTCGGCCTTGGTCAGTGGTGATGGTGGTAGGCATGCCAAATCTTGAAAGCCACTGGGAGATGAATGCTCGAGCTACAGTTTCAGCGGATATATTTTCAATAGGAATGGCTTCAGGCCATCTTGTGTACCGATCAATACAAGTGAGGAGGTAAGTGTAACCATTTGAAGGAGGCAATGGGCCAACCAAGTCTAAGTGTACATGATCAAAGCGTCTTGCTGGAAGGTTAAATTGTTGAATTCTGACTGGCGGCCTTGTGGAGATTATCGTCGACTTAATGCCGTCACAGTCCCTGACAGATATCCAGTCCCACATATCCAAGACTGTACCCATCTTTTTCATGGAACAAACATATTTTCTACCCTCGATCTTGCCAGAGCATATCATCAGATTCCGGTGCATGCTGAAGATGTGCCCAAGACCGCAGTGACTACACCATTTGGTCTCTTTGAGTACTTATATATGCCATTTAGCCTTCGCAATGCTGGCCAAACATTTCAGCGTTTCATACATCAAGTACTGTCTGGCCTTGATTTCTGCATCCCATATCTTGATGATATCCTGGTTGCATCTACAGATGCGGAAGAACATTTTCAACATCTGCATCAGATTTTCACTCGCCTTAAAGATCATGGATTAAAACTAAATCCATCCAAATGTGTACTTGGTCAACCCTCAGTTTCCTTTCTTGGATGTCTTATCACCCAGAATGGAGTTAAACCTTTACCGGAAAGAGTCAAAGCAATTAACGACCTACCTCAGCCCAAAACCATCTCTGAACTGAAGCGTTTTCTAGCAATGTTAAATTTCTACCGACGCTTTCTGCCAAATGCCGCAAAAACACAAGCCTGCCTACATGAGTTTCTGAAGAATAGCAAAAAAAAAAAAAAAAAAAAAAAAAAAAAAAACGATCAACGAGCTGTCCCTTGGACTGAATCTGCATCTGCAGCATTCGTGCAATGCAAACACGATCTGGCAAATGCAGTCACACTTTCTTATCGCTCACCTAGTGATCAGCTCTCTATTATGGTAGATGCATCTGACACGGCCATAGGAGCAGTGCTTCAAGCCCATACCACTAAAGGACTTTCCCCAATGGCATTCTTCTCCAGAAAACTTACTAGTGCAGAAAGGAAATACAGCACATATGACAGGGATCTACTTGCTGTGTACTGTGCTGTTAAATACTTCCGGCACAACTTGGAAGAACACGACTTCATTTCATCATTTTCACCGATCATCGACCATTAACCTTCGCTTTTAGAAAAAACTCTGACTCATGTTCTCCTCGTCAGCTTCGACATCTGGATTTCATCTCCCAGTTTAGTACAGATATCAGATATGTCTCTCGTACTGATAATTGTGTCGCTGATGCCTTGTCCCGGGTAAACAATATCAACCTCACTACCCCAGATTTCCCTGAAATTGCAAAAGCTCAATTGCATGATGAGGAACTCAAGAACCTAATCTCAAATCCACAAACCTCCCTTCAGTTACATTGATCCAACGCTTAAAATTTACTGTGACATAGAGAACAATAGAATACGTCCCTATATTTTAGACGTGAAGTGTTTAATGCCTTGCACAATTTGGCACATCCTGGAATCCGTGCCAACAAAAAGCTGATCGCAGACAGATTTGTCTGGCCAGCAGTGAATCAAGACATCACAGAATGGACTCGTTCATGTATTAGATGTCAACGGTATAAAGTATCCCGTCATCACTTTTGGTGGTCGTGTGTGCTTAATGCATGATATAATTAAAGAAAATAAGAGTAGACAATCTCCTATAACAAAAGAATATATTAAGTACTAAATTACAATTTAAATTACATTGCAGAGATCAACGCAGAGCTCGGAACACAGTTCATGCTACTGTCGCGTACAGTTGTCTGACGAGAAGTCTGAGTGAGTCATGACGTCGCTTTGCTGCTCCGATTAAGAACTGGATTTTACACGTGGCGCCATCTCACGAATAGAAGTTGAAGTATCTGTCGGAACGCCACAGTCCTATATACAAAAGTTCAACGTTCTGAGGCTACTCGTTTTTGAGTTATGCGAGTCATGACGTCGCTTTGCTGCTCCGATTAAGAACTGGATTTTACACGTGGCGCCATCTCACGAATAGAAGTTGAAGTATCTGTCGGAACGCCACAGTCCTATATACAAAAGTTCAACGTTCTGAGGCTACTCGTTTTTGAGTTATGCGAGATGCGTACGTACGTACATACGTTCGTACAGACGCCAGGAAAATATCTCTTCAGAATTCATTTTAAAGCACTTTTATAATTTTTTTGGAGGAAAAGAGTCTTTTATTCTATCCTCACGTACAGATATCACGCAAAAACATCGTTAAATTGCATTCGAAAGCGGTCAAAATGGATACTTTCGTTGAAATATGCTGCCTGCAACTTTTCGCGACTACAATACTTCCTTTTTACTTTGTACAAGGAAGTAATAATGTGAATTTTACTATATAACTTTTCCATTTTGTTAACAATTGTTTATATATTCATAAAATGTAAAAATCTGAAAAGCGATTTTTTGAAGATTTAAGGGTCCTGTGCCCCCTTTAAAATTCTTTAGAATTATGGTCCAATCTTCTGTAAACTAAGTCAGAGATCTATTGAATTTTATAAAATTTTAATATAGCTTTAAAGTTATGTATAAAATTTCTGTACATGTAATACGAGTATAATACTCTATAGAAGTTTTTGCAAAGATTCTATGAAGATCTGTACATTTTCTAGAGATTTCACGCATGGAATTCTATGTAATATGTATAGAATTAGTTAACAGAATTCTGCTGAAAATATTAAAAATAGTTTATAGAAAATTGGTCCATTATTCTAAAGAACTGTAAAAAATGTTCTTTGCTTTAATTTTCTGAAAAGTGTATTATTTTCAGATATAGAGGCTTTTTAATATTTAAAAGCGTAATTAAGATAACTAAAATTTTCTTTTTGGCACTAAAAGAACGACATAAATTTGAATTTTTGAATAGAAATTTTTAATCCAAATTTTGAAGTGATCTATGAAAGGAGGTATGTAACTTTTGGAACAGAGGGTGATATTCTTTTAGTGTCTTCTTTTATTCTTTGAGATTTCAATATCATTTAAATTTTATTAAAATTTTTAAATAGAAATAAATACAATTTAAGTAACCGATAAATTTAATTAAAATTAAGAAATCATTTCTCTTATCAGGGGTACAAGTGTAATAATTAGAAGCATTAATATTGCAAAATGTTACATACAAATAAATTTATAAGTAACGTTAAGGTAGGAGAGAAAAAGTCAAAAATTGCCATCCAAAAATGATTCAACACATACAAATAAAAAATGTTTATTTTGCACATAAACTGAAAATCTGCTTTGATTACAGTTTGGAAACGTTAAAAACTTCTGTAGAACATCATTTTAAAAAACCTTTTTATGAGATTTTGTGAAGTAGCATTTCTACAGAATTCTGTTCTGTAAAAACTTTATAAAATTTCGCTAAAACTTTATAGAGAAATATTTCATTTGCATAGAGGATTACCTATAAAATTTTAAAGGAGTTTCTATAGAGCTCCTTCAGCCTCTATAGAGTAATTTCGTAAGGAACGTAACAAACAAGCGGACGATTATTTAAAACTTTTGAGGTTATTGGAAACTTTAAGACTCAGTCCATTACGTACAATATAATATAGTTTATATATTGAAATCGATCAATACACGAATTCCTTAAATTTTCCATTTAAAACTTCTGAATATAATTGCCATTAACTCGGCTCTTATTTATCTACAGAGAAGAAGATCTCCATGTTTTATATAAAAAAAAATTATGCATACACACTGGCCAATGAATTAGAAACCTTTGAGATTTTCATTTGAATGCGTCTTAGAGATGAAGTATGCAAAGTTTTTTATGATGTGGGTTACACGTGGTTAGAATGCTAGTATAAGTAAGGTGCAAGAGTGCTTTTCACGATGAATAAAGTAAAAACGATGGTCTAACCAATCAGAGCAGTTATCCGTGCGAAAGGTGGCCTAGTAAAGTATTGATCTCTGGCTTCCAATTCATTGGCCAGTGTGTGTATTACCCAAGTTGTGAAATTTTTTCTTTAAAAACCTTAGTTACATTATGTATTGTGTTTTAGTCTTATACTAACATAGATATGGTATGCAGATGTAGCAATTTGTGCAAATATTGGTGATAACATAAAAGGAGACCATGCTCTGAAAATGAGAAAGAAATAAGAATAGACTTTATACCCTGAAACCGTATTTCATTAAAATTAACGAACGTCCGCTTCAAATGGCACAGTGAAGAATCAGGTATTTGTACTTTATTAAACAAGAACTTAGAAGTAAAGGTGAATCCAGTCCAGAAATCTGCTAACAGTTGTAAAACCACCGTATTGTTTGGGATGTCCACAACCACCAGGGCTTCCCCAACTAACGATCCCTTCAAGGACCCATTTTCTCTCCTTGGAAGAATCGTCAGTAAAAACCATGGGTCCACCACTGTCACCACTACACGCATCTGCCTTTCCTTGCTCGTAGCCTGCACAAAACATATTATCTGTAACTGTCAAAGGTAGGTCGGATTCCTCGTATCCTTGTTCACATCTTTCTTGGGATACTACAGGTAAAACCGCCTGCTGCAGTGTTTCTGCATATGTGTCATTCTCGTTCATTCCCCAGCCTGTAACCTGTAAAAATTAAATATGAAACTCTTTTAAGATAACAACACAGAACTGTAATATTTACCTAATGTTATGAAAGTAAAATAGGCAGTAAATTTCAAACGAATAATTAAATTTATTTCTTATGTATCAGAACAAAGTTGCGTAAATAATGTCATTATTTGGAAGTTTTTGCTTTGCGAATACCTTTGGAACTATTTTACCGAAAATTTCATATATATTATTGCTCTTCACGGCTGATAAGAAAATTTTGTTATGGGCGGAGGTATCAGCTAAAGAATTTGGCGATTTTAGTTCCGAAATTCAGCAGTATTTTAATTTCTTCTGCTGACGGTTGTTTAAAGGGTCCAGAATTCCTATAATCAAATTACCCATTAAACCCTGGGTAATGGGTAATGTAAATTAATACTGTCCGCTCAGGTAATACAAATTAATATTATCCGTTAACCAATTAATATTACCCGTCCAAAGTTTCAATAACAAACTATTATCCGTTAAGCCCTGAGTAACGGGTACTATCAATTAATATTACCCACACGAATTCTGATAATCAATTAAAATAACCAGTCCATAATTTAGATAACGAATTTACAATACCTCCCAAGTCCTGGTAACAGGTTATATCAATTAATATCAGCCGTCCAGAATTTCGATAATCAATTAATATTACCCGACGTGGCATTGATAACGAGTAATGTCAATTAATGTTACACGTTTAAGCCTTGAGTAACGAATAATATCAAATAATATTATCACTTAAGGTGATATAATCTATCAATAATATTACCTGTTAATACGGTAGAAAACAATCATCATTTGGGTGTGTGTGTGTGATTATGGTAAAGCCTCGAGGGCTATCTTCCTAAGGGGAGGGATGCCTTCGTGGAGGTCGTTCTAAGGGAAACTGGCTCGTATACACGTTACACATGGGGAAAACCACGCAACCACCCATGCAGCCAGCCCGTTCGCGAGACAATCACCAGTTGGAAAGCTATAAACAGAAAAACTAGTTTTAACAGCTTGGTTGCCACGGTTTGGGTGATGTTGATTGTAGAATCGTTGAAAAACAAACAACTTGCAATATTTTCGAAATATATATTCTTCCGCTGGCAAACAGGTATATTTTATACGTAACGGTCCTTCTTTCAACGGAAGAAAATTTCGTTTTCTCATAAATAATTAAATACATAATTAACCTTTCAGAAACCAAAATTTCAAATTTTAATTGCCATTCTGTTGCTTCTCATTATGTAAGAAACTGAAATACTGATCGGAATTTAATTGAGTCGGCTTTATAAGCTCCATTAGTATACACTGAAGCATTGCTAAAAAATAGTGACAGATATCGGACTGCCTATTTTCGAATACTACGGCCATTAAGCCCTGGGACATTTTATAGCATATTTTCCTTGGGATACTGGTCACTATATTGTTGCGAGCTACGTTTTTGGGATGGATTAGTTGATTATGGCAAAGCACACTAGGGCTATCTTCTTAAGAGGAGGGATGCCTTTGTGGAGGACTTTCTAAGGGAAACTGGCTGGTATACACATTACAGATGGGTAAAACCCCGGAACTTTCCATGCAGCCAACCCGTTCGCCTGGAATCAAACCTAAGTGGGAACTATTAGTATTCAGCGATTTTATCCCTCGGCCGCTGGTGGATATGTTTTCGGAAAGATCTCTTTAGTATTTACGGCAGGTGAGCGGAGAGAATCTAACTCTTTATTGTAATTAATAATACACTAGTGTGCAAAATTGAAGCAGATTTTCTGGTTTTGGTCGTAATTCCGAAAAAAATCAACCAGGAGACATGAAATTCACACTACAATACTTAAAAGATTAGGAAAATGGAGTAATAATAATAAAAAAAAGAATAGCATGCATAATTTTCGGAATGAATAGAAAAAAGATTTACTAACAGAATGGCGATGGTACAATAAACTGTGTAGCAAAGAGGGAGAACAACAAATCTAAGAGCCTTAGTACGGGATATGAACTCCCCTAACTCCAATGGTTGCGCTGCACCATCTGTCGATACTCAACATCAGATTATCTAACAGTTCTTAGGGTAAGAGTTCTTATTTTTTAAAAAATATCAATTTCAACAGCCTAGTGTTCTCTGGAATGTAAGATCGTATTGCAAGGCATTACCCTAAAGTATCCCGTCTATATCCAATGGGATTTAAATCAGGAAAGTGTGTGGTGTATTTAATTAGGGCAAAGCACACTAGGGCTATCTGCCTAAGAGGAGGGATGCCTTCGTGCAGGACTTTCTAAGGGGAACTGGCTCGTATACACGTTACACATGGGGAAAACCACGAAAACGCCCATGCAGCCAGCCCGTTCGCGGGATTCGAACCTCGGACCGAACTACCAGTGTTCAGCGACTTTACCGCTCGGCCGCTGGTGGGTCAAATCAGGAAAGAATGACGGCCAATTTATTCTGTGGATATCTTCAGTTGCAAAGACCTCCTCAACATCTTGAGTTCTGTGTGCCGTGCATTGGAATCCGTAAAAACAAATTCGGAAACATTGGCACTCCGAAAATAAAACGCACGTAGAAGGAGGACAGCCTCATGGCAGTAACGATTTCCGGTAAGTGAACCTCTGTTGGAAATATGGAGTTGCGTCTGTTTGGTGATCAGAATGCCTCACCATACAAGCAAGCCAGAACACAGAATTGATTATTAGACTGAAACGACCCTGATCGGTATGTGATGTGACTCTATTGAGGAGATGTCCAGTCTTTATGTCTCTACACCACTGTAAAAGGTGCCAGCGATGGGCTACTGTCAATGGTATGCAGACTTCAGGACGGCGGGAGAACAGGCCGCCTTTATGAAGTCATCCGGTTACAGTAAGTACTGTCGTCCGGTTGTCGTGCGCAACTGCTGAGCAGTGTTGCTCGATGTCTGGTTTTGATCCCTTTTCACCAACAGGCAGATATATTGGTCAACAGTAAACTTTGTTTTCTTTTTGCTGATCACCACCAACCTTTCTTATAGCTCTGCCTGTCGTCTGGAAGCCTTTCCAAGCTCGTGAACAACACTTTTATCAATACCAAACTCTTGGGCGACAGACGTCAAATTACGCCCCTTTTTAAGCTTGTCAGTCATTGTACCACGTGTAAAGGCGTTCTGATGTTTTCTTCTAGCTATACTGCACGTTCTAGATATCTTTTTTCTAGAACTTTCAGAAGAATGACTGATGCCTTTCACTTTCAGAAGAATGACAGATCACTGGCTTTCGGAGCCATATCTGTATACTTGCCAGCCCTCTGTAAGGTCGGGAATTTTCTTACTATTTCAATAATTCCTTTTCTGGGAATTTCCAGAAAGTCGTCGCGTTGGCGATAATCGCCAAGGGCTGTCAGAAGAATTTGTGCCTGTATCTCAGCTTCAAACTTAGCTGAAAATTTTAAATATCGATCACTTCAGAATCACAAGGTCTATGATTCTATACGATGAATACACACTTACAAATTCATTATGTGATCACAAATTCGATAACACGAAATTACGCGCAAAATTATTACATAAAATGCTGCAAATAAATAAATAAATAGATGGAATGAAAATATAATCGAAATAAAGATATAGTGCCAATATATAAAAACCTAAATACAATTAAATACACTCAAAATATTTGCAAAAATACGTTTATAAATGCATCTTACTGCTTGCTTAACTTGCATGCATTTTAAATTAAATATTCCCAGTATGGAAGGAAAAAATTTTTTTAATAGCTTTTATTGTATTTGCTCTCTCCTTACTACATGTCTTTGTAGTGCAATTGGAAGCAAGTCTGGCTAGCAATCGGAAGGGCGGGAGTTCAAATTTCAGCAAGGGAATTGCACATTTTACCTTTGCTTCTCCAAAATAGAATGCCTACTGGTGTTTATAGTTTAAAATTTTGTTTGGGGGGCAAGTTTGCTGTTCATTAATTTATAGTTAACAGATGCGAATGAATTTTTCTTAAGGCTCTATTTCCCTGTTCATTTAAATCAGGTTTTATAAATCTTTATGCATGTATCACACTAATTGTTCATAATTACATCTAGTGAAAGGATAACCAGAATTTTACACTTCAGAGGAGTTTCCTAATTTTCATAAAAATTTCTTTACAAGGAACTTTTTAGACACACTAAAGCGATAGCTTTTTAAATTAGCAGTTCTGTACATACCCTGACACAAAATTAATAAGATTTAAGGGTATTTCAGTATAGTTATTTGAAACTTTTATTTTCATTATTTAATCATTGGGCATTAGAACTTTTTAAACACACTAAAGCGATAGCTTTTTAAATTAGCAGTTCTGTACATACCCTGACACAAAATTAATAAGATTTAAGGGTATTTCAGTATAGTTATTTGAAACTTTTATTTTCATTATTTAATCATTGGGCATTAGAACTTTTTAAACACACTAAAGCGATAGCTTTTTAAATTAGCAGTTCTGTACATACCCTGACACAAAATTAATAAGATTTAAGGGTATTTCAGTATAGTTATTTGAAACTTTTATTTTCATTATTTAATCATTGGGCATTAGAACTTTTTAAACACACTAAAGCGATAGCTTTTTAAATTAGCAGTTCTGTACATACCCTGACACAAAATTAATAAGATTTAAGGGTATTTCAGTATAGTTATTTGAAACTTTTATTTTCATTATTTAATCATTGGGCATTAGATTATCAGAGTTACAGCTGACATAACAGTGCAGATCATTTACTAACAAAAAAATCAAATAATCCCCAATTATGAGTAGTTGAAATAACTTACTACGCCTTTTTTTCCTTCTACTATGTTCTCTCGAGTAGTTTGTTCCGTTGGTAAACAGATAGGCTGTACTCTACTGTTCAGTTGCACAGGAGAATCCATTTGCAGTAGTGCTATATCAGCATCGAATAAGCCAGGATCATAATCAGGATGAATATGTATTTCCTGGATCTGAAAATGATTAAATAAAATTTATGAAAATATTCCTCCTTCAAAAATATTATATTTTACACTGCTCGATGATTGCTAAAGAGAAAGAACACTATCACTCATCGCAAACAAAAAAATAAAAGGAAGCAAAATATGGAAAATTAATATAAGTGCGGGTTGCCGTAAGAAGAGGTTGTGCGTATACAAATTTTCATTTCTTTGTCTGTTCATCATGTTCTGGTAACCGGCGGCAGGTTGCGCTGATGACTCCATTTTACTATTGGTACATTTGTTGAGGTTGCGTAATACCTACCGTATTTTTTTCAACTCAAAACATACTTATTTCAATTATGAAATATAATATTCTTACATATATATGTTGCTCTATTACATATATATGTTGCAGTGAAACACTGAAATCTGGAGAATGTCGACTTTCACCGGTGAATGTCAACATTCACATAGTCGCTTGGTGTATGTCCGAAATAGTATTTTCCAAATGCTCTTATTTCTAACTTACACCGGTCAATGTTGACATTCACCATGTACTAATGGTGAATGTTGAACATATAAGAATATTATATTTTCTTCCCCTTAATTCATTCGCGAAAAAACGCACTTGAGACTTAAAATAAGAACTTAAGAATATAAGAACTTAAAACACATACTACATTCAAAATGAGAAAGGAAAGTAATAGAAGTTAAAAACTTACTAAATTATGTGATTCAAATCTTATTTATTGCAACAACTTAAACTATTATGACACTTTTGAATTGCACAAGAGGCCCTTGCTTTTACAACTTCATTTATTTGTGGAACAATTCCTTTTGCAATGACAGCGTGTACATATATTCCTCTCTTTTCGTCCTACACGAGAACATATCTGTGATTGTCGACATAGACGGGTGAGGGTCCGAATCTACAAGAATGTAATGTAATATTCGATCTTTCACCGACGTATTTGGTGAATGTTGACATCCTCCGGTGAAAGTCGACATTCTCCAATTTCGGTCTTTCACGGTAACATATGTTATAATATGGAAAGTATAGTTTCCTCAGTCGAGAGTTCCAGAGCAGTTCTGGCGTCTTGTCTGGTTGGAACAATCTGCAAACTGAATTAGCCATGCCTCCTTGATTTTTCGGTTGTATTTTACATCCTCTGATTCGTTATATCTGGAACGATATAAGAGGAAAAACAATGTTATTGTTTCGTCAGCCTTTCTGAAGTCGAGAGGCTTTGACAACAGACACAGCACAGAACGCTAAAGTCTCTAGACACTGGTCGTGAAGTTATGCCTCCTTGCACTGTTAGCTGGAAGGAATTATTGCGGCTGCTACGTCAGGACATAATGTGTGACACATCGCAACAGCTTGAAAACGGGGACTTTTGGGGAACACACACACGATTTCCTCATTTATCCGTGGTCCGCAGCAATGTGATAGCGCTGATAGAAGATTTAAAGAATTTGATTAGTGCGAGCATTTGTTGTACCAAGTGAAATTTTTAGGGAAAAGATTTAAATGACGGTCTTGAAAGTTTCGTATGTTTTCCCGATATTACTTAAATGATTTTACACGTTGCCATATCACTGCAAAAATTGAAGAAGGGCGAAAAATAACATATTTTGCCAGAGAGTTTAATATCGCCCATAGCGTCACTTCAGGGCTGTGGAAAGCTGTTTAAGCAACTGGAACGAGTGTCATAGAGAAGATCGTGTTAGATATACGACGCCTACAAGAGACAGGGACATTACTCCATCGGCAAAAAGAATCAGGCGCACCACAGCTCGGCAGGTGGCGAATAAGATTCTTACTGTTGCAGAACAGCGGATCACCCGAAAAACTATAGCCAGACGTTTGGTAGAAGGAGTACTATATGCTCAGAGACCTGTTCTATATGTCTCATTATCTAGATAGCACCATAGTACTCATTTGCGAGCACTGCATTTGGATTGAATAGGACTAAGCTTTACGTTATCTTACTTTTTGAATAGGACTGAGCTTCTTAGATGAGAGGCAGGTTCAATCTGCCGTCGGAGTGAAACTCCTTATATTTCAGAAAAGGGACCGATATCCTATATGCGGTATCATGGTATAAACCAGCATCATGAACAATGGCGGCATGCCCCTACATGTGCTTGCAACTTGGGACTATAACTGGTCAACCACACACAGGTGAAGTTCTTCCGCCTAATGTTCGTCTTTTCCGTGGTGCTTTTGGTGATAAATTTCTTTTCATGATGACGACGCAACATATCATCAAACATTCTGTTCAGAATTTGTCTTGGACTGCGATAATATTCAATGCATGACATGGCCGTATCGTTCTCCGGTTCTATACTCTATTGAAAATGTTGGGGAGGCGACCTTTTAGTTGAAAATAGCTTTCAACGAAGCTTCCCTCATTTGAGCACTGACAGTGAAGTGGGATCAATTCATCAGCAGCGGCTGGATAATATTGGTCAAAGCATGGCATAAGTGGAAATTTGCATTGAACTTCATGGTGAACATAATCTGTACTAACAGCTTTCTCAAAGATGCCTGCTGTCGTTTATATGCAGTTTCTTCTGTGAATAGTAAGCAAGAGCGACAACCTTTTACATAGCGAAATGTTTATAGTGTAGTAAGGTGTACGTGAGGGTACGTAAGTGTAGTATCTGCCTAAATGGAGGGATGCCTTCGCGGAGGACTTTCAGAGGGGAACTGGCTCGTATACATGTTACACGTGGGGAAAACCACGAGAACGCTGTTGCAGCCAGCCCGTTCGCCTAGAATCGAACCCAGGTTTGAATTATCAGTGTTCAGCGACTTCACCGCTTGGCCGCTGGTGGGCAGTACTTTCCAGTAATCATAATTAAATCCACTAGGGTCTACTACTGACAGGTTCACGTAGTGTCACTCAAAATGAGTGACCATGATGGCATAAGAAATATCGACAGGTTGAAACATATACTGAGTCCTCTATATCTTGCTTTTTTTATGTAAAATATTACATAGCATTAAGATGAAGAATAAATAATTGGCATCCAAACTGAAAAATATTTTATTTACATGAAACGAAAACAGTTTATCATATTTGTTGTTACCGAATGCAGAGAATGGTTTTTGAGATCATTTAAATAGACTTGGAAATATAATGTGGATACGCAATGCATCTTTATTATGTAGATGAAGATTCTAGTTTTAATATCGTTAATATCTTACCTTCCTAACTTGCACATATTCGTCATCTTTGCTGTCTTTTCGATGATATTTGCCTAAATAAACTTGGAATTTGCTGGGTTCGATAGTCAAGGTGGTGCCTGCGTAGGTAACGCAATGAGCAGCTGTAATGAGCCAAATCTCGTTAAGCAATGAAGCACCACAGAGAAGAAACCAGCGGTTGTAATCTGGTAAGTAGCGCGCAATACCACCTTGCCATGGCCACTGTCCAATGTCTGTTGCATTCCCATTGACAATGAAAGGAGAACGAGGAGAATCTGACTTTCCACAGACTGTAAAAGAATAAAGCTATTACAAAATGAGTCGGCTAAGCTCGTTAAAATAAAACAGAAAATGGTGCGAGTAATGAATGGGAGCACACGAATTAAAATTTGCATAAAATTTAGTTACAGTCAAAGCACAGATGAGAAAAGCAATAATTGATTTATTTTGTCCTGCATGGTTACCTCTTGCAGAGTCGTAGTTTTTACCTCACATTATTTAGAACACATTATTTATAACATTTGTAGAGGCATTAGAACTTTTGATGCTAGAGATGTGAAAAATGTGCAGTGCTCTCGCCGGGATACGAACTCCGAAATAGGCGTCGAGAGTACTTCCAGGTGGTGTCCGCCGATAACATCGCGGAGAAAACAACGCAAGGCGAAAACGTCGTGCTACAAAACATCGTGGGAGAAAACATCGCAGTTCTAAAACATCGTGGTACAAAACATCGTCGTCGAAAATAAAGCGGTTCAAAAACTTCGCAGGTTAAAAACATCGTCGTCGAAAATATCGTGGTAAAAAATAAAGTATCTACAAATCATCGCATGACGATAACATCGCAGACATGCTTTTTTCAGGTTTTAATAACTGTAAATGGATATTCCCATAATGATTTGTAAGCGCAAGATGTAAAGAAGGATAATTTTTACTTTCATATTTTTTATTAAATATTACATTTTTGCTGAGAAAATAAGAAGGAAACTTAAGCATAGAAAATTAATACAATTTATAGCACTTAATAGAATTTTAAACCGACATAGTTAAACAAAGACCATTAATAAATAATTTTTCATAAAGTTTTTACTGGTAATTTTTCATAAAAAGTATAATCTATTAAGTTGCATTTAATTTTCTATGCTTAAGTTTCCTTCTTACTTTTTCAGCAAAAATTTATTAGTTAATAAAAAAAAAAAGACAGTAAAACTTATCTTTCTTTACATCTTGCTCTCACAAATCATTATGGGAATATCCATTTACAGTTGTTAAAGCCTGAAAAAAGCATGTCTGCGATGTTATCGTCATGCGATGATTTGTAGATACTTTATTTTTTACCACGATATTTTCGACGACGATGTTTTTAAACTGCGAAGTTTTTGAACCGCTTTATCTTAGACGACGATGTTTTAGGACTGCGATGTTTTCTCTTTGCGATGTTTTCTCCCATGATGTTTTGTAGCACGACGTTTTCGCCTTGCGTTGTTTTCTCCGCGACCTTTTCGTCCGCGATGTTATCCACATTTTCACTATTGGCTGTCATTTTAAAATCATCTAATTCTTCGTTCTTCATCTCTCGATTAATCCGTTGACTTCTTCCACATCTGAAAATCCTTCAGCTGCTTTTGCAATTTGTACGATTTCGTTGGCTTCTTTTTTCAATCAATAGATATCCTTTAAAATTGTTAATAACTTTTGGCCAGAGCTAACGCAAGCATGTATTCAGTAGTGATGAATGAAAGTTAAGCTGCATATGAATGAAGTTCTAGCGATGGACAAATTACATGGAAGCAATTATTAAGGTAACATCATGGTGTCTGGTGGGTGGAGGTTGTTATAGTAGCATGGTTTTCAAGTAGGGATGAGCCATGGCCAAAAATAAGAACAAAACAGAAGAATTTCTATTGTTTAACGTTGGCAAACTGTAAAGTGCACCAGAATTGCAATAATTTCAGACTTTGAAAGACTGCTAGAACTGCAACACTACTGCATCCTAATTCATGTTATGCTCAATAGATGGGAGCACGTTGTTTAATTCCATTAATTTTCAAATTGTCATAATCTATATAATTAATATTAATTAATGGAATTACTGGAGGCCACATGTTCCCCGCCTCTGCCCTAGCTGGTTAGTGTATTGGAGCAATACCTGTTCGATTCTGTAGACAAATTTCTGGCGCTCCATGCACTTTTACCTGTTTATCTGTCTCAGGTGTGAACGGGACTAACGCATTTTATGTCTAGCGATAGCTAGCTATGCCTCTATGACATTTATACCACCGTCTGAACGGAGCCATAGTGATATCTCGCACAATGTATGCTAATTTTTAGTGATGTAACTGCAGGATATATACCTGGAATGCAAGTAGGTGGTCTTCCACTCCACTGTCCACGACCTTGACATCGTCTAGTTCTGGATCCTATTAATTTATAATAACGAGATTCGCAGTCGTACATAGCCCTAGTTCCTAGGCGATGAACTCCAGAAGGTAAATCTAGTGATTCAGGCAGTGACGATTCCATTGAAGTTGGCAGAGGCAAATTCTTTGGCAAAGGGGCTGCTAAGCCAGCAGGAAGCCTTGCCAGCCTAAATAAATAAATAAATAAAAAATCTGAATGCTTCCAGATTTTATATTATGCCCAAAGGGGCGTTTATTTAAGATGTAAAGATAGAAATAACCAAATTAAAAGGGTAAACATTATTCATTGCAGAGCTATCGGTTTGAATAATTACACGCTATGAACATTTTGTGTGTTACCTTTATTTATTAATTATCATGTTCTTCGCAAATAATAAAATTCAATTCAACAGCAATATCGCAAAATAATTTAAAAAGAGCATATTTTTAGAATTTCCGATACACAGTCTATCGTGCTGGAGATAAAAATGCCTTTCTTCCATACGGTGCTACCATAACTCGCTTTGAAATCGTTCAGTTTTTTAATCAAAAACTCATTAATGCTTTACAAAATATGAAATACTTAATAAAACCAATTCCAAATTCCAAATATGGGCTTCTAAGATGCCCATATGGAGACGTACGTTATTTAAAATTGGACGGCTGTAGGTACCGTCGTTTTATCACAATGCGAGATACATACACTTATGCAAATTCTTCTTTACTTAATTTATTTAAATACAGCACAGGGCGATAATATTTGGTGGCAACAATTCAAAAAGTGATTCAGATTTTTAAAGGTCTCGACGCAAAATGCCAAAAGGAAAATAATTGCCCTTCTGAGCTAGCACCCTTTGGGCTAATAATTAAGTATAAGAATCATTAATTTTACTATAATGATGTAATAATGCTTTACTTAAATTTTAATAATCATCTAAATCTTAAGTCCATAAAGTTAAAACTGTCTAACACCCGATGACAGTAAATTGCCAAATCGGGTCGCAAGTAAAGTTTAATTACATTAAATGAAATTATTTATATTATATTAAATCAAATTACATTTTAATATTAAATAAAATCCGAAAAATGATTGATTAAATGTTCACTGGTCACATTTAACCCCAAGAAAGACTCTAAATGAATACAGATTTGTTTAATTATTGATGATAGTTATTTTCATGCGTTTGCCCCATAGGTCTGACATTATCGTATTTATCGATATCGTATTTATCGGTCTGACATTTAACATTCATCGTATCCTTAGTTCCACGAAAAAAATCACAAATCACCTGGTCCCAATTACTCCTGATGTACCAATTGCTGCTCTCTGCTCCGTTGGGTTCTTCAATGGCGGCAGGTAAGTTACAAATCCTCCGATAGGAACAGGTGGTTCTTCACATGCATCCACTGGAAAGGAAATGGTTCCAAATTAGTTTTTACAAAACTTTAAAAATTTGTTAAATAAAATTTTTTAATTTCATATGCAAAAATATTGCAATTTCGCGAGTAGAATTTAGCAGTCTTCAGTGTAAATCACCTCAAAATATACTTTTTCTGTAGATTTTAATCATATTACTTTCTTCGTTACTTCCTTGTACGAAGGCCCACCAGCGGCCGAGCGGTAACGTCGCTGAATACTGGTAGTTCGGTCCGAGGTTCGAATCCCGCGAACGGGCTGGCTGTATGGGTGTTTTCGTGGTTTTTCTCATGTCTAACGTGTATACGAGCCAGTTTCCCTTAAAACGTCCTCCACGAAGGCATCCCTTCCTTAAGGCAGTAGCCCTCGAGTGCTTTGCCGTAATCTAATAAACCAAACCAAAGCCTTGTACGAAGTAAAGGAAATATTGATATCGCGAAAAATTTCGTGTATCACATTTTGACAAAAATGTCCCTTTTGACCAGTCTCAAATGCATTTGAAAGTTTTTTTTTCGTTATATATGTACTTACAGGAAGAATAAACGACTATTTTTCCAAAACGGACTCTAAAAATGGATTTAAAATGGATTCAGAAGGGATTTGTTCGTGACATTTATCCCTGTCCGACGTTGAAAAGGGGCATGCCGGACCTACGCGTCAATTTGCAAGTAGGAGTAGTTCCGTGTAATCCCGAGATACCGAAAGCGCAAAGCATGAGCCAAAGACACCACGTTCACGATGAAATGCGTTGGGGGGCTGATGCAAGACAATCCACTGTAGCAAGAGAGCCGAATGTGCATCGCAGTGTCATAAATAGGCTAAGGAATGGCTACTAAATGGATTCCCAAAGCCCTGTAGATGACGTAGGACAGAACGCCGAAGGATTACCACAACGCCTGACGATCGTTTCCTGTTGCCATGAAGATGCCGTCATTTTTTAAGGGTAGTTAAGAGGTGACGCTCTTTTCACCCATGCAAGAGATGGCGGGTTCGAATCCAACTCGTGGAGATATTTTCCCACAAACCGATAAACTGCATTTAAAAATGCCAAGTCGTGAATACTGGGCGCAATGGGCGGAGTATACCTGCGGCAACAAGCAGACGAAAACTAAAATAGAGGAGGTGATCAGGCTATGCTCAGCAAGGTACTAAGAAATTCTCTCCCTCCCTTGAGAATTGTATCTTCGCAGCATAATTTTAATAGCAATTCAAAATACTACAACAACTGAAAATCAACACTAGAAAAATAGCTCACCCCGTAGAATAGTAACAGGACTGTAAAAGCAAAACTATTGTAATGTAAGCATATTTCTATCCAGTTTGTATGTACTTGATAAAAATAATAATGTAAAGCAGTTTAAAATGACATTAAGAATCCAGTCAATGTACAAATGAATTGCAAGTTCACTTTGATTATCTCAGTAAAAGTATTGTAAATATGAATTCAGATAATGTTTAAATGTACACATAGCTGTCATGATTTTATGTAACTATCACATGTAACTTGTACAAGACAATGTTTGTAATCAACATATCTATGCTTATAACACAGGCCTTGTATGCCCATGTAATATTTTATTTATAATTTTACACGGAAGAAAAATTTCCTTCTGCCAGGATGACTATTAACACTGTAAGACTTTTACGACAAAGTCAGGTCAGTGGTTATCTCAGGCGGCGTTCAGATCACTAACAGCACGACAGCTGGCGTCGCATGCATATTCACAAAGCCTACAGACCATTTCGCTACGGGCTGCTCTCATTGGAGGAAACATCAGCTTGGCGGTCATATTTGGAATGGCGAGTTATCGCCCTGTAGGCGTGGTAATTAACGCCAAACAAAAGGAAACAGCGTTTATTTCATTCGATATTTTTTTAATTTATGAATGAAAGCTTAGAGGAATTGTGTGGAATATATTTTAAATAACCTACTGATCTTATTAATAGTTTATTTGTAATTAAATTTAAACTTTTAAAAGTACGTAATTGTTTGACAAGAAAAAGATGTTTACATGGAAATAGCATACGCACATTTTCGTCATTTCTGTTAGAAAAAGTCTGTTGTGTAAATTAGTGCATTAATTTATACATATAAAGTAATATTAAAAAATTAACCAAATGAAACATTCAGTAAACTTTTAAGGGCGTCGGATACCTATTCTTTTTATCTAAATTATGAGTAAGTATAACTAAAATTGTATTTTATTCCATTATGCGCTATTTCTGTTGAAACGCTTTTCGGGATCTTGGATCATAATCTTGCTACTGGTACCTACTACAAAGAGTACAAACCAGTAAATAAAAATAAGAAAAATTAACATTAACAAAAATAGTGAAAGTAAAGGCGTTTAATTTTTAACACCGCACCCGGAGGCGAAAAGACAAATAATGACAAAGTCATTCAATAAAGTTAAAATGAAAATAAATCCGTTTAGAGCAGAGTTTATGAAAGCTACGATCGGGTAAAGAAACGACGACCTAGAAGTTTGAGAAATTTTCCCGCGCCCGTTACCATTTAGCTGCGGTTTCTCCGATGGATTATGCAAACTTTTTGGTACACTACACCAGATACAAATTGTAAAGGTGATGAACCAAAAGTCGCCAAGCGCTAGATTCTGTAACTTTACGTTTCCTGTTTTAACCAATCGGAGCAAACAGCAGTAGAACGGTCTGTAGGCTTTGTGAATAAGCGTGTCGCATCTCCTTGCTGCTGCAGGACGGCCTATGTCCCGCCAAACTGCGTCGTATCGACTGCATGAAAGTGAACTGTATGCCTGCCAAAATAAAATGTATGAATAAAAAACATTTCCTGCTGACATAATGGTTCAGTTACATAAAAGAACTGCCGGGCCGTTTTATTTAGGGCTTCCGCTAGAAATACGATTTATCTCGAAACTTGAGAAGTACCGAAACCGGGTACTTACTTGCACTCTAAGCTCTAGGTTTCTCCACATATTGTTCAGTATGATTAAAATTTAACTAGGCAAATAAATGAACTGGAGATCATTTACCTTTTATGCAGGTTGGTTTCTCTAAAGACCAGCTTCCGTTTGCTGTGCAAGATATTACATCAGCACCCTTCAAATAATGAAGTGGTTCACACTTGTATTCAATAGAAGATCCAACGTAGTAAACACCTTCGATGCGGCCAATAGGTTCCGCTTTTCCATTCACCAAAAGGCCTGGGTCTTCACATATTGCTAAAAAAATACAAGGTATAAATCGACTGATTTTGCCAACAATGGTATGTATCATTGGAATGTCATTTATGCAAGGATAATAAAGGATGTTCATTTATGCAAGCAATAATAAAGTAGCAGAAACGGTTACAGCCGAAAACATCGCGGCAAAAACATCGCAGACAAAAACGTCGCGGAGAAAACAACGCAAGGCGAAAACGTCGTGCTACAAAACATCGTGGGAGAAAACATCGCAAAGAGAAAGCATCGCAGTTCTAAAACATCGTTGGTACAAAACATCGTCGTCGAAGATAAAGCGTTTCAAAAACTTCGCAGTTTAAAAACATCGTCGTCGAAAATATCGTGGTAAAAAATAAAGTATCTACAAATTATCGCATGACGATAACATCGCAAACATGCTTTTTTCAGGCTTTAAGAACTATACATGGACATTCCCATAATGATTTGTGAGCACCAGATAGAAAGAAGGATAATTTTTACTTTCATATTTTTTATTAATCAATAAATTTTTGCTGAAAAAATAAAAAAGAAACTTAAACATAGAAAATTAATGCAACTTATAGCACTTAATAGAATTTTAAACCGACATAGTTAACTAACAAAGGCCATTAATAAATCATTTTTTGTAAAGTTTTCACTGGTAATTTTTCATGAAAAGTATAATATATAAGTTGCATTTAGTTTTCTATGCTTAAGTTTCCTTCTTACATTTTCAGCAAAAATTTATTAGTTAATAAAAAAAATGTCAAAGTAAAAATTATCCTTCTTTACATCTTGCGCTCACAAATCATTATGGGAATATCCATTTACAATTATTAAAACTCGAAAAAAGCATATCTGCGATGTTATCGTCATGCGATGATTTGTAGATACTTCATTTTTTACCACGATATTTTCGACGACGATGTTTTTAAACTGCGAAGTTTTTGAACTGCTTTATTTTCGACGACGATATTTTGTACCGCGATGTTTTAGAACTGCGATCTTTTCTCTTTGCGATGTTTTCTCTCACGATGTTTTTTTGTAGCACGACGTTTTCGCCTTGCGTTGTTTTCTCCACGACGTTTTCGTCCGCGATGTTTTTGCCGCGATGTTATCGGCGGACACCGCAGAAACGACGTTTCTTGCGAAGATCTGCATTTTGCGGACATAAATGCGATTTTCTCGGGAACTAATGGTCCAGTTTGGATGCGATTTGAAACGGTCGGCCCCAGCATTTTAGTATAAAATTTACGTCTCTAAGCCAATTAGGGCCCAACTTGCATACATGGGCCGGATTCTGGTTCTAGACAAATTGCCATTACGAGTATGAAGAAATATTATATAAATATATGGAAAGATGTGTGGAAAAGTTCAACAAGGAAAAATAATTTGATTAATATTGAAATTACAGATAAAGTTTTAATCTATGATGACATTGATATGAATCAGATTATCACCGGACATGGTAGGTTTCCTCATTATTTAAAAAGATTTCATGTACAAGATAATGATCTATGTCCAAATTGTAATGTTTTGGGTGATGCCAAACACTTCGTGGTGGACTGCAAATTGACTGATTTTATTAGACGAAGTTTTTGTGATATACATTTTGATTTATTGAATTTTGATTTTAAACATTTGAAATTATATGCAAGAGAATTGAGGCCTTTATTAATGGCAATAGACATGCCATTGGGGTTTTTATCTAAGTTCATTTTATTTTCAATGTGTTTATTTTAGGATGTCTTTTTCGTCGTGTTTTGATGATATGTGTGACTGTATGTCATATTTTCGTTGTGTGTTTTAAATGTGTTTTCCTTCCTTATTTTATGCTTTCATTTTTACTAATACAGTTTTCTCGATTTAGTTATTTTTGGTTTTCTTCTTTCCTGTTGTGTCGTTGATCCAGCCATTAAAAAAAAAATAAATAAATAAATAAATAAAAAATAAATAAAATTATATAGTCGTATGGCAACCTTGCTGGATGTATAATTATTGTTTTCTTTAGTTGATTATACTAACATTTTTAGTTACTCGGAATATGGTGTGAATGGGACGCCCCCTTTTTGGACCATAAGATCACTTTGTGATCAGGCGGGTTGGGGCGTTCTAGCAAAAACAAAAACAAAACATGGGCCGGATGAAAACTGGCCTTTGCGAAATGAAGTTTCTAATAAAGTTAGAGCGATCAGCTTCTGCCCAGGCCTTTTCCCTTTGAGAGCCATGTCACTCACATAAATCGGAACGTCTCTTCGCTTGTTGCTGAGACAAAAATAAAGTAGCGGAAACGAGGTTTCTCGCTGAGATCCGCGTTTTGCGGACAGAAATGCGATTTTCTCGGGAACTCGAATTCTATGCGATTTGCACCGTTAGATACCATTTTCGCGCTCCATCATTTTAATATAGTATAAAATTTATGTGTCTACACCAATTAGGGCGCAAGCTGCATACATGTGCCCCATGAAAATTCGTCCCTGGAAAATGAAGTTTCTAATAAATTTAGAGTGATGAGCTTCTACCATGGCTTTCCCCTTCGGAAGACATGTCACTAATATAAACAAGCTCGCTTAGTTGCAATAGGAAGCGAAATCAGTGAGGAACAAATATAAAGTAGCGTAAACGGCGTTTCTCGCATTTAGCGGACATAAATGCAATTTTCTCGGGAACTATTGGTCCGATTTCGATGCGGTTTACACCGTTATATTCCGTTTCTGTGCCCCAAACTCTTCATTCAAAACACATTTCGGGATTCATCGACTGAATCCGGGAAAAAACCGGAAAAAAAATATTTTTTGACCAAAATTTGCTACTTATTTTCTCGGAGAACTACGACTTTGATTGAAACGCGGTTTGCGGTTTTAGAATATCTCAGGAAGACTCTGTTTTCTCATGTAAAAAAATTTCATTTCCCCATGGGGGGTAATGGTGATCACGGTCCTCCATGTTAACGTTTTTCGAAGATTTCACCGGAACTGGTGGATAGAAAATCGCAAAGTTTTACGTGTAAGACAATACCTATGTAGCCTTTCATTTCCCGCAAGGACGGTGACTTCATCTATATAAGACGACTTTAAGCAATTTTTTAAATTTTACCTAAATTTTCAAAAATCCATAAAAATAAAAAATAGTCTTTCTTTATATATATAAGCGGCTAAAGTGTGTGTCGCCGATAGTTTATTGTTGCCAATCGGAAAAATGAGCGCGGAAATTAACGTTTCCGCAGTTTTTAATTACTATCTAGGCTGATTAAAGTCGTACGAAGATGAGACCGGTATCGATGGATTTGGAGAATTTTTTGGAATCCGAAGATATGCGTCTCGAATTTCAACTCGGCGCCATTCCGTAGATATTCGAGAAAAAAGAATTTAGCACGTAGCCAAATCACTGTAATAGGGAAAACCCAAGAAAGAAAGTGGAAAATGTAGGGAAAACGTAGAAGGAAAATTAGTTTTTAATTAATATCCCGGCTAATTTCCAAGAAGACGCGAATGGTCAAAATGGCGCGCCACGGACCTGCGGAATACATCGGTGTGCTTCGCTAAGCCCGGGAGCCAGCCGTTTCGGAGGAGATAATGTTACTTCACCATATATATATATATATATATATATGCGGCTTAAGTGTCTGTTTGTCGCCGATAGTTTATTAGTTGCTTGCGTAACTGTACTAGCCAATGGGGTGAAGTTGCCACAGCACAGGGTTGCCGTTTCAATTGAGACGTAGACAATTTCCTGTTAAATTTGCCTTTGCTATGACTATCCATAAATTTCAGGGCCAAACGTTTAAGCGTGTTGGCAATTTCTTACCTGAGCCTGCATTTGGACACGGTCAACTTTATGTTGCCTGTTCAAGAGTTCGTGAAAGAACGGGCGTAAAATTAAAAATAATGGATTGTCCTCTGCAAGGCGAGCTTACAAATGATGGAAAGATCTACACAAGAAATGTTGTGTGCAAAGAGATATTTGATATGTGGATTAACATTTCATTATTTAAATCACCTTTATTGATTGAACTAGCGGTGGGCTTTTAAGAAATGTACCGCCAGTGGTTTCCTTTATTGCACTCTAAGCAATTAAGCCAGTAGAAGGGGAAACCCCGTGGGACAGTAAGCAAATTGCGTCCTCGCCGCCTGCCCTGGGTAATTCAGTTTAAATTAGCAGACACCTTTGCACAAATAATTTTAATTACAATTTATAATATCTAAAACAGCGGTCATTTCGTAAGACCGCCAGGGTTTCTAGTATTAAATAACCGAAATAGCCAAAATATTTGTCTCCAGATGCTCTATCATTAAAAAAAAAAAACTTCTATCTACCAATTAGAATCGGAGGTGCATACGGTGTCTTATGCCATATAATGCCTATGGGCCCTTAAGGATTTTGCCTAAATGTCTTATCTTTTTGATTTTGTGATTCGTACAAGAAACGACCAATCACAGGGAAGCGAACGCGACTGACGTTTCGGTCGTGCGGTTTCACTGAGTTACCTTTACTCTTATGCATGATCAACTTTACCTTCCCTGATTGGCTACGGCTTTAACCCTGTCACACAAGCGTGAACGGACTTAGTGACTTTTGCGCCTTCAATTACTAATCCCTTGTTTGAACCAATCCTAAGGAAACAGTTATGTTTATAATTCCATTTGCAGTAAATATCATAAATAAATTTATTTTTTCTTATAAGGAGGTTCAGTATTCTGTAAGATTATATAAACACCGTGTTCATAAAAGTCCTTATGCACCGTTGGTTATCAAAGACATAAACAAAAATGTTTTAAATAAGAAAAATATTCACATTAGAGTATTTTTTTAACTTCAAAATTCCATTTTGTAAAATTTACGAAATCTAACTTTTTATATGACTTTCCTGATCTCCGTTAATTATATTTAGTAAAACTAATACTGATTCAAGGGACAAAAATCCAAACGTGCAACCTTGAATTATTTTAATTTCTAACCGTCTGAGGCATATATTATTTTTAGTAATAATTATTTTAATTTGGTAGCCTTTTCTGTCACTTCTTGTTTCTGTCGCGTTTCCTCGCCAGGATGTAAATGAGTTAGGGTGAACGAGAGTGTATTTAAACTGAAGGTAGCGAAAACGTTAGTCAGAGCGTGTTTCGCTACTGAATGCGCACGTTGTTGTTTCTAGCTATTTGAATTTTGAATCTCGGTTTCTCATTCTTACCGCCGAAATTTAATATCACACAGGTGTAGGTTTCTCAGTCAACCTGATAGGTTAAATTAATTTGTGTAGTCTTGAACTGCTAGCTTATCTTTAAATTTAGTTTAGTTTACAATTATCTGTAGTTTTATCGCCACAAGTGGACGGTGAGCTTGTAAACACAAAGACTGTGCCTTCTGAAAATAATAAGACAGTGTTTTACACTCTTCCTCTGCTGTATTTCTCTTCTAGTCTTAGCGATAAAACGCTAACAGATTTTCAGGTAGGTCTAGTAGCAGTTTAGGCTAGCCAAGAAAACTGGATCTTATAGCCGATCCCTCAAGTAAAGACTAGAAAGACGGGAAAAATCCCAAATTTTGAAATCAAATATCTCTGTTAATTTCTGTAGTGATGAAGTCAAATTGTTTACGTTTTATTTTTTAAAAAGAGCATAAACTCTTTACAAAGACCTAGGAAAGCGTATAAAAATTTGATCCGCATCATTTGTACGAACCTGCTTTTTTAATTTATAATTGAAATATTAAAGATGAATATGTTTGCATATTTTAAAACTTTTTTTGTACTTGTAAATACGACCAAAGATGCTAAAATAGAGGCCGCTTGTTGACCGTTACGGATGGCGTGTGTTGGTGGTGTATGATTATTCCTCTCGTTATATGTAAATGTAAAATCAAGATATATATATAATATATATATATATATAAAAGCTATTTAAAATAATTAAATCATTAAAAAATGGCAAACTGAATAGGAAGAATATTTAAATATAAATTGAAATAACAAATCTGAAACAAAATCAATAATAAAATAAAATAATAAAATAATTATTAGGTCACTCAAAATAGTGTTACGAAATATACAGGCGCGGTGAGATAGCTTACCCGCAAAGCAGTTTTAGGGTTGCCATAAAGTGGTGAGGGAAGGCAGGGCTGCCACATTTGGCGAGAAATCGCCCATTGGGCGACAAAATTGGCGATATGCCATTGACGGATGGAGAACCTTCTGGAACGAATTCTTACCAGTTTAGCCCAGAATGTTCTCGAAGGCAAGCCGAAAGCTATATAAAATCTGCTGGTCCGCAGTCAGTGTGTGTGTGTGTGTGTGCCTCGCATAGAGTGCGAGAGAATCCAGTATCGAGTTGGTGTCTCCTCTAACGAGTCAATCCCTGCGGAGTTGATCGAGTTGACAGCCGGGCAGCGAGTGCCGAGTAAGTCGTCGAATTCACCGAAGGAGTCTCTTAGTGTATCGCGGTTAGTGCATCGTCGAGAGAGCGTGGTGAGCTCTGGGAACGATTGAACCGAAGAGTCGGCGGCCGTGCTCTGTGTGTCGTCGAGTGCATCGCGATTGTAGCGTGGAGAGTCTCGAGAGTACGTGGAGTTCCGAGAACGACAAAGCAGAGTCGGGAGCTGTATTCTAGTGCTTTACAGTGAAGCTGTTTCCACCGTGATAGCCTGATAACCTGAAGGCTGTGTCCCTGATCGTGTCAGCGTGTTTATAGTAGTTCATCGAAACACTGTAAAAAAGTGTTATTAGTGCTGTCCTGATTAATATTGGCTAAATAAAGTGTGTTTCGATACTTCATGAAGTGTCGTCGTTATTCACTCCACATCTACGAACTCCGTACCAAATGGTGTCAGAAAAGAAAAACGCAACACTACTAATAAGTAATTAATATTAAAAATTGTTTCATTATCAGCTCTAAAAATATTATGCAATTTGTTTTTTTTAATTATGCAGCTAATTATGCAGTTGTTAATTATGCAGTTTGATTTTTTGTGAATTTTTAGGGGGTACTATATAATACAAAATTATGACTTTAAGAATTTTGAAATTAGAAATGCACTATAGGAAATTAATAAGTTTCCACGAAATGTGGAGTTTAAGAAATGGCAAAATTGCTCAATAATTTTAAAATTTCCTTGAACTGTGTTGTTGTTGTTACCAATATCACCTGTCTGACAATGGTCAGCTCAAGCACATGACATTCATTATGGCAAGGAGTCAAATGCACCTGTCGTTGGCAAGAGTCTTAAGCATCATACTGGTGACAACTTGATTTTAACTCAGTTTCTGCCGCACAGACCCTATATATTTATAAATATCCATGCCTTCTTCGGTATTCGAACATGGGCCCATCGGTACGGCGGTCGTAGTCACTAACCTCTATCCCGATTGGGCGACTCCTTGAACAGTTTGAGAAGATGCAGCCAAATATTTTTTAATAATAAGCAGAAACAGAAGATAGAACTTCTTTTAGGTTGTGGGATTCTTTATGATGTCCAACCAGTATATTGGTTAGCGTCGCTAACTGTCGTGCCGAAGGCCCCGGGTTCGAATCCCGGAGAATGTTTGTAAATGTATAGTGTCGGTGCGACATGGGGGCACTCTAAATATGCGACGAGCGGAAAGTCCTCTCGTGTGGATTTGTGGAAGGTGAGAGAGGTGGGAGATCCTCAGGCCCCCGGGGTGCTCTCTATCAAAATTGGGGGGGGGGAAGAACTGAGCCAAATCGCCAGTTCTTCTTCCGTTTGCACGCCAAAATGCAAATTAACTCGCGTGTATTTATTTAAGGTAAAGATTTAAGACTCTACGATAGAGCAAGTTTTGCCTCTCTAGGCTACTTTACTAGGTTACCAGCTAGATAACATTTTTAGTCTTCGGCCTTGCATTATAATTGCTGATACACTGAATCTCCACACCGGTTAGACCTGTGAGCCAACTTCGCGTTAAACTGATCTGTGTAGCCTTTGACTATTAATTTATTTATTTAATTTAAAGTTTACGTTTGACTTACTCTTAAGTTTTGTTTGTTTTGTTTTATACGGGCGCAGCCCTTCCGCCTGGTTTGTTGAACTTATGAAGAAAAGCGGGCGCAACCCTTTCAACAACAAACGACACGAGCCGGCGAGTCTTACTCTTAAGTTATCTAACCATAACTGCTGGCTTAACTGTAAACACTAGGTATGCCTTCGTTTCTCTTAGGTTTTGTTTAGATTGAACGATAATTCGCTTAACATTTACCAAGAGTTTGGACTCTGTTTGATTACTGCAAACATACCAAACTTTATAAGGTCATATTATTTCCATATGCAACATACGTGTTTAAGTAGTATGGAAATAGTACATCTATATATATAAAGAAGAATGTCTGTTTGTGTGTTTGTTTGGTCGCGATTAATTAATTGGGAAAAGTCGACGTCCACTTCCCCCCCCCCCAAAAATAGCTAAAAATCAGAGATATTAATTATACGCTAATTTTCGCCCTCATTCTTTCGAGTGGCAACAATCTCGCACGCTAGAGATAAAAATCTGCTTTATTTCGAGAAGTGTTGCCACTGCTCACCTTCAAATCGTAGAGTTTGTTAATAAAAAATTTCTAAGTTTTACAATGAAATAAAAATAGCATTGCCAAATATTAAATACATTATTCCCGATTCCAAAAATTCGTGGGAAGCCATTTCAACTGTTCCCATCTTCGTACGACTTTAATTAGCCGAGATATTAATTAAAAACTCTAAAAATAATTTTCGCACTAATTTTTCCGCGTGGCAACAGTCTCGCGCGCTAGAGATAAAAATACTTAATTTTAAAAGGTGCTGCTGCTGCTCGCTTTCAAAATCACAAATTAAGATATTAAATAAAACTTATAATAATTCTTTCATTTCCCGAAAATATACCCTTTTTTTCAGGCTAACTGATCCTAGATATTTTAAATTATTTTTCCATGTATAGTTACAGTTGAATTCGACTATTAGCAATTTAAAATGCTTGAGATCTCATCTTTCATTAAGCTGTAGGTTTGTTTCAGCTAACGCTAAAAGAATATCACATGAAAAGGGATAATGAAGGAATTTTGATTTTTTGTGAATTTTTAGGGGGTAGGTAGGCGTGTTTTTTTTCACAGAGATATTTCAACTTGTTAAGGAGAGGAAACTTCTTCTTAGAGATATAAGGAAACATCTCTAAGGTGACAATCCACGGTTGCAGATAATATTAAAAAATTTCTATTAGCTAATAAAATTATTATAGATACTGAAATTGGATATAAAGTACTCACAAGTAAGGCCTTTCAACAAGAGAATGAGGATATTATTCACCCAGTGACACGATTTGGATTATTTTATGATCTTGAGTTTCCTTCTACTGGCGAAATAGATATTCTCATCAAATGGTTCTGGAATGGATGGGGAAGTGGGTAGCGCTGTGGTCATTTATTTTCATGGAGTGGAAATAGACAATGTGAGAATAAACCAATGAATTTGGTTTATCAAGCAGAACTATATGCATTGACAGAGGCTTTGAACTAGATTAATAAAAAATTAACAGTTCGATGTTTTATAAATATTGTTGCGTTTTTCTTTCTTCTGACACCAGTTGTTACATTATTTTCTTCCTTCACGTTTGTACAGGGTTTGTAGATTTGGAGTGAATAACGACGACACTGGATGAAGTATCGAAAGACACTTTATTTATCAATATTTAATCAGGACAGCTCCAAAACACTTTTACAGTCGTCGAAGATCTACTATAAACACGCTGGAACAATCAGCGACACAGCCTTCACACTGGCAGGCAATAACGGTGGAGACAGCTTCCTGCAAAGCACCCGACTCTGCTTTCCGGAGTACAGCTCCCGACTCAATTTGGTCGTTCTCGGAACTCCACGTACTCTCGAGACTGTCCACGCTACAACTCGCGATGCACTCGACGACACACGAGCACAGCTCCCGACTCTTCGGCTCTCTCGACGATGCACTAACCGCGCTACACTAACAGACTCCTTCGGTGCACTCGGCGACCCACTCGGCACTCGCCGCCCGGCTGTCAACTCGATGGACTCCGCAGGGATTGACTCGCTAGACGAGACACACTCTCAATACTACTGACTGACTGCGGACCAGCAGGGTTTATATAGCTTTCGGCTTATGTTTGGGAACATTCTGGGCTAAACCGTTAAGAATTCGTTGCAGAAGTTCCAACAGTCCATGTTATATCGCCAGTTGTGTCGCCAAATGGGCGATTTATCGCCAAATGTGGCAACCCTGTCTCCCTTGCCATTTTATGGCAACCCAAATCTGCTTTGCGGGGAAGCCATCTCACCTTCGTAACAATATTTATACTGATGCCCTATCTGCGCTTCAGGCACTCGCCAGACCAGATCTTAAAAATCGACTAATTAATGAAATAAAAGACTTGTTTAAAAAGGCTGAAAGAAAACATATTGTTAAATGGCACTGGTGAAAGCACACAGTGGAATGGTCGGAAATGAAAGAGCGGCCACCCTTGCTAAAATGGCGGCACTTCGGAACCGGTAATTTTGATATCGAAGATTCAAGAAAAAAGACCATTGCTGAAATGGAAAACTGGATTTATACAGAATGGAATTTTTGCTGGGAGTCGTCTAATAAGAAAAAAAGAGTTAATGAAAAATATAAAGTTAAACAAGAAGATGAATATGATAAATAATGTTGATATAAATCAAGTACTGACGAATCATGGGCATTTCCCGGCTTATTTTAACCGGTTCCATCTACAGAATAATGATAAATGCTTAATTTGTGATAAGTTTGGAGACTTCAGGCACTTCGTCGATGAATGCAGGCTTACCCGGAGTGCAAGAGAGAAATACAGAAAGAATTTTAAGGTTTAAAATGAACTTTTCAAATTTGAAATATTTTGCAGAGACAATAATGAAGAGTATAAATACGAACAAAGATAGAATTGGAATTCGGCACTGAGACTCAGATTTTGGAGTTAAAGGTTTTTCCTTTTATTTGTTTTTTCTGGCCAGTCCCACTTTTTGATCATACGCCCGGCTTGTGCCGGATAGGAGGATCCGAGTTCTGCTCTTATGATGATGAAGATGATACACGCTAATACTTTAGTGGAAAGCATAATTTATATTTTTCTGTCATCACTTGAAGCTGTACTTGACACTAAACAATGTAAATATGAAATTAGATAGATTATTTGCATCAGATAACTGAAAATCACATACCTAGGCTGTTGGCTTGTGATTTTCTTACGCATACATAGCTCAAAAATTCATTGCAGTTCCTTTCTTCCTTCTTAAAGTCCAAATCGTTAATTGTCAAAACTGAACACAGATTACTACTTTGGGAAATGGCTATTGAGTTGTTGGTAGTTTTGCTTGTTTCAGGTTCAGTTACTGACCAAACAGAACGTATTCCTGAAAGAAAACAAATTATCTTGAAGTAATAGTGGTTATTTGAACATCAAAATTATATTCGAAAAGAGAAGTACACACTGATGTGTACATCACATGACATCGTTGAACGGAATATTAAATTATACGCATTTTTTTCTGCATTTCATTTAAACTTAGAAAATGATAAATATATCTCTAATGAAACCTCGAATTTCATTAGAGATATATTTCTCATTCGATTAATTCAGTTTTTACTTTGCGGCAAGGCAAAAAATAGATAACACCTCAAAATAAATTTATGACAGATTTTTCAGTACACAAAACTAAAAGTTTCCATTTGGTCCCACTCGGCAAAAAGACACTGAAGGTCCAGAAAGACTTAGTTCACTAGTCTGCTACTTTTAAAATTTAACAAATATGGGCTATAGTGAAAAAATAGCCTTAGCCGCATTTAAACAACTTTTAAATTGTTGATAAATTTACAACTATTGCATGCAGATTAAATAAAGGCATAAAACCTTAACCGGAAGATAAGAATAACGTAATTTAATCATTTTAAAGTAAAAAATGCACAATTCTTATCAACATATAAGAATAAAAAAATGATCTCACTTAGCCGAGTGACAGAGTGAATATATATATATACTTTTGGTGTGCGGTCGCTTGCAACCACAATAGGAGGTGCCCAACTACATGTTATAGCGACGTTTAACATGTTATACCTATATCCAAAATTTCAACGTTCTGAAATTCAATTCGTTTTCGAGTTATGCGAGATACATATATACATACATACGTACGTACGTACAGACGCCACGAAAGGATCTCTTCAGAATCCATTTAAAATCAGTTTTATAGTTCGTTTGGAGAAAAGAGACCTTTATTCTGACCTTACGTACAGATGTTGCGCAAAAACATTGTTTATTCTGACCTTTATTCTGACCTTACGTACAAATGTTGCGCAAAAACATTGTTGAATTGCGTTCAGTGGCGATAGAAATGGATACTTTCTTTGACATATGATACCCAGAAATTTTGTGATTTCAACAATTCCTTTACTTCGTACGAGGAACTAATAATAATATTTTTTTTTGCATTTTGAACACACATACAATCTTTCCGTGCACCACAAATGTGCAACATGGAGCTTAAAAATGAGTTAACTAAAACATTAAATATTACATGTATAAATGAAACGAACAAAAATAGAGAACAGCAGTCTAGATTTTACAAAAACAGATAAATTCACTGGCTGAGTCACGCAAAGCTTTTTCAAATCGTTCTGAAAGCATAATCTAGAGCCATCGAGGATACGGCAGGAAAAATGTTAAATGTTCCAGACCTTGAGGTACTTTTATTTAACGCTCATGTAAATTATTTGATCTTAGGTTGAAATGAAATAGGTAATTTGCAAGTTTACCGTGACCAGATAAAACTGAGATACTTTAAAATCGAAAATCTAATGTGTACACCACATGACTTCCTTGTACGGAATATTAAATTATACGCATTTTTTCTTGCATTTCATTTAAACTTATTGGATTGAATCAAATATACTTCGCCGACAGCGCATAAACCACAATAGAATAAATGCATTCTTTAAAATTCACTCTAGTATTTCTTTACCATAGCGACACTCTGTCGCTAGATTCACTTAACAGTATTATCTTTCGTTCATATTATAACTCAGAATGCACAAAATTTATATCATTTAAAGAATTATCTAATCGTTGCCACAGGTTCTATTCAAGTACTATAATAAAGCTAGAACGATGTATAAAAGAAATTAAGCAAACCAAACAAAAAAGAAACAGTTTTTCACAGACGATTGAGTATTTCTCATTCAATTAATTAAGTTCTCACTTCGCGACAAGGCAAAAATACACAAAAACTCAAAATATATATATTAAAAATTACGAAGTAAATCTTAAACACTTATTTTCTCGAAAAAATTCCTGAAAGGATTAAGCAGGATTTAACTGGCAATAATAAATGAAGGCGTAATCTTTGTTGTTGCGAAGCTAAGTTTTTCTAGATTGGCAACAAATCCACTAGTCTGCTGTTTCAAATGTAAACAATCAATCGCCGCCATGAAAAAAAGGCTTAGCGGCAATTAAACAACTTTAAAATTGTTGATAATTCTAAAAATATTGCATACAGATTTACTAAAGGCATAAAAACCTTAACCGGAAGATAAAAACAACACAATTCAATCATTTTTAAAGCAAAAAATGTACAATTTACAAATATAAGAGGAAAGAAACTGAGATCACTGAGCCGGGTGACAGAGTGGATATATATATAAATATATTTATATACGTTTGGTGCGGCCGATTGCAACCAAAATACGAGGTGCACATGTACATGTTATAGCAGTCCTATATACAAAATTTGAACGTTCTGAGGCTACTCGTTTTTGAGTTATGCGAGATACGTACGTACATACGTTCGTACAGACGCCACGGAAAATTTTCTTCAGAATTTATTTTAAAGCAGTTTTATAATTTTTTTGGAGGAAACGAGTCTTTTATTCTGTTCTTGCGTACAGATATCACACAAAAACATCGTTAAATTGCATTCGATAGTGGTCGAATTGGATATTTTCGTTGAAATATGCTGCCTGAAACTTTTCGCGATTACTATACTTCCTTTTTACTTCGTACAAGGAAGTAAAAAAAAAAAAAAAAAAAAAGAAGGACAGACTTATAATGCAGTCTATGGTTAAATGGAAGGAAAGAACTTTTTGGTGCCCCCAAGAGTGACGTGGAACGGTGTTTAAGACAACCGGGTGCCTGGGCGAAGTGGCCTACGCCGAATGTAACGATTAAAAATTTCGAAATAATATACTTAATAATACGTTAAGAAATAAGGTAACAAATTTGCATTAATGATTTTTAATTGTATTATAGACGTTAATTAATTAGTTGGAGGAGATTGTTCAGAAAGCTGATCGAGCTGGGAGCTGCTGTCAAGCCTCATTCGTGTGATACGCCCATGGCACAAAATGAGGCATGTGTGACATACCCGTGCCACACGCTTATTCACAAAGCCTACAGACCGTTTCTATTGCTGTTTGCTCCGATTGGTTAAAACAGGAAACGTACGGTTACAGAACCTAGTGCTTGGCGACTTTTGATTCATCGCCTGTACAGTTTGTATTTCAGCGTGGTGTACGAAAAATTGTGCTTAACCCACCGGAGAAACCACAGCACAGGGCTAACGAGCGTGGAAAAAAATTCTCAGACCTCCAAATCGCCGGTTCTATCCCCACTCGTAGCTTTCATAAATTCTGCTTTACGCGTACTTATTTTAACTTTATTGAATGACTTTGTCATATTTGTCCTTTCCCCTTCGGGTGCGGTGTTAAAAATTAAACGAATTTATTTTCTCTATTTTTGTTAATTTTTCTTATTTTTATTTACTGGTTTGTACTCTTTGTAGTAGATACCAGTAGCAAGATTACGATCCAAGATCCCGAAAAGCGTTTCAATAGAAATAGCGCAGAATGGAATAAAATATAGTTTTAGTTATACTTAATTTAGGTAAAAAAGAATAGGTATCAGACGCCCTTAAATGTTTACTGAATGTTTTCATTTGGTTTATTTTTAATATTCCTTTATTTGTATAAATGAATGCGCTGTGGAAATTTACACATCAGACTCTTAACAGAAATGACGTAAAAGTGCATATGCTATCTCCATGTAAACACCTTTTTCTTGTAAAACAATTACGTACTTTTAAAAGTTTAAATTAAGATACAAATAAACTGTTAATAAGATCAATAAGTTATTTAAAATATATTCCACACAATTCCTCCAAGCTTCCATTCATAAACTAAAAAAATATCGAATGAAATAAACGCTGTTTCCGTTTGTTTGGCGTTAATTACCACGCCTACAGGGCGATAACTCGCCATTCCTAATATGACCGCCAAATAGATGCTTCATCCAATGAGAGCAGACCGTAGTGAAATGGTCTGTAGGCTTTGTGAATATGCGTGACACACTCATATAATGTCACAATTTACAATGTAAAGAAACATCTGTGTGTGAAGTGAGCCGGACACTTGCCGCGCTGGCTTAATTACCGTCAGATATTTTAATGTTAATATTACTATGTGGGTTTTTTAACGAAAAATTATTGTGGTAGTTACCTATAGTTTATCCATGACTATTTTTCATTCGTTACGTTCTTACTGTAAAAGCGTCTTTCTGAATTTAAATTTCTTGTCCTATTTTCCGGTCTTATTTTTTGGACGATGAAATTAGTTAAAAAGGGATGGGGGAAGAAAAACAAGAGGATATACGGTAATAAATATTGATGCAGATAGATACATGTTTGTATACACTTTACAATATAAAGTTCGCTGTTTTTAATTATTTTATGTCATGTAAATGCAATGTAAAAATTTTTGCATACAATATCTCCGTGAAAGTTTACCTTTAGAATTCAATATTGTAATGAGTCGAAGTTTCTCTTCTTCCTCTTTGGGTACATCCAGCTGTAATCCAAGATTTGTACAAACAGCTTCAGCTTCTTTATAGTTGCGCAGGACTTTAGATACATAAGCGCATATGTTTTCCAACTTCATTAAACCTTTTTCACAAACTAAAAAGAACACAAACCTCAGCATTTGTTATATTATTATGAAATTACGCAAAATGGAAAGTATTAACCGGATAAAAATATTACAATTAATAAATCATATTGTTTCTAAGAAATTATACAGTGGTGGCCAAAATACTTTTGGAAATTTTTATGTTTTTGAACTTTGTATGCTTATAGAAAATATTACGTAAATGCAAACTTGTATATATCATTTTTAAGTGAATTTATTACTGAATTCAATACAAAACACAAAATTCAATTATTTGCAATACAAAAAAATTATATGTACTTTAATATAAATAAAAAACACAGTTATGAAGTGGTTTGTAATGTCTAGCTTTCCTGGCCAATCACTGTTCTTGTTCTGAGAACCAATCAAATATTAGTAACTGCCAGTAGAAGCTGACATCATGTTTACACTTGAAATAATTCCTTATTTTGCTTTGTTCTGGAGAAGGAGGACCTGTTTCTTATACACTGCAATTACAAGTAGGAATTTTTGTAAAAATTTTTAATATTTAGTCAAGAAGCAATGACATCAAATAAAAGAGTAGATTGGACACCTATAAAGAGATGTAATATTATTGTGTTACGAGAAAGTGGTCTTTCCTATGCTGAAATTGCAAGACAGGTGGGTGGTTCAGTGACTACATCTGGAGTCCGAAAATTTTGTTTACGATATCAGAAGACAAATTCAATAAAAAACAAAGAAGGAAAAGGCCTAAAAAGGTGCACCACATCTATTGATGACAGAAGAATAAAACGACTATGTCTCCAAGATAGAAAAATGTCATCAGCGGCCATCAGAAGTGATCTGAATGATGCTGGTGTTTCTGTCAGTTCAAGAACAATCAGGAGAAGATTAACAAATGTTGGACTGAGAGGTAGAATTCCACGAAAAAAGCCTTATCTTAATTTTCAGCAAAGAAAAAAAAAAAAAAAACTACAGTGGGCAAAGGAACACATTAATTGGACAGATGATCAGTGGTCACAAGTTATATGGAATGATGAAACTAAGATATCGTTATTCGGTAGTGATAGGCGAAACTATATAAGACGTAGAATGGGAGAAGAGCTACATCCTGACTGCATTCAAGCAACTGTGAAGAACCCAGTTAGTGTTATGATCTGGTCATGCATGTTAGGAGATGGTATTGGTCGCCTTCATGTCATCGATGGGACACTGAATGCCAGAAAATGCATTGACATTATTCTAGAACCAAAATTATACCTTCCATCAGAGATCTCTTTCCAACAATGCTTCGTTTATTTTTCAGCAGGATTCTGCTCCTTGCCCCACGGCCAAAATATCGAAAGAGTGGTTTCGTACAAAGAGTATTAAATTGTTGTCATGGTCAGTAAACAGTCCTGACCTCAATCCTATCGAAAATTTGTGGCACCGTTTGAAAACTCTTGTCCGAATGAGGCGACCATCAAATAAAAGGGAACTAATTGAAGTTATAATTGTTTCCTGGAATCATGTAATAACGAAAGAAGAGCTTCAAACTCTTGTCAGCTCAATGAAACGTCGATGTAAAGCTGTAATCGAAAATATAGGGTACCCTACTAAGTACTGATAACTTACTGCAATCATCACTATCTAATGTATATCGATAACTATTATCGTTTAACATTTTTTTGGATTGCAAATAATTGAATTTTGTGTTTTGTATTGAATTCAGTAATAAATTCTCTTTAAAATGATATATACATGTTTGCATTTTGTGAAACGTAACGTTTTCTATAAGCATACAAAGTTCAAAAACATAAAAATTTCCAAAAATGTCCACAATTTTGGCCTAGATAAATTTTTTCTTTTAGCATCTTATATCAATGTTAAAGTTTGAAGTATCTTGTTCAGAAAGGTTCACTGGAGGTGGAATGCAGTTCTTCACAATGAATTTTCATTTATTTTTCTCAGTTATGGATATTTACAGGCCTGCCAACTTCGTCAGGATAATCAAAAGACATCTTTTAAAAATATTTTAAAAAAGCGTAAAAATATAAGTGTAAGAAACTTTAAAATGAATTAATCCTCTGATAATTTTAAATTAAAAATAGAATCAAAATGGAAGCAATTAAAAAAAAACCAGTAAAAAGTCTGAAAGTTTTCACAAATTCCAAATTTGAGTTTCCAGATGCCCATATTCTGGTGGAAACGTACGTTATTCAAAATTGGATGGCTCTAGGTACCGTTGTTTTATCACAATGCGGGAAATATTACATTCATGTAGATTCTTCATTATTTAATTTCTTCATTATTTAATACAGGGCTCTAATATTTGGTGGCAACAATTTGAAAAGTGAACCGACATTTATAGTGAATCAACGAAAATGCCAAAACGAAATGTGAAATTTTGATCATTACATATCCTTATTGTAGCTTTTCGATTGTGCAACAGATGGCGTTAAAGAGTAGTTAATAAAGAACTGGTATTCATAAAAGTCGGCAAATGACAAGACTACTGACAAGTTTCAAAGAAATTGGTGGCACCGATAAGTAGAATCTCTAAACATTGGCATTTTGGTTCGGGGTTTGAATCTCAGCGAATAGGATGGATGCGTGTGCGTTTTTGTGGTTTCTCTCATGTGTAAACTGTATACGATCCAGTTTCCCTTAGAATGTCTTCCACGAAGGTATCCATCCCCTTAGGAAGATAGCCCTCGAGGCTTTGCCGTAATCACATAAAACATACCAAACTTGAAAAAGCTGTATCGGTTTCGAGGAGATTCAACACTGATCTTTCTTTTTTCAGGGGCAATCTTCCGCCGACCTAAGCTAAGGGAGGTAATGTTTTCGGTCCAATATTTAGTTTAAGTTGAAACAGAACTGTCTTGAAACGGGTGCTTTAAAATCTAAGTTAGCACAAAGCTGAGAAGCGTTATAAACATTTAAAATACACAAACCTTTCGAGTCTACAGAACGTGACATCGGAGGCAACTTGTCAAATCGGAAACTTTCATCTCGATCATCAAAACTGGAAAAAAAAAAAAAAAAAATGATTCATTGCATTATACTAAATCAGAATATGAAGAACAGGAATATTATCCAAAGAAACAAATTCCGATTTGCAATTTTAACCCAAAAGAACTATTATTCTCCACATATGATTTTGCGCTGATTATCTTTAAATGGCTTCCACTGTCAATGCTTTGTCTCAGTTTTAATTCGAGTCTGTTGCCATTCGGCAAAATATAAGATTTGTATCTTTCAAATTGAATCTGCCTGTTATGGAATAACAAACGAAGCTATTTAAAAGCAATAGATGTAGTTCTCAAGAATATGATCGCTTTACTTTGAAGAGGATTGATTTAAACAAAAATGAACTTAATTCGTGATCTATCTAATTAAACACATTAAATATTTGTATAAAATAACACTGTGTATTGTTTTCACTTTTCAAATGAAAAAAAGATACAGAACGTTTACACGGTACTTACATGCAAAAAGGAAGAGGAAAAGTACCTTATAGCTCTTTTTACACCCATAGCAATCTGTTTTACACCAACAGCAATTAGAGAAATAAATCGAATTATATGTTTCCGAATTGCCAGAAGAAAATACTTCGTGGTTTTCCCTTGGGTAGGGCGAGTTTCAACCTTATAACTGTGCTAGAATTCATTTAATTTAAAATATATTTGCGATTATTAGCTAGATGAGTTATTTGGTGCTTGAAAAGAGTTATTTGGTTGCAAATAAGAAAAACATTGCTCAGAATAGACAAGTTTATTTTTCTGTGAAGCTAAATAAGTTACGATAATATTTATTTATTGTTTAAAAACTTCCTAACAACATCTACATAGCAGTGAAACCTCATTTTTAATGCACATAAAAATAGTACCCGATGATCATCATCATTTGCCCGGTTAAGAAGGCGCCATGATGGATAACCCTGAAGTAACCGAAAGTATCTTATTATAAACTGTGAAGTACGCTCCTTCAAAATTGCTCCACATTTTAAATAAACATTATGTACATCATATTACGTAGTACAGTTACATAGCAAATATGCGTTACACAGATCTTCACACTACATTTTCAAAACCCACGCCAGCCCTCGGTTAAATCGAAACTTTTCTCACACAGTTGAGAGGTGCTACAACGCCTGTATGGGAGATCTCAACATCAACAGTATTTTAAGTACTCCCATACTGCAAAGACATTATACATTTACAAATATTTATTTTGTCTTGGAGATTCGATCCCAGGAACAAATTCATGGGAGGCGGCTTTCTTATCACCATGTGACAGGGTGAGATACTGAGTATTCCCTATTTAGAAGGAATTATCACATTCACCCCATCGTGCTGTCATGCTGTAACTGGTCAGCATACATAATTAGCAACTAGAAAAACCTCGGTTTGATTTCTAGCGAATGCACAGTTTCTCTCTCGTCTTTTTCCATCCAAAACCTCTAAAGATCTGTTCAGTGGCGCCAGAATTATAAATTCGTTTGAGATAAATTATCATTTCCTGAATTTGGTCCACTGGATTTTATGCCTGGACCAGTTGCCCTTCAGCTAACGGAGAATATAAACAATAATCATATTTTCTTGCATACGTTCTCGTGATTAGCAGATCTAGCTAGCAGTTATAATAGCAGTAATTTGAATCCGAGAAAGGGCAAAGATGATTTTTCTCTTTGCCTTCTTCAGGAATTTGGGTTTCCTATAAAAACCATAACGCTTCGTTCAGACGAAGGCTTTGCAGTCATATGGCTCTGTAGATTAAGGAGTAAAAGACATTAAACCCCTTTCCCTCCTGTGTAAGAAGGTTTAAGCCCCAGCCAATCGCGAAAGTTGCGCATGTGTAAATATGCAGCTGTCTCAGCGATACCGTCGACCGCATATCAGTTTGTGTTTGCTGCGCTGTGATTCTTCGGTTCTTATACCAAGCTGACATAAAGTCGAAAGGTTAGAACATTTAGGCAAAATCTTCGTGACGTAGCACGTTCTGGTTCAGCTTATACCTCTTCACGAAGCAAGAAGTTGCACTTATACATCTTCACACCATAAAGCCCTCGTCTGAAAAAAAAGCGGAAAAGTCTTAACACATTTTCAAAGAAACTTAATTTATTTTACTATTTATTTGAGCTCCAGACATAGTGCAGAGAAAAAATAGTCGGTTATCTGTGAAACCTGTGAACAGAATGTTGAGCACGCGAAAGTTTGTGCTGTTTAACCCTTTGACTACGTGCAGAGACATTATGTTTTGGAAGCAGAGAAGATGAAAAATTAGCAACGCCTTCGGCGGGAATCAAACCGCGGACCTCTCAATTACGCGCTGAGCGTGCAGACCACTACACCACGAAGTCTCGCTAAGAACGCGGGAGAAATACCTTAAATACTCCCCTTTTTAAAGGGCGACTGGGGTTTTTAGGGGACCCAATCGCTAAATCCTGGGTAAGGAGAGTCATTATCCAACACCCTTTTAGTTCGAGCGCCACTGTTGGGACATTAGGTATTTTTTGGAAGCATGGAAGATGAAAAAATAGCAACGCCTTCGCCAGGAATCCAACTGCGGACCTCTCAATTTCGCGCTGAGCGTGCAGACCACTACACCACGAAGGCTCGCTAAGAAGGCGGGAGAAATACCTTATATACGAATTTCTAAAAGGCTCGCTAAGAAGGCGGAATATTTACATAGGCCCCGTTCATATATATAGGCCCCGTTTTGTATTCAAGTGAACAAACATGTCATAAATAAGGTAAATTTAGAATTTGGGATTTTTTTGACGAACGGTTTGGAAGCCAGTAATTTTAATGATGGGATACACGTAGCGATCGACCCACACGTAACGATCGACTTACACCTATTATTTTGGAAAACTTTATTATATGAAATAAATTTTACATCATAAGGTACGTGGTAAACATTCTTTGCGTAACCAAACACTACACACTGAGCAACTCATATTTGTTCTTTTCTCTATGCTCATTTGTGTACAACGCGAACAGCGGCGTCTTCATTTTCCAACTATTGGAGATGATCTCAACATTCGGGAGATTCTAAGCACTTTATAATCCAGCAATAGTTTTTAAACTTTTAGTGGGACATACATGTCCCGTTAGTAGGCAAAGGATTCAAATATTCAGAAGAAGTGTGATTTAAAATATTCAGAACCGACATTAATCCCTTCCGGTAAAACGACGAGTCTAGCTCGTCATTGGTTTTTCATGCCATATCGCACAATGACGAAATACACTCGTCATTGGTTTTTCATGCCATATCGCACAATGACGAGCTACACTCGTCATTGGTTTTCCATGCCATATCGCACAATGACGAGCCACACTCGTCATGCATACTGTTGAATATGATAATTTAGTTTAAAATTTCTAGTGTACTGAATTTGGCAACACCTTTTTTACTTGTGGAAATATTACAGATCCTATCACATATTGTTTACCGTTAGAATTTCTTGGTACAAGTCACGGCCGAATTGTTGTTAGTCTGTAAGATTTCATTCTTGTAAAATTTTAGTGTGAGCATTGGTCAATATATATTTCTGTAAAGGAAAAACGGTACTTTTCCGTTCATTTCGCCGGCGCAAGCGATAAAGTCGCCGAGTGTTGAGTTTCATGAAGTGTGTAAGATTTATTTATGGTTGGTGTGAAGAATTAACTTCAGTTAAATGGTGTGAAAAGTTCTTTCAGTATTGTTCCAAAATTCAATATTTAAATATTTTTTATTTATGCATTCAAAATAAAAAAACCGGGGGGGGGGTGTTTCGTACCGGAAGGGGTTAATAACATGATTAATTCGAAGACATTTAATAACAAACCGCGAGTAGGAAAATCAAATAAGTATGAAAGCTACGATGAATTGCAGACATTTCTTGATAAAGAAACAGCTCAAACATTGGAGGACTGAGAAAAGTATTTTTTTTTCAGTTAACTAAACAAATAAGCTTAAATATTCCATAAACATTTGCATTCACCTAAATATTCTGAAGGATATCAGTACTGAATACTCTGTATTCAGCAACTTGACATCTTCGGAAACTTAAGCTATTTCTGTTTTAATAACAGTATTTCGTTGCTAAAATGGACTCTCCAGCAGCCGAGCGGTAAATTCGCTGAACATTAGTAGTCCGAATTCAGGCGAACGGCTGGCTACATAAGCCTTTTCGTGGTTTTTCTCATGTTTAACGTGGATACGAGCCATTTTCCCTTACACTGGTGTGCAAAAATTAAAGACGAAGTCGAAAAATTAGCATATCAGCTGAACAAAGAGGCAGAGCGGACAGAAAGACCAATCAGGAGATTAAGTAAGGTGATGTACGGTACCACATGCGCAGAAATGCAGGTAGACGTAATGGGGGAGTGTCTGAGTAGTATAAAGCATGTTGTCGGTGTAAGATCAGTATTTCTGGCAAAGAGATTGCACGCCGCATAGCAGTTAAAATCACACCGAGTTGCTACCTCAGCGAGAAATGGCGAATAATCAATCTGTTAGACGACATCTGGATGCTTTTACCCGAGGTCGAATCATTGGGAAGTTGGAGGAAGGCCGCAGTGTGACAAGTGTGGCTGCAGAGTTCGGAATTGCTCACAGCATCGTTTCACGACTTTGGAGACAATTTCAAACTACAGGAACAGCTATCCGGGGTTTTAGTAGTGGTCGTCCACGAGGAACCACACCCGCAGATGACCGGTATATTGCCTTACAGGCTAGAAGAAACAGGCGGCAGACAGCGGGAGAAATCGCTAGACACACTACACAGGCGCCTGGACGACCGATATCGAGTTTTACCGTGGCCAGAAGACTGCACGGTGGTGGTCTGTTTGCACGACGCCCTGTACGGTGTGTACCTCTAACGCCTGCCCATCGGAGAAGGCGTTCTCTGTGGTGCCGGGAACACCGGAATTGGAGAGACAATGAATGGGGACGAGTACTCTTTACGGATGAGAGCAGATTCAGTCTGAGTAGCGATTTTCATCGCATACTCATCTGGAGAGAGCGGGGAAGCCGCAATCATCCCTCGAACATCATTGAAAGGGACAGGTATGGAGGTGGCGGTGTTCTCGTTTGGGGAGGCATTATGCTTGGTAGTCGTACAGACCTTAACGTCTTCGACGCAGGTTCAGTCAACGGGACCCTTTATTGTAACGAGATTCTTCTTCCATATGTGCGTCTTTTTAGAGGCGTTATGGGTCCGCAGTTCCTTTTCATGGACGGAATCGAAGGACGGACCTCTGGAATACCGGCCCAGTGTGCAGAACCACTACACCACGAAGACACGCTAGGTGTGGTGGTGGTGTATTTAATTATGGCAAAGCACACTAGGGCTATCTGCCTAAGGGGAGGGATGTCTTCGTGGAGGACTTTCTAAGGAAAACTGGCTCGTATACACGTTACACGTGGGGAAAACCACGAAAACACCCATGCAGCCAGCCCGTTCGCGGGATTCGAACCTCGGATCGCACTACCAGGGTTCAGCGACTTTACCGCTCGGCCGCTGGTGGGCCGAAGACACGCTAGGAAAGCGGGAGAAATACCTTATATTACTTCTGTTTTTAAAGGCCGACTTTTTTTTTAAGGGGATCCTATCACTAAATCTTGGGTGTGGATATACCTCATCCAACACCTTTTTACTTCAGGCGCCACTGTAGAGACATTAGGATTTTTTTGGGAAGCCGTAGAGATGAAAAATTAGCAACCGCCTTCGCCGTGAATCGAACCACGGACCTCTGAAATACCGGCCCAGCGTGCAGAACTATTACACCACGAAGGCACGCTAGGAAAGCGGGAGAAATACCTCATAAGGAAAATTTTTTTCCTCTAATTACAGGACAGAAAATGTTTTTCAATCGCGCGATCTGTTATTGATATTGAATTACAGTCGTGCGATAATTTCGCAGTAAAGATACATCTCTGATGACTATCCAAGATTCTAGAAACTTTGGTCTTATATTGAGATGGTCGTCTTATAGAAATAATGCTTAATATCAATATTTATTTATAATCTCAGAACTATTGGTCACTTTCAGAAGTGGTCGTTTGAGAGGCGATATTCTATATATTTATTTACTGATACTCTCAGATTCCAAAATTTGTTTATATTCTCAGAAATATTGGATGAAAGGTGGTCGTCCCATACATGCAAAATTTTACAATGCACCATGTCATCGCACAGTAGTTACCGAACAGCTCTTAGAGAGTGAGGATATTGAACGTATGGATTGGCCGGCACGATCTCCGGATCTCAATCCCATCGAGCATGTATGGGATTTTCTAGGCAGACGTTACCATCAGTAACGATTCCGGAGCTTCGATTGGCGCTGCAAGACGAATGGGCAGCAATGCCTCAACAACTCATTGACACCCTCATTCTCAGCATGGGCAGACGCTGTGAAACCTGCCTAGCAGTCAGGGGAGATCATATCCCCTATTAAAGACCGGATGTTTCTTGCTGGACACCCATCACAGGGATGTTTCGGCCTTCAGTCGCATTGCGCTCCATGCTGCTTTTTCAATAAAGCTTCTTTTTATCCCTCTGATTTCTCTTTTAGTAAGTGTTGCTTACATTACTCATGTTTACGTATTGGGGATCTTACGGTATTAAATGTGTTGATTTGGAAAGCTTTTGTACAAAGTTATATTGAAAAAACCGTCTCGTCCTTAATTTTTGCACACCAGTGTATAAAAGCCTCCACGGAGGCATCCCTTCCGTTAGGCAGATAGTCCTTGAGGCTTTGCCGTAATCACATAAACCAAACAAATCCGTGAGGTCGTTTTGTTTTACGATTAATTAATTGACCAAATGATTAAAATTAGGCAAAGCACGTAAAAGGTATCTCATAGAGGGTTCGGTTATGTAAATTAGGTTTTCGATATGGGGGTGGGCAACCTGCCTATGGGGGGATGCCTTCATGAAAGACAAAGTAAATGGGTAAAAGACAAGGTAAATGGGACAGGTTGTAAGGATCTTAAGTTTTACTAACGTTTATTTTATTTTAAATCTTTACTATCACTTCTTATTTTCTACTTCCGGCCAGAATTATAAGCGTTAACGTATTTATGCAAAGTTTGTCTGGCGAACGCCAAGTATTTAAGTTGTGGCTTTTTGCCAAGCAAGAAAGAGGAAGGAGTTAATCGAAGCAGGCCGCTTACCTTAGAAGTTTTACTCAGTTGCTGGTTGCCTTCCAGGCCAGAGGTTTAATCCTCTTGATAACTTTAAACGTATTGTAGTGTTCATAGTTCTCTGTACTACATACGGCTTCCTGTTAATATAAGGCCAATCTTCCACGTTCATTATTTTAAAGTTAAATTAGAGTTTAGTTTTATTTTTATATTTTTACGTTTAGACCACAAGTAGTGGGTCTTTGTATTCCGAAGTACGGAAGTTATTGTAAATAGAGAAAAATAAAGGGTTTTGTATACCTTTCTTGTGTATCCTGTCTACTTCCCACAGTTATTGAACATAGCTTTAGTAAGCTCTCTGTTCCGAGTCAGATCCTTGCATGTTCCCGAAGAAAGTAAGACGGAACATTGAACCTGATAAGGTCACCACAAAATGAGCATACCGCTTTTTTAGACTACAAACTGATTGCTCATTTTGTGGAAATATCTACTATCCGCTAAACCCAGGCGAGTAGGCCCGGAGATCAGCGGAATTTATTTACAATTTTAAGAAATCACAAAAATTTAAATACAGGGCCATTAACTTATTTAAAACAAAATAAAGAATACATAAGCCTTTTCGTGTTTTTTCCCATGTTTAACGTGGATACTAGCCAGTTTTTCTTAGAAGGTCGCCTCTTAAGCAGACAATTAATTATGTTCTTTGCCATAATTAACTAAGCAAAGTAAACCAAATTTTTTAAAATGGCCACCACGCTAAATCATCAAAATTGGAAAAGTAAATTGCCAATCTGTAAGTTGGAAATTTCAAATGCCGAAAACGTTTATGTACTAACCGCTTTAACAAGGCAGTACCTCTCAGATTATCCAGTAAATGTACCTACCTCTCAGACTCGATGTTGTTGGAATCGCTTCCAGTGAAGTGCGAATAGGGTCCGTTATTGATGACGGCCACAGCTCCACCACTGTTCGTAATTTTAGCTGAATGGATAGCAGCTTGGCAAACAGAAGAACGTCCACGATAGATGGAGGTGCCCCAGACGCTGAAATCCTCATCGGCGCATTCTGGTGGGCAAACGATTCTGGAAGGTCAACACAATTTTTATTCTTAAAATACAATAACAGGTACAGCAACTTTATTAATGTATGGAATACTCCCAACAATTCTTAAAATACAGCTGCAGATTTGTATGACCTCTCTCGCTTTGGTAATGTACATAATGTCAAGACTCCTTCGTAGAGCTAAGTTGCTATGTCTAGGTAAAAAAAAAAAAAAAAAAAAAAAAAAAAAAAAAAAAAAAACTGAATCGTACTAAAGATGTAAAAGACCCTTTTATTAAGAACTCGTATAATTTGTAAAGAAGGCACTCCTTGTGCTTAAAAACTCAGCCAGCATTTAGAACTAGAAATCAAAATTTAGGAATTCAAATTTAAGCTAAATCTAAGTGGAAATTAGCCAAATGCTATGCAGAGATATTTAACGCGCCAAGTTGGCTCTAATCTACACCGGCGTGATAGCACAATCTGCAAAATTAAAGCAACACCGTAGACAGAAATGCTATCGAAAGAATACCTAGTAACGGGGCCTTCAGCAGGCGGAACACGCTCGGACTAAAGCAATCTCAAATCTCACTTAAATACATGGGAGTTAAATTTGCGTTCTAGCACGAAAGGTGAATGAGAGAAGTGGCAATAAAGGTTTGTAACATAAAATAACTAGTTAATTAGCATAAATACTTTACAGATTGAGCAACTTTATTAATGTATGGAATATCGCTACAAATTCATAAAAAAGAGCAACAGGTTGAGCAACTTTATTAATGTACGGAATACTGCTAGCAAATCTTAAAATACAGCAACAAATTAAGCAACTTTATTAATATATGGAATATTGCTAGCAATTCTTAAAATATAGCATCAGATTGAGCAACTTTATTAATGTAAGGAATATTGCTAGCAATTCTTAAAATATAGCAACACACTGAGCAACTTGATTAATGTATGGAATACTGCTGTCAATTCTTAAAATACAGCAACATATTGAGCAACTTTATTAATGTATGGAATACTGATAGCAATTCTTAAAATACAGCAACAGATTGAGCAACTTTATTAATGTACGGAATACTGCTAGCAAGTCTTAAAATGCAGCAACAGATTGAGCAACTTTATTAATGTACGGAATACTGCTAGCAGTTCTTAAAATGCAGCAACAGATTGAACAACTTTATTAAGGTACGGAATACTGCTAGCAATTCTTAAAATGCAGCAACAGATTGAGCAAGTTTATTAATGTAGGGAATACTGCTAGCAATTCTTAAAATACAGCAATAGATTGAGCAACTTTATTGATGTATGGAATATTCCTAGCAATCTAAGGATACAATTTCATTTCCGCTAATATTTCATCATTACATTTGTTATGGAGATACTTAGAGAGCAGTGTAGAAGAGAACATACCAGTGTAAAATTTAAAATTAGGGAGGAACAAAGACAGTCTAAACCTCCCTTGTCAGAAACGTTCCAGGACAATGACCTAGCCATGTTTAAGAGCAAACTTGCGAGAGGACAGGGCTGTGCTTAGCAACACAATGTTCAGACTGTGTGGCATGCGTTAAGGTTACGCATTGGGTGCTGATTGTGAGGAAAGAGTGAACATTAAGTTCTGCGTTAAGCTCGGGAAATCTCCTAGTGAAACGTGGAATTTGATTAAGCAAGCACATGCTAGCGAGCCACTTTCAAGAAGTCGTGTTTTCGAGTGGCACAAAAGGTTTCGTGAAGGCAGAGATTCAGTGCGAAACGATCCTTGAGCTGATCGCTCGTTCATAGCACATACCATTGCAAACGTGGAGTGTGTAAGGCAGTTATTGCAAGAAGACTCTAATTTTGATATCAGAAGAACTGAATTTGAAACATGATAAGTGTCATAAGATTTTACTCGAAGATTTAGAGAAACAGAAACTTAATGCAGGAATCATCCCTCACTCACTAACAGATGAACAGAAAGAGGAAAGACGACGAATTTCTGCTGAACTATTGGATAGATCCAGAGGTGATTCCATATTTGTGTCAAAGATTATTGTGATTTTTTCTTGTTTCCGTGAGTGAAAAGGTGACTGAGGGAAAGCTTCATCAAGATTACTGCAGTTATCCAATGTGCTGTGACAAAAGACAGATCGCAAGCATCACAGTTGAAGATTTTCCCGCTGACTTCCAAGACATGCAGAACCGTTAGCAGCTGTGCATAGATAGTCAAAAGGACTACTTTGATAGCAGCTAGGATCATTACTTGGTAAATGCAGTTTTCTATTTTTTACGACCTTTGTCCTGGAACGTTTCTGACAAAGGATGTAGTGTGGAGTAGATTTCGAAACACCTCCATCGATTGCGAGATATAAAACAGAGATTTCTCTTCTTCAGAAGAAAAATATTTTTGCTCCCGAAGAAGAAGGACCTGGAAATCAATAGAATTTCATTTAAAAGCTACATCAAATTAAGACTGCCTTTTTATGTAACAAACCATACAAAATTAAACATAATTGCGAATCCTTAAAAATACTTAAACACATTGTGATTCTGTTTTTTGGGATTTTGTGCTAGACCCAAGAGCCTATCTAGTTTTTACCTTGGAATATCTGAAACTGCGTGTTTTTAAGTGCATAATTTTATATCAAATATTTCAAATGACTAATTATTAAATTTTAGGAAAGACCTGCATTTTAAATTTCGGAGTTTAAAGTGAACTACCACTCAAAATTGATTTCTTGCAAATCCTAATGCAAATTATTTAATTGCCTGTTAAACTTTTAGCACAAGGTGGCCAAAATGAAATCGGCCCGGCAAAGTGTTTTCGGAATTTCGCGTGGAAACGTACTGTAAACAGCAAAAAGATCCTTAGAAATTGGAATAGACGTTATTCAATAATCGGTTAAATGCAAAATAAAATGGCGCTAACAATAAAACAACGCGTGTTCATTGCTGAATGTTATACGAAGCACAATTCCTGATAAACATGCTCAGAACTTTCCAAGAGCTAAGTAAAGAAGGTTTTCGGTTTCTAATTTGTCTCCATTTTATTAGTATGAATTTTTAAGAAATAAAAAATAGAAGAAACAATTTAAAGATATCAGATAATTTTTTAAAATAAATCATATTCATAGCACAAGCTTTTATAATACATGCAAATTTTTTTGGTATCGTTCAAATGTACTTACCTTACTGAGACACCGACGTCGGAAACAACTTGTGAACCTGGAGTAAAGCAATCGGGAACGATCGTAGACACTAAAATTAAAGGGAAAAAATAATTAAAAAGAAATTTTTTAAAAAAGATATGAAAGTTTTCAGATTTCACCGTTCGCCCATTAGGGCTTGTTAAGGTATTTTACGTCTGTTGTTATACTCACTCCTACAAAGCCCCTCTTTTTTCCTCCTTTAGATTCATTTATAAAGCCTCATTTTTTTCGCACTTACGCCATACACAATTCACGAGTTAAATTACAAAAGATTTAAAAGCAGTATAGCAGTATACGTTTAGAAGACAGCTTTACAAAACGTTTGTTGTCTTTTTATTATTAGCGTTTTGTGTGTTACATTTATTTATTAAATATCAAGTTCTTCGCACTTATACCAGAAAATTCAATTCAACAGCAATATCGCAAAATAGTTTTAAAATGAGCATATCTTTAGAATTTCCGATACACAGTCTTCCGCGCTGGAGGAAAAATGTTTTATTCCGTACGGTGTTGCCCCTGCTTGCTTTTAGCTCAAAAGTTCGCTAAAGTTTTACAGTATATGAAACAGATGATAAAATTAATTCTAGATTCAAAATTCGGGATTCCAGATGCCCATGTTCTGGTGGAGTACTACGTTATTCAAAATTGGATGGCTCTAGGTACCGTTGTTTTTTTCATAATGAGAGAAACATACATAAATTCATGCAGATAGTTTATTATTTTTTAATTTCTTTAAATATAAAACACGGCGTTAATATTTCGTGGCAGCAATTTGATAAGTGATACAACTCATTTAAGTAGTATTTCGACGCAAAATACCATTTCCGGACTAATATCCTATTCCAAACTAACATCCTTTTGAGGATAATAAAACTAAGATAAAAATGGTTTATATGCACCTATGTTGTAGTAAAAGATAGCCATAACGTTAGATAATACACCTGTTTTGAACAATTTTACTCTATGAACAATTTATTTATGAATGTTGTAATACACTTTGAAAAATATCTTTAGTAAATCTCGGAAAGTGATTCCCATAAACATTATCCAGCAATAAAGGTATTGATTTACAAATTTTATTTTAGTGAAAAGCACACAGATTGGCAGGCAGACTGACAGAGCTGTAGATTTTAAACACAATTATGTTCATCTGAAACAAAAAATGAGTTAGAAAGAATAATCGTACCTTTAATATTATGTAGCTGGTATACCGTTACATTAGTATAAAATTTCTGGTAGACTGAAAAATTACCATTAATAACTTGTATTACCAAAAGAAATAGTAGGGAAACTAATAAAACTTCATTTTCTCTGATTTATAATACTTAATTTGCGAGAAAATTGCCTACAGACTACCGTTCGAGATCGGTAGATCATATTGTTGCGTGCGTACGGGTTCGTTATGAAATGAATGCACAAGTCCGATGAAAAATGAACAAAAATTTATTATTATCACAACAAAAATGCTTAAATTTTCTCAAATTATCATGCAGTATTACAATATCTCACAGTAGTTATCTTTTAACTACTCAAATATCCAATAGAACGTAATTCAAAACAGCTAAAGAACGCTAATCCGCGAATTCGCTACAATCAACAAGAGCAGTTTTCTAAACAACAACAACAAACTAAGCAAGCAACTACTACGAACTGAGATGTTTTCCTCCTTTTATAAGATTTTAAAATCACGCGCTAGAATTTTCCAGTACTTTCTCGAAATCAAAAAGAGATATTTATTTATTTAACGCACGCGCTCTTGTATTTTTAATTTTTCCGGCTTAGCTTTCTTTTAATATTCGTCACGCGCTGCACTGCGCGAGAAATAAAACCATTTTAATTTATAATTGAACTAACATTAGCTTTTTAAATAGCAAATTCGTAACACTGCCCCCTTCCCAAGGACTGCACGTCCCGGGCAGTACAATCCCTGGACAGGAAGCTAAACTTACAACTGTGGCATGAATGCATTAATAAGCATTACATTACTATAATAAACAACATGAACAATAAATGCAATACATAAAACAAATCAAATGCTATCAAATACTAAATACAAAACAAATACTAAATGCAAATCAAATACTAAATACAAATCAAATACTAAATACACATTTATAAACGAAAAGGACCATGGTCTGATACTATTTACAATTATTTACATTACGTACTATGGCCATAGTAATGAGCTAACCTGTCGTAAGAGTTCGAAGACTCACGGATCCGAACCATGACGTCATTTAGCCTGTTTAGGATTGTGTGCGAACCATCCCAAGGTGACTGTAAATCAGGCCTGACTCCTTTTCGTCGAATCGGGTTCCACAACCACACCTTGTCTCCTTCGTTGGATCTATGTCCAGCAGCTCTCGTGTTGTATCTGGTCTTCACTTTCTCCGTCGCCAAGTTCACTCGCTTTCGTGCGGAACGGTGCATCACTTCAAAACGGGCCTTGACATCTTGGATGTGTTCCTCAGGCGATGAAGGCGCATCCGTACGGCGATGAAACAGGCGGTCACAAGACAGACGAAGGTCTCGACCGAAGAGCATCTGAGATGGAGAATAGCTGGTAGTCTGGTGTTTCTTTTCGACCCTAGCATGATTTCGGCTGTTTCTCGAGCTGGTTCTTTCGGACAAAGCGTCGGCATTTCCAGGTGAGGATCCCTTCTTAGGATAGATAGTCATGTCTTTAGATCCTGAAAGCAGTTTGTTGTTTTTCAAGTCTAAGGAAAAATTGTATTTCCTTAAAAAGTCCAATCCGAGTATGCATGGATCTGTAATATCCGCCACATATGCCGTGTGATGGTAGGCGGCACTTCCAAACGTGATGTTTACGTTTAACTTCCCAGTTATGTCGATCTTGTCACCAGACGCAGTCTGAAGGGTAACACAGGATGGCGTCCAAATAAGTTTATCTTTAAACTGTTCAGCTAAATCTTTCCTAATGATGGTAACATTAGCTCCTGTGTCAATGATCATACTGCAAGGAACTCCATCGATATTCCCATTGATGGACAGTCCGTTATTGTTGCCACTCACTGTATAAATTTTAAGAGCTTTAAAACAAGGTTTTTCACTATCTGGCAACCTCCGTTCCTCGATATGGTCACTAATTTGTTTACTGCGTTGTTGCTGGGAAATGGTCTTATTTTCCGTACCTCGGGGTGTTCTGCAGTTTCTTCGTATGTGGCCTTCAACTCCGCAGTTCCAGCACTTTAGAATTAGTTTCTTTTCACTTCTGTTCCGTCTCAAGCCACTGACTTGTCTGGTAAAATCATCTGCTTTATATTCCGTACCCTGGGGTGTTCTGCAATTCCGTCTTAGGTGACCTTCACTACCACATCTCCAACACCTTAGAGCCACTTTCTTCTCGCTCCTACTCCGTATCAAATCTTCGACTTGTCTGGCTAAATCATCTAAACGAGCCATCAGTTGATCCACTGGCTCATGGACTCGCACAGCTCTAACTGGGTAGCGATCTCTACTTGTTGCTTGCTGGGCTGCCTCGAACTTCATGGCATACACTAAAGCGCTTTTCAGATCTTTAACATCTGTCATTCGAAGAGCTTTCTGTATTTCAGGATCCCGGATGCCGTCGATGAAATATTGCAGCGACAGGATTTCTCTTGTTTCTGTCGGGCACTCCGAAAAGGCGTGATGTGACAGCCTTTCAACATCCGTGGCGAGCTCCTGAAGTGTTTCGGTGGGCTTCTGCTGACGGGATTTTAGTTGAAGCCTGCAGTAGTCTTTCAAACACTTTTCACCAAAGCGCAGCTCCAATGCGCCGGATAGAGCTTCAAAGTCTAGTCTCTGGTTTTCGGGAAGCGTCTGCAGGATATCCGCTGCGTCTGCTCTCAGAGAAGCGACGAGATGACAGGCCTTAGCTTGGGAATCCCACCCATTCGCATCCGCAACGATAGAAAATTGTGTCCTATACACCTGCCAGGAGATCTTCCCATCATATGTAGATAGTTTCAGAACGGAACGAGCAGGCATCGATAAAAATTTGAAACCTTCAGAATTGTTTCCTACCGTCGCTATGCACTTCTTTAGGCTGTCAACTTCTTTGGCGACGGCAGCAGAAACCCTATCATCAATTTGTTGTTCGACGGCAGAAACTCTCTCTTCTATATGTCCAACTTTAGTTTCAACCGCGTCTATTCTGCCTTCCATAGCCTCAAATTTATTTTCTATTACGCAGGTAATTTCTCTTTTCATTTCGTCCTGACCTGCTTTCATCTCATTTTTAAGAGATTTCATCTCTTCCTTAACGGATTCCTGGCCCTATTTCATTTCTCCTTTGAGGGATTCCTGGCCCAATTTCATTTCTTCTTTAACGGACCTTTGACCAGCATCCATTTTCTCTTTAATTTCTTCTTTAAAAGATGTTTGGTCAGCTTCCATCTTTTCTTGGAAAGCAGCAAAAGCAGTAATGAGTGTCTCAATTGTTCTTCCATCCCTCTTGTTATTGGCATTCAAATCCCACTTCTGACACCAAAAATTGTTGCGTGCGTACGGGTTCGTTATGAAATGAATGCACAAGTCCGATGAAAAATGAACAAAAATTTATTATTATCACAACAAAAATGCTTAAATTTTCTCAAATTATCATGCAGTATTATAATATCTCACAGTAGTTATCTTTTAACTACTCAAATATCCAATAGAACGTAATTCAAAACAGCTAAAGAACGCTAATCCGCGAATTCGCTACAATCAACAAGAGCAGTTTTCTAAACAACAACAAACTAAGCATGCAACTACTACGAACTGAGATGTTTTCCTCCTTTTATAAGATTTTAAAATCACGCGCTAGAAATTTCAAGTACTTTCTCGAAATCAAAAAGAGATATTTATTTATTTAACGCACGCGCTCTTGTATTTTTAATTTTTCCGGCTTAGCTTTCTTTTAATATTCGTCACGCGCTGCACTGCGCGAGAAATAAAACCATTTAATTTATAATTGAACTAACATTAGCTTTTTAAATAACAAATTCGTAACAATATTACCAATTAAAGTACAAAATTGTAATTCTGGAGGGCGATGAACTTCCTTAAATAGTTTACAAACTCATTTTTGGTTGTTTTCAGTTTGTCATAATGCAATATTTTGTAATGATTCCATAAAAAACAGTATAACGTAATCAAGATTTCAAATGATGCAGAAAGTATTCTACCATACGTAAATACATTTTGTAGGGGAAACATTAGAGTAGCTATGATGTATACTGGACATTACCCTTTCCACCAGCAAACACGTCCAAACTTCGAAAACGTTACATACACATCTGTATCATGCAACAATGTAAAGCATTTGAAAGGAAAAGGTAAAATAAAGATGATTATTTTGACGGTAGATATCTAGTTGGGAAGTGATAAATTAACTATTCTGTCAAGCAAATGATTGCACCTCTCGGCGTTTTGAGAGAAACTGTATCGAGGATCTATTGCCAGTTTATCAACAATGGATGTACCAGCCACCAGTGAGAAATTAAGGCCATCCATTAAGCATTTTATACTAAGTTTAAAGAAGAATATGGAGACTCAGATCCTTAAAGATGGCTGTAGGTGTACATATTCCAGTTGAAGACAATGATGAACTTTTCTCCCATTCATCTTGACAATGATGTCGTTTCAAACAGTGCCAGTGAGAGGAACACAGACCTAGGCTTATTGCAGGAACAAATTACCCAACCTTTGTAACTGTTGCACATACGCTTTCAAGCAGCATGCTCCATCTAGTGCAAATTTCAAAGAAACTCGACCTGAGCAGCTTAGAAGCATATTACTGGCATTGATGAATCACGATTCCAGTTTCACCAGATGTAGTGTAGGATTCAGAGATAGTAAGGACAATATTATGGAAGCAATGCAATCCTCCCGGTATGTCGGCTCATTTGGAAAGAGTGATAGCTCCGTGCTAGTGTGGAACTTCCAGAGCAGGCATGTCAAGTGTTTCAAGTGGGTCAAATACTCGTCAGTGTACAATAAAGCGTGCTGCAAAGGGAAATACTTAACCTTTTCCGGCACGCTACCTTTTAAAAGTTGGAATTTCGAAAAAAAAAAAAAAAAAAAAAAAGATAGGCAGTTTAATTAGGCCTAGAGAACACAAGTAAAATTTTGTGAAGATAGCACTTATCATTTTAATTCTGTAGGTGTGCCCAAAGCGGGCAAACTTGATTGAATAGAGCTTCGAAAAGAGTGATGGAACAAGCATTGCTGGGAAGCGCGTAGAAGAGTAAGAGATTTTGCCTACGACTAGAAGACACTAGATTCTGAATACCGTAACAGATTTAGCATTACCTAGGGTGTGCCACGGAGAGACCTGCTACTCTACACCCCCCTAAAAAGCTCCTTTTTGGTTATATGATGATTACATGCGTATGAATGGGAAAAAGTAACTTGGGTATATGATATTTACATCGTTTACATTTCATATTTACACTTTAGCATATTTTTTTCATGGTGGTACTTTTCGAAGAAAGTGACACCACCTTCGAAAAAGCACAACCCAATATTGTATGCTTTGCATATGTACCCGGGTCCGTATCAGATTCACTATCTGAATCAATTCGTGTTGCAATTTCAGTGCTTCAGAAATGATCAGCCCTCTCCGATCGTCAGTGCCAGTTTGGAAAATAAGTAAAAATACGAAAAAATAAACTAATATTATATCTACAATTAAGAAATTATAAACTATAAAATAAAATTAAATAAACGTCTAGAACTCCAAACTACTAAACGTAGCGCTAGCGAAATTTTGAACGAAAGAGAAAGAGAACCAAACAGCTAACTGATAAAATTACCCTTCACCTTCAGGATATCACGCCAACATTTTGTTAGTTAATAACCAAACATCCCCCCCCCCGAAAAAAAAAAGAGAAAGAAAAAGAAGAAAGAGAAAAACAGGAAATGAAACTCAGATGTGAACCCACCTTTCTGTTGTCGATGAGCTGACCGATGAGATGCGGAGAAACAAAGAATACAGTCTCTCAGTTGTCCTACAGTCTTGGTGTGCCCGGTCTGGGAACACCTCATGTTCACCGTTCGATTTTATTTAAGATTTCAAGGTAAAAATTTAAAACTAATATAGAATAAGGATATTAGCATAGAGCCAAAAAAATAACATAGAAATTTCTTTTCAAACAATTCCTTTTATACCCTAAAAAGTCTGGTAGATTTCTTTGAAAAAGGAGGGTCTTAAGAAACTAAACATGGCTAAAATATATGGACTGGTTTGTGTTGAGCTGCCATCTGCTGGAAATAAAGAAGGTTCTGAGTAACCTCTATTACCCTCTAAATCCTTTTTCATTCAATTTTTCTGTGCGTACAGAAGGAAATTTTTAGGTGTGCCTAGAGTAGGCACACCCTACCGCAAAGGTTTAATTATGTATTTAAAAAGTGAATAAATGCAAAACCTTTTACCTAATGTCGTAGTTCTTTAAACATAGTGTGTGTGTGTTTGATTATCGCAAAGCCTTGAGGGCTATCTGCCTAAGGGAAGGGATACCTTCGTGGAGGACGTTCTAAGGGAAACTGGCTCGTATACACGTTACACATGGGAAAAACCCCGAAAACGCCCATGCAGCCAGCCCGTTCACGGGATTCGAACCTCGAACGGAACTACCAGTGTTCAGCGACTTTACCGCTCTGCCGCTGGTGAGCCCTTTAAACATAGGAAACATAAGAAAGGGAACATAAGAAAATCCTGGTAACAAATGACGGATACTTGCTGTTTCCTTAGCAAAACCTGGTGTCTTTTTCCTGTAACTAGCCCTCTGTTTAGAAACATGCTATTCCCACTAGCAGTTTTGAGAATAGAGGTCAAATGAATGTCTGTAAACGTGGATCTCACTTGGGATTTCTTTGCTTTTTTTGAATTGTTGACACACAAAATGATTAGAAGTCTTTACAAATACTAGTTTGCTCGTGATTATTTTATAATACAAATCTGAAGACTGATTTCGAAGTTTTCAATTTCCTTAGACTTGCACAAAATGATATATAGATAAACTACTGAACATGAACAATGTCCATGTGTAACGTTATACGAGCCAATTTCCCTTAGAAAGTCCTCTACGAAGGCATCCCTTCCCTTAGGCAGATAGCCCTCGAGGCTTTGCTATAATCAAACACACACACACCCTATGTTTAAAGAACAACGACATTAGGTAAAAGGTTTTGCATTTATTCACTTTTTAAATACATCATTAAACCTTTGCGGCAGGGTGTGCCTACTCTAGGCACACCTAAAAATTTCCTTCTGTACGCACAGAAAAATTGAATGAAAAAGGATTTAGAGGGTAATAGAGGTTACTCAGAACCTTCTTTATTTCCAGCAGATGGCAGCTCAACACAAACCAGTCCATATATTTTAGCCATGTTTAGTTTCTTAAGACCCTCCTTTTTCAAAGAAATCTACCAGACTTTTTAGGGTATAAAAGGGATTGTTTGAAAAGAAATTTCTATGTTATTTTTTTGGCTCTATGCTAATATCCTTATTCTATATTAGTTTTAAATTTTTACCTTGAAATCTTAAATAAAATCGAACGGCGAACACGAGGTGTTCCCGGCTGGGCACACCAAGACTCTAGGACAACTGAGAGACTGTATTCTTTGTTTCTCCGCATCTCATCGGTCAGCTCATCGACAACAGAAAGGTGGGTTCACATCTGAGTTTCATTTCCTGTTTTTCTCTTTCTTTTTTTTTTTTTTTTTTTTTTTTTTTTTTTTTTTTTTTACTACTGAACATGGAAAAACTTTCGAACGCGAAAATCACGTGCGATGCAAATTTGTGGCTTTCTGAGAACCGCACGGATACGTACTCTGCGAAAAAAAAAATGGGACAGTTCTATATCTCCCGTTCTATTGGGAGATTGACAAAATTCAAATTGCATTTTTCATATCTCGAAAGGGCAACGTAATATATATATTAGATTTATATATAACATTGTTCTAACATAGGTATTTTGACACAAAATCGGACTTTTTCTGAAATAATATACCAATTTTTTTAAATATTTCGATTCTACGACTCAAACTATACCCAGATATTAAATTTTGGAAAATTTGCTGCGAAATTTACAGAGAAATTCAAAAATTTATCTTCGCGAAATTTTTTCACTTTGGCCAAAAATAATTCACTTGGCGAACTTCTTAATATATGGCACCAATTTTCTTTTCCCTTCCATTATGCCGGAGCGAAAAAAAAGGTACCTCGTTCTTTACTTTTTACAATGTGTATGAGCAAGAAAAAGTAACATCGTTTCTACTAATTTTAGCAAAGTGTTTAAACCACATCTGATATTTTATCGCTTTCAACAAATATGCCAAATTTCAAAAAGCGCCAATATATAAATTCACGTATATCCTCGGAAATTTCGAATAAAAAATTTTAACATTTTAAAGGTATGCTTAGAAATACGTCTATTTTAAGATGATGGTAAAAATTTTATAGATTATAATTTTTTTAATTTATAAAAATTATTTAAAAATACACATTTTAAAAATAAATCATAAAAAAATTGGTAAATTTTATTTGGAATGAACCTGAATTTCTAAATGTGAAAGGAAGAATCAAATAAGCTTATAAAAAAAGAGAGATTAATCAATATATACCAAACTCAATTAACATGGAGGAGCTAAAATTTTGAGAGCTATTTTTTTAAAAAGTACTCGTGCGATTTTTACAAAACTTGGTACAAAATTTTTACAAAACGTTTTTTTTTGTTTCACTCGGTTTTACATAGCAAAATCCAAGATTTCCATTTACACGGTTTTGTGTAGAACTTATTTTCTGCGTAAATCGAGGGCTAGGATGTACTTAACTAAGGCCATATAATCAGCAACTTAACGTTTATTCAAAAACTTAGTAATGACATTCCAAGCTTTTCAATTTCATTACTGGACAAATTCACAAGTATCACATAGCACTGGTTTTCAAATACTTGGACCGATGAAAATGTTTTTGTTTCTGATAGAAGAGGCATTCCGCAGATGTATTTAAAGTAATTAATAAATGTGACGCAGTTTTATGTGAAACAAAAGGTAAATGAATATTTTCTTCCCCAACAAGGTTTTGACGTAAAATACTTTTCCTTGAAGCTCAAGCCATTTTTTTTAATCTGGAATTCGTTTACGTACGAAACACTGCAAATTTCTGCAGCTGACTTTGAGGTCCTTATACATAGCTTGTTCAAGATTACTTTAATTTCGAAATTTCAAGACTGGTTTTGAAATTTATAATTTCCTTAGGGTTGCACAAAATGATATATAAATAAACGTGCGTACATATTTCCGTCAAGAGAAAAGTACTTTAAAGCTTCTTTTAGAAAATTCAATAGAAGTTAAACGATTTAAGTATTTATAATTTATTAAAACAACTATCAATACATTCTTAATTCCACACTCGGCAAAATTAAAAGAATTTGAAAATTATGTCTATTTTTACGAAAGGTATTAAACCAAAGGTACCAATTATGCCGCCGAAGAATTATTGCAAATATTCAGAGACGAATACGTAAGCGTACACTTGCGTGTCTGCGGAGGTGTGACTGTGGAGGAGACATAGGCGTAAGACGGATTTTTGGCGATTTGTATGCTGGTACACCTTCATGACATTCGCCGTGTTTCTGTTAATAGGCAGCCACGAACTAATGGACAATGGAATGAGATGGAGAATTGTCGTAGATTGGAGGCAGACCAATCCCAAGCACAGGCGGCTACAAAGCTCGATGTAATGCTCAGTGTCGTCTACAGCTTGTGAAAACAGTTTCAGGGCATCGGATTTATACCGAGAAGGCCTGGACAAGGTCGATGTAGATCCACACCGTCGAATGTAGATCGTTATTTGGCCACTGCAGCTTCACAGTTCTCATGTGAACTTCGGACCCTAGAACTCGAGTTTCATGGTCTACAGTTGTCCGAAGTCTTCATAAGATAGCCAGAAGACTGCCGTTTGGCTCCCGTTCACTGCAGCACACAAAGACAGCGCGTTTAGCATGGTGAAGACAACATACGCCTTGGACAAACTTCAGGGGTGCACCGTGTCTTTTATAGATGAATTCGGATTCAGCCTGGACACTGATTCTGACCGCAATTGTATTGTAAAGAGAGCCTAGAACATCATACCATCCCTCCCAGGCATTATTTCGGATGGTCCTACACCCCTGCTGGGTTTGGCAAAGGCTTCTTGACTGTTATGAGGGATAAAGGTGTATGAGGTACATCTTACAGCCCTATGTTTGACTTTTCAGGGGCACAGTTGGCCCTGAGTTCTAGCTAACGGAGGACAACGCTTGTCCACATAAGTCAGCTGGACGGCGATTACCTAGAAAGTGAGGTTATTCGCCGCATGGATTGGCCAGACAGATTTCCTGACCTTAAACTTATAGAGCATGTTTAGGATGCTCTTGGAAAGAGAATTTAAATTTGCTGTTACCCTCCAAGAAGCATTCTGGAGTTGAAAATTGCTTTGCTTCAGGAGTGTGATCGACTGCCGCAGGAAATCTTTAACTGCATCCTTTCCAGTATGCCGTCTCACTACCTCGTTGTGAGAGGTACCCCACATTAGACTCATTTTCAATTGAATATCACAGCGTGGATTTTGGACATCCCTGCACTATGAGCTTTACTAATAATCATGTAAACATAAAATGAATTTTGAATGGTGCATCTCTTTCGCTATTATAAATGCATATTCATACCAAATTTAATTAAAATCTGTCCATTAATTTTCAGAAATTCGACATAATGTGCAAATTCTTTTACCGTATATACCCGCGTATAAGTCGATACCGCGTATAAGTCGACCCCCCACTTCGACATAAAAAATTCGTAGAAAATAAGAAACCCGCGTATAAGTCGACCCCCCCCCACTTCCGAAATCGATCGAGAAACTTCAAAAAAAATTTTTAAGTACAACATTTATTCAAAATCATCTGAGAAAAAAAAGTAAATATACGATAAAAAAATACCTTGATAAATAACTAAAATCAAAATCCTTCAACGTGCGATTCATGGTCAGATTCGCCAAACATTTCATAGAACTCTTCTGTCGTCATTGGCTCGTCATCATACATATTTTCAGTCTCGAACTCTGTATTGTTGCAATCACTACTAGAGCCTTCGTCGTCATTTTCACTTTCAAAAACAGTATCATCTTCCGTGCCGTCTAGTTCGTTGCTAATACAACATTTTTTAAATGATTTTATAATCATTTCAGAGGGTATTTCGTTCCAAGCATCTTTAACCCACTGAGCAATTAACGTAATATCGGCCTTCCGATTCTTTTAATTTCTTATGACCCCGCGTATAAGTCGACCCCCCCCCCACTTTGAAGTCTTTTTTTTTTGTCCAAAATATGACTTATACGCGGGTATATACGGTAATTTTGCACACGAGTGTCATTGCTTATATAATAATTTACCACCGTAATGACTAATAACTTCTTAATTAATTGTTTACATATTCATTAAAATTCCTTTAAAATAATTTAAACTGTATGTTTCATTATAGTAAGCAAATATTAAAATACTTACCACCTGATAAAACGATCAAGCTTTTGAAGATGAGGTAAACAATACATAGCATTTAATACCACATTTATTAATTAAGAGACAAAAATTACCAAAATATTTAAAACCTTCACGCGAAGGCACTCCTGAGTATTAGTTAAATAATCTTATTTGCAAGTTCCTAAATTCAGTAAGGGGATAATATATAGTTTGAATTTAAATTACTGTAACTCAAAAACAACTGACCTATTTCAGAGTTTTCAGATATTTAACATCATTTCGCAGTTCTACGTTCGTAGATAGCACATTTTCAGATTTAATCATTTTATTGCAGCTTATTTAAGGGGACTCGTACACCTTAAACTCCTCATGATCTTCGAATATGTGACAGTTGCGAGAATTGGGATATTTTATTTATTTTAAAAGCAATTACTTCCAATTTTTTACAGCTGACTACATAATATAGCTGCTTTGGAAACTAGTAACCAGAAAGTTTGTGTTGCCACAAATATTTTTGTAATTTAATCCTCTTTGTGACAAAATATTTCGCCATGTTTCCACCTTGCGCGCATGATATTTTAAAAATGGCTAATGGTACATACTTGAGATTTGATGGAATTCTTTATATGGGCACTATTTTGTAACTGAACCAACAATCTGATGAATATTTTAATACTGAAAAATTTTATGGACGAAAACATTAAAAATTTTTCTAATAAAATACATTTTATAAACTCAACTCAAAATAAAATAAAAATTTAGCGTGAAAATTTTATAATTTTAGGTTCACAGTAGTTTCCAGATGTTATAAAAGCTATATATTAAATATGGAATTAAATTATGAAACAAAATGTTTTAAACTGTGCGCGCAAGTTGGAAACATGACGGAAAATGTTGTCACAAAACGGATTAAATTATAAAAATATTTGTTGCAACACAAACTTTCTGATTACTATTTCAGAAAGCAGCTATGTTATGTAGTCAGCTGTAAAAAGTTGGTAGTGATTGCTTTTAAAATAAATAAGTTATCCCAATTCTTGCAACAGTCACCTATTCGAATATCTTATGGGTTTTAAGGTGTATGAGTCCCCTTAACTGTCATCACATTACAATTAACTGAAATAACATGTACAGAACATATTATCTCATTGCAGTTAACTGAAACAATATGTACAGAGCATGTTATCTCATTGCAGTTAACTGAAACAATATGTTCAGAACATTCATATATTAGCCAATAAGTAATACGAACATTTAAAATCTAGTTTAGCTGAAAAAATCTTGGTAAATTATGCAGTATTTCTAAAATGAAAGCACAATACATCATTCGAGAAGATTAGAATCAGCAGAAGCTGCTACAAAAAGTAGTGGCGACATATCACCAGTTCTGAAAAGATATACTATAGATACAAACACTTGCAGTTGTCGAATACAATCCTCTGCCATGTCTACCTTCTTCTGACAAGTTACTCGAAAACATCGGGACATTCAGCATGTCCACGTCTGTTGATGTTCGTCGGTGACCACCCTAAATCATGAATGATATCCTGTCTACTGTGGTAATTAATGTCTCAGAGGGGTTCTTTCATTTTGGAAAAGACAGCACAATGACATGGAGTCATATCGGTTAAGAATCGGGATTCAGATACTTCCGATCGCAGTCTTCACAGGAGATCCGTGGCAGACCATGCAGTGTCTTGCAGAATGATGCAACTGGTCTTTTACAAGTGCCTTCGCTTCATGCTGAGTACTGGACGCTGATGATATTTCAAGAGACGAATCCCATCATCATCCCAGCAATGCGGGTGTCAATGCATCATCCCTGCAGTGCCCAATGAAGCGAGGTTTATCACAGGCAACGGTGGCGATAGGGATACTGAAATTCGTTCAATACCAGCCCCACCAGCCCGTGTGAATATGATCATACCAGCCCGTGTTAATATGATCTCTTCATCAAAATTAAATAACCAATCTGGATTTATTGCATTACTGCAATACAGATGAGGTTATCCATACCTTACAGTAGCCCCAATGGAGCATCAGCTGAAATGGACATGCTGATGGTATACGACAACTTCTAGTAATTTGGCAGAAACTGGTAGCTGGTGATCTTCCTGGAGGACTGTTCCTGTTTGCACCTATTGTAATTAAGTCTTTCCAGAACTACTGACACGATTGCCAATGCCTTTTATCCAGTCCTTACATAATGCTATCGTAATGCTTCATTACCTATAACTGCCTTTTAAACATGAGGGAAACATACAGAATGTGATTTAATAAATTTAAGAGACTTTAATTTTATCAATCTCTACCTGTCGTATAAGCATCTACTACTTCTACAGCTGCATGCATGAAGTAAATGTTGATTACAGTCTGATTTTCCTGTCGATTCTGTTTCTTTTTGACCTCTCTATACATCTCGCTCAAAATAGGATAATATTTCTGGAATTCTACATTAAAGTGAATAAATTTCGATAGAGATTCCAGCTGTTCCCTAATAGAAGCAAACTGGTAATTAGAGTCATTCTTAACGTTGTCTTCTGTCAATATCTTCACCGCTGGCTTGTGTACACTGCACTGTGCCTGGTAATCTATCTCTTCTTGATTTAAATGGAGGCAGCCTGAAAGTAAGTGGAATTTCGCGTCTCAAGTAAGTGGAATTCGATAAAAGGATGGAAGACACTACTTTAAAGCATTTATAAGAACATAAAAAAAGAAAAAGAATTTTGTTAGGTGCGAACTCTATCCTGCGCAAAACAAATATGCTTGAGAAGAACAATTAAAAAAAAAATCGGAAGACGATATAGATTCACATGTATAAGTATATCGATTGCTATCATGCAACTATGTTTAGTAAGTGATGTCCATATCCACATCAGTAGCTGGCACATACAATTTGCATGATGTTGCAAGCTAAAGTTTATTGATGAATGTTATTCAGAGATGCTACTCTAGCATATGTATTACACTGCAATTCGGGAAAGAAATGGAATTCCTAAGAAATACGGGCACAAGTGTCTATTACACATATGGAGTGTGTTTGAACAGGTTTAGACATTCTTCTAAGCCATATTTCATTCTTCTGTACTCACGAATATCGTCAAAAGTATCCTTTTTAACTAATTTGTGTACATCAGGTGAAGTTTCTATTTATACTGCGAAATACTTTTAAATTAAAAATCTTATAAATAATCAAAGCTATTGAAAATTTAGTTAAGAGGTTAATTCTTCATCTCTTGCGAACACAGTGGAGTGATCAATAAATTCATACATAGGAACCTATGAAAAATACATAGTAACGTTACCTATGCTGCATCTGGCTGCTGTCATCTTTGTATATGTAAAGTGATAGACATCTGAAAATAGAGCTATTTCTACCCTGAGGATGCCAAGATTGTAGGATTTAAATGAATTTTGAGGCGATCTAATGCATGGAGTTCGTGAGATCAGTCAAAGCTTTTCATAGATCAGGCGAAGTTAGCATTTCCCTCATATGACCATTTCAAGAATAATTAAAGAATCTAGGAAAACTTTTTGATAGGCTGTCCTACGATTCTGGATGAATATGATCAGCGTTAGCAGCCAAGAAACGTTACACACGCTAGACGTACAACACTGCATCAAACTAGCATCGGAATTTCATGTTGGAAGTCTCACCAAACACCAGCGTGACGATTGTGGAATCTTGCCTTCATTATGTATAGGTTTTAGGAAACGACACCGAGTTATGAAACTCGCTTAGACATGGTAGTTAGGACTCTCATGACATCTGATAACTGAAAGCAAGTTGGATACTCTGACAATTCACGTCTCCTGTTTCGTGCATAGGGAATATACACTGAAGTGATGAAAGTCATGGGATAGCAATATGCAAATATACAGACGGCAGTAGCATCGCGTAGAAAATGTATAAATGCGAAGTGCTTTGGCAGGGCTTTCATTTGTGTTCAAGTTATTCATGTTCAGAGGCTTTGACATGATTATGGCCGCACGACGAGAATTAACAGACTTTGAACGCGGAATGGTAGTTGGAGCTAGACGCATGGGTTATTCCATTTCGGATATCGTTAGGGAATTCAACATTCCGAGATCCACAGTGTCAAGAGTGTGCCGAAAGTATCTAATTTCAGGTATAACATGCCACAATGGACAGCGAAGTGGCCGACCACGTGCATTTAACGACCGAGACCAGCGACGTCTGCGGACAGTTGTCAATGTTCACAGACAAGCAACACTGCGTCAAATAACCGCGGAAATCAATGTGGGACGTACGAGGGACGTGTCCGATAGGACAGTGCGGCGAAATTTGTCTTCCTTGGGCTATGCCAGCAGAAGACCGACTCGAGTGCCTTTACTGACAGCACGACATCGCCTGCAGCGACTTTCGTGGGCTCGTGAGCATATCGGTTGGTCCCTAAACGAATGGAAAACCGTGGCTTGGTCAGATGAGTCGCGATTTCAGTTGGTAAGAGCTAATGGTAAGGTTCGAGTGTGGCGCAGACCCCACGAAGCCGTGGACCCAAGTTATCAACAAGGCAATGTTCAAGCTGGTGGTGGTTCCATAGTGGTCTGAGCTGTTTTTACATGGCATGGACTCGGTCCTCTGGTGCAACTGAACCGATCATTGACTGGACACGGATACCTTCAGTTACTTGGAGATCACTTACAGCCATTCATGGACTTCACGTACTCAAACAACGATGGGATTTTTATGGATGGCAATGCGCCATGTCACCGGGCCACAATTGTTCGCGATTGGTTAGAAGAACATTCTGGACAATTCTAGCGAATGATCTGGCCACCTAGATCGCCCGACATGAATCCCATCGAACATTTATGGGACATCATCGAGAGGTCAGTTCGTGCCCAAAACCTTGGACCGTCAACACTTTCACAATTATGAACGTCTGTAGAGGCAGCATGGCTCAATATTCCTGCAGGAGACTTCCAACGACTTGTTAAGTCCATGCCACGTCGAGTTGCTGCACTTCGCCGGGCAAAAGGAGGACCGACAAAATATTAGGAGGTATCCCATGACATTTGTCACTTCAGTGTACGTCTAGGCAAACAGCTAAGACCCATAGATCGTATGCAATAGATGTATTATATATATATCGCGAGGCTCAGTATTACCGAACACAAAGCAAATGAAAGCCGGATCCGTTTACAAGCTTTAATGGCTGAAATATTTCAGCTTTGCGGTTTCCCTTTCGTTTTTAATTATTTGCATCAGTACGAGCTGTGGTAATTATAGAACAAAAGCGTGCATTTATGTTCCAAGTTCTGTTTAAATAAAAAGGTTATTATACCTTTCTTGAGATGAGCTTAGACGATGAGCTTAGACATTGCGATAACTCGCTCCACATCTGTTATGGTTAAATGACTAAAACAACTTATCTAAGTGTAACCTTATAACTGTTGAACCTTAGTATCATCATGGTTAGTATTGGACATATATCAGTCCATCACGTCATTCCTAACAAGTTTAAGTCCTGTAAAGTGCCTATAAGATAAGTATGCAAACATTTGACACTTGAAAGGAAAAAAGACTGCTGCAGCGGCATGAGCTGAAGAGGAAACATTTCTGCAGAGTATCATGACTGGAGATGAGAGCTGGGTATACTTCTGAGCAAGGACAGTAGAGTAGCATGGCTAAGCTCTTTTCAACGCACGAGTTCAGTGGCATTACTTGACTTATAGAAGTGGGAGAAATAAAGATATAAAGAGAGTAGAGAACAATTACTTTTGAGCAGAATATGAGTCAGTGACGTCATGGAAGATCGAACCTTGCAGTATTGTAAGCTCGCTTCTGTGAAGACTAGCGTCCAGGGAAAAAAAAAGGAGATTCAGTCTATGGTGTATGAGGGGGTGTGAAACCGTCAGAAAGAATTTTTTCTGGTGTTTTTCTCTGCGCTTATCGCATATCTGGAAAACTTCCACGATTTCATGTTACTTTAAACGTTTTACAGTGGATGGACAAAAATATGGAAACACCTTGTGAAATGCATGTTTGAAAAGAAAGATTGATTTTAATGAAACATGTAGGTGGCGGTGGCGTTTTTGACTACTGACGCCACCTATACAACTTCGTAAATGTGCTAAACAGTTCAGTTGTTGTCGGAGTACTGTTATGTGAGGTTGTCATTGCATTATGTCAGAGTTAACAGACTTCGAACGTGGGCAAATTGTTGGAGCACGTATGGTAGGTGCTTCCGTAAGCAAGGTAGCCGAGGTGTTTAGTGTTTCAAGTGGTACTGTATCGAAGATTTATTCCGCATATTTGAAAAGCGAAAAAACATCATCTGCTAAATCACAGCGCGGACGAAAGTGTGTCCTGAGTGATCGTGACAGACCATCATTAAGAGCAATTGTGACGAAAAATAAGAAGACCACAGCTGCAAAAGTTACTGCTGAAATGAATGTTGTGTTACCGAACCCTGTGAGTACCAAAACAATTAGAAGGGAGCTTCATACAGGGAATTGCTGGCCGTGCTGCAATTGAGAAGCCACTCATCAGTGATGCTAATGCCCGTAACAGGAAAAGGTGGTGTTTAAGTCATAAAGCCTGGACTATAGAGCAGTGGAAGTGAGTAATATGGTCTCACGAGTCTTCTTTCACATTGTTTCCCACTTCTGGCCGAGTTTACGTATCGAGAACGCCATCTCAAGCCTCTAATACAGACTGCTTGTTGCCAAGAGTGAAACATGGCGGGGGTTCTGTTATGGTTTGGACAGCCATATCGTGGTTCTCTGCTAGCCCCATGATAACTGTGTCAGGGCACATGACTGCCAAGACATATGTGAACATTTTGGCCGATCAAGTTCATCCCATGGTAAAAACTTTGTTCCCCGATGGTGATGGTGTCTTCCAAGACGACAAAGCCCCTGTTCACACAGCTCACATTGTCCAGGACTGGTTTTCTGAGCACGAGGATGAGTTGTCCCATCTCCCCTGGCCTGCACAGTCACCAGACCTGAATATTATCGAACCTTTGTGGTCTACATTGGAACGGAAAGTGCGTTCTCGTTATCCACCGCCAACATCGTTATCTGAACTTGCCACCGTTTTGCAGGAAGAATGGTATAATATTCCCTTGGCAAACATACAGGAACTGTATTTATCCATTCCGAGAAGACTGCAAGTTGTTTTGGATGCCAACGGGTTTCCTACACCATATTAAGCAAAGAAACATGTTTCTTTAAAGATGTTTCCATATTTTTGTCCAACCCCTGTATCCTTTTCTGTTACAAACATTAGATAGTCATTTCACTTCCGATAAAGAACTCGTCAATGTACCAGTTAATTGTTTCCTTCATTAACCAATAAACTGTTGCACTGAAGAGGAAGAACGTGTTATTAAGTACGGTTTTTATTAGTTATTGAATTTATTCAAAGCTCTGCATTTAGTCAAATAACTAAATGCAGAGCTCATTCATCTTTTTGTTGTTGTTGTTGTTGCTTATGCTTACTTGTCGGACCTATAGTAATCTTAAGTCCACGAGCGCAAGTTTACGCCTGTCGTTGGAAACAGTCTTGTGCACGTTACAGGTGACAGTGCTATTTAGCTCAGTTCCGCCCCCAATTTTGATGAAGAGCGCCCCGGGGGACGGGTCCTAGGATCTCTCACCCCTCTTTCTCTACCACTAACCTCTCGAGAGGACTTTCGGCTCGTTGCATATTTAGAGTGCCTCCATGCCGCACGTACACTACACTTTTACAAACATCCATGCCTTCTCCGGGATTAGAACCCGGAGTCTTCGGCACGGCAGTCAGCGACGCTAACCACTATACCGGTTGGGCGGTTTATCTTTTTTGTAAGTAGTAGATGCTAAGGAAACTCATTCATTATTAAATAACTTTACACAAATAGAAGGGGCAGAAACCCTCTTATGTTTGAAATGTTTTAATAATGCGCATTCATTTTGAACAAAATTTCCGCCATATGTTTTAGATATGAATTTTAGTTCATGGTTCCAAATTCGTGATTAGTAATATACCAAAAGTAAACAAAGAAACAATGACTTAAGAAATTAATTTTTACAACATACCTTTAATGCAAGATGGAGGTTCTGACGACCATGTTTTATCAAAAAGGCAGAGAATGGTATCTTCTCCCATGAGCTCAAATCCAGGTTTACAACTGTACTGAATTTTTGAATTTTGAACAAAATGGCCTCCGCGTTTAACTGCACCTGGAAGGATTGTTCTGTCCGCATACTGAACGTTTCCTGGGTCTGGACAAGATGCCAATTCCTCTAAAATACATTGTAATAGGTAAGTGGTGTATCTAATAGGTAGGTGTATTTTCCAGAAAAACATTTCTGTGTCGCTAAAGTGATACAAAGCGAAGGGATATCACAAGATATGGTTTATCATAAAAAATAACAATGATTAAATTAGCAGAAAAGGATAAAAAACATCAAGTATTACACAATCAAAGTAATTTTTAAATATTTATTACAAGAATAATATCGTTAAATATTTTAATAATATTGTTGGCCTTAAAAAAGCAATTAAAAAGTTATAAGGTATTTCTCCCACTTCCCTAGCGTGCCTTCGTGGTGTAACGGTAGCACGCTGGGCCGGTATTCCACAGGTCCATGGTTCGATTCCCGGCGAAGGCGGTTGCTAATTTTTCATTTCTCTGGACTCAAAAAAAAAAAAAAAAATAAAAAAATAAAAAAAATAAAAAATAAAAAAAATAAAAATAAAAAAAAAAAAAATAAAAATAAAAAAATAAAAACAAAAAAATAAAAAATCCTAATGTCTCTACAGTGGCGCAGGATTTGGTGACTAGGTCCCCTAAAACCCTAGTCGCCCTTTAAAAAGGGGATTATATAAGGTATTTCTCCCACTTCCCTAGCGTGCCTTCGTGGTGTAACGCTAGCACGCTGAGCCGGTATTCCAGAGGTCCGTGGTTCGATTCCCGGCGAAGGCGGTTGCTAATTTTTCATTTCTCTGGATTCCAAAAAAAAAAAAAAAAGAAAAAAAAAAAAAAAAAAGAAAGAAAATCCAAATGTCTCTACAGTGGCGCCCGAACTAAAAGGGTTGTGGATGATGATTCTCCACACCCAGGATTTGGCGACTAGGTCCCCTAAAACCCTAGTCGCCCTTTAAAAAGGGGATTATATAAGGTATTTCTCCCACTTCCCTAGCGTGCCTTCGTGGTGTAACGGTAGCACGCCGGGCCGGTATTCCAGAGGTCCGTGGTTCGATTCCCGGCGAAGGCGGTTGCTAATTTTTAATTTCTCTGGCCTCATATATATATATATATATATTATATCCTAATGTCTCTACAAAGTAATAAAGTGCACGAACTTTCTAGAAACTTATGTACTAATAAAAATGTAGCACTCCTGACGACCAGTCAGATGCTCGCATCAAAAAGCGGATAAATATCTGAAGCGAAAGCAAAGTACACTTTTGTAACGGCGATACGATATTTGACTGCCACGAAACAGACCTAAATTCAACTTTCCGAAAGTCACATACCACCTTCAATGACATTTGGGCCAAGTAGCTCCGCACTTTCCATCAGAGCTGGACGATATGCTCCGGAACTGATGCAAAGAAGTGATTCACTTTACTGAGCGAATTTACTCCGATTCCAGGAAACGGGCTTGTAGCTCTTTTACAGTTCACAAAGAGTTTATGTTAGAAGCGTGCCGGGAATAGAGATTTGCTATTTGTTCACGAACTAATTCTCTTTACTGAGCTAGCTTACACCAGATTGGATACACATAAACGGAGCTCCTGTTGGAAGCGTGCCAGGAATGTTCAATTTTCATTTAACGGGAAAAATTAATTTTTATTTTCCCATGTTAAAAATGGGTTTAATTTTTTTTTTCCTTTCGCAACTTTTTGAAAAATTTTAGAAAGTTGCAGAAAGGGAATCTCAAACTACATTTGAAAGAAACCAGTCATAGTTTTACAGTCATTAGGTTAATTTGAAGAAGGAGACGTGTAAAATATGCAGTGCCATCGCCGGGACTCAAACCCTGGAGCTCTTGAATACGTGCTGAGTTACATCACAAAGGCATGCTGGAAGAAGGGAGAAAATACCTTATGTGCTCGTCCTTTTAAAGGGCGACTGGGGATGAGATGACCCAGTCGCCACAGCCTGGTCGTGACGAATTATCGTCCACAACCTTTTAGTTCGGGCGCCACTTGCAGAATCATTGCCTTATTTTGAAGGAAAGGGAAAAATATGTTAAACCCTCGCCGGGACTCAAACCCTGAACTTCTCAAATACGCGCCAAGTGTGCTAACGTTACACCAAGAAGGCATGCTTGAAGGAGAAAGAAGAAAATACCTTATATATTTGAAGTTTATGTTCCATGGTGTTCTATCTCTTCTTTCTTTGCATTACAAATACTTGCTCGTACCATTTTTCCTTTTCGCTGACCTACGCGTAAGAATTGCCCACCAGCGGCCGAGCGGTAAAGTCGCTGAACACTGGTAGTTCGGTCCGAGGTTCGAATCCCGCGAACGGGCTGGCTGCATGGGCGTTTTCGTGGTTTTCCCCATGTTTAACGTGTATACGAGCCAGTTTCCCTTAGAAAGTCCTCCACGAAAGGCATCCCTCCCCTTAGGCAGATAGCCCTAGTGTGCTTTGCCATAATTAAATACACCACACCACACCACTACGCGTAAGAATTTGTACTTAGTAACTAAAGAAATGAATATCATGAACTAGGATGCTTCTGCCATCTATTAACATGTATACTAACTGCTATTTTCAAATGGTGTTTCGTATTAAATGGGAAATGGGACAAAAAGTACAAACATAGCACACATTCTGTAATTGATTTATTAGGCCAAAACAAATTAATTCTGAAACCATAATTATACATGTTTTATCTGGCAACAGCGAAAAATCTTCTGTTTGCGAAATCGCGGCTAGAAACATTGTTAACCAAAATGGCGTCATCCATGCAGGAGAAAGCATACTGTGTATTGGATTACGCCAAACATTACCTTTTTAAAGACAGTTTTGAATGAAATTTAGCAAAGAACCACAACATCGAACGGTGGATGAAGCAGTTTCAAGAGACGGGCTGCTCGTGTAAGAAAACCAGCACAGGACGAACAGCAACCATTTTGCGAGGTCCTACAAAATCAACGCGTTGTGCAAGTTCCGAACTCAATGTGCCTCATGTGAATGGCGTGGCGTGTGTTACAGAAACGTCTTCAGTTGCAGCCATGACCATGGTGCAGGCGTTAGAAATCTTCCGACAAACCGTTGGGTAAAGCTTTCTGTGAGAATCTGCAAGATAATCTGGCTTTGTGAATAGACGGATGAAGCCACTTTTTTTCACGTTTCTGGCAAAGTTAATGCATGCGAGTTTGGGGCACGGAAAAACCACACGGTGTGATAAACATGAGCATGATTCTCCGAAGGTGAACGTTTTCTGCCCCATTTCCAATAGTTATGTATTGGTCCTTTTTCTTCTTCGTAAAAAAAATCGATCACCGGGTGCATTTACAAAGCTATGCTATCAGAGTGGCTGTTGCCTCAGTTGGAGGAAGCAATTCCCGGCTTCATTCGGCAATAAGATAGTACTCCCCTCATATTGGAATAAAAACGTATACCAGCATTTGAGCGGTAGTATACCCTGTCGCTGGACTGGCTGAGCTGGGTCAAACGATATGCCATTGCTTTGTTGGCCTGCGAGATCCCTAGATCTAACTCCGTGTGAGTTTTTCTATGGGTTTTGTTAGAGACAAACTGTTCCTGCCTCCATTTCCCCAGGACTTACTGCAGCTGAAGCAGCGAATAACTGAAGTGTTCGAATCGTTAACAAAAGATATTCTATCGTGAGTGTAGCAGAAAATGGAATACCGCACAGATATTTGCCGTGTTACTGTAGTGGCAAACATAGAACATCTGTAGGACACTTGGATAACTATAGTTTCACTGTAACATTTAATTATCAATATAAAGTAATTACGGAGTTCACAGGTAGGCTTCTTTTAGCCCCATTCAATATGAAACCCCCTGTATATGATGCCAGTTTGTTACTTCCTTGAGAACTTTTGCCTAGTATTAATCGTAACATTTAAGATACAACTACACTGACTACCAATAAGTATTTGGACACCTATGCAAATGACGATATTTGCGGTCCTAAGATACGTCACGGACTCCGCCGGTATATATCGTGTAGGAAACAGCATCGGCTTTAGTCGCATGCAAGATGCCTCGCAGTTCGAAGCTCTCTGATTTCGAGAAAGGTATAATTATCGGGTCTCACAAATGTGGCCGATCCTTAAGGAACAGATCTAGAGATCTGAAGTACCCCAAATCCACAGTGGTCTATGTGATTAAGAAGTGGAAGGTGAGCGGTGATTGTCGGAATGTGCCCCGAGTCGGCAGATCAACGAAACTGGGAGATAGAGACCAACGAGTGCTGTTCAGAGAAATTCGGAAGAACCACACCCAATCGATGGCCCTCATCCGTGACGAGTTTCAACAGGCATCCGGGAGTATTGTTTCAATGAATACCATCCGTAAGGAAGCACATATGCTTGGTTTTCATGGTCGTACTGCTGCCCATAAGCCTTTGATCACAAAGTCCAACCGCGCTGCTCGGTTAATGTGGTGCAAAGCACATCGAAATTGGACCGTAGATCAGTAGAAACGGGTTCTTTGGAGTGACGAATCAAGGTTCACCCTTTACCGTTCGAATGGCAGGGTCTGGGTTTGGCGTCTACCTAGAGAACGTCTCCTGCCAGAATGCATTGTACCAACAGTGAAGTTCGGCGGAGGTGGAATTATGGTCTGGGAGTGTTTCTCCTGGTATGGGCTGGAACCCTTGGTCCCCATTCATGGTAAGCTCAACTCCGATGCCTACTGCACTATTTTGGATGACAATGTGCTTTCTACGTTGTGGCAGTTTTACGGGTTGGATCCCTGTCACTTTCAGGACGACAATGCCAGTTGTCATGTTTCGACGTTGGCTGTTGTCATGTTTCGACTCCATTGTCATGTCCAATGCCAGTTGTCATGTTTCGACTCCATTGGCACCATACCAAGGCTTGGTATGGTGCCAATGGAATTCATCGAATGGACTGCCCTACCCAGAGTCCAGGCCTGAACCCTATCGAGAACCTTTGGGACGAGTTGCATCGCCGAATTCAGGGATGCACTACCCGTGCAAAATCGGTGAAGGAACTTCTATGTCTTCTCCAAGCCGAGTGGAAGAAAATACCACTAGCTGTCATAGAAAGACTTGTGGAAAGTATGCCCCGGAGGGTCCACGCTGTAATTACCTCTCGTAGAGGCTGTACCAACTTTTGATTTTGAATAAAGTTAGTTTTTCTTTTCTATCACAGGTGTCCAAATACTTATTGGTAGTCAGTGTACTAGCCATTAAACTGTTGTAAGAAGTTGAAAATTATAATCTTTTCATAACATATCAATGATATTTAAAGATTTTTCGTTTCCAACATGGTGCGTATTTTCCCCTCGGGAAAAGTATGTATGTATACCTCTAAGGCATTCCTGATTATACTTCGCAAAAATAATCTAATGAAATACGGTTAGAATACCATTTAATATCCAGCAGCAAAAATCATATTTCATTTTTTTTACTGAAATACATAATCAACTGAATATAGAATTTAATTATTTGTTATTATATTTTTCAGCATTAAACACAGAGATATTTTCGAAAATATTTCTTACATGGTGAAACAGTTAAGTTTTTCCACTTACCACAGACAGGGAGTTCAGTATTCCACTGGCCGTTTGCTAAGCATGCAAGTGTTTTCTGGCCTATCAGACGGTGGTGTGCATTACAAGTGATATCTGCCGTTACACCTTCAACAAGAACATTAGCGGAAAATTCCAGTTTTCCATTGGCAGGAGCACTCAACAGTGGGCACTTTTTGACTAAAAATAGAATGAAGGACAAATGAAAAAGAAACTTTCTCTCTGCTTAATAAACTGTGAAAAACAACCTATTTGCAATTATTTTATTACTATTTGAAAAATCTCTTGTGTACACCATATGATTTCTTTGTAGAGAATATTAATTTATAAGCATTTTTTTCATGTATTTCCTTTAAACTGATTTCCTCGAATTTCATTAGATGTAGATTTCTCATTCAATTAATTCAGTTCTCACTTCCCGACAAGGCAAAAATGCATAAAACTTCAAAATATCTTTATTAAAAATTGAAAAATATAGAAAAATATAAAATACAATACAGTTAAAACAATTAAAATAACAATTTTTACAATTAAAATTAAGAGTTTCTACGCAAAAACAAGCAATTCGGACAACAGCCAAGTTTCATTTTTGTTTCATTCAGCAAAAAGACATTGAAGCTGCAGAAAGACTTAAAACATTATTTTGCTAAGTTTCAAATGTAAACAAATATGACTGCTATGATAAAAAAGAATTACGCTGAGCCTTTAAACAACTTTTAAATTTTTGATAACTCTACAACTATTGCATGCAGATTAACTAAAGGCATAAAAACTTTAATCGGAAGATAAGAACAACATAATTAATTCAATTTTAAAGTAAAAAATGCACAATTTATCAACATATAAGAATAAAAAAATTGAACTCACTGAGCCGAGTAACAGAGTGGTTATATATATTATATAATATATATATATATATATATATATATATATATATATATATATGTATATGGCAAACCTGTACGTCCCTTACCGTTTCGCATCTCATAGCTTAGACAAGTGAGAATGCTTTCATAGCTTAGACTAATGAGAGTGCTCGAAGTTCTTAATTCCTTTTTGTGTATTCTAATTAGGTTTTTTGGCTAATCTTTGGAATATGGTAACAGGTAGTTTGGCGACATTTTGGTAAGGCGATAAAGGTTACTAGCTAGGATTTTAGCAATAATCTGAGAAGTGCACAGTTCGAATCACAGATTATTTTGTCTCAGAGAAATGAGAGATCATGAGACATGTAATGTGACATTTTCCGGAAAATTCCAATCAGGATTTTAGCTAATAAGCACTTAGAAACAATTTTGCTGCTAAAGTGCAGAATCGCTCACTTATTTGTTTGGCGCTCTTTACAAGAGTAAGAAGAATTGGATTTTTGCCAATTTTCTTTGACTTTTTAAGTGAAAATAAGTCGATGTGTACATGGATAAAGTCAAGAGTGTGCGCAATGCCATTTTTGTGCGAATCTGGGATTTTTTTTTAAGTGAAAATAGGTCGACGTGTACATGGATACCGTGTATGCGCAATTCTTAAAAGCAGTGGGCGATTCTACACTTTCTCCCAATTTCGCACCTAATCCTCGTCATGATTAAGCACTTTTGTTCCATAAAAGTTCTAGCATAAGCTAATTCGGTTAGCAGATTGTTGGAAAAAAAGTTGAGAGGGGGGAAAAAAACTAGCAGGTTGCTGTAGCAGGGTTGGTCGCTAAAGTTTCGCCAAAAAATCGCCCAGTTACCATAATCCAAAGATCCTTGAGTTTGTTAATCAAAAATTCGTCAAAGTTTTAAAAAATAGGAAATCGATCATAAAACAAATTTCAAATTTCAAATTGGGTCTTCCACATGCTCATATTCGTTGGAGGATTACGTTATTCAAAATTCGATGACTCTATGTACCGTTGTTTTATCACAATACGAGAAATATACATACATTTATGCAGATTTTTCATTATTTAATTTCTTCAAATATAATGCAGGACTCTAACATTTTGTGGCAACAGTTTGAAAAGTGAACCGACATTTATGAGTCCGACGCAAAATGCCAAAACGAAACTAATAATCCTTCGGGATTCAAATCCCTTTGGACTAAAAATTCTCATTCGAATTTCGAAAAAATCGCTTCGAGGTGCACTGGCTCTTGTCTAGATGCACCTATGTACCAAATTTCGTAGTCGTGGGTCTATTAGCTTACGCGCAGCGCGAACGAAAGACACACACACACAGACAGACTCTTTCTTTTATTATATGTAGAGATAAAACATCATTTAAATACCGTATTTCTTCGCTTATTTTCCCCCTAGCTTTTCGGGTTCTGAAAATTCTTAAAAATATTCGCGTAATTTTCCTCTTCAACGCGGTTAAAGAACGAACTTTCTAAAGTTTTAAAATGGGTTCCTTTACGTAGTGATTGTTTTCATTTTATCAACAAAGATATATCCTAGCAAACTACCTGCAAAGTTCACGCCGAACCTTTCCCTTCTACCTACTAAGCTATATGCCATCTTAATACAGGAGTCGACCTATCACAGAACACGAACTACCATTCGGTTTACGACTTTGCGGAGGCCAGCTGCACATTCATCTTCTCTAATTATTTATGGATGATTTCAGGCCTAAGGAGCAGTAACGATAACAGTAAGAACGGGTGAGATTCAAGTTAAAAGAGAATAAAAATGAAGATATCTTATTAGATATTGTAATGCTGATATTACTATGTATTCGTATCAGAAAGTGGGTTTCTTTTAAAAAATTAATATCGGGCTAGTTACCTGCAATTTATCGATTGCTATTTTACATCTGTTATATTCTGATTGTAATCGCCGTCTTCGTGAATTAAATTATTCGGACAGTTTTCCCCGCTTGTTTCTCGGAAGTTAGTAAAAAAAAAAAAAAAAATCTGAAGGATTTCAGATTTTATATTACGCCCAAAGGGGCCTTTTTTTTAACATTTTGTGTGTTACCTTATTAAATATCATGTTCTTCGCACTTACACAATGAAATTCGATTCAAAAGCAACATCACAAAATAGTTTAAAAAGAGCATAACTTAATAATTTCCGATACACAGTTTCGCGCGCTGGAGATAAGAATGTTTTTCCCCCTATAGTGTTGCCATTTCTCGCTTTCAAATCTTTCAGTTCCTTAATCAAAAACTCATAAATGCTTTACAAAATATGAAATAGATATTAAAACAAATTCCAAATTTGGGCTTCTAGATGCCGATATTCGGGTGGAGACGTACGTTATTCAGAATTGGATGGCTCTAGGTACCGTTGTTTTATAACAATGCGAAAAACAACATGCATACATTCACACAGATTCTTCATTATTTAATTTCTTTAAATATAATGCAGGGCAATAATATTTCGTGGGAGCAGTCTGAAAAGTAAAACGGACATTTATAGTGATTCAACGGAAAACGAAAACAATAGTCCTTCAGGAACAAATCTCCTTTGGACTTAAAAAAAAAAAGGGCCAACAAGCATTTTTTTTTTTTTTTTTTCCCCACAAAACTGAAACTTTACTTTTAGTCCCACTCTGCAAAAAGACACTGTAGATGCAAAAACTGACTTGTTTCAAATGTGAACAAACATGTCTGCTATAGTGAAATGCCACAAAAATGTCAAAACGAAATTAATAGCCCATATGGGCTAAAGCCCTTTTGGGCTAAAAAGAGAGAGAGAGAGAAAAAAAATACCCGATAAACACGGTACTTATTTATTCTTACATTTTTTTCCATTATACTGTGTTATAACCTAATTTTAATAATAAATTTTTACGAAAATTGTACTTAAATAAATCTTTCTTGCTCTCAAAATCACAGCTTTACATTAGTAAACCGTTTTTACAGTAAAATATTACGAAGGCATTTTATAACGCTCAATATTTACTACATTCTTAAGACATTACTATACTTACGACAAACTGGAGGTTCACTCGACCATTTATCACCAGGCAAACAAGTGCTAACTGCTGATCCACTAAGTTCATAATCTTCCGGACAACTGTAAACAGCAGTGACTGGTCTACCAGCAGGACTGAGAGTGACTTGTAATGGATGCGCTATGGCACCTGGAGGTGAGCAGCCTAGAAAATTCAGAATAAAAATGAAAAAATATCTGATGTGGACACCACATGACTTCCTTGTACGACCTATTAAATTATGCTCATTTTTTAGCTGCATTTAGATTTATTTCCTCGAGTTTCATTAGATATATATTTCCAACTCAATCAACTCATTTCACACAAAACAAAAATACAGAAAAAAGTAAAACATCAAATACAGTTAAAAACAGTTAAAGAAAAACAATTTTTAATATACGAATTTGAGTTTCTACGCAAAAACAGGCAATTCGGCCAGCGGGCAGGAAGGCAAAATTTTCGCTCTACAAAACTTAACGTTAACTTTTGGTCACACCGGGCGAAAAGACACTGAGATTGGTGCATCAACTAATTTATTGGTATGTTAAATGGAAATCGCTATGTTATTTCAGAAAATTTCTGACTTTGTGTCAAAATACATATGTTCTATTCTATTCACTATTCTACACTGACTACCAATAAGTACGAGTATTTGGACACATATGCAAATGACAATATCTGCGGTCCCAAGGTACGCCACGGACTCCGCCGGTATATATCGTGTAGGAAACAGCATCGGCTTTAGTCGCATGCAAGATGCCTCGCAGTTCGGAGCTCTCTGATTTCGAGGAAGGTATAATTATCAGGTATCACAAAAGTGGCCGATTCTTAAGGGACATATCTAGCTATCTGAAGTACTCAAAATCGACAGTGGCCTATGCGATTAAGAAGTGGAAGGTGAGCGATGATTGTCGGAATGTGCCCCGAGTCGGCAGACCAACGAAACTGGTAGATAGAGACCGACGAGTGCTGTCCAGAGAAATTCGGAAGAACCGCAGCCAAACGATGACCCTCATCCGCGAGGAGTTTCAACAGGCATCCGGGAGTATTGTTTCAATGAATACCATCCGTAAGGAAGCACATCTGCTTGGTTTTCATGGTCGTGCTGCTGCCCATAAGCCTTTGATCACAAAGTCCAACCGCGCTGCTCGGTTAACATGGTGCAAAGCACATCGAAATTGGACCGTAGATCAGTGGAAACGGGTTCTTTGGAGTGACGAATCAAGGTTCACCCTTTACCGTTCGGATGGCAGGGTCTGGGTCTGGCGTCTACCTGGAGAACGTCTCCTGCTAGAATGCATTGTACCAACAGTCAAGTTCGGCGGAGGTGGAATTATGGTTTGGGGGTGTTTCCCTGGTATGGGCTGGGACCCTTGGTCCCCATTTATAGTAAGCTCAACTCCGATGCCTACTGCACTATTTTGGACGACAATGTGCTTCCTACGTTGTGGCAGTTTTACGGGTTGGACCCCTGTTACTTTCAGGACGACAATGCCAGTTGTCATGTTTCTACGTTAACCAAGACTTGGTATGGTGCCAATAGAGTTCATCGAATGGACTGGCCTGCCCAGTGTCCAGACTTGAATCCTATCGAGAACCTCTGGGACGAGTTGCATCGCCGAATTCGGGGGTGCACTACCCGTGCAAAATCGGTGAAGGAACTTCTATGTCTTCTCCAAGCCGAGTGGAAGAAAATACCACTAGCTGTCATACAAAGACTTGTGGAAAGTATGCCCCGGAGCGTCCACGCTGTAATTATCTCTCGTGGAGGCTCTACCAACTATTGATTTTGAATAATGTTAGTTTTTCTTTTCTATCACAGGTGTCAAATACTTATTGGTAGTCAGTGTATTCTACACTTAAATTTTTAAATTGTTAACTCAACTAACAACTAATGCGTACAGATTAACTAAAGGCATAAAAACCTTTATCGAAATATAAAAACAACACAATTCAATCAAAAAACAAAAAAAATGCAAAATTTACCAACATATAAGAATAAAGAAACTGAGCTCACGGAGTAGGATAACAGGGTGAGTATATATATTTGGTTCGGCCGATTCCAACCAAGAAGGGAGTTGCACAACTGTATGTTATAGCAGTCCCATATACAAAATTGTAACATTCTACGGCTTCTCTTTTTTTAGTTATACGAGATACATACTTACGTACAGACGTCACTAAAAAATATGTTCTGAATCCATTTTAAATTCATTTTACAATCCGTTTCGAAAAAAAAGGGTCCTTTATTCTGGCCATACTTACAGATGTCAAGCAAAAATAACGTTCAGATGGATTCGAAAGCTATCAAAATGGATATTTTTGTTGAAATATGATACCCGAAAATTTTTACGATTACAATACTTCCTTTATTGAAGTTTAAAATTTTAAATCATAAACAATCGACACATAATTCCTGAAAGCTGAATACGAGCAAAATTTCAAATGAATTGCAATAGGATACGCTAGAGAACATTTTAAGTTCTGTAACATAGAGTGGAACCTCTTATCCCAAACAAATCATCTCACGAGCAAATTATCTGAAAAAAATATCGGTTACATATGAGTTCATAGGTTTTTTGAGGTAATCTGTCTCAGTGGTCTTACTCTAATTCTAGTGAACAATCAGAAAACAGCTGAAGAGCCAGAATGTTTTTTAATAAAATTTTTTTACCAACAAAATAAAAAATACGTGAACTAAATTTTAAATTTGAGTTACTAAACATTTATCAAAACATACATAAGCAATCACAATAGTAATGCAAAAGGGATTAGGATTATTCAGTTATGGCAAAGCACACGAGGACTATCTGCCTAAAGGAACGGATGCCTTCGTGGAGGACTTTATAAGGGAAACTGGATCGTATACACGTTACACATGGGGAAAACCACGAAAACGCCCATGCAGCCAGCCCGTTCGCGGGATTCGAACCTCGGACCGAACTACTAGTGTTCAGCGTTTTTACCGCTCGGCCGCTGGTGGGCCCTCATAATGCAAAAGGGAAAAAATTCAAATTTATATTTGTCTTCTAACTGAACTGACTGATTTTCTCGTATTTTGGTTAAGTTGTGCAGACATTTTTGTCTTGCAATATCTGCAACACATTTTTTGGTTAAAACATTGTCAAGCATATTGACAGCCAAATATTTATATTTCAGATTAACATTAATTTCAAATAATTATAATATATTTAAGTTTCTTCACTTTTTTGTGTTCTTTTTACTTCCTTGTACGAAGTAAAAAGGAAGTATTGTAATCGCGAAAATTTCGGTTATCATATTTCAACGAAAATATCGATTTTGACCGCTATCCAATGCAACGTTTATTGCGTGACATCCGCAAGTAAGGACAGAATAAAGGACACTTTCCTCCCCCCCCCGAAAAAAATTATAAAACTGATTTTAAATGAATTCTGAAGATAATTTTTCGAGGCGTCTGTGCGTACGTACGTATCTCGCATAACTCGAAAACGAGTAGCCTCAGAACGTTGAAATTTTGTATATAGGACTGCTCTAACATGTAGATATGCACCTCGTATGTTGGTTGCAATCGCCGCACCAAAGTATATGTGTATAAAATATATATATATATCTACTCTATTACTCGGCTCAGTGAGCTAAGTTTCTTTATTATTATATGTTTGTAAATTGTGCATTTTTTGCTTTAAAAATGATTGAATTATGTTGTTCCTATCTTCCGGTTAAGGTTTTTATGTCTTTAGTAAATCTGCATGCAATATTTCTGGAGTTATCAACAATTTAAAAGTTGTTTAATTTCAGCTAAGCCTAATGAATTTTGCGATGGCGGACATGTTTGTTTACATTTCAAATAGTGGATTTGTTGCCAATCTAGAGAAACTTAGCTTCGCAACAACAAAGATAACGCCTTCATTTATTATTGCCAATTAAATCATGCTTAATCCTTTCTGGAATTTTTTCGAGAAAATAAGTCTTTAAGATTTACTTCGTAATTTTTAATATAGATATTTTGAGATTTTATGTATTTTTGCCTTGTCGGGAAGTGAGAACTGAACTGATTGAATGAGAAATACTGAAATGTCTGTGAAAAACTGTTTCTTTTTTTGTTTTGTTTGTTTAATTCCTTTTATACATCGTTTTAGATTTATTACAGTATTTGAATAATGCATGTTGCAATGATTAGATAATTCTTCAAATTCAATAATTTATATTCATTCTGAGTTATAATATGAACGAAATGTAACGCTGTTAAGTGAACCTAACGCCAGAGTGTCGCTATGGTAAACAAATATAGTGAATTCTAAAGAGTGCATTTATTCTACTGTGGTTTATGCGCTATGGACGAAGTAGATTCAGTCCAATAATTTAAAATGAAATGCAAGGGAAAATGCATATAATTTAATATTCCATAACAAGGAAGTCATGTGGTGTACACATCAGATTTTTCGTTATACCAATACCATAAACAGGATAAATTTAAGGGTTATTAATTTTTCAGTTAAAGTAGCAAAACTACTTGAAAAATACAAAACATTTTCAATCCAAGACGTCCGTAAAATTCGTTATATCCGATTTTACACATCTGGAAGTTCGTTATAATGGCCTAAAATAAATTTTATTGTATAGGAAATTGGAAGGACTATAAAACTATTTCGTCATATACAGGGCTTCGTTATATGAGAGATTCGCTATTGCAGGGTTCAACTGTATGTTGAAATATTTATTCTGAAGTCATAAAGCTGCATTATTTGACATTCAAATATAGTAACTAATACAATATTAATTTTTACACAATAATAATCTTATAAAAAAGAATAAAAAGAATCAATTAAAAAAAATCTGTAAGCTTTCAAATTTTATATTACATCCAAAAAGGCGTTTTTAACGTTTTGTGTGTTACCTTTATTTATTAAATATCATGTTCTTCGCACTTAAATCATAAAATTCAGTTCAACAACAATATTGCAAAGTAATTTCAAAAGAGCATATCTCTAGAATCTCCGATAAACAGTCTCGCGCGCTAGATATATGTATTTTCCTTGTACAGAGTTTTGCCATTGCTCGCTTTGAAATCATTGAGTTTGTTAATAAAAAATTTGTTAGAAACATGAAACAAATATTAAAACAATTCCAAATTCGGGCTTCCAGATGTCCGTATTCGAGTGGAGGACCACGTTATACAAAATTTGATGTCTCTAAGTACCTTTGTTAATTTCTCTAAATATAATGCAGGGCTCTAATATTTGGTGGCAACAGCTTGGAAAGTGATACTCCGTTTACAGTACACCTGCGCAAAATGTCAAAACGAAATTAATAGCCCTTCTTGGCAAATTGACGCTTTGAATTAATAATAATAATAACCATTAGACTAGCAGTAATTTTAACTAAATACATGGGCTGGTTTCACTGATAATTAGTTTCTTTCAAAAAATTACCTTTCTTCCTTTCACAGTTTCGTCCTTCATAACCCTGAGAGCAGATACACTTGCCGTCCCGTTCGCAGACACCTCCATTGACGCAAGTACAAACTGAAAGATAATTAATCACATGAATTAAGTAATAACACATATACACGGTATCTATAGATGTTTAACCTGACTGTATTCATTTGTAACAATCATATTAAAGGTGCAAACTGTGTACAGTATCCCCCCCTTTTTTTTTACTCCTTTTATCGTGCGAAAATCAAAAGGGAAAAATTATAGGATTAATTTAATTTCCGAAGGACGCGGTTACAGTAAAAACATAACTAATGAAAAGCAGCCGTGGATAAACTACAGGTAACGATCACAACATTATTTTTTTAAAATGAACTTACATTCCAATAAGATTACATTGTAATATTAACATTATCAATATCTTCTAAGATATCTTTATTTCTGCTTCCCTGTAACTTGAATATGTATATTTTTTTTATGATAGCAATACTTTGCAATCTAAACATACAGTTTTTATATCTCAGTGTGCATTGCATTTATGTAATTTAACTTCACTATCGTCAAACATACTCCACATCATACGGTACGCATATTTCCGTAAGTGCACATCTGTATCGCCACTGAGGGAGTGGCTTCTAGAATGGACCAATGGGCTTCCAGCAATATTTCTACCAACCCCTTCCTCGGTGGCTATACTGATGTGCACTTGTAAATTATGAATACGGTACTTGTCTTCAGTAGCGGCCTTGGCTAGAAGGTTTACTTGAAATGTTTCCGCATTGACGAAATATAAAAAGTTACCCATCTGCGCATGTGCGAGAAACAAACTAAAAATCTTTTTGTTATCCGTGATTGCATTGTGTCAGTGCAGCAATTTTTCATTTAAAATACTTATTATGCTTACTAGAGTAAAGGTAATCTTCAATCAACGGAAAAAGAAGCTATAACTGATGTTTGAGGCATGATTAGTAGCAATTGCTGAACTGTAACCACCAGAAAGAGTCTGTAAAAAATTAATTTTCCGATATATTTCTATATAAATTTTAGTAAACTGCTAACAAAATTCTAATAGGAAAAATAATAAATAGAATTTTCCAGTGTGTTTTATATAGGTTGCTATTTTTAATAAATTGACGTAAGAAATAAATTCTGTCCAATTATGTTATTATTTTAAATAAATTGCTGACAAAATTGTATTACAGGATAAATAGAAACTTATATTAAATCCCTTCTATATATATACATATATCTATATCTATATATATATAGATATAGATATATATAAGAATTTTAACAGGAGTATTCCTTTTTAATTATTATTGTAATTATATAGAAATAAATACTAATATTAATAAACAATAAACAGAATATTATAGTAAATAAAAATTTGTATTAAATTCCTTCTGTATGTAAGAAATATAAATATATATGTAAGAAAAATAAAGAATATGTAAAAGATTAAATTACGGAAACTAAGTACCGTTTCATTCTAGCGCCGTCGCAGCGCTGTGGTAGGCGTCCCGCGCATGCGCACTAGTCTTTCTTGTTCACTGACTTTCAATTGTCGCCATTTTGGTTGCTCTATGTTGTGTTTTCAGTTTACTGTGCACATTCAAAATGTTTAAGACAATTAATTCTCCCGCTGACTGTGAGATTCGTGCCGTGATTAAATTTTTGAACGCGAGGAATGTTAAACGGGCCGAAATTTATCGTCAAGTGACAGAAGTTTACGGTGAATACGCGATAAGTGATGGAATGGTGAGAAAGTGGGTAAGAATGTTTAATGCAGGTCGAACAAATGTCCACGCCGAGGCTCGGAGTGGTCGGCCTTCTGTTGTCACCGATGATTTGGTAAGGAAAGTTGATGAAGCAATTCATGAGAACAGACGCTTCACAATGACAACTATTTCAGAGGCATTTCCACAAATTTCACGTACTGTTTTGTTCGAAATTGTGTCTGACCGCTTGAATTATCGCAAACTGTGTTCCCAATGGGTTCCAAAAATGCTCACTGATGTTCACAAAACAAAGCGACTTGGTAGTGCCCTGACATTTCTCAAGCGGTACAGTGATGAGGGAGAAAACGTTTTTAACCAAATTGTGACAGGTGATGAAACTTGGGTGTGTCATTTCCCACCAGAATCGAAACAACAATCGATGGAGTGGAGACACACTCATTCTCTGAAAAAACAAAAGTTCAAAGTGACAATGTCATCACAAAAAATGTGCACTGTCTTCTGGGATAGCAAAGGCGTTTTGCTTACTGAATTTCTTCCCAGAGGTGAAACCATTAATGCGGCACGATATTGTGAGACTTTAACAAAACTACGGCGTGCCATTCAAAACAAACGAAGAGGAATGCTCAGTAAAGGAATTGTGTTGCTCCATGACAATGCTCGGCCCCATACTGCTGGTGCCACTCAATCGTTAATTGAAATATAATATATGTTTCGCCATTCGAAGTGTATTATAGCTAAATCATTCCCACGTCTTCCATGTTATTAATCCTGGATTCAAGTGCTTACTTATTTGTTCGAATTTGGATAATAAAGCGAATTCTCACAACTGTCGACCATATTGGAAAACTTCAAAACCACTTTTGGCAACTTTTGTTTTCGAATGATAACAAGATGTATCGACTTCCTACAGTCGGAAATAAAAGCTTCTGTTGCAGGGTAAACTCGAACTTCTTTTACTGGGCTTTTACAGAGCTTTTAGAAGTATTCAAATTAAAATTCAGCTTACCATTTTCACACCATGTTCCAAATTTACCATCTGGACAAGTGGCACAGCTGTCACCTCCATCAGCATGGCATTGTTTACAGGCTTGGTATTTAGGACAAACATCACTTTCTTTCAATTTATTGCAGGGTTTGCAAGTTATTTTCCAGCGATGAGAATAGCTGCATCTGTAAAATGATATTTAAAAGCTGAGAATCATCGAACAATGCAAAACAACTATTCCAAACCTTTTGCTACTTTCAATGCACCCACAACCTCTCTACTAGACACCCATGATCTTGCGATGCACTTATCTGAATATTGAAGTTTTATGATAATTATATTAAGACTCTCTTATTTAATAAGAAGCTTGTTTACAAATAAACTGCATGGGATTGGGACTGTCACCGCCGTCGTATTCGACGTCGCGTCGGGCCGATTCGCCGTCGAGACATATTTTTTTTTCACATGCCTATATTATGCTTATGATACTTGTTTACTTATTGTATATCACTGAATGTATTAAGGGGGCTCATACACCTTAAACCCCTTATGATCTTCGAATATGTGACTGTTGCAAGAATTGAGATAACTTGCTTATTTTAAAAGTAATTACTTCCAACTTTTTATGGCTCACTACATAATATAGCTGCTTTCTGAAATCGTAATCAGAAAGTTTGTGTTGCCACAAATATTTTTGTAATTTAATCCGCTTTGTGACAAAAATTTTCGTCATGTTTCTACCTTGCTCGCACAGTTTAAAATTGTCTGTTGCATTGTTAAATTCCATAGTTTATATATAGCTTTTATAACATTTGGAAAATACTGTAAATCAAAACAAAACTGAGAATTTCATGTTAAATTTTTATTTTATTTGGAGTTGAGTTTATAAAATGTATTTTATTAAAAAATCTGTAATGTTTTCGTGCATAAAATATTTTAATATTAAAATATTTATCAGATTTTTGGTTCAGTTAGAAAATAGTGCCCATATAAAGAATTCCATCCAATTTCAAGTATGTACCATTAGCCATTTTAAAATATCATGCGCGCAAGGTGGAAAAATGACGAAACATTTTGTCACAAAGCGTATTAAATTACAAAAATATTTGTGGCAACACAAACTTTCTGGTTACTATTTTCCAAAATAGCTATATTATGTAGTCAGCTGTAAAAGGTTGGAGGTAATCACTTTTAAAATAAATAAAATATCTCAATTGTTGCAACAGTCACATAATTTGAAGCTCATAAGAGGTTTAAGGTGTATGAGCCCTTATGCTTAATTTTAAAATGCTTAAATTTTAAAAGAAAAAAGCTTTTGTTATTAAACACAGCTTCTAGAAACGTTAAAATATACTGCGTGATATTTAGTTAAATTCAAATCAGTAACTAAAAGCATTCAAAATTAAGGTAAAATATATTATAATTTGAAAATAATATGTAATAATAAAATAAAGCATAATATTAAAATTCAATATAATATAACGTATCATTCATAACGGTTCGGGTATCATATTTCGCCAAAAAGTCAGCTTCCCTGACCCCGGAGAAAGCATGGTTGTAACTGTCCGTCCCTTCATTGGAAAGGCGATTGGGCACACCTATTAGGTGCCTCCATAATAAAGAGACCACTACATCTGGCCTTGTAATAGGTTAATGGACTGAGTTACATTTGTAATTGTTCAGAATCTGCCATTGGGGAAAAAAATATTTCACCGAAAATATCCATTTTGACCGCTATCGAATGCAATGTTTATGCGTGACATCTGTGACGCAAAAATTATGTATTTGCGTGACGTAAGGACAGAATAAAGGACTCTTTTTCCCCAAATGAATTATAAAACGGATTTAAAATGGATTCAGAAGATATTTTTTCGTGACGTCTGTACCTATGTACATATGTAAGTATCTCGCATAACTCAAAAACGAGTAGCCTCAGAACGTTAAAATTTTATATATAGGACTACTATAACATGTAATTGTGCACTTCCCTTTTTGGTTGCAATCGGCTGCCCCAAAATTACTTAAATATATCCACTCTATTACACGGCTCAGTGAGCTTAGTTTTTTTTTATTCTATTGCTAGACCCAAGTGCATTATGGCATGCCATATGCAATAGGATTCTGTGCATTACGTTTCTTGAATAACATAAAACACATAAAATAAATATATGTTTCAGCACATTGGTAAGGAAACCTGATACAATTTATATTTTAAATTGATATTTTAAATTTCATGCAGATGTTATGCAACAATGCTGATAAGTACGAAAAAGACGCAATAAGGCTTATAAACGCGAAAGAGAATAATATAGACGCCTACAAAAAGTTAGAACATAAAAAAGTTGAACTATTAAGTATAAATATAAGCATTATGAGTAATATGTGTAATGCTAATGAGCAATTCTAATAGAGAATGCAATCTTAGTCATCGAGATTTACTACAGGTTAATGCACTTCAATGTAAACATTTTAAGAATACAATTAATGAAATGCAATATCCAGGGTACTTTTTGGAAAGTAATGCAAATCTGGAATGTTTTTAGTGGACAAATCTACGCAGTAAGAAAGGATGTTAAATTTGCAATTAAAAATTTGTGTAATTATGTAATATGCGATCTACCGCTTTTAGTTAGTTATTATTTATTAGATGGCAATACTAAAACGCTATTTTTAAATTCGAATTTGAGGTTAAATGGCAGCAAAACGAAGTGATTAAAATAACAACGAATTTTTGTTCTGCCATTTAAGACATCAATAGCTAACAAAAATCGGTAGATTACATACTACATTATTACTAAAGTTTCTTTAAAACCATTTATTAAAATTGATGTAATCTCTCTCTATTTCAGCTGTATTATTAAATAAGTTCACTCAGTAATTTCAAAAATGAAACTACACCGAAACTTCTCATGGCGACCACCAATGAAAGAGATCAGAAAATAGGAAATTATTATGGTACATACTCTAATTATATTACAGTACTGAACATCGCTAATAAGCATGCAGTATAAGGTAACTGCATTTCATAAGACGAATATTATATTATTATTATTATTATTATAAGGGCAGAGCCCTGATCCTCCTAGCCGGCACAAGCCGGCCGTATAATCAAAAAATAGGATTGGCCAGACAGAAAAATATATATATATATTTTTCTGTCTGGCAAATCCTATTTATATATATATATATATATATATATATATATATATAAGGGGGGACATATAAAGTCCAAAATAAATCTGAATCTCAGTGCTGAATTCCAACTCTATCTTTGTTCGTATTTATAATCTTCATTATTGTTTCTGAAAAATCTTTCAAATTTAAATAGTTCCTTTTAAAATCTTCCTTAAAACTCTTCCTATATTTCTCTCTTGCACTCCGGGTAAGCGTACACTCACCGATGAAGTGCCTGGCGTCCCCAGACCTATCACAAATTAAGCATTTATCATTATTCTGTAGATCGAACCGATTCAAATAAGCCGGGAACGCCCATGACTAGTTAGTACCTGATTTATATCAACATTAATTTAAAATATTCATCTTCTTGTTTAACTTTATATTTTTCATCAACTCTTTTTTTCTTATTAGACGACTCCCAGCAAAAATTCCATTCTGTATAAATCCAGTTTTCCATTTCAGCAATGGTCTTTTTTCTTGAATCTTCGATATCAAAATTATCGTTCCCATCCCCAAGTGCCGCCATTTTAGCAAGGGTGTCCGCTCTTTCATTTCTGACAAGTCCACTGTGTGCTTTCACCAGTGTCATTTAACAATATGTTTTCTTTCAGCTTTTTTAAAGAAGCCTTTTATTTCACTTATCAGTCGATTTTTATAATCTGGTTGGGCGAATGCCTGAAACGCAGGTAGGGTATCGGTATAAATATTTATAAAACATCGAACTGTTAATTTTTTATTAATCTAGTTCAAAGCCTTTGTCAGTGCGTATAGTTCTGCTTGATAAACCGAATTCATTGGTTTATTCTCACGTTGTCTATTTCTACTCCATGAAAATAAATGACCACACCGCTACCCGCTCCGCCATCCATTCCAGAACCATCTGATCAAAACGTGTATTTCGCCACCAGAAGGAAACTCAAAATCATAAAATAATCCAAATCGTGTCATTGGGTGAATAATATCCTCATTCTCATTCTCTTGTTGAAAGGCCTTACTTGTGAGTACTTTATGTCCAATTTCAGTATCTATAATAATTTTATTAGCTAATAGACACTTTTTAATATTATCTGCAACCGCGGATGGTCACCTTAGAAATGTTTTCTGGTCGGGAATAGTAGATGGGAAACGAGAATAGACAGTAAAGCATGTTTAAACTTAAAATAACTGTTAGAAACTTAAAGTAACCTCTACAACATCTTGGAGGCATAGGCTTCTGCAGATGATGACGAGGTTCAAGATGAAGACCTAACGTAACTGAGAAAACAACCCAAAGAATTATATCCAGATGGGGTTGAAGTACTGATGAAACGACGGCACAAGTGTATAAACAATTATGAAGACTATGCTGGGGAACAAAAAATAGTTTTCAGGTGAGTATCTAGCTACGGTTATTTTATAACTGCCTTTTGCGGTTTACTTAATGATTTTCCTTCATATAAAGTCATAAACAATGAAAGGGTGTTTTGATTGAATCGCTGTCCTTTGTCTGACTGCAGAAGTTTAAGTTCCCTCAGATTAATTTCGTAAAAGGAACTGAAGCTCTTGAATCAGACATGACCACACATATCGACGACTTGCACAAGTCGTTTGGCATCGAAACCAGCAACGATTTCTAGAATTCCCTTCTCTCACCGTACGCTTCCCCATTTATTTATCATTTTCTCTTTGGTGATAAATAACTATGCTAAGTTGCAGTAAGGTTTGCTTATGACCCTAGATTGAATTATTTATTTTAAACAGTAACGAGCTTTAAGTAAAGCATTACTTATGGCTAAACTCTTATTATGAAGATTTTTTACTTTTCCATTAGTTCCTTGTAAAATATCACTTCCGGTTTATCATATACAATTAAAGTATACTATGCTGTTCTCAGTCATATACGAGTTTTAAATAGAAGATTTGGGAAGTTTTACATTACTTCACAATATACAGATTTTACGAAAATCTGTTTTGGCAAAGTATCACGTCCCGTTTATCAATTTTTTCCCAAATCTAAAATGTTTGTTCTTATTGACATAAAAGTTTTACCAAAACTAAAACTAAAACCACTATAACCGAAAAGTTTTGGATTATATTTTAATACGGTTTTTCATTAAAATCTCTTATGAGTTTCAGGTAAAGTACCACTTTCGCTTGTGTACTAAAAACTGTGATGGGTTTTAATATAAAGTACCACTTCTAGTTCAGACACACATACACATACTCAGACGTAGACAGATACACAGACATCATTGTCAAAATAGCCAAAACCTGTTATGGGAAGGGTAATAGTATTTGCCTACGTGTTCCGTCATTTAGACACTACGCGGACTAGATCCAGCTGAGAAGCCCCTATATTTGACAAGGGGTGGAACGCCAGTCATTGTTCCCCCAAAGGATTATTGTTCACCTTTCGCTACTCCCCGGGGACCCAGCACAAGATGGCAGACTTTGAAAATTCACATAAACAATGGTATCTCTCGGGCGCGCGGGGTCACCATTCCTGTTCCAAATTTCACAGCGGCGGGGAACATGCACGCCTGGAGATCTGACTGGTCGTTTAAATGCTCTTGCCAGTATTACGCGGGCTCAGACCCTTATCCCCATGGGCCAACCACACCAAACGGAATACAGAGTTCTTACCTCTCTCTCACCAAAAGCCACCCCCCTCAGGTGGTCCAACCGCCTGGCGAAGTACACAGCTCTTACCCCTCTCCTCGCCAGAAAGCCATCCCCCTCAGGTGGTCCAACCGCCTGGCGAAGTACACAGTTCTTACCTCTCCCCTCACTAGAAAGCCACCCGCCTCAGGTGGGCCAACCGCCTGGCGAAATACAGAGTTCTTACCTCTCTCCTCACCAGAAAGCCACCCCTCTCAGGTGAGCCAACCGCCTGGCGAAGTGCAGATTTCTTACCCCCCTCAAGTGGGCCAACCGCCTGGCGGAGTACAAAGTTCTTACCTCTCTCCTCACCAGAAAGCCACCCTCATCAGGTGGGCCACCGCGTGGCGGAGTACAGAGTTCTTACCTCTCTCTTCACAGGACAAATCCCCCCCCCTCAGTCCAACCGTATAAAACGATCTTCCTTTGGGGTTCTAGAACCACCAGGATCGTAATTTTATACCCCCGTGGCCTAGACTACCTAGGTACAGATCCTAGAAAATAGCTTCACAGAATTCTTCGCGTCGACTCCCGGGGAGGGGAAAGTGGGGAGGGTAGTTCGAGCTTATTCGTGCTTACTGAAAACATTACCTCTCTTACCTATGTATATAGGTTGGCATAAGGTAGAATTATGTTCTTAGTGTTCGCCATGAACAGGCTCTTTAATCACAGCCAGATACACACCGAAAATTCTTAAGCAATCTCATCTGAATATATTTCACACTTTTGGTACAAAATCTTTTAACAAATTATCTACTGAAAAATTCATTACGAGCATTATTTCTTAGGACAAATCTCTTCTGAGTGTTTTAGAAATATTTTTTCATTATACCGGTATTTAATAGAACATTCGATGGAAACTGTCCTTTAAGCAATTAGCAATAATATTAAGATTATCGCTAAATCTTTGAAGAAACATTAGCTTACGTAATTAATAATTTATTATCCATTAATTATGTAAGAATTACTAGGAGCTCAGAGCCTTGCATTCTCGACAAATCTCTCTGGATATGATATTACTTACACTGGAACGGCGAGAGTAACAACTGCCCCTCTGGTGCTGCATGGACATGTGATGTTTTCACTGGGAGGGCATTTATCTTTATTTGTACGTAATTTTGACAAGTCGATACCAACGCCGACAAATCCATCCTTCAAAATAAGGTGGCATTCACAGATGGTCAAAGATGCCAGGAAGACATAACCTGCACAACACAAAGAAAGTTGTAAAATTGGGTCTTAGATACTTGCATTACACGTGATCATAAAATGTCTGTTTTATAGTTAAGCACAAAAGTGCCATTTTTTAAAACTCTATTGGACAATAAAATAATGGCGCGATTTCGAATAAAATAAATAATAATAATAAATGGTGCGATTTCGAATGGGTTGAGGTTTATGGCTGTATGCTTTCTTGTGGCAAACATAGAGCTTTATTTCGGTGATTGTAATGAATGTGAGTTTAGTGTAGCCAGAAGACTTTTTTAAAAAATTTAATTTTGAAGTATTGTGTTCATTTCTAAAAGTTGTACTGTTTAATACTTGCAGGAGGTTAAGCTGTTGTTGATGGGAAAACGTTGGATTTCAGATGACGTGTAGTTTATAATTTATGAATGTTTTCATTTAATTTTATTTAGTTAATATTTTTCAGGTCAGTTAATTATTTTTTGTTTTGTTTTTTCTTGCATGTGTCAACCGAGAGATGTGGAATGTTTAAAGTGTTGAACGAAAGTGGTTTAGTGTGCATCCATTCAGAAGGATAAAAAATAATTATATTTCTGGAGGATGTTAAATTAGTTTGTCCAGGATATTGAAAAGCAGCACTGAAACTTAAAATTATAAGTTCTCCGACTGAGAAGGAATAGAACATCTTATGCCGATTGAAGTTATTTCAAATGATTGCGATATTTTTGAAGATTTTGATGATTTTATTTGGGGGTCTTTGTGTTAACTTGGAAATAAAGATTTTTGTGAACATATTAGTAAGTTTCAAGAATTTTTTTTTTTAATTACGTATCACGTATTTTGTAGACGTAAAATTTTTGGTTGCGAATAAAGAGACATTTGGTATGTATTATTTTTGTATTTTTGTAGTAATTTATATTCGCATTTTTGTAATTTTTAGTTTCATGTTGGGGACTTGAACATTTTATAGTTTATTTTACATTTATGTTTTAGTTTGCAGTAATTTGTGCTTGTGTTTTATTTAGCTTCATTTTTGTTTGGCGATGTTAGATTTTACATCGCCTTTTCTTTTTGCAAATGGCAACTGCGAAATGAAACAGCGATGTGAAGACATTGCAAAGGAAAAGTGTTTGGCGCCAACTTACCCCGCTTATGGTAGGTTAAGCATTACTTTTGTATAAAGTGTAAAATAAGTGAAATATCTCTGAAATAATGCTCTTTTCCTTAGCGCCGTACAGGATTAGCGCCAGAGCCAGCGCAACCGGTGGGACGCACCAGGAGGAAAAAATTCGGGACGGCACATTTCTCAGAATTTTGGAAAGCACATAGCAGCAACATTTACAGATGAAAAATTTTTAGAATTTAGGCGCTGCAGAATTCAAGGGTGATAACATTTTTTTAATTTAGGGATGCACTGGCCATCAAAATTTAGGACCCGCAGAGATTGCACCGGGCGGCAAAATACCTAACACCGGCCCTGATACTGTACAGTGTTAGCCAGAAACTCTTTACAGTATCATGACAGTAAAGAGTGAAGCTTGTGCAATCCAAAAAAGACAGAAAAAGTAACCAAAATCTTGTGAAGGAGTAAAGTTTTCCTTCTATGCATTCATGCACTTTCGTGTTTCTATGCATTCATGTAATTTTAGATATGCACTTCGATTTTCACTATCACTAAAACTTTTATCAAAATATAGTCAGAACGGAACACCGTCCGGTGTTATAACTGAAATTTGTAGCAAGACAAAAAGTAGTTTATAATTATATACATACAAATATATGTATTTTCCCGGTATAACTCGAAGAAAAATTTGATAAATAAAAGAAAGGGATGGGTTATAATTATTTAAACTCAAGTTTCGCCCCACCCTGAAATATTTTGGAACTTTTTTATTTTGGTACTTACGCATTATCCCGTCGACCGCAAAACTGTAGCCAGGCAGTACGATTTAGGGCCAATTATGTATATGTGGGACGTACCAACACATTTATATATCTGCGCTTTAGCTTGATGTAACTCCGAATGATTCTCGATAAGCCACCTCTTGTTTAATGGACAAAAATGTAATTAACTATTATTTCTGTACTTTTTTCCGCATTTCGAAAAAAGTAATTAAAATTTGGAATCTGCCTTTTACAGAGCAGCATGCAGTTACTGTCACAGTTATGCAATCTTAACATCAAAAAAGGTGTGTATTAATGAACACCATGTGGTCAGTTGAATATGTCCGACAAAATAAGAATATATTGGAACATTTAACCTGGGGAAAATTTGTACTCGTGGCTTTCTAAAAGGATTTCCCATGAAATCGGAAGGCCTAACAAAATAGTAGAAATCGACGGAAGCCTTCTGACAAAGCTCAGAAATGAAGCAGGTTGAATAATACTTATATATATATATATATATATATGTGATGTATCAGCTTTAGTCGTAGCTTAAATAATCAGACGATAGTTTTAAAAAACAGGATCCATTTATTATTATTCAGGAGAAATAGCAGTTACAAAAATCAGATATCTGGAGTAAATAAAAAGAATTACTAATAACTTTTTGTATGTAGTTTACTGCATCGTGACATTTAAGAAAAAGCCCCGATATTCCTTTTGCGAGTCTTTTTATAGCCTCTGGAAAAGCGGAGCTTCCAAGAAATGACGTCAGCCTCGTCAGCCAATCCAGTTCGCTTTAAATATCTCGAGAACATTCTATAACTGTACGTGTAGAAAAGGCGGGAAAAACAACTTGACTACGGGGCTGTGGATTTAATTCCACGTACTTTCAAGTAAGAGAACATCGCCATTAAAAATGAAAAGAACATACAGTTAGAATTTTAAGTGTATTCTTACAATGGAATTTTATTATTACACATATATATATACTTATTTGTTATTAAATAAATAGGTATCCGTTTCTTTAGAATTCTGCAGGAATGATTGGCGCAGTTCTGTTAGTATCTCCGCCCACTTCCATGGTTCGATGGCAGTTAGCTTTACTGGTCGACGGTGTAGTATGTAAGTATACCTTTATTTTTATTATATTATAAGTTAACCCTTAGTGCTCCGTTGGCTCCGCTACGGAGCCGCCCGTCATTTGTTTCGTAACTCCGTAGGCTCCGCTGCAGAGCCCAATGTTTTTAGCATGATTAGGCTTAAGATGTTACGGAATCGTCGGCTTGGCAATTGTTATCTGTAGTTAAAACGTGCTCAGTCTCGCTACTGTTACGATGGAAACATTATTTGACCCATTTTATGGTTAGCAACATGGAGAAAAATAATTATTGTGAAGAGAATATAGAGTTGAGTGATAGTGAAGATGTGTTTGATTTTTCGTTGTTAGAAGATATTGTGGAAGACAATGTTGATTGTAATTCTGACACTTCAAGTAGTGGTTCCGAAATTATATTACCAAGGAGACGACGAATGGTAGTTATTGAAAGTGAAAGCGAAGAGTCACTGGAAGGCTTAGATGAATGGCGCGATGTTACAGAAGAATTAGATATTCCGGATAGAATACATTTTAATATATCGGCAAAGGTCACTGGACTGCAAATTCCTACGAATATTGTACAGCCGTCACAATATTTCAAATTATTTTTCGCAAACGAACTGGTAAATGAAATTATAAAAGAAACCAACAATTATGCAGAAAATGTGCTAAAGAATAAAGAAATATCTAGTAATTCTATTTGGAAAACGTGGCGTGCGGTGAAAGAGGATGAGTTTTGGGCTTTTACTGGAGTTATTATCAATATGGGTAAGATACCCCTGGCGAATATGCAGGATTATTGGTCAGTTAAGGAGAATAGTCACATCCCTTTCTTTAGTAAAATATTTACAAGAAAGAGATTTAAGCAGATATTCTGGATGCTGCATTCCTCTGCGAAAATGTGCCGGAGTTGCTGGTAGGCAGTGGTACAAAAACGTGTGGAGCCCTAAGGGTTAATTATTTAGTGGTTAATTCAGCGTATTAAAATTGTTTCAAATACATATTTGTAAGTAAGTATGTAAGCTTAAGTATGTTTGAATTATAAGAATAATCAATAGAAATTTCTTGCAGATACCGCAAATTAGATTTCCGTCAAAAAATAGTTGTTAATTTAAATATTTTCCGTTGAATCATTGTTATTACTGTATATGTATGTTTCGATAAATATTTAGAAAATAAAATTTTTAATTTAAAAAAAAAATATTTTGTTAAAAGAAAACTTTATATTTGTTCAAAAATATTTAGGTCCGTTAGGTAATTTCAAATCATGCATTCGGCCTGCATGCAGTTTGAGTTTGAGACAACTATTCCATGCAAAATAAATAAATAATTTAAGAATTTTTAATTTTAACAGGACAAAAAAAATTTAAGAATATTTACATATTCTTCATATATTACGTAATATAAACTTTGGAATTAATAATTTATAAAATATGTTTGTATGTATTACATTGTTATGTAAAATTTAAATGCTCAAAATGTAATATTATTTCTAGCATTTAATGTTTAGCAATTTGTAAAAGGCAACATTTAACATTTAGTATTTAGTAACTTGTGAATGGCAACGTGTTTGGATACGTATTAAAAATATAACTGTTAGCATTGCAGTGCTCTGTAAGATATAATATTCTAAGTTTATAATAAATATTTTAAACAGTTAAAAATGCACCCTCTTTATTTTATATTTAAACAATCAGTTACTTAACTTCCTAAATAATTGATATTACTACCTTTAGGATTTTTAATTTAATTTAATTTAATTAATATTAATATTTACAAAAAAAATTTTTACTATAACAAAGATAGCAGCTTGACACTCAACTTTACCTACATAAGCTCCATCTATATAATTTGAAGAACACACTTACTTCTCTTTCACAACACTTTTGCAGACCCCAACACTCATATAGTAGGTAAGTTAGAATTAAAACTTACTATTTACTTGCTTTAAGTATTTTTTTTAAATTTTTTTATGTAGTATCTAAGTATTTTCTAAATATGAAATTATATTTTTAAATATATATATATTTTAAAAATTTTAAAATTTTAAAAATTGTGAATTAGTTCTTTTTATTTCTTTTGTTTTTTTATTTCTTATTGGTTTATATGGATTATGTATAGTTCTTTTATAGTTTCTTTTTATTGATATGCATATTCGTGTAGGGGAAGTTTCTGTAGACAAGGATTTCTAAAATACATTGGTTTCTAGATTTTTTTATTATTTTATAAAAAATTAATTTTTAAAAAAATTTAATTTTTTAAGAAAAAGTTTAATTCTTGACTTTACTTGCTTGTTTCTCAAAAGACTTAATTAGTATTTTCCTTTTTGAACTTTAATTCTTAAATGTTAATACTTAAATGTTAATTTCTAAAGGTACCACTTTATTGGAATTACTTTTGGTTTTGACTTTTACACTTGCCTGCATGAATGACGAAACACGAATTGAATGATTGGAGAGTTAGGTTTGGAGGCAACTTCCCCTTGATAAGTCTGTCTACTGCCTACTCTACGATCATTCACAAATGCATTTTTTAAAAAAATTGTTTAATTTTAATTTATTAAATTAGTAGATTTATTTTCATGGATAGATTTTGCACTTGATTTGCTTATGCTTCTGAATTTAAATGATATTGTAGATTAGTTCGAGAATTAAATCTTTTACATATTTGCATATTTTTAAATTATTTTGGCTTTTTTCCTTTTTTTAGAATTTAAATTTGCTTTTTCACTTTTTTACTTTTATACGTATTTGTTAAGAATTTAAATTTGTTTAAATTTAAATTTCATTCCTTACAGCAATGGCGCAAAGAATATTTAATTAAATATGTATTTAAATTTAATTTTTTAATTAAACTCAATTTATTCTTATGAAACTCTTTATTTTATATTATTTACAATAGAAACAAAACCAGTTAAATCAATTTGCGTCACAAACATTTAACGTAAATCATCAAAATATTTCTTAAAATTATATTAAGAAGTTGAACAAAGCAACAAATAAATTTTTAACAATCGGAAAGAGACCAGATTGCACTTGAAATACAATATTTGGAAATTTTCATTCAAAGTGTTAAAAAGCATAAATTGTGGAAAAATAAATAATTCTTAGGATATGTTTTGCACATGAAATTTTCATTGAGAATGAGCGCATGCATGTGTCCATTATATGCATACGGGAAGTATTTTTCAACTTGGATCAACTGAAATCTGAAAATAGCATTTAATTATGCAATGTTTATCTCAGTATTCATAGGGCACCTCTAGGGATCTGAGGAAATGTCTCAATGTAATAAAAAAAGGGAACTTACCAAAGGAAATGGCGAAACTAAGGTTAACCATTGCTTAAGCCTCATAAAAATTGCATGCTTTTGGAACGGTAAACTTTAACTTCCTCCTATCAGTGGCACTTCCCGGATATTGGCAGCACACAGACAAAAAAGGAATAAATAAAATAAATTTTCGTTTCTTACTAACAAGCGCCAGATAGCTATGTAGAAACATGCTTCAGAGAGATAATTTCAATCAAAATAAACGTCAAAAATTCAATTATTTTTATTTGCATTAGTTTCTGAAAACAGTTATATACTAATTTCTCTACTGTAAAAACGATTGTGACATAATTGATTTACTAATCTCTGTTAATTACAAAGGACACATGCCTAGCAGCTTCAACCTAAATTCATTCATAAGCATTTTTTTAAATAAAGTATTTAGTTTTTTTTTTAATTTAATTTGCTTATATATTTAATACTAATTAAAAAGAAATCAGGAAGTGGAACACTTAATTTCAGTTTTCATGTAAATGAAATTAGAATTATAGAAATCTACAAATATTATCAAATTTCTTTTTATTATTCTGGATTTACAAGATTAAATGAATGTACACAGCGTAAAAAAGTTTTTGTAGATACACTGGTTATCATAAATTAAGGGATTATTAGGGATTATTCAATTACGGCAAAGCACACGAGGGCTATGTGCCTATAGGGAGGGATGCCTTCATGGAGGACTTTCTAAGGGAAACTGGCTCGTATACACGTTACACATGGGGAAAACCACGAAAACCCCCATGCAGCCAGCCCGTTCGCGGGATTCGAACCTCGGACCGAACTACCATTGTTCAGCGTCTTTACCGCTCGGCCGCTGGTGAGCTCAAAAATTAAGGAAAAATCACAAAAATCACGATTACTGAAAGAGTTACACATGTAGAATTTTATGAAACTTACCCACAATATACTACACATATTAAGGTACAAAATAATATAAAATGAAATTACCAGACAATTGGGGTAGTATAGAAATTAGCACATGTATAAAATGAACAAATCGAAGGTGTCAGTTTGCTATAGGAAAAGTACCTTCAATAGGGAATATGGTCGCCTCTACAGCAATACAGCACATACAGCGATGCGTGATGCTTTCAATTATGCGGTCTATCAGTTCCATAGGAAGCGAGAGCCATTACTATTGCAAAGCTGTTGCAAGCGCGGCAAGGGTCTGAGGGGGCAGACTGAGAGCAGCTAGACGTCTCTCTAAATCATCCCAAACGTGCTCGATAGGATTCAAGTCCGGGGATTGAGCTGGCCACTCCATGCACATAATTGTTTCCTGTTCAAGATAATCATCTATGATGCGAGCCCTGTGTGGTCTTGAGTTATCGTCCTGTAACAGGAAAGCATCACCTATTGTCCTGGCACATGGGTGCACATAAGCATCAAGGATGTCATCTCTATAAACCGGAGCATTCACGGTTTCCGTTGGAAAGACATGGAGGTCTGTGCGTCCACCCAAAGAGATGCCACCCCAAACACAGACACTGCCTCTTCCGTATGCATATTTTTAACGGATGTTTGACGGATGATAACGGGTTCCAGGTTTCTCCACATCAAATAATTTCCTAGAGGGCGAATCTGTGGTTCGAAATCGCCTCCAAAGTCTATGAACAACTGAAGGACTCACATTTAGCCATCTGGCAACTTCTGTTTGACTTCTAGTCTCCCAATGGCTGCCTCTAGTCTCCCAATGGCTGCCTCTAGTCTCCCAATGGCTCTCCATCGTAGTTCTGCGGGCAAATGATTCCTGGAGGTGATCGTTACGAATTGGCTATCTCAGATTTCTGATGTCACTATCACAGTGAAATATGTGGGCTTGCTCTCAAACATGGACTTTTATGCTCCTCGCAGATGACGTATTCCGAGTGCAGCGCCACTAATTTGCATATTGCAGTTTTACTGAGCTACTCTTACTTGGCAACATATTCAAATTTTACACGGTTTGGCTTATTTTTAAGGGAGTTATCGCTATTTTTGTGATTTTTCCTTAATTTATGATAACCATTGTATTATATGACATCTTTTTTCCAATGACGGGCACTTGCCGGCATCGGCCACTCCCAAGGCCAGATGTGCTGGTCTCTTTATTATGGAGGCACCTGATAGGTGGGCCATCTTTGTCTCCTATGAAAGGACAGACCATTAAATCCATGCCTTCTCCGGGATTCGAAGTGGGCCCTTCGGTATCGCGGTCAGGCTCCATTACAAACTATACCGTCTGGGCGGCTACGTGAGATCCTTGTACGGCCTATTAAATTGTACGCATTTTTTGCTGCACTCCATTTAAACCTATTTTCTCGGATTTCATTAAAGATATATTTCTTCTTCATTCAATTCAGTAATCACTTCGCGGCAAGGGGAGAAATTACATAAAAACTCAAAGCATCTTCATTAAAAATTGTAACATACAGAAAAACCTAAAACACCAAGTACTATTAAAAACAGTTTAAAAAAAATTTTTACAATTAAAATTAGAGTTTGTGTGCAAAAACGAGTAATTCGGCCAACAGGCAGGAAGACACAATTTTCAATGCATTGAATTGAAAGTTTAAGGGGGAGGCGTTTTGGATGGGTTTATAAATGAGTCCATTGTCGTGTAACAATAATGTATTACGATGGTTAAGTTACACATGGATGTTATAAGGTATTTCTCCCGCCTTTCTAGCGTGCCTTCGTGGTGCAGTGGTTCTGCACGCTGGGCCAGTATTCCAGGGGTCCGAGATTCGATTCCCGGCGAAAGCGTTTGCTAATTTTTCATCTCTCTGGCTTCGAAAAAATTTCCTAATGTCTCTACAATGTAACATATACTTTTAAGAGTTTACAGAGTAGGGGTCTGATACAACCTAACAGGTTTATTACCTGGTCTTTACTGGTGATAAACCTGTTAGGCCGATAAACACTCGGCTGTGGAAATGAAAGTTTTTCTCTGGCTACTAACCAGAGGGCACCCTAGTTGCTAGATTGCGCCCCATATTAACAACAGGAGCAGTTACAAACTCCCCCTCTGGCTCCGCCGATGTCCCGGCAAGGAGACATAATTGGAAGATTTGGGATCTCTTGCAAACTTTAGTTTCCTGTGCAAGAGTACCTCTTCTCGTTTTTCCTTTGTAACTGTTGTGAATCGTTTAAAATAAGGTTGATTTCCGGAACAAAGTTATTGTTTTCGACCAGAGCTATGAAATCGTGTCGTCGACAGTTCTCAGCTCTTTCCCAAACATTAGAAATGCTGGTGTATGGCCTGTGATGTCGCAGACGCTCGTATTCATAGCGAAACGAACAACTGGGAGTTTCGAATACCGGTTGTTATGACGCATATCCTACAAGGATTGAAAGATTATGTTTTAGGTTTCTGTTTTTCCGTTCCACAAGATTTGATTGAGGGAAGTAAACTGGTATCAAGTTCTGATTGATATTTAATGTGCAGCAAACATGTTGTAAGACGGCACTAATAAACTAGGTTCCGTTATCGCTGATGCTTCTTCCTGGTATACATGAATACTTCTTCAGTGAGGTTTATGGCGCAGTCGGCGTTGTTGGTTGACCAGGAGGAAATAATTCAGTCTTCGAAAATGAAGATCCGTTGTTCTCCAGTGTCAGTATGTAGCAATGGTCCAAACAAGAATAACAGTCCAGCTGGCTTTTGGTTGGTAGACTTTAGTGGTTGCATTCAGGAGAACTTTTCACATAATCGGATATATACTTTTTCACACCAATACAATAGTTCTTTGGAATGTTCCTTCTTTTCCATAATCTCCAGCCATCCAGTCATCACGGTGCTTTCGCATGACTGATTCACGCTCGGCTGTGGGAATGACTAACTGGGCTTCTTCCAAATCAGAGGCAAGGATATATAGGTGGAGAACACCTACATCCATTAAGAATCTCCGTTCAGTCCAGTTGGCATATTTTTCCGTTCTCTGAGTGGATTCGAAACTTTCGATAATATTTTCTGTCGGGCACGCTGAATGAATAGAACTTCAAAAAGAGTGCTGAAACGAGTATTGCAGGGAAGCGCGTAAAAGAATAAGAGATTTTGCCTAATTAAAAAAACACTAGATTTTGAATACCGTATCAGATTTAGCATTACCCATGATGTGCCACGGGAAGATGTGCTACTCTACACACCCCCTAAAAAAGATCTTCTTGGTTATATGACGATTACATGCGTATAAATGAAAAAAGTAACTTAATTTTATGATAGTTACATCATTTACATTTCATATTTACACTTTCGTCTATTTCTTTTCATGATGGTGCTTTTAGAAGAAAGTGACACAACCTTTGAAAAAGCACAACCCAATATTGCATATTTTGCACATGTACCGGGATCCATATCCTATTCACTATCTGAAGGCAATTCGTGTAGCACTTTAGTGCTTCAGAAATGGTCAGCCCTCTCCGATCCATTTGGAAAATAATTAAAAATCCGAAAAAATAAACTAATATTATATCTGCAATTAAAAAAATTGTAAACTATAAAATAAAATTGAATAAAAGTTTACAACTCATAACTATCAAAACGTAGCGCTAACAAAACTTCTTTGAACGAAAGCGAAAGCATAAAGGAGAACTGCTGTAGTGAAAAACCAAACAACTAACTGACAAAATTACCCCTGACCTTCAGAAAAGTACTCTAACAATTTCTTAGTTGATAAACCAAACCTCTCCCCCCCCTCCAAAAAAAAAGAGAGAGAGAAAAGAAAGAGTGAGGAAAACAGGAAATGAAACACAGATGTGGACCCACATTTCTACTGTCAATGAGCTGACTGGAGAGCTGCAGAGAAACAAAGATACAGTTGTTGGTCTGGTCCTAGTGTCTCAGTGATCCCACTCTGGCACACCTGATGTTCGCCATTGGATTTCAGGCAAGATTTCAAGGTAAAAATTTAAAATAATATAGAATAAGGAGATTAGCATACAGCCAAGAAAATAACATAGAAATTTCTTTTCAAACAATTCCTTTTATACCCTAAAAAAATCTGAAAGATTTCTTTGAAAAATGAGGATCTTTAAAAACTAAACATGGCTAAAACATAGGGGCGTAACATATCCACATATTTCTGTTGCTGCCATCTAGTATAAATAAAGAAGGTTCAGAGTAACCTATAAATCCTTCTTCATTCAATTTTTCTGTGCGTAGAAGATGGAAATTTTTAGGTGTGCCCAAAACGGGCACACCGTCCCGCAAAGGGTTAATTCGTACATGAAAGTAAAAATTATACTGAATGTAACATTTTATGTATATAAATTTAATGTATTACGTAAGCTTATTTAATACAACGTGCAGCAGCAATATTTTCCGAATTTCAAACATAAATAATGAAGCAATCTTAGGTATTATTCAAAATTTTATTTCACTATTTAAAAGAACAATATTTATCATTTTGTTTTTCTCATTCACCTTCACTTCGTTTTGAAATGATATCGTCCAAATGCATACCTTCACTCTCTATGTATTTCTGAAGTCACATCAAGAAGTTCGTCATTACCTTCCTAATCATGCCTTGCGGTATTGCCGCAGTTTCTTAGCGGATAGCAGCTTTTAGTTCCTCTGTTGGTCGTGGCTTATTCTTGTAGACGTATGATTTCAGATGCCCTCAGAGAAAGTAGAGGCAAAATGAAAGATCGGGGGAACAAGTTAGCCATGAAATACCACCTCGTAGGGAGATTAGACGCTCCGGAAACATTTCTTTTCATCAGTCCATCCATATTCTGGCTGTGTAGGGCTGAAGCACCATTTTGTGGGAACCACACAATGAGCCAATTCCTATACGCACACCGTTTTAGGAAGTTACGTAACATATCCACATAAAGAGCAGACGTTACTGTAACTCATTTGCTGTTCTCTTCAAAACGTATGGGCCTTGTGACTCCAAAATCTGCAACAGCACACCAAACAGTAGATATTTCATTAGGAATGTGTCATTCAGGGGCGTAGCTAGAGGGGGGCAAGGGGGGCATCTGTACCCGGGCGCAGAATCCAAGGAGCGCCAAACTGATGTTACGACATTTTAGAATTAAATGTTTTCCATCCTTGGCAAGCAGTAGGGGACGCGAAATCTTCAGTTGTCCCTGGGCGCTGAAAACCCTAGCTACGACTCTGGTGTCATTCATGGATTTGTCTTGGAGTATTCGGAGTAGCGAGAGTTCTGTTTGTTCACACAACCTAACAAATGAAAGTGAGCTTATTCGCTTGAGAGAAGAATAACGTCATGTGGAACATTTTGCAGAATAGCCTCAGAAAATGCACCGCGGTTAGTCCAGTTACGGTCATTAACACGTTGAGCGCCATGTCAGCCATCTGTGGCTGACACTAGACTTTCCGTTTAGGCCGCGTCAGCCATCTGTGGCTAACACTAGACTTTCCGTTTAGGCCGCGTCAACCATCTGTGGCTGACACTAGACTTTCCGTTTAGACCGCGTCAACCATCTGTGGCTAACACTAGACTTTCCGTTTAGGCCGCGTCAACCATCTGTGGCTGACACTAGACTTTCCGTTTAGGCCGCGTCGACCGCTGCTGGCTGACAGTGTGTAACATGATATATAACTATACAGTTTACCCTGTTTTATGAAATTACAGAAAAATTATTTAAAATTTACTTAATTTTGATTCATTACGGGACTAATGGATGTCATTGAAACACAGTAAGCATAAAAACGGTTCTCCATTACAGCTATTACAAATTGTGACAACTGTCTTAGTCTTTTTTCTGGCCATTACTCTGCCAGGTTCAGTTGCATTTTTATTATAACATAATTTACAATATTTCCGTACTTCAGAGGCTTTTACGGGTTTTCTTTGGAGTTTATGCTGTCGTTTTTTAGATATTTTTGCATTTCTGTTTGATGGAATATCTTCTTTTTCACAACTTGTAAGGGATAGCGCTTATTCTTTCCGGACTTCAGTAATGCTAATTTTCTGCTTCGTAATATCTTTCTATAGAATGTAACTATTTACAAAACAGACTTTGCGCGTAACGTGTTGAATGAATGCCTATAGGAATGACGTTCCAAACGTAAACTATCTTCTACTGCGATAAGAATCGCTGGCCCTACAATACCAGCGCTTTTAAGCGGCGCGCGTGGCCTGAACGGAATTGCCTAAGAAATATGCTTGGCTCTCAACGTGTATCATCATTTTGTAAGGATGGAACTTCAGGTCTTAGCGTAAAGTTCTTATGCACCAATCAGAAATCCCCGAAGCAGTAGGATGAACGTTGCGGATATCGGAGAACAGCCTGTCTCACTGCTTCGACTTGCTGTCGTGTCCCTACGCTACATGATCTGTCAGGAGGTTTACGCTTTAAGGCCAAGTTCTCTTATCAGGAACTTTGATATTCCGATCCTACCGAAAGTGTCTACGAAATAATCGCTCTGAAGAGAAGAAAGTGTCGACATTTTTAAAATACGCCTCTATCACGGAAGCACGATGCTCACCGTTCCACACCATGATAGATGGCTACTGAAATGATAAAAATCTGCTGCTCAAAGCCATAACCCAACTCATGGCGCACAACAAGCGCCGGAACAGTGGTAGTGGGAGATCGGGGAGTTATTTCTGCCCAGCCTTGTAATCAAAATTTGCATTTTAACCCCTTGGGTACATTTGACGTCTGAGACACGTCATTCACATTTTTTCCCCTAGGAGCGGTTGACGTGTCTAAGACGTCAAACCAAAAATTAAACTATTGGGTACAATTGACGTCTGAGAGACGACATTCACTTGTTTTCCCTAGTAGCGGATGACATGTCTAAAACGTTATTTGAGGTTATGCACAATTCTGTTCATTTCATTGTAGCTTGTATCAGTCATAATAGAAGAGGCAATTACAGTATTTCGGTGAACATTATTTGCGATACACTGCCCCATTATGTCAAAAACAAGGAATATATTTTATGATAGTGATAGCGAAAGTGACTTTGAGAAATCTAATGAAGAATTGTTTAGTGATCCTGAAATTGACAATTACAATGAAATACAAAGCGAAGGTGATGAAGACGATATTGAACTAGAAAATGATGACAATTGTAATATAATATCCAGGTTTCGAAGACGCACAAGACGTCTATCGAGCAGTGATAGTGAATCTTCTCGTGAACCAGTATCCGAGGAATGGATTTGGGAAGAAGAAGAAAATGTAGTCGATATAAAAAGGTTTTCTGAAATATCTGTAATTAATCCTTTGAGCCTGCGTAGACTTGGTAGTAATCCTACCCCTTTAGATGTTTTGAAAGAAGTCTTGAATGAAGATTTTTGAGACAATATAGTAGAAGAGACGAATAGATATGCCAGACAAGGGATAGAAAAAGAAGGTTGTGTAAAAAAAAAAAGTGGTTCCTGTAAGTTCTGATGAAATGAAAGCTTATATTTCATTATACATCTTGATATCGCACATGAAGAAGCCAAAAATGCATATGTATTGGTCATAACGATATGCAATAAGTACTCCAATTTTTGCCAGCACTATGGCACGCGATAGGCTTTTGATATGTCAAGCTTTCTACATTTTACGGATGATGAAGAGGAAAATAAAGATGACAGAATAAGAAAGATTAGAAATATAGTGGATTACCTAAATACTAAATTTTGTTACATTTATACTCCTAAAGTGAAGTAGCTATTGATGAATCGCAACCAAAAATTATATCCGTTCCACATGCAAAACTTTTCTTAAATAAATCCGTACCCAAGGTGTTAAGTTACTAAAGTATGTTCCATTTTCATATATTGTTAATGTTTGCCAACTTACAATAAATATCGATAGTTTGAAATTTTTTTAAACAAAATGTCGCGAACACCACCAACTTGCACCCGGTAAGAAACTTTTACCTTTTCATGCGTAAAAACTCGCCAAACTGCGCCAAGGTGGTAGCGTTAATACATAGTACCAATATTTTATTCCTTTAGTGGTCGTAGTTTTGCATCTGTTTCGCAGCTGTATCGTACAGTGCTTTAGTTAGATTCAACATATTTTCGAAATCTAGCGAATTAAAATGCATCTTCTGGGACTCAGCATCAATAATAAGAATTGCTTCCTTGCTTCAGCGGCAATCCCTAATTCGAAGCAACAAATCCGTCTTTAGAAAAGTAATTTGCAAAGCATGTCTCCGTACTCGCTCATTCCAGCACTAAATTACATCAGTTGTTTACATACCATTTTGTAAAAGAACGGTCTCGAAGACCGTACATTTAATTCCTTAAAAATACACAAAAATGAAAGCTTTCCTTATTCAGCTGAGTCTCCCAACAGAAATGGAACTCTCAGCGCCCCTTGTACCAGTCATACCCTCTTTAAACAAATCCCACACATTGAAATTGAAATGTTATTTATTGCTTTTGGCAGAGGACAGCCCGGAGGACTTGGCCCAAAACAAAAAAATCTGATGTGTACACCACATGACTTCTTTGTACGGAATATTAAATTATACGAATTTTTTCTTGCATTTCATTTAAACTTATTGGATTGAATTAAATTTACTTCGCCGACAGCGCATAAAACACAATAGAATAAATGCATTCTTTAAAATTCACTCTAGTATTTGTTTACAATAGCGACACTCTGGCGCTAGATTCATTTAACAGTATTATATTTCGTTTATATTATAACTCAGAATGCACAAAATTTATATCATTTAAAGAATAGAATTATCTAATCATTGCCACATGTTCTATTCAAATACTATAATAAAGCTAGAACTATATATAAAAGAAATTAAGCAAACAAAACAAAACAGAAACAGTTTTTCACAGACGATTGAGTATTTCTCATTCAATTAATTCAGTTCTCACTTCGCGACAAGGCAAAAATGCATAAAAACTCAAAATATTTCTACTAAAAATTACTAATTATTAAAAATTAAATTATTAAAAATTAAGTAAATCTTAAACACTTATTTCCTCGAAAAAATTCCAGGAAGGATTAAGCATGATTTAAATCGCAATAATAAATGAAGGCGTTTATCTTTGTTGTTGCGAAGCTACGTTTCTTTAGATTGGCAACAAATACACTACTCATATGTTTCAAATGTAAACAAGCAATGGCCGCCATCAAAATAGGCTTAGCGGCACTTAAACAACTTTTAAATTGTTGATAATTCTAAAAATATTGCATACAGATTTACTAAAGGCACAAAAACCTTAACCGGAAGATAAAAACAACATAATTCAATCATTTTTTAAGCAAAAAATGTACAATTTACAAACATATATGAGTAAAGAAACTGAGATAACTGAGCCGGGTAACAGAGTGGATATATATATAAATATATTTATATATGTTTGGTGCGACCGATTGCAACCAAAATACGAGGTGCACATCTACATGCTATAGCAGTCATATATACAAAATTTCAACGTTCTGAGGCTACTCGTTTTTGAGTTATGCGAGATACGTACATACATACGTACGCAGATACGCCACGAAAATATCTCTTCAGAATTCATTTTAAATCAGTTTTATAATTTTTTTGGGGGAAAAAGAGTCCTTTATTCTGTCCTTACCTACTGATGTCACGCAAAAATATCGTTAAATTGCATTCGATAGTGATCAAAATGGATATTTTCGTTGAAATATGATGCCTGAAGTTTTTCGTGATTACAATACTTCCTGTTTACTTCGTACAAGGAAGTAAAAATGAAGAAAGTGGAGATAAATATTAAGATCAATTCTACATATTATCAGGAACATATCCGATACCCAGTTTTCAAATATGAAATACCTTCTCTTTAGTAACATTTCCATCCATGAGTAGAACTGCAGCAAAACGAAACAAGCAGCCACACATTAAAGTCCACTGCTAATTTTCTGGACACGTACGTACACGTACGTACATACGTACGTACGTACATACGCTCGTATAGTCGCCACGAAAAATTCTCTTCAGAATTCATTTTAAAGCAGTTTATAATTTTTTTTGGAGGAAACGAGTCTTTTATTCTGTCCTTACGTACAGATAGATATCACGCAAAACCATCGTTAAATTGCATTTGATAGCGGTCAAAATGGATATTTTCGTTGAAATATGCTGCCTGAAACTTTTCGCGATTACAATACTTCCTTTTTACTTCATACAAGGAAGTAAAAATGAAGAAGAATTTAACAGCGGATCTATAACAGTCTTAGTTCTTTACAGAACAAGACTCTAAATTTAACACTAAGTACTTGGCTGTCTACACTATCTCTAAATTAATAAACTAAACTTTAAACTTTCACGAACACAGTAAGAAATAGTATAAATTTTCAGTAAGATACTTCTGAACGTGGCAAAATGTCTTAGTATACCGGCACAGATAACCTTAATTTCTACTTTTAACTATAAGGCATGGGATTAAAACTGCATAACTTTCCAGTTTGAGCAAATATTGGGACATGAGACAAGAAGGATACGCTAGAATTTAGCTCAAATATAACACTAGTGAAATCTAAAAATAACTATTATAGCTTTAAAATTAAGATATGCATATAATATAAGAATGTAAGTTCTTTCTTATATTATATGCATATCTTAATTTATCCTTTCATCTAAATTGGTATTTTATTTAAAATGCGCTTCTCATGAATTACATTATATTGGAGGAATATGAATGCAGATCGTTCGAATTGATTAGAGTGTATCAAATTTATTTTCTTCAAATATTTGAAAGATTTAACGATATTTGCATCCTGTTGGAGATTCATTTCAAATATATATATACAGTGGTGGCCAAAATTGTAGTCACTTTTGGAAATTTTTATGTTTTTGAAATTTGTATGCTTATAGAAAATATTACGTTTCGCAAAATGCAAACTTGTATACATCATTTTAAAGAGAATTTATTACTGAATGCAATACAAAACACAAAATTCAATTATTTGCAATACAAAAAAAGTTATATGTCCTTTAATATAAATAAAAAACACGGTTATGAAGTGGTTTGCAATGTCTAGCTTTCCTGGCCAATCACTGCTCCTGTTCTGAGAGCCAATCAAATGTTAGTAACTGCCAGTAGAAGCTGACATCATGTTTACACTTGAAACAATTCATTATTTTCCTTTGTTCTGTAGAAGGAGGACTTGTTTCTTATACACTGCAATTACAAGCAGGAATTTTTGTAAAAATTTTTAATATTTAGTCAAGAAGCAATGAAATCAAATAAAAGAGTAGATTGGACACCTAGAAAGAGATGTAATATTATTGTGTTACGAGAAAGTTGTCTTTCCTATGCTGAAATTGAAAAACAGGTGGTGTTTCAGTAACTACATCTGGAGTTCGAAAATTTTGTTTACGATATCAGGAGACAAATTCAATAAAAAACAAAGAAGGAAAAGGCCGAAAAAGGTGCACCACATCTATTGATGACAGAAGAATAAAAAGACTATGTCTCCAAGATAGAAAAATGTCATCAGCGGCCATCAGAAGTGATCTGAATGATGCTGGTGTTTCTGTCAGTTAAAGAACAATCAGGAGAAGATTAACAGATGTTGGATTGAGAGGTAGAATTCCACGAAAAAAGCCTTATCTTAATTTTCAGCAACGAAAAAAAAGACTACAGTGGACAAAGGAACACATTAATTGGACAGATGATCAGTGGTCACAAGTTATATGGAGTGATGAAACTAAGATATCGTTATTCGGTAGTGATGGGCGAAAATATTTAAGACGTAGAATAGGAGAAGAGCTACATTCTGACTGCATTCAAGCAACTGTGAAGAACCCAGTTAGTGTTATGATTTGGTCATGCATGTCAGCAGATGGTATTGGTCGCCTTCATGTCATCGATGGAACACTGAATGCCGGAAAATACATTGACACTATTCTAGAACCAAACCTTCTACCTTCCATCAGAGATCTCTTTCCCAACAATGCTTCGTTTATTTTTCAGCAGGATTTTGCTCCTTGCCACAGGGCCAAAATATCGAAAGCGTGGTTTCGTACAAAGAGCATTAAATTGTTGTCATGGCCAGGAAATAGTCCTGACCTCAATCCTATCGAAAATTTGTGGCATCGTTTGAAAACTCTTGTCCGAATGAGGCTCCCATCAAATAAAAGGGAACTAATTGAGGCTATAATTGTTTCCTGGCATCATGTAATAACGAAAGAAAGTTTAAAACTCTTGTCAGCTCAATGAAACGTCGATGTGAAGCTGTAATTAAAAATAAAGGGTACCCTACTAAGTACTGATAACTCACTGCAATCATCACTATATATCGATAACTATTATCGTTTAACTTTTTTTGTATTGCAAATAATTGAATTTTGTGTTTTGTATTGAATTCAGTAATAAATTCTTTTTAAAATGATATATGCGAGTTTGCATTTTGTGAAACGTAACGTTTTCTATAAGCATACAAAGTTCAAAAACATAAAAATTTCCAAAAGTGTTCACAATTTTGGCCACCACTTTATATATCTTTGAAATCCGGGGAATTCTATGTTTGACTCACCTTTTTATTTTCACTTTTATCTGAACATCCGACTGCCCGCAGGTGCAGGTGAAATAAGTATCATCACAGACACCTAGGTTTACCCCTTTTCCTGTGCAGATCTGAAAGATAGCTCCAAGAAGAAAAGCAGCTGTAAAATTAAAATAATTAGTAATACCATTTTTCGAATTTATTAAACTTTCAGAAAAAAGATACATAGGCGGAAAAATGTTAACATAATTAATTCGTTCTTAGGCGTTTGATATTAGTCCTATACATTTTAGACTTGGGTTATGAACGCAAAAATCAAATATATATATATATACGGTAGGATCCAGCAAACTCGACCTAATGTGGATTAAGAGGGTAGGAATATCTCTTAATTTAAAGATGAAGCTTATTCACAGCTCCTGCTATTTCGTCCAACTCTTAAATCCACAGCAATTTTACTTTCGTATTTCCTCGTGTACATCCTTCGCGTATTTTGTCTCCCTCGCATTCTAGCTCGAGGTTCTGAAAATTCTTTAAATGGTAGCATAACTTCCTCCACCCCTGTAGAATTTTCCTCTGAGGGTTAGTTTATGAATAAATTGTATTACCTTGATAATTTTTGTCTTTTATTCAGCGTTTTCAATTTGTGTTTGTATTTTTGTAAAAGCATTTCATCCGATTTACTTTCCTTTGCATTTATTATTTGAAAAGCATTTTGCGCAGATTCTCCGTTAGTCTACCCGGGGGTGGCAGGTGTTCTCACGCTTGAAAAATTTTACAAAAATGTGATTTCACCTTACTTCTATTATTTACGTTCCAATTCATTGTAGCCTTAAACCTATATCACATCTAGAAGCTACCGTCAGCGGCGCATCGAAATCTTTCACAGAAATTTGGCTTTCAGGCTATATGATTGAATAGCTAACACGAGTTCTTTGTGGACGAAGGGCAAAATCAGTGAGAAATTTTCATCTCGATGGTAAAATGGTCCGCGTAGCTGCGCAGGACAAAGATTACGACGAGACATGCTTCAGCTGGGAACCCTCTAGTGGTAGGAGAAGGTAAAGATCGTTTGTCAGACCCATTACCTAATGATGGATGTGCTCGAATTTCCGAAATCCAGGTCTTTTGTATGCTTCTTCTTCTCCTTAGTTCCTTTGAGGGGGTTCATACACCTCAAACCCCTTATGATAGTTTCTTATGACTATTTCAAGAATTGGAATATTTTACTTATTTTAAAAGAAATTACTTCCAACTTTTTACAGACTACATAATATAGCTGCTTTGGGAACTAGTAACCAGAAAGTTTGTGTTGCCACAAATATTTTTGTAATTTAATCCGCTTTGTGACAAAATTTTTCGTCATGTTTCCACCTTGCTCGCACGATATTTTAAAAATGGTTAATGGTACATACTTGAAATTTGATGGAATTCTTTATGTGGGCACTATTTCCTAACTGAATCAATAATCTGATGAATATTATAAAAAATTTTATGCACGAAAACATTACAGACATTTTTAATAAAATGCATTTTATAAACTCAACTCCAAATAAAATAAAAACTTAACATGAAATTCTTAAAATTTTTGGTTCACAGTAGTTTCGAAATGTTATAAAAGCTATATATTAAATATGGAATTAAATTATGCAACAGAATGTTTCAAACTGTGCGAGCAAGGTGGAAACATTACGAAAACTTTTGTCACGAAGCAGATTAAATTATAAAAATATTTGTGGCTACACAAGCTTTCTGATTACTATTTCAGAAAGCAGTTATGTTATGTAGTCAGCTGTAAAAAGTTGGAAGTAATTGCTTTTAAAATAAATAAGTTATCCCAATACTTGCAACAGTCACATATTCGAATATTTTATCGGTTTTAATGTGTATGAGTCTCCTTAATGTTCCACTCGGGAACTGCGATTCAAGTTCATTCAAGTGAGTTGTCGCGAAGCTTTATAAAGTAATGAACAGTTCAAGTATCCTCATGCATCGGCTCAGTATCCGTTATATATTGTAATATTAATATTACTATGTAATCTTACTGGAATGTGGGTTTTTTTTAAAGAAATAATATTGTGAAAATTACCTGTAGTTCATCTATGATTACTTTCTATTTGTACCCGCGTCTCTTCGGATATTAAATTACTCGTATAATTTTCCCCTTTTAATCTTCGGACGATAACATTAGTTAAAAATACAGGCGTTGGACGAAGGTATGGAAACACCGACATAAAAACACACTGCTGTAACTAATACGATATAGGAAAACTGTTGGCATTTCAAAGCAGCTTGCAGTCTTCTCGGAATGGATGAATAGAGGTCTGTTTGGCTTTGCAAGAGAATCTTGTACCATTTATCCTTTGAAATGTCGGCAAGTTCAATTAACGATGATGGCGGTGGATAGCGATGATGCAGATTTCTTTCCAAAAAGACTCAATAATGTTGCTATCTGGCGATTGTGGTGGCAATGGTAGTGTGAAAGTTCATGCTCATGCTCAGAAAGCCAGTCGTGAACGATGTAAGCCGAATGAACAAGAACTCTGTCGTCTTGGAATACGGCATCACTATTGGGAAACAGAATTTGTACAATAGGATGGACGTCATCAAATGGTCACATAATCCTTGGCAGCAATGTGATCTTGCACAGTAACGATGGGTCCTGTGGAATACCAAGATATGGCTGCCAAACAATGACCGAATCCCCGCAATGTTTCACTCTCAAGAACAAACAGTATTGGAGCGGCGTTTGCCAGATATAAACTCGCCTAGAAGTTGGAAAGAGTGTGAAACAAGACTCATTCGACCAAAAGACTTCTATCCCCTTCGCGCCGACTGTCACGTATACGTGCCAGCAACGAACACACTTTTCTACCGGCCGACACGCAGGCGTGCCAGAGGATTGTTCCGTTCTCTACCGACTGTCACGTATTTCTGCCAATACTTTGGAACGTTTTTCAAATTATAATTTCTGCCACAAGATGGCACTAGATGCCACAAGATGTATGTCCATATGGTTTCAGATACATGTAAATTAGACCTTCTACTCGAAATGAGAGAAGCATGACTCACATACACGTGTTTTTGATTATATAAACAAACGGGGAAATAAATGTTTCCGAATGGCGTGATTTATCACGTCTCTTTAAATCGCACTTTATTCGCACGTGGTAGTTGTTTACTGTAAGTAGAGAAGTTTTATTTGCTCTAAAGCGTTGGGTATTTCGGTTTGCAGTTCAGTTTTTAGAAAATAATTAGATCTTGTTAGACGTAAATTCTTTGTTTTTACCGTTGTTTTTACCGAAAATGTTTAACAGAGCATGAAATAGCAGAAATGATGCAAAATATTTCAGATATTGATTCTGATATTCTGATATTGATTCTGAAAGATTAACTGAAAGACATTTTCCAAAACTTTGTTCGGAAGAGACTGATAAGAAAATGAGACGACGATGCTTCGTTTGTTCACATTCCCGGAAAAATCCTCCAAAACGGCAAATGAGTTATTACGAGTGCAAGGAATGTAACGTAGGACTGTGTGTAGATCCCTGTTTTCAAATTTTTCATACGAAAAGAGAATTTTAAGTAATATATTTAGTTTTCAGATGTATAATGTTAAAATTCATAAAATGGTGAGTAATTAAAATAAAATGTGTAAAATATGCATTTAAACAAGAAATAAGGTAATTAAAGTATATATATATATAAATATATATAAAGCATAAGCCGTTTAAATACTCTATAGAGCATTATTAAACAATGCGTTGATACTTCCGAAATTTCATGGATTTCGGCTTAGTAGCAAAAAAGCCCCCGGCCCTGGAGAGACGCTCGCGTAAGACACTGCCGGCCTCAGCGATAAGCGCGCGTTTTCGCTACCCGGCTCGAAGGGGCTATTGCTCTGCAGTCCCGGTTTTATAACTTTGTTCTCTTACAGACATTTTGATCACTGATGAGTGGCTTTTGAATTGCAGCACGCCCAAAAATAACCTGCTTGTGGAGCTCCCTTCGTGTTGTTTTGGTGCTGACAGAGTTTGCGAATACTACATTCAGTTCAGCAGTCCCTCCACAATCCTCTTCAATGATCCTCTGTCTTGACCAATGAACACACATTTTCGTCCGCGCTGTGATTTAGCAGATGGGGTTTTTCCGGTTTTCCTGCATAAGTTAAAAATCTTAGATAGTGTGCCTCTTAAAACACAAATACTTCAGCTACCTTCGTTACAGAAGAATCCCCATACCAGCCCCAACAATTTTCCCACGTTCGAATTCATTTAGCTCCGATATGATGCACTTACAAATGCATAGACACGGTCTCAATAACGAATGACACTTGCAGCGTATTGAGGATGTTGTACAGGTGGAGTTAGTGAGCATACACATCCGCGCCATCAACAGCTTCTGCAAGAATAAAACATTTCCGTTCAAACATGCATTTTACGAGGTGTTATATAGTTTCGTCCAACCCCCGTAGGAGAAAATACGGTGACTCTTTCCTCTTTGTCCAATCTCTTAAAACATCCAGTTTCAATATATAAGTTCCATTGTACTGTTAATTTGTTTTCTTTTCTTCTCGTTGAACATTTCTCTTGCACAGTCACTATAATATTATATTTTTAAGCTTGGATACAAACTAAAGACCTGTATCCAAAATAAACTCAAAATTTAGCTTATAGTAGGGTACAGGCATAAACCACCAAGAAAGCCTGCTAACGGAAAGAAATAGGAGTGGTAGTCTTGACTTTCTGCAGCCACTTTATTATTGTTGTTGTGGCTTATCTCACTTGTCTCACCTAATCAAAGCAAGTCGCGAATTTTGTCATCCAAAGGAGCGCGAGATTACGTTCGGTCGTCGTCATCAGCCTTGAACACCATAGAAGTAACAGTAAGACTTAACCCAGCCCCGCCTCAATTCTGATGGACAACATCCAGGGGACGGGTCCAAGGATCTCCCACCCCTCTTTCCCTACCACCAAAGCACTCGACTGGACATTCTGTTTATAGATCGATCGTCGCAAACACAACCTTGGTTCACATTCTGTAGCGCTGAGAACCAACCGTCCAGAAGGGTTGTTAATTACGTACTGCGGGGCGAAGTATCACATGAGCATCTTCTCTTCGCCGGAAAGAGGGAAAATCCCTGTGTTGTCGGGAAATCCTGTCATCACATGCTTTTCGCACATTTGGTTCACAGGAATTATTGTTCGTGTCGATTTTAAACCTGGAAACCAAGCATGTAGATTTCTTTTATATATATATATGTAATATATTCAGTGAGCAGGAATTTTGATAATCCACAATGACTAACGAATTGGAGGCGAAGGCATATTTAAATCTTCAGTTTTATTTTCGACAACATGTTGCGGCTACACACAATTCGGCACATTAAATGCGTCTGTTCAAAAAGGCTTACACTTTTGATAATTTTGTAGCAAGAAAGCAGAGCAGACAGACAGCAGTATAGATAGGCCAAAGCGTGAAAAGCAAGTGCGTAATGTTCAGGATGAAATCTCAAGTCAGAGTGAGTTATTTTTGGTTCTCAAAGCATTCTGATTGGATAGTTAATATTGCTGTAAAATTATTATTGGTTGTTAAAGAGTTTTAGCTCCGTTTACATCATCAGAATTATGTAACGGCATGGATTTTTCTGGAAATGACGCAGTGCAGAGAGGACTTACTATTTTTAGAATGATAAGGGAAATTAATTTAGGCTGCTAATTTAATGTTTTACATATTCTTTTTCTTACATATATATATATATGTAATAATAAAATTCCATAGTCAAGAATACACTTAAAATTCTAACTGTATGTTCTTTTCATTTTTAATGGCGACGGTCTCTTATTTGATAGTACGTGGAATTAAATCTACAGCCCCGTAGTCAAGTTGTTTTTCCCGCCTTTTCTACACGTACAGTTATAGAATGTTCTGGAAATATTTAAAGCGAACTGGATTGGCTGACGAGGCTGACGTCATTTCTTTGAAGCTCCGCCTTTCCAGGGGCTATAAAAGGACTCGCAAAAGAATATCGGTGCTTTTTCTTAAATGTCACGATGCAGTAAACTTCATACAAATGTTATTAGTAGTTCTTTTTTATTTACTCCCGATGTCTGATTTTGTAACTGCTATTTCTCCTGAAATATAATAAATGGATCCTGTTTTTTAAACTTATCGTCTGATAACTTAAGCTACGACTACATCTATGATTCTTCACCAATCTATTTATTCCGGACAAAAATAATCTATGAATTTTATAAGAACAGTACATAATCCACAGCTTAGTTTAAAAATAAAATCACTAAAAAGCACACAGCTTATTGTTTTAGCAAAAGTATACTTTTGCAATATAGAAAAAAAAAAAAAAAAAATGTGGTTAACAAGTTTTCACCTTTTTTGAGCGGGAATATTCAGATCGTAAATATTTAACATGACATTTGCAAGTATTACAAGAATATTCTTCTCCTCTCCTTAAAATCAATTTCGTGTTTTTTTTTAATTAATTTTTTATTTTTTAAAGCCAGTCTGAATAATCATGCATACAGATTTTAGCAGAAAAATTTTTAAAAAAATGTCATGATTACTTAGTACATAATAATTACTTAAGTAATTATAATAACAATTTATTATGGAATAATTATTATAACTAATTATTAAGAAATTTCTTTTTTCAGTGTAATAATGTACATACATTTAAGCTCAAAAACAAAAAATACATATAATAGTTATTAATCATAATTCAGTTGTAATAATTATTTACCATAGTAAAATTTGTGTAATTAATTATAATAAGATTAGAACTCCTTTTACTAATAATAAAATGAAGATTATTTAATAAAAAAATAAGTAATTATTAGCTATTTATTACAGTTTATCATTATTTATATACAGCAAAATTAAATTTTGAAGACACTCGTATTATTATTTCTAATAAATAAATTCACAAAATTAAACAAAATGTAATGAAACATTTAATTAAAAATGATGATCATATTTCAGCTTAGATAACTTAAAAGTAGTTATTTCCTTAATTGAACTCGTTGAAAGCGGCGAATATAAACAGAGAAGAAATAAGAATGGAAAGAATGCCTACATGACTTAGGTGCATCCTGCTTATTTTATGAATAAATCGGTTCGAATAGCGCATGCGCGTTTCCGCTCATGGTCGCGGCTGTAAAACTATACTATGTTCTTTAAGTGCACACTACCGCACAGACACTATACATTTGAAAACATTCATGCTTTCACGAGGATTCGAAACCGAATCCAACGAATGATGCAGCAGCCAGGAACATTAAACACTATATCGATCGGGGCGGCTACTTGACTACAGTAAGGAAGGAACGGAATATATGGGCTCACATTCGTCATAGAAGTAGCAATAAATACTGTCACAGTAAGAAAAGGACAAAAACTACAACAATTGAATACTATAACAAATGCTTGAATAGAACTGGAAAACATATTTATATTTGCACGCATAAATATGTATTGCATTTACAATAATAATTTAAATGTGCTTATCATTGTTTGCACGAAAGAGGCAGGTGTACAAGATAATTTAATCAGTAAATTTATAAATAAATAAATTTATAAATAAATTTGCCATTTAATCTATTATCAAAAAATCTGATGTGTACACCACATGACTTCCTTGTTAGGAATATTATACGCCTTTTTTTCTTGCATTTCATTTAAACTTATTGGATTGAATTAAATCTACTTCGCCGACAGCGCATAAGCCACAATAGAATAAACGCATTCTTTAAAATTCACTCTATTTGTTTCCCATAGCGACACTCTGGCGCTAGGTTCACTTAACAGTATTATATTTCGTTCATATTATAACTCAGAATGCACAAAATTTATATCATTTAAAGAATTATCTAATCGTTGCCACAGGTTCTATTCAAGTACTATAATAAAGCTAGAACGATGTATAAAAGAAATTAAGCAAACAAGACAAAAAAGAAACAGTTTTTCACAGACGATTGAGTACTTCTCATTCAATTAATTCAGTTCTCACTTCGCGACAAGGCAAAAATGCATAAAAACTCAAAATATCTGTATTAAAAATTACGAAGTAAATCTTAAACACTTATTTCCTCGAAAAATTCCAGAAAAAGGATTAAGCATGATTTAATTCGCAATAATAAATGAAGGCGTTTGTTGTTGCGAAGCTAAGTTTCTCTAGATTGGCAGCAAATCCACTATCCTGCTGTTTCAAATGTAAACAAGCAATGGCCGCCATCAAAAAATTATTAGGCTTAGCGGCACTTAAACAACTTTAAAATTGTTGATAATTCTAAAAATATTGCATACAGATTTACTAAAGCATAAAAACCTTAACCGGAAGATAAGAACAACAAAATTCAATCATTTTTAAAGCAAAAACTGTACAATTTACAAACATATAGGAGTAAAGAAACTGAGATCACTCAGCCGAGTAACAGAGTGGATATATATATATTAATATATTTATATACGTTTGGTGTGGCCGATTGCAACCAAAATACGAGGTGCACATCTACATGTTACAGCAGTCCTATGTACAAAATTTCAACGTTCTGAGGCTACTCGTTTTTGAGTTATGCGAGATACGTACGTACGTACATACATTCGTACAGACGCCACGAAAAATTATCTTCAGAATTCATTTTAAAGCAGTTTTATAATTTTTTTTGGAGGAAAAGAGTATTTTATTCTGTCCTTAAGTACAGGTATCACGCAAAAACGTCGTTAAATTGCATTCGATAGCAGTCAAAATGGATATTTTCGTTGAAATATGCTGCCTGCAACTTTTCGCGATTACAATACTTCCTTTTTACTTCGTACAAGGAAGTAAAAACGTTTTACATATGTTTATAGTCTCTACTCTGCAAGAATTAACAAGGTAATAGGAGTTAAGAAGGCTAAGAATAAATTAAATTTATGTAATGGTTCTAAATCGAAAGCTTTTAATATGAATATATCAGAGATACTTACAAGCAACTAATTCAACCGACTTCATTTTTTAATCTGCTATTCATTCAGGAAAGCAGCAAATATAAGCTAACTAAATCTGGCAAAATCTTCTTCCTGCTGTAATTCTACGAAGTAAACTTATCATGTATAGAATAAGCCAATCGTCAACTTGTAACACAAAACAAAACAAAAACACGTTTGAGCACTATTGAAATCGGAAGGTCAATATCTTCATCGGATGCCACTAAGAGATCGCAAAGTGTTCAAGGTTAGTCGCAAGAGTAGGATTTCCCGCGATAATCAGAGTATTTTATCGTTCGGGGAAACACACTTAAGATTTTAAAAAACGATTATATGAATTTCGTGGAACTGTTTAAAAATAACGAATTCATCTGCGTAGATCAATTTATTTAAAACAGAGAGATGTAAGCAAAATTTTTTGGAGAGAATAATACTACTAAAGCATTTTTAAATGCTGAATATATTCTGAAGTTTCCAAAGGGAAGCTGATTCTCTACAGAGACTCTTCGTACATTTTTTAGATGACTTTAAAAAAATCGTCTGCGTGGAAGAAATTTTTTTAACTGAAGCTATATTTTTGAAAGTATAAATTATCGTCTGCTACCTGAAAGTTTTTGATTTTATGTGAAATGGTGCAATGGATGGAAGGCTATGTTTGTACTCTTTCCAAACAAAATTATTCGTATCTAATTATTAAAAAGCGCTGTGAAAACTGTGGTTTTCGATATCTAAAGTTACGATAAGGTAATATTGTCAACAAGAAGGGGAAACGAAAAACGTCAAAGTTTAACTTCAAATGGAAAAACTGTTTCAAATACATACTATCTACGTGATAAAGTGTTTGGCGTTCGGTTGGAGCTTTTTACAAGAGTAAAAAGAATTGGATTTTTGTCAATTTTCTTTGACTTTTAAAGTGAAAATAGGTCGATGTGTACATGGATAAAGTCAAGGGAGTGCGCAATGCCATTTTTGTGCAATTCTGGGATGAATTTTTTTTTAAGCGAAAATAGGTCGACATGTACATGGATACCGAGTATGTGCAATTCTTAAAAACGCGCCAAGCAGTAGGCGATTCTGCACTTTCCCCCAAAACGGAATATTTCGAATGTTGCAAAGGTAATATCTTCAGTGTTAAAAGAAAATCCGCCAAATCTAAGGATAGTTGCAAAATCATTAAAATGCTCAGCATCATTTGTTAAGAAATGATCACTGCTTATTTGAGGTTTAAAAAGGCGAAAAAACGTAATGTGAATCGTCTTCCCCCACAATACTATGTCACCGAACGCAGAACACGCTGCAGAATTCTTCATGAGGAACTGCTTTAAGACTATTCGGACAAATATGGATAATGTTAACGCAACTGGATAAATCTTGGGTACATTCATATGACTGTAATAAAAAGAAATCCATTTATTCTTATCATTTAAGAGGGGGAAAAAGTCTTAAAACATGGTTCAAAGAATCTAAAGAATGTTTTCCAAAGGAATTTGTGATTGTTGCTCGTTTTTCATGTAACGGAAAATTAAAAATAAAAAGAGTGGGAAAAAATGTTCAGATCAACCTCCACATATTATCAGGAATATATTTTATACCCGCTTTTCAAATTTTATAACCAGTTTTCAATTTGTAAACGTTTTTCGATGCCCTTGACAATGCATTTGCTACTTTTATTTTATGCTCCAAATATAAAATTATTTTAGATAAGATACATTTTTTGACATTAACGTAGTATTTAATTTGAACTTTTTAAAAATGTTTAAGTTTCAAAACATGAAAAAAAAAAAGGCATAACCAATGTTATTATTTGGTATTTCAATACATTTTGCATATTGTTACATTTTAGATTTCCTTGCAGTGTGTAAATTGCAGGTATTTGTGAATTTAGATGAATTAGACGTTTTAACTGTTTCAAAAAATGAAGCAATAATGGTATGCTGAGTAAGACAATCAAAATTCCGATCTGATGACAATGAGGTTAAAGTTCAAATATGAAAGGAACAGTTCCTATTTATTATATTATCAAAGACTATTATAGTGGGTAAAATCGTTAAAAGAAATATTGAACGCTCTGCCAAAATATATTTACAAGAAAACTTGTATTTGATGATTAATGTATCCAAAAACGTGTTTTAAGTCAAAATTAAGTCAAAAGTTTGCAACTTGATGGCTAAATGTAAATATAAAATTATTTGTGCTAAAATATTTATAATTCAGCACATAAGTCAGGTTTAGTAAGGTAAAGCATGCAAGAAGGAAACTGACCTTGTTGAGTGCGTATTAAAAATAATGCATGTAATTTTCATTCAATTTATATGTATATGTTACGGTGAAACACCGAAATTTGGAGAATATCGACTTTCACCGGTGAATGTCAACATTCACATAGTCGCTTGGACTGATGAGGCATGTCCGAAATATTTTCCAAATACTCTTATTTCTGACTTACACCGATGAATGTCGACATTCACCATGTACCAATGGTGAATGTTGAACATATAAGAATATTATATTTCCTTCTCCGTAATTCCTTCGCGAAAAAACGCACTTGAAACTCAGAATAAGAACTTAAGAATATAAGAACTTAAAACACACAGTACGTTCAAAATGAGAAAGGAAAATAATAGAAGTTATAAACTTACCAAATTATGTGATTCAAATCTTATTTATTGCAACAACTTAAACTATTATGACACTTTGAATTGCACAAGAGGCCCTTGCTTTTACAACTGCATTTGTTTGTGGAAGACTTTCTTTTGGAATGGCAGCGTGTACATATACTCCTCTCTTTTCGACCTACACCAGAGCATATCTGTGATTGTCGACATACACCGGTGAGGGTCCAAATGTACAAGAATGTAAAGAAATATTCGATCTTTCACCGACGTATTTGGTGAATGTTGACATTCTCCAATTTCGGTCTTTCACGGTAACATATACATATTTCTTATGTAAAGCTTCTGATATGTGCTAAATTAATGTAAATGACTCGAAAAATACAATGAACGTTTGGCTTGATTTTTATGATTACGGCAAAGTCTCGACGGCAGTCTGCCTAAGGCAGTGATGCCTAAGGCCCAAAATTAGAAAATTGCCTTAGATTAAATCCCCATCGGAGAGAGGTTTACCATGTTTTGCCAGGCACAAAGCAATGTGAAAGCTGGTGGTTGTTAGATGGTTTGTCTTAAAAAGATAATTACAAAAAACCACTTTCTGGTTATTAGAATTCTTCAACCTCCCTTCAATAAACACCTTCCGTTCAGCTTCATCAAGTTCGGCAACATCTTGTGGTTGGTGTTAAAGTGCCGTAAGTAAGTGAAAAGTAAGCCGTAAGTAAAGATAAGTATGTAAGTGAAACGTTCAAGAACAAACTAAAACACTTATTTAATTTACCAACTATAATTTTATTGTGATTATTGATTAAGGAAGTAATATTTTAGTCGCATGCCGGCTGATGAGGTTTTGCGTGCCTAATGTGACACGCGTGCCATAGGTTCGCCATCACTAGCCTAAGGGTAAGTATGCCTTCGTGGAGGACTTTCTGAAGGAAATTGGCTCGTATGCACGTTAAGTATGGGGAAAGAAACGAAAGCGCCCATGCTGCCAGCCCGTTTGCGGAATTCACCCCTCAGACCGAACTCAGTGTTCAGCGACTTTACCGCTCGGCCCTACAGTGAAAGAAAAGAGAATAAAGATTTGCGTATGCCGAAAATGAATTCACTCTATTTGTTTCCCATAGCGACACTCTGGCGCTAGGTTCACTTAACAGTATTATATTTCGTTCATATTATAACTCAGAATGCACAAAATTTATATCATTTAAAGAATTATCTAATCGTTGCCACATGTAATTAAAGATAAAGCTAGAACGATGTAAAAAAGAAATTAAGCAAACAAAACAAAAAAGAAACAGTTTTTCACAGACGATTGAGCATTTCTCATTCAATTAGTTCAGTTCTCACTTGGCGACAAGGAAAAATACATAAAAATTCAAAATATCTGTATTAAAAATTACTAATTATTAAAAATTAAGTAAATCTTAAACACTTATTTCCTCGAAAAAATTCCAGAAAGGATGAAGCATGATTTAATTCGCAATAATAAATGAAGGTGTTATCTTTGTTGTTGCGAAGCTACGTTTCTCTAGATTGGCAACAAATCCACTACTCTGTTTCAAATGTAAACAAGCAATATATTTATAAATATATTTATATACGTTTGGCGCGGCCAATTGCAACCAAAATACGAGGTTCACATCTACATGTTATAGTAGTCCTATATACAAAATTTCAACGTTCTCAGGCTACTCTTTTTTGAGTTATGCGAGATACGTACGTACGTACGTACAGACGCCACGAAAAATTCTCTTCAGAATTCATTTTAAAGCAGTTATATATATATATATATATTTTGGAGGAAAAGAGTCTTTTATTCTATCCTTATGTACAGATATCACGCAAAAACATCGTTAAATTGCATTCGAAAGCGGTCAAAATGGATATTTTCTTTGAAATATGATGCCTGAAAATTTTCGCGATTACAATACTTCCTTTTTACTTCGTACAAGTAAAAATGGATTCTTTCACATACTTAAAACTCTGAAATAATGCAAAAAAAGAAAACGTATAAACTTATATTTCTATTTAGGACATAATTATAAAATGTTTGCCTCTGAACATGTCAAATCTTATTGATCTTAATGGCAGGTAACTGAGTGTTTTGGTAAACTTGAGGGGCTTGTCACTGCTTGAATTAAGTATAAGCGAAAAACCAAGTTTGGGCCTATCTCTTTCCTAGTTCCATGGTGGGTAGCTATCTGTGTCATGGAGGTAAGAAAGGAAGGAGTGGCCAAACCGGCACTAGAAGTGAAGCACTGCTCCAAAGCTTCGGTCACCAAATGGGGTGATTTTGTTTACATTCAGAAGCTCGCTTGACAGCTCTCTAATAGTATTTCGACACACGACAGTCCCATACATATCGAAAAAATGGGACACTTCCGTATAAAAGAAACATTCATACTGTGATGGATAATAGCAATTTGTATAGTTTAGTGACATTTACGCAAAAATCCCAATTTGATTATTTTTCGGTAACTAACAACACCGATTTTGATTATGAATTTGTTTTATAAAATTCTAAGCTATTGAACTACAAAAATATAGATTTTTAGCAAAAATATTATGCTTAAAGAATGAAAAATACCTTGCGATACATTTAAAATTGTATACAGTCAAAAGTCGTTAATCCGGACTCGTCGGGACTTCGGCGATTCCGGATTTTAGATTATGAGTTTAAATCGCGTAAGATGGCATGCAGAAATTCTAAAATTAAAAATATGAAACCGTAATTTATGAAATAAAGAACAATTATGATCTAAAGGGTATCAAAATTTACAGAAAAAAGCTTAATTTGTTTACTTTATTAAACATTTCTTTCAATGTAAGTTGTTTAAGTTGCTTCGTTTTATGTGATAATACTTTCTCTTTAATTCTATAAACAGACATAATTTTTTGTTCAGTTACAAAGTTCAGTTTTTGTTCAAGTCCCGTTAATTGCTGTGCCGAGAATACCGACTAACTTGTCAATCGAAATTTTTTCGTTTTCACTAACCTCTCTGTCACATTCTTCATGTCTTTATCCATTTTTTGCAGCAATTCCACTTTTTGTTTGATGGACATCGAAACATACTTTTGTTTTGTACGATCCTTTAGGAGCTCCAGAATCGGAAATTCTATTTGACATAATCGAAAGTTCAAGTTTACTTTTATAGTATTGCTCTTACAGTCTGCAAAAAATAATAATCCGGATCCAATTCGAAGTTTAAGGAACAACGCAATCATCAACATTAACTGAAATAGATAATTAGATAATTTTAGATTATGCCGTCCGTTATACATAAAACGTGCACGCAAAAACGTATTCTGCGCTTGCGCACACGTAAATGCGCAGTCGTAAGAGGTCTTACGCGCACGCGTAAACGCCTATGCACATGTGTCAACGCGGCGCATGCGCAGAAAGTTTTTAGCTTTGAGGTCTGGATTATAGATCATTCCGGATTATGGGTGTCCGAATTAACGACTTTTGACTGTATATCTTTCGATACCCTTGATAGAGTATTCGCTACTTTTATTTTATGTTCCAAACGCCAAAATGTTTTAAATAAAATAATTTTGTTTCATATCCACATATTATTGTAACATGTACATTTTAAAATTTTTTTAGAGGAGAGAATTTACTATTGCTCATTTTAAACTCATCATTTTATTCTTATATATATCGGAAAAATAATCACTTTGGGCTTACACGCTTTACTTAGTTATTATTATTTATTATATTATCAGAAAATTATTAAACTGTGTAAAATCACTAAAAGAGGTATTGAGTGCTCTGACAAAATATATTTACTAGAGAATTTTAATTTGATGATGAATGTATCCTAAAACGTGTTTTAAGTCAAAAGTTTGAAACTTGATGGCTAAATGTAAATATAAAATTATGCATTTTAAAATATTTTAATTAGGCACATAGGTCAGGTTAAGTTTTTATTCAGTAAGGCATGCAAGGGCTATCTGCCTAAAGGGAGAGATGCCATCGTGGAAGAATTTTGAAGAAAAACTTACCTTTGTGTGGGTATTAAAAATAACGCATATAATTTTCATTCAAATTATATTCATACATATTTTTTATGTAAAACTTTCGGGTATATGTTAAATTAGCATAAATTACTTTACTCAAAAAATATAATTAATGTACAGAAATTAAAGATTTGCACATGCATGAAATGAAAAATATGAAATATGCATGTACTTGCAAAAAGCATGTATCTGCCTTTAACAAAATACGTAAATATTTATTAAATTATTTATAAATGTATTTGAAATGAAGGATTTATTTATTCATAAACAACTGTGAAAATTACTGTGAAGAAATCTAATTATTAAATGTACCTAAATTTATAATGATTATAAATATTATCTAAATATATAACAATCATTTTTTAAAAAATCCTTATTTTATTCCCTTTCAGAAATATTCAGAGAAATAAAGTACTATTTAAAGTATTTCGCTATTAAAATAAAAGGTACTCGAATTTGAAGTGGACCAAATAGAGCATTAATTATAAACTGATTTCTAGTTATCGATTTAAAAGATGCCTCAGAAGTTAAAAAGTCATGACATATTTGAGAAAGTATTTTAGGAAGAAGCTCTATAAATAGCAAAGAAATAATGCATAATTTTAATAATAAAATAAACTTTGATCTTAATTTTTGTAATCCTTAACCGAATAAAATCGAATTATCTTAAAATTTTTGTTCTAATGTAATTAACGAAAACTTGTGAAAATATTTTATTCTGAGAAAACTGTACTGTGCATTTAATTCTGTTCAGAATGAAATGTTGTTTAAAAATGTATTCTTTTCATATACTTAGGACTCAAGTATTGTAGAAAAAGAAAATATATGCATTTATATGTATATTTACGATGTAATTACAAAATATTTACGATCGTGTCAAAACCCATTGAACTTAATGGTAAATGATCCAATGTTTTGGTCACCACGTAGGGATCGCCAGTGCTTCAGAGCAGGGTATGGGGGAAAACAGTAAAACGGTTAGGGCCACTCCATCTTACTTCCTACCTCCATGATCTGCGTCTGGGGGGGGGGGGAAGATGTTATGTAATTTTAGTATGAAACATTTTTCATTCTTGGTAAACAGTTGGGGGCAAAAAATCTTCATTTGTCCCTGGCGGCTGAAAAACCCCAACTTCAATTCTGTGTTCTTGGATGTCGTTTTCCTAAGGCTCATATTAACAAACCAAATACACAAAAATCCATATGAAAACTTCAAGTTATTTCACAGGTGTTCAATTAAATGGGATATATATTATTACAGTTTCTGTTTTTTTCCCTTCCCTTCCCTTTCTTTTTTCTTTGCTAAATAAGTGGGAGTTGCTATTTATTAGGAGAGGTGTGACTAGAGGCTTTGTCCATATGAAGCTCAAAGTTATTGATGCCTTTCCACCTAAGGCTGGAATGTCTTCTTCAAAAATTGGTTCTAAAAATTTTTGCTGATAGCATAGTGAATTAATTTTAGCTTTACTTGCGACTTTTTTCAGTTTTAATTCCGGATTGCAATAAAATTCTGCAACTATCATAATCTCGTTGGGAAACTACTATATATGCTGATAACTGTCATTTTCAACATTTGAAGAATAACAATGTGAAGTTCTTTGGTATGTTTGTTTTCTGTAATTATAGCTTAATGGGGCAAAAAGTACTCTTTTTGAGTTTTTAAATACTCCAATTATTTTGTGATACCTTCTTGTAAATGTTCATCTATAACAGCCTTGTAGTGTTCATGAAATTTCATATTCTTTTTAACTCTGTGTCACAGCAACTTAAAATTGATTTTCTGTTACCTCAAAGTTATTCCGTAATGCCCTACATTCCTTCCATGACAACCAAGCCAAATATCTATTGTCTTCAGATTTTATGGATTCTCAAAATCTTCTAGCATATTTTTAGATGCTAGAAATATATGTTAGAAGATTATGTTAGAATAGATGTTAAATGTTAGTCACAGAAGATGATCAGCACCATTCCTTCTTGTTCATTTTAATTTCAGCACCATTCCAGCATTCTTCTAGCAATCTAAAAACATATATTTCTAACATCATCTTCTGTGGCTTTCATCAGATTTATTAGAAATTCTGGAAGCTTCCAACTGCCATAAATTTCTCATATATTTGGACATCAAATCAACTTCTAAATTAGTTTTAATTTGTATCAAATCCTGTATGAAATTAAATGTTTCATACAGTACATACATTCTCTATTCTGCTCACAAAGCACCCCAATTTAGTTTCTAACCTTATGATTCAGAAATTTAGCAGACCTTTTCTGTACAGCCTCTATAATCAAATCTAACTTTTAAAGATTTCCTTTACTTACAATCCTGTCTGTTGCTAGCAACCTTGTGTGAAGGTTTGTGGCTGTAATCTATAGTAACCACCAGGTATTAAACTAAAGCTAAATTATCAGTTCACTTTGTGTAAAGTTTCTCTACAGGTGTTGTGTTGAATTTTCAGAGCAAGGAAAAATGTTTAGCAAGAAGAAAGGAAAATGCATTAATATGACAAGGAAAATGATGCCTTTTACAGAATGAAAAAGAATTTTTATTCCATTGCAATAAAATCCATTGCCATTTTTTTAAAGAGGAAAATATTAATAAAATTGCCATGGATTTAGATGTTAAATGAAATACTATGAATCTGTGAATAAGCCACTCCTTCTTCCATAAACTCGATATTTTCGGTAACTTGTCACCCTCTCAATCTACATTAGGTTTAGTTCGCAGGACTCTACTGTTATAAAAATACAATTTTATGAAGAAATTAAGAATAACATATTTTTTGTTACATGTTAAGTATTCAAAACAATTATTAGACATATGAAGTTAATTAAAACCTTAAGTATTATGCATTTGATGTTTAATATCATTTTCTGTTAAAAATATTTCATAATTTTTTTTTTTTTTTAAAATTTTCTGTTCTGCTTTGTAAATATTTTTATAGCTGTCAATATGTGTATAAAAATTTACAACATTACACTTAGTCATTATTATTTGAATTTGGTGCTTTAATTTTCAAAGAACAATATCTTAATGTTCTAGCAAATCTTAATTACATTTCACTCAATACAATCTTGATCCACCCTTTATTCAAGGATAACTTTCCTGCATGTGTCAACTTCCATTTTTGGCAGTGAGCGAAGTTCTATATGAATAATGTAATTTACTTCTGTATTCATAGTTTTCTAAGTATTATTTTATTTCATTAATTATTTGTAAATACCATACTTGGTTTAGCATTTTCTGCATGAATCATTTGGGGGGGGGGAAGAATGCTGAAGTGAAGCATGTATTTATTATTGCTATTATAACTGTATTTTATAGTTCCCTTTTCACTACAAATTGGCAACACAGTAATATAATACAGCTTCAAAATAGGCCTACACTCAATATCCATTTTATTAAGGTCATTTTTGAATGTTACTTCACAGCAAATTGCAATATGTTTATTTGTTAGCTTTTAGTGGGTGTCTGTAAGGAGGATGTAGGAAGATGAAGAAATTAAAATGAACACGAAGGAATAGTGCTGATTCAATAATACTCATGAAGCTTTATAAAAAGTTAAAGCATTCTTCTACACACAGTCCAATGCAGACCACTGACACCATGGAAGTATCATATTTACTTCCTTTTTTCACTAATTTCACTGCCCTAAAACTGAGAGGGAAAAGTTATGGGAATAATTTAATTCCTGAAGAACGTTGTTACAGTAAGAACATAACAAATGAAAATTAGCCAGTGACAGCCTACAGTAACCATCATATTATTTCTATAACAGAAACCTACATTTCAATATGAATACACAGTGATAATAACATTACAATATCTAATAAGATATCTTAATTTGTACTTCCTTGTAATTAACCTGAATCTTGCTGATTCTGAATGTTGTCTCTGCTACTTCTTAGGCCTTGAGTTATCCATAAATCATTAGACAAGGTAAATGTGCAGCTGACTTGGTGAGATCCAGACTGAATGCTAGTTTATGTTTGTTTCACTGTGATGAGTTAGTTCTTGTAATAGGCTACCATAAAGTTCAACACTTACAACGAAAAGGACCATCACATGTAGTCTGTAAAAGTTTGTCTTTGTTAGTGAAAACAATCACTACATGAATAAATCCAATTCACCATTTAGGGGAATTAGTTCTGAGAACAAAATAAGGAAGGAAAAGTTCTGTGAATATTTTTAAAATTTTCAGAACTTCGTGCTAGCTGGGGGAAAATTATGCAAGAAAATGTATTATTTAAATTTTAAAAAATTGTTTTCATCTAAAAGAAAATTTGGGCAAAACCAAAACAAAAGTCAGCATATGAGTTTTTGTAATGAAATGTAATTATGTTGAAAGTAATAAATATAATCTGTTTACAAAAGTATATTACTTATTTGCAATGGGTAATAGATTTCCACCTTAGTAATATTCTGACACTCATAAGCTTTTCTGCTATTTTACTAAAAATGACAGATCAAAGTTCCATTTTGCACTTGCGTGTACACAGTACAGTTTTTCAGAACTCACTCACATAGTCTAAAAATGAAGATACAATTTTAAGTATTGCAGCATGTAAAAAACTGTTAATCAGGTATATCAAATTACATAAAAGATGATCGTCAATATATGTAAATACAATAGTCCCACAAACTTAACAATCACTTTTCTAATTTCTAAAATCTGCTGTTCAAACAGAACATTACTTTTGAAATAATGCAGCAATTTATTAATAGGTAAACTGTCTATATAACAAATATAATATAGTCTATAAAACAAATATAATCTGTTTACAAAAGTATATTACTTATTTGCAATGGGTAATAGATTTCCACCTTAATAATATTCTGACACTCATAAGCTTTTCTGCTATTTTACTAAAAATGACAGATCAAAGTTCCATTTTGCACTTGCGTGTACACAGTACAGTTTTTCAGAACTCAGTCACATAGTCTAAAAATGAAGATACAATTTTAAGTATTGCAGCATGTAAAAAACTGTTAATCAGGTATATCAAATTATATAAAAGATGATCGTCAATATATGTAAATACAATAGTCCCACAAACTTAACAATCACTTTTCTAATTTCTAAAATCTGCTGTTCAAACAGAACATTACTTTTGAAATAATGCAGAATTTATTAATAGGTAAACTGTTACAAGTTAATTACTATATTATAGTAATTACAGCACATTTCCTGTTTTGTTCAAAGATTTGTTATGGTATTCTAATTTTGCGACACTGTTTCTAGGAACCTGTATCATGTACTCAGTGACAGGTCTGTTCTTTTCATGCAAATGTCAATCTACTTCATTTCTTCTCTCAGTAACAATTTGGGTGAAGTCAGGTAACTTCTGTTGATTACCATGCACTTTTAAATATTAACGTGCAAGCTGGTAATATTCTGTAACACAGTTCAGTTTTGTCTGAATTTAAATTTTTAATGGCTTATATATGTGATCCACTTCTTCATTTTCACTATGCAATTCCTGAAAATGTTGGATTTCACTTCCTTCAACTTGTGAACTATATGTCCATTGATATAAAATTTTCTCTTAAAATTTAGCTAGTTAATGGAAAAAGCACCATAAATAGAAACACTTTTTTAGCTTTACAGCTTGAAATCATTCTAAAAAAGCAATTATAACAGGCCTTGATTTTTGAACTTCCTCAAGACATTTATTTTTTATTAGTTCATTAATTATAATTCCTTGTTTTTGAAGTAAATTGCACAATGCTATTGGGAAAATTCCTACTGTAAGTAATAGTTTTTCTCTGGCTGAAATTACCAAGAACATTTTCAGGCTTAAGTCTTTTCGCTTGGCATTTCGATATGTTACAAAGTTGAGCACACAAGAAATTTTTTTTAAAATGCTTCTTCCGATGATTTATCCAAATTTCAGAATTTACGTTTCTAGATAGCAGAAAGATTGCAAGGTTCTAACATTAATTAGCCAGTTAGTATGATTTCGATCTCTACCATAACTTCTTCTTTCCGCTTTCCTCATCAGTATGCAAATTAGCTTTCAGAATATATAAACTGAGGGTTCTCAATCTTAAGACAGAGAGTATCTGGCACTCGCACCACACTGTTAAGAATTTTGCCAGCTCTATCTAAAAGTGATTATTCTGGCTTTTGCATTTCCTCACAGGTGATACTTTAAACTTATGTTGCAGGTAAAATTAACTCACCCAGCTTTTGCTTATTTGACTTGGACTACTTTATCAACACTTAAATTTATTACTATCATTGCTTAATTTAACTTAGCCATAAGTAGTGGTTTTTGTTTGTAGCACAAGTCGTGCTTTTTATGTTAAAAATTCAAATTAAATAAAAAAAGTTATTTAAAACTTCTCAAAATATTTTAGATGCAGTGATAACTTGCTAGCATTTTCTAGTCAGATTTGCAGGACTTAAACTTTAGCTTCCAGATCAATAGTGACCTTTAAAAAATTACCCCTTAGTTGATCTGTATTTTCAAGATTACAAGCACGACCAATGCTTTCCTTTCTTTATCTTCAGTCTACAGTTACCGTTTGCTAGCTATTCACAGATTCCTAATATGTATGGTACTGCCCAGAATCACTTCATGAACTTTGTTTATAACTTCAAGTGAACATAATGTGTCTATTCCAAAAGGAAGATTTTGAATATGCAAACCTTAAAAGATGGGATTCAGAAGTTGTATTTCTACCTCCTATTATAGCTGGTGTTTGAGAAAGAACCCTCACTTATTTACAGTGCTCTCTACAGGATTATTTTTGTTAAGCTTAAGATAAAGAAATTCTGTTCCTCTGAAGTTCACTTCAGACAAAGAACTCTGAAAGCACTCTCTTACAGGAGGCAAGCAAAATTTCATTCAAACCCATTTTATTGAAGCACTACATATCTGAATAATAAAGCCGTGGTCCACAGTATGTTAAATGAACAAATTACAAAAAACAAGTACAAGTGCAATATTCTGGCATTGATGAATCAGTCTTTTTTCAATCTGAATTTAATAAGAGAAGTGTTTAATAAATGGCAGTTTTCCTGTTCATTAGAGTAGGTATTTGTTTTAGTTCCTGGAAATTTGAACATAATAAGCAGCTGAGTTTATTAATCAGTGAGTTTAATAAGTGACAGGTACTGTACAGTCAAACTACTATTTAACAAAGTTTTCTGTGGAATTCTGCCCAGGTATGAATTTCCTTGTACATAAAACTCCAAATAGCAGAGTACAACCTCTATTTAACAAATATTTTGAATGAATGGATTTTTCTTCCTACTTAAAATTATTAATCTATTTGCTGTGACATATATATGTATAAAGCTATCCTAAAGAAAGCAGATGGCTTATTATTTGGTTTCACATTCCATTCTACATGAGGAATGAAGATCCTCAAATGAGTTGGTGTATTTAATTTGGTGTATTTAATTATGGCAAAGCACACGAGGGCTATCTGCCTAAAGGGAGGGATGCCTTTCGTGGAGGACTTTCTAAGGGAAACTGGCTCGTATACACGTTACACGTGAGGAAAACCACGAAAACGCCCATGCAGCCAGCCCGTTCGCGGGATTCGAACCTCAGACCGAACTACCAGTGTTCAGCGCCTTTACCGCTCGGCCGCTGGTGGGCCGATCCTCAAATGAGAAAGCATTTACCTATTGCATTGTTCAAAATTGTCAAACCAATCTTATTTAGCAAAACAGTTTAAAATTAAGCAACAGCTTCAATTTTTTTTTTTTTCCAGTGTTTTATACTGCAGATCCTTTTTAATGTTAGTTGTGTACTGAATGATAAAAATGTCGAAATGAACATGTCTAACACTTAAAAAATAGTAATTCTCGATGAAATGGACAAAAGTATAAAATATATATATATATAATTAAATAATATACTAATTTATGTTAAAAATAAAAATCTGAAAGTTTTCAGATTTTAAATTATGCCCAAAGGGGCATTTTTTTAACATTTTGTCTATTACTTTTATTTATTAAATATCACGTTCTTCACACTTAAACCATAAAATTCAGTTCAAGAGCAATATTGTAAAATAGTTTAAATTGAGCCTATCTTTAGGATTTCCGATACAGAGTCTTGCACACTGGAGATAAGAATGTTTTTTCTGTACAACGTAGCCATTGCTCGCTTTGAAATCCTTGAGTTTGTTAATGAAAAATTTGTTGAAGATTTACAAAATATGAAATTGATAATAAAACAAATTCCAAATTTGGGCTTCCATATGCCCATATTCGCAGTAGGATTAAGTCATTCAAAATTCGATGGCTGTATGTACCGTTGTTTTATCACAATGCAAGAAATATACGTACATTTATGCAGATTTTTCCTTATTTAATTTCTTCAAATAAAATGCAGGACTCTAACACTTGATGGCAACAGTTTAAAAAGTGAAACGGACATTTATAGTGAACACCAATGCAAAATCACAAAACAAAAACAATAGTCCTTCAGGGATAAAGCCCCTTTGAACAAAACAAAAAAACTGCCATAAAATCCAGTATTTTGCAAAATAGGTTATTGATAATTCTTAAAAATCGGGACAAAATTTTGTCAAGCTTTGATTCCACCGATCCAAGTAGTAAATGCAACAAAATGTGTGTTTATAAATACGCTAATAAAGCAAAGTTAAAATGGCTGCATTAAATGGTTAAAATGACAGAAAGAAAGAGAAATGTACTGGTATCAGGGCCACTGATAGTGGAAAAAGCTTAAGGTTTTTTGATCCCTGCAACTCACTGCAAAAGAAAATCAACAGGCTAATATAGGGCTGCAACTGAAAAATCAAGGACAAATAAATAATGATGAACAATTATATAATCATTTATTCATAGGTAATGATGTTGAGACTTCAGGAATTTCTAGTAAAGAGGACATACAGGACAGAAAAAATAGCAGCCTGAAAGCAACTAATGATGATGAACATGATCAAAATGTTAATGAAAATGAATGTATAAAGGATATGTTAAATGTGTTTGATAATTTACAATGCAGTTTTCAGTTTGAAGACAGTGTATCAGAAGATGTTTTCTGTACATTACAAAACATGAAGTGAAATGCTACTCCTGACAATTAAAACACACTAAATTAATTGATTATTTTTCGAAATAAATTTATCATAAATCCCATTTTGCAAAATTTTGAAAACGGGTTCTTTGGAGTGATGAATCAAGGTTCACCCTTTACCGTTCGAATGGCAGGGTCAGGGTCTGGGTCTGGCGTCTACCTGGAGAACGTCTCCTGCCAGAATGCATTGTGCCAACAGTCAAGTTCGGCGGAGGTGGAATTATGGTCTGGGGGTGTTTCTCCTGGTATGGGCTGGGACCCTTGGTCCCCATTCATGGTAAGCTCAACTCCGATGCCTACTGCAGTATTCTGGATGACAATGTGCTTCCTACATTGTGGCAGTTTTACGGGTTGGACCCCTGTTACTTTCAGGACGACAATGCCAGTTGTCATGTTTCGACGTTAACCAAGACTTGGTATGGTGCCAATGGAGTTCATCGAATGGACTGGCCTGCCCAGTGTCCAGACTTGAATCCTATCGAGAACCTCTGGGACGAGTTGCATCGCCGAATTCGGGGGTGCACTACCCGTGCAAAATCGGTGAAGGAACTTCTATGTCTTCTCCAAGCCGAGTGGAAGAAAATACCACTAGCTGTCATACAAAGACTTGTGGAAAGTATGCCCCGGAGCGTCCATGCTGTAATTACCTCTCATGGAGGCTCTACCAACTATTGATTTTAAATAAAGTTAGTTTTTCTTTTCTATCACAGGTGTCCAAATACTTATTGGTAGTCAGTGTATATATGTGTGGTGTAAGTACTTTGAGGTATATTTTTATAGACTGCTATTATTTTCAATAATTATTTATTAACATGATTATTTGTTTCTGAAAATACATATGTATACTATGAAACAGTGTATTTACATTTATTAATTTACAACTTTATACAAAAAATGATAATGAATATATAACAACTCTAACATTTTACAAAAGTTTTTGGACAGAAATATTATATTAAAGGCCAAAACAAATCAATCTAGAGTTCAATATGTAAAATAATACACAAAATTAAAAGAGAGACATTTAACTGCATTTACGAAAAATTAATGCAGTACTTTCAAATTTTTTTCACAGGAGGTTTTAGCCACTTGATTTTTCTCAGATATCTAACAATAAATGGTACACAAGATAAAGTTATACCAATTCGGACAGGTGCAAATACCTTATGAACACCATATGCTATAACAAAAGTACTTCCTTCGACAGCAACTTTGCTTGATATTACAGATTCTGAAAATCCAAGAAAAGTGAAAATTTTGACAGGATCAACACCACTGAAAGATAAAAATAAAATTAATTACAATTACTTATTATTAGCATAATCTTCTAAACAATGAATGTGTGTATGTATGAGAATAATACAGATACGTACATGCATGCATATTTTATGTTCTTTGGAGATGATATATATATAAAAAAACTTTTCTAATAATGAATTATACATATACACACACATACATTCATGCACCCAAATATATCTATCTACCTAACAATATAGATAGAGACGGATAGATAAATTGCATATGTATGAAATTTAAACAAAAGTTATACAGAAAATTGCTACTGATAAAATTAGTTTGAATTATGATAAAAGAAATATCTCATTCATTATACTCAAAACTTATATATGTATATGTGAAAGTAAAAATTCATTGTTTTTATTTAGATGCTCAAACTATTATCCTCTCAACTGTTAAACTGTCACCAACCAGCATGATTTAGCATTGATTAAAGATAAATGTGCTGTCACAACACACTTATAGTATTTGCACTTTCATTTGATGCAAACCTCGATTGATTTTCCATATGCCACCTTTTTTTTTTTATGAACAATATATATTAACTGTTATTGCTGTATTTCCCCTTGCATTTTTTTTTTGGGGGGGAAGAGCTCGACTGCTATAGAATCCTGTGACCAAACTCCAATTCATTTACAGCTGGTTGAAAGAATTAACAGCCATTTGAAAAGGGGGAAAAAAAGCTGGATGTTGTGGGGAAAAAAAACCACAGTTAAAACACCACCTGCAGTAAGCTTGTACTCATAGCACTATAAACAAAGCTTTTGGTAAAAATTGGATGAAAGGCTTTTCTAGGAAGTACAAAAAGAAAGCAGGTCGAATATTTCCACAACAGTGGCTTAGATTGTGTAGAAAGACTAAAGTTTTAGAGTAAAGTTGCAGAGAGAAGTGCAGCACAGAATCCTGCATGAACGACCGGCACGAGTTTGGTAAGATCTTCCGCAACTTTCGTAGTTGATCATGAAGCAGTTTTTGGTTGATCCTAGTCATCAGGAGGCAATTTCAACATGCAAACACAACTTAACTTAGTCAAGGGCTTGTAAAAAAAGATGGTTTGGCTCTTTTAATATCATAATTCACACTGAATATTTGCCTACTGCACCAGCCATTAAGAGAAAGGAAGAGCAATGTCTTATGTCTCCTGTCATTTGCTCGTTGGCACAACCTGTTATATTCCTTGGTGTAATAATACTTAAGTTGGCATTAGTATGTTCCTTTAGTATTTATTATTCATCAGAATGGTAATTAAATTAAAATTTTCTACTTATATACTCCTTTTGCACTGTAGTACCCATAAAACTGAGTAGTAAACAAAAAAATCAAAGACCTTTTTCTTTTCAGGAAGAATGAGAACTTGATTACTTTTCTACAATGATGAACGATAAATACTGTTGCTTAATATACAATGCCCCCATAGCCTTTACTAAAAATGATAATTTGGAGAGGCATTTATTAACTTTACGTAACAACTACCAGATTACCCATAAATTAGTGCCTTGAGAAATAGTAAAAAAAGAGATCTTAAGCCTTAATTAAGACCTCAACAAAATGCTTTTAAATCTCATATTGAATTAAGTGCAGTGACTGCAGCATCATGCAAAGTAAGGCATATGTTATCAAAAAGAATTTAAATCATTTTCTGATAGGGAGTTTAGGAAAAAAAAACCTTGAAAATGTCAGTTTTTTAGTGATTTTAAGAAAAAAAAATTAAATTATTGTAGCAAATACAGATCCATATTTTTCTTTAAATACTACAATGGATTGAGAAAATTAGTGAAAATATAAGAGAACAGGTATATAATGACATTAATTTATATTCTACCTTTCCCCTTCAGTTTGAGAAACCAACAAATATCAGTGAGGCAACACAATTGCTTTTTTTTTTTTTTTTTTTTTTTTTTTGTATGATTTTTAAGGATTATATCAAGCAAAATTATGATGAATTCACAAGTTCTTTTTAGATATCACTGCTCAGTTCGAGGAAGTTCTCTCAGAGTTTCCTGAGAGAACTTCCTCGAACCATTTACAGCTTGATGAAGGACAGCCAGAATTACTAACACATACCGAAGTAAGGTGGCTTAATAGCAGGCAATTTCTGCAATGATTTTATGACTTACTAACCTAGATAAAACTTTTCCATGAAAAGGAAGATCAAGAATGTACAAATTTAAATCATGAAACTCAATGACTTAGCATTTCTGATAAATGTAAAATACATTGCTGCAAATACTTCTGAGACTGAAGGGAATTAGGGATAAAAAATGAAATCATAACTCTCTGATCTAACCATACAAGCAGACAACTTGAGGAAGATTTCTGGAAATATGTCAGTTGAGAAAAGCATCCAGACATCATCAAATATAGTGAATATATCCATTCTTGTTTTGAATCTACACAGTTACATGAATCAGCTTTTCCATATTTAAATTTAACTAAGACTAAACATCATTTCCTACTCCCACAATGAAGGCTCATTATCATTATCTTTGTCTGGATACATAGTACCAAATTATAAAGGTACGATGACACATTAATGATAAAGTAAAATACAATATGTATTTCCCCTAAGACTATTTTTCAGTTAATAAAATATCATGTTGGGTTGATCTTTATATTATGGTAACTTAACGTTTTTTTGGCAACCAACTCTCCTACAGCAACCCTCTATTTTTTTTTTTCCCGCCGCCATTTTGTCTTCACGAAGTAAAGACATGTTTCTTTTCTTTTTATCTACTGAACACTTCTTCCAACAATCTACTAGCCGAATTACACTTATGCTAGAAATTTTATCTAAAAACTGCTTAATCATGACAAATAAGCCCCGTTCACAAGAGCAGATTCGAGCGGTGGTGAAAACCGGTTCTTCCAACTTGTCCCATTCACATGGCGAAAAAGCATTAACTGCTTCTCCGAAGGAAGGTAGAATACTCCTACCTCTATGGAGCAAGGCAAATGGGGATATTTCCCATGCTGCATTGCGCGAATCCGCGGTTAATTTGTAAACAACATGGCTGACGTTCAGTTGACTGCTCGGTGGACTGTCAGCGAAACAATCGCTTTAATTGAAATCTGGGGGTGCGATAGCATCCAGAAAAAAATGGATGGAACAGTACGCGATACTGAAATTTATAGACAAATACAGAAAGAATTATCTGATGCTGGCTATTCCAGAAATACGGTTCAGATTAAAACAAAAGTAAAAGCGCTGAGACGAGAATATCGACTGCAGCGAGATAAATTAAGACTGTCTGGAGCTGGTGGAAAAATTACTTTTCGATTTTATCATGAAATGGATAAAGTTCTAGGTTCCAGAGATGCCTCGAATCCCGGCCTGATAACGGAAACTGAGATTCTTGGATTGGAAGAGTCAGGTAAGAAAACTCATTTTATTAATACAGTTTGTTTTTAAAAATGTGCTAGAAATCGTTATATTGCTTTTAAATATATGTTTTAGAAAAGTGCTCGGACTCACCCCTTCTCCAAAAACAAAGGCAAAAATTTAAATTTACCAAACTTGAAATATCAACATGATTTTCAAACAGATGTTTGCCTACTTTTTCCTTATACTGCACATTTTTCTGAGATAAGAAGTACCGAGTTTAAGCATAAATATTGTCTCTTTTGAATGTAAGAATCATGGTATAAAATTCTTGGAACATTTATTCCATCACAAAAAACAAAATCCATTTCATTTGTTTGACTTTTTAAAAATATATTTAATCATCTTGGTCATGGTATTTTGTAGTGCTAATTAATTTGTCTTCATTTTTTGATTATTTTTAGCCTATTTTTTTTCTTCATGGATTTTGCATTTCCAATTTCATTTGTTGATTTAAAGATATATTTGGCTTGCAAATTTTATATTTCATTTCTTGCTACATACTTTCAGTGATTTCAATGTTTTCAATATTTAAAGAAAATTAAACATGCTGTAACATATTCCATACTAGCCTTTAAAAAATGTTTAATTATTTTGCACACTAAATTTTTCTGCCAGTGATAATCAAATTCAATTTGAAAGCTCAATTATTTTCTCATCATAATTTTTCTTTAGTAGCTCAGTACATTTCAGCCACATGGTGAATTTGATTGCTTCTTTCCATGATATCATTCAAATCCATAATTTTAATTTCTTTGGCAAAGTGAAATAGTTTCTAAAAAATTGCTCAAATTTCACTTCTGGAAGGGTTTTTTTATAAGCAAATTTATCATTGAGAAATTCGCATACTAACTTAACTAATGCTGAAAACATTATCACTTATTTTATATCAGATGGTAGGCTTATAGGCTTAGGTCTTGCTAAACTATATCCTGTAAGGACTTCAGGATTTGAATATATTTTATGACCATTAACCTTAATTTGAAATAACTTTTATCATTCCCTGTCACTGAAATGTATATTTCTAAGCTGTAACTATATCCCCATTATAAAAGTATTGTCTGGACTGCTTTGTTATGTAAAATGAGATTGTAATTAACAATCCCTGTTAAGTGGAGTATGGCTATATGTTTTGAAATAGTGGCCGATCACTTTTGTGAAATATATGATTATTTATTTCTGATATTTATAAACTGAATTAGAGATGAAATTTAGTAAAGAAGAATGCCATATAATCAGATCAGACCTTCAGTGGTAATGATACAAAATATTCCTCATTCAAAATGAATATCAAATATTTTTCATTTAATAGCAAAAATTAGCTATTTTGTAGAAATTCCTATACAGTGTTTTATAAAACACCTTTTTTAAAGGAATTATATATAATGTATATGACTCTGCTGTAATGAATTTAATGCTTTCAGATTTCAATTGCAATGTATTATATAAGATGAAGAGAAGTTTAATTTTATTCATGGTTCTTCTTTCCCTTTTATAGTTCCATCTGAAATGTTGAATACTTCCGAAGAAAGTTTTGTGGTAGCTTTTGATGCACATGAAAAGTAAGTTAAATGCATAAATATCTTAAATTCTGTAATATTATATAAAACAGTTTTTGATCACAGTCAACAGACATAATTAGTTTAATGAAAAGCTCTTTTACAAACTTATTAATTATATTGCATAAAACATATTATTGTTTAATATTAAGATCAATTTAATCAATACATATGCTTCTGTTATTATTAGTGTAAGCAATTACAAAATTTAAAACATAATTTGGCTGAAATTCAGCTGTACCTCTACAGTATAAAAATAATTTATAAAGGTACTTTTCCGTTTCGCCGGCGCAAATCTCGCCAAGCAGACTTTATTGGCTACAACATACAGTATACACATAAAAAATATTTAAAAAATTTTAGAATGAATTATTTTCACACTTTAAGGAAAATTGATGAATTTAACCCTTAATTTTGCCTTTTCTATATTTTCGCCCTCGGTTGAGCGGTGTGATTGTATCCTAATTCATTTAATTACCGCGTATGGTCTTAGGGCATAAAATTTAACTATCTTGTAAAATTCTGTGTAATTGTATGCCAGTATTGAACGAAACAATCAATTTGATAAGAAAAGGCTGCGACATGTTTTGAAAATGAAGCCTAAAAGGTTACCAGCGAAGATATTTCGTTTGGCATCAGTTGTACCCTTATTGGCGACTTTATCGTTTGCGCCGGCAAAACGGAAAAGTACCTTCTTTTTATATTCCTGATCTGTAATCATGCTATATTAAATTATTATCAGAAGACATAAACAACATATTGTTCATAATGTTTCTCTCAAAATATGCATGTTATTTTAAGTGATATTTCAAAATATGTATGCAGAATTTTAAACCATTTTATATTTTAAATTTCAGTATGGATCATCAAGGAACTGAAATGTATGAACAGTCACAAGAGTGTTCGCCAATTCCTCCAACTCCTAGTTCACATTTTTGTAAGTTATATTTCATTATTTACAAAAATAGCTAAAGCACTAAAGAACCAGTGCAGACATCACTACCCCTGTTGAGTGAAGGTTCTCTTCAAATGTTTATAGCAAAATTTAATTAATTGCATTTCAATTACTCATTATTATGTTTGTTTATGGTGATGAGGCAGGTAATATTAAAAAGTATGATGCTGCACAATATTTAATTCTTCATGAATTATATTATTTCTTAGATATCATGGCATGCTTGCAATCTTTTTAAGAACATATAGTTTACAAGGCCTTTCAATTAGTTCTAGACAAATATGCTAAGACAGGGTAGATATATTATAACATGTGACATAGAATAGATTATAAATGAGTAATTTTGGCCCACCAGCGGCCGAGCGGTAAAGTCGCTGAACACTGGTAGTTCGGTCTGAGGTTCGAATCCCGCGAACGGGCTGGCTGCATGGGCGTTTTCGTGGTTTTCCCCATGTGTAACGTGTATACGAGCCAGTTTCCCTTAGAAAGTCCTCCACGAAGGCACCCCTCCCCTTAGGCAGATAGCCCTCGAGGCTTTGCCATAATCACACACACACACATAAATGAGTAATTTGTTATCAAGAGATACAATACAGATATTTTGAAAAATTGAAGAGTTAAGCATTACACATTCAGAGCTTAGTTATAATAGATGTAATATATAGTTGCAATATGCATACTAATAATTTATAATCGATTTGCAGTAGGTTATTTTTCTTGAAGCGATAGCACCCATTTTGAATTTAAAATTTCAGAAAAATGCCCAACCTTAAAATAACCGAGTAATGAAAAGCAGAGCAATACCATATAAAATTAGTGAATTTTGAGATAGATATTTATGGAATCTCTTGAATTGCATAACTTTTTCTATGCAACTAGTATCGATTTCCAGTTGAATTTTGTTAAAATTGAATTTGGTTTGTAGAATGTTTGAATATTGTAATTTTTATGGCAATGTGTATTATAAACAGTTTACTGTCTTGTTTCCACATTTGGCGAAATAAAATGTATGAAAAAAATATAAAAGGAAAATTTAAGTGTTTTACATAACATTTTCATATATTCATAAAATCAATGACTGATGAAGCTAGTCGTTGGTTTTATGAATATATGAATTCCTCTAATTTGTTTAGAAGCAGTTAAATAGTAGTAGACGCTAAATTTTAAATTAAATACCTAATGCTTTGCGAATGGCAATGCACTGGTATGCAAAAGATAAAAATATTTTATATCTGGTTAGTACCAATACATTTATTTTAAATCACCAAGTTTACATTTGAGACCACCAAGATTACATCTGAGAAATAACTATCTTATTCAGCCAACCTGTAGCCCAGAGATTTTGAATTGCTCACTTTGTTAATCAAAAATTCCTTAAATTCACACAAAGCATGAAATAAATAAAAGGCATATCCAAAATCTGGGCTTTGAGGTACACGTGTTCTAGTCTAGTGGCACCACAATTTTTTTCTCAAATGCTAGAAAACAATTTCATTATTTATTAAAAGATATTATTACTTTTCTTTATATTTTATTATTTTTTCCTATTCATTCAGGTAATGCACTTTAGGGGAAAAAGGAATAAATTTCTGAATAATCTTTGCTTTGTATATTAGTATTTTTCAATGAAATGTATTTAAATATTTAATAATTTTTATATCTTTCTGTTACTTGACAGCTTCATTGAATGGGCAACGTTCTTCCCGGCGACGGAAGAAAAATCTGAAGGATGTGATAGAAAAAACCATTGAAACAACTGTAGATAAATTTCTGCAATTTGAAAGGGAAATGGAAGAGAAGATTTCTGAAGAAAATAGAGTCTTCAGAGAAAAATTGTTAGATATATTAGAAAAAATAGCGAATAAATAAATAATTTTTAACTTTGAATTATTATTTCTTGCTAAAATTCAGTTACTGTTCTATAAAGTTTGAAATCTTAAATTTTGACCATTGAACTTCAAGTTTTTATTTTATGAATCACTTTATGCAAATATATGTGCATATTTTAGATTTTTTTACAGAGTTATTTAAGTATTATGGTACGTGTTACGTACAATAAATGTAGTAGTCATAAATTAAATATTTTTATAAATAACAAAGTAAGGTGTTATGCCACAATTTATGTATGTTGTATAGGTGATAATTTTTTAATTCGAACATATATTTGCTGAACACAGTTTTCGTTTAATAGACGCCTAAACACTTTTGTAAAAATTTAAAACTTCTAATGCAAATTATACCAGGAATTCATTTAATTTATTAACCAAAATCAATAATTTGGTATATAAGAAAAATATGTACATTTAAAATTACAAGTTTTCACAAATTCTGCATTAGGAAATCTCGAACATCTGCTCCAGATACAAGACTGTCTAGATTTCCAGTGAGGTTTTCTCCAGAAATCGACAGATTATCTTCTTCTAAAGATACATCTGAATTTTCGTCATCCAGTATCAGCCAGTCATCGAGGAATTCATCATCTAGTGTAATACATATGTTATGCATAAGACAGCATGCCAACACTTGTGATTTTACATTTTCAACATTACTGTCATTTTCTTTCAGAAGGCATCTCCATCTTCCCTTTAGCTGACCGAAAGCATGTTCTACATTAATGCAGGAAGTACTCAATTTCTTATTAAAAAGAGCTCTTTCGGCATTTAAATGACCTCTATGAGGCTTTATAAGCCAATTTAGTAATGGGTATGCCTGATCACCCACAAGAAATGGCTTTACATTGCCATTATGGTTTCTTAGCCTTATATTTGTAGGTGAAAAGAGTTTATTGCTTTGACCTGCTCTAAACAAATTGGAATTTCTTAATACTCGAGCATCATGGACCGAACCAGGCCATCCAACATTCAAATTTATAAAACGCAGTCTATCATCGACAACTGCTTGCAAAATTATGCTGAAGAACTGCTTTCGGCAAAAATAATCTTTCCCACACTTGTTTGGAGCTTTAATCGGGATGTAAGATCCATCTACAGCTCCACAGCAACCAGGTAATCCACCATTATCATAAAATCCCTGGGCTATCATTTGTAGGTCATCATTTTGTGGGAAAGTAATTTTGAATTCTTTGCTCAGTGCACTGCAGACTTCAGCAACAATAGTGCAAGCAGTAGAGCGAGCCACTCCAAATAAATTTGAAATGGTTCTTAGCTCTCCACAGGAACCTAACTTCGAAAGAGCTATTGCCACTCTTCTTTCTACAGATATAGGTTTTCTCACTACATGCTTTTTGACTAGTTGAGATCGCAACTTGCTGCAGATGTAGTTGAAAGTAGTCCTATAAGATAAGAAATGAAACAAAACAGTTACTTTTATAAAAAATTCCTAAAACATATGAATAAAATAAAGCATACATTTTCACTTAAAAATTTGATTAGGGGATAACAGTTTAATGTACATCTGACTTTTTTGATTGCAAATTATGGCTGTTTTATTTTGGTTTTGCAAATTAAAACCAGAACTGTCTTGCTATTTTTGAACTCTTTCATGTCTATTAGTTGAGGGTGAAAAGCATTCTTAGCATCTCATTAAAAAGTATATAAAGTCTCTATTTCATATATTGATGAACCCAGTGCAATAGCAATTTGTTAAATCTAATGTTTTAGACAGAAAGATACATCTTTTTTAATTTAGGAACTCGAAAAATTTAATGAAGAAAAATCAAGGGTTAAATTTCATCAGTTCTAATTAGAATGCACTAGCGAAGTAAAGCACTACGGTTTTACATAATTTCTGAGTAAGCTATTCGTACGAATTGAAATAATTCTTGCATTTAAACTTTTATTCCAAATTAAGATTTAACTTGAAATTAATGTAGATAATTACTGAGAGAATTAGATTTTTGTAGCGTAGTTTACGTGAGATGAAATCACTTGGGGTGATACGAACCGGCGAATCAGGATGTTGAACCATGATAGCATAGTAAATTCTTAAATTAATGTCTTTTATTGTCTTTATTTAATATCTTAATTAATGTCTTTGTTGTTTTTATTTATTGGCTTTTTACAAAATTATAAACCATATTAGAATGTTTATGCCTTCAAAATAAAAAATTCTTAGAACTAATATTTGTTAACATTTTCTATGTGTATTCTCTATGTTGTCGCCAACAAAGTCTGCTTGGCGAGATTTGCGCCGGCGAAACGGAAAAGTACCGTCTAATTCTTTCTCTAATTTGATATAGTTGTATCCTAAACTAATATGGATATAACTAGTTATCATTAACTGTTCTGGTATAAAGTTATGATATTCAGCTGATTCTCGCTTTCGCATTGAAAAAGACTGAACTGGCTGACTTGATAAAATGCACTTCCTTTTTAAATTATTATTGAAACAATTTCAAATAAATAAGAAATTAGTTGCCAAAAATTTTGCACTAACTTAATATGTATCATACGTAATGATTTTAACTTAATTTGAAATTCTTGTTGAACATTCGCAATATCAAAATAATTTATGTTTGCTGGAGGACAATAACTGTAGTAAGAAATAAATCAAATATAACTGATTAACTATGAAAAGTTTCTTATGTTCAAAGGAGAAACAAAATGATACAGCTATAAAAAATTATTTACTTTTGTTAAATATTATAAATTTCAGGAACAGAAATGTTTCTGAAATTAAAAATAATAATAATAATAATAATAATAATAATAAAATTGAAAAAGTTTAGAAATTATCTTAAAAAAACATTCATGAATATATAAATCTCTTACTTAACTCTGTTTATTAATGGCAACTATTTTTTTTTTTTTTTTTCATTTTGCATCCCAGTGTACAGATTTCATGTATATACATTACAATTACAATGAAATAATATACATTTGTGCAGTTTGTGTGCCTGATCTCAATGCACAGTTTCAACAAATAAGTATTCTCATATCCAAATAAGAATAGTCTCAAAGATCTCCTACCCCTCTTCCCTTATCCTTAATCCTCTTCAATGAATTTTCAGCGTGTCAATATTTTAAAGTATCCTACATGCATACTACACAGTTAACAGCACCCATACCAACCCGAGCCCAATGATATAACAGCCAGCATCCCTAAACACTTCTGTAATTATAATAGATCATTATTTAAAAAGAATGGCAGCCACTACATATGAATTAGGTTGCAATGAAGAAAACTTGGTTAATAGGAATTATTGAAATAATAATATGAAAAGTTAGTATATTTGATGAAGATGAGTGATCAATGAAACATTTTCAGAACTAAAATGAAGCAATTGCAGAAAATGTTCTTCACTGTTGAAGAGTTGAAAATGCAAATGATGTATTTGGATCAAAATTTCAAATGTATTCAAAGCCCAGATCTTATTGACAATGACTTGCAAAAGCATGAAGAGAAAATTAGCAAAAGAATGTTCAAATAATTCTACATAACTTTTGGTTAAATAAAGTAAAAAATTAATTCTTCTAATACATGAGAAAATATATAATTTTGAGCTTTTCATTTAACTTTCTTTAATTAAAGAAAATATATGAAGATTTGGTGATACATAACTAGCGGAATAACGGTACTTTTTTTATTTGATTAACATTAACATTAAGCATTTTCCAGGAATCAAAGAACATTGTTAAGTGAGAGATTTCTGTACATAAAAGCAATATATATTAAAAAACTTTGAAATAACTTACCGAGTAATACGAAAATTTTCCTTGAAGTCCTTATCATCCCATGATGAGAGAACTACATTTTCCCAGAACACCGAAGATCGCACTTTGGACCATAAACGTCGCTCTGGGTATGCCAATTCTAGTGACGTTAACGTTGCATTTATGAAGGAACACATAATTTTCCTTCGTCGAAGCCGCCGTCTTTTGGGTAGCGATCTGCCCTCTAAACAGCGCATATTCAGCTGTAGGTGCAAAAATAATTGCAGAAAAAGCGAAAGTCTTTCTTGAGCCATGCCGAAAACTCCGAAAACGTTCTACAGCGATAATTAACAATGTCGAAAAAGATGTAAACAAACACTACAAAATCCGCCAATCAGATTCAAGTTTGTGACATCACTGCTCGCAGTGGCTTATGGGTTAAGGGATGGAAGACGATGTGCGTCTGAACGGGTCCTGAAGGCGAAACTGCTTGGTAACCCCACTTCTCCCTGATATGAACGATGGCTGCGCGAAAGAGCGTTGCATGTGAACGGGGCTTTAGATTGTTATTACAAAACTGAAGTTCATACATAAGTTGATTGAATTTAATTTAATTCATTCAGTTCCCATTTGCTCATAGGTCCTTAATCTGTTTCATTAATTGTTCTTAAAAGTACGTATTTTCCGTATGCAGAAATGTATACGAGACCTGAATTAAGACTTTCCGGTTGAGGGTCGATGAGAAAAAGATTTTGTATTACACCCAAAGGGGCGTTTTTTTTTAGAGTTATGTGTGTCATGTTCTTCGCACTTAAACCGTAAAATTTGATTCAACGGCAATGTCACAAAATAATTTAAAAAGAGCATATCTTTGGAATTTCCGATACACAATCTCGCGCTGTAACTTTTTTTTTCTTACAGTGTTGCCATTGCTCGCTTTGAAATCGTTGAGTTTGTTAATCAAGAATTCGTTAAATTTTATAAAATATGAAATAGACAATAAAAAAAAATGTTCACTTTCAAATTGGGGCTTTTAGGTGCCCATATTCAGGTAGAGGACTACGGTATTCAAAATTCGATGTCTCTAGGTACCGTTGTTTTTTCACAATGCGGGAAGCATTAATCTCGTATAAATGTATAAAATAAAATATACACTAATGTTGCCAAAGCGGTAATGAAGAATCTTCTTCATTATTTAATTTCTTAAAATATAAGGCAGGGCTCTAACATTTGGTGGCACAAATCTGAAAAGTGAAACGCCGTTTTGCAGTGGACGACGCAAATTCTCAAAACGAAATTAACAGCCCTTTTGGGCAAATTACCCCTTTGGCATACATTAGTGTATATATTATTTTATACATTTATACACTAATGTATGAAAAAAGACGTACATTAGTGTATAAATAATTCTTACAACTCACAGCTTCGGATTTTAACATTGGAGAAAAATTACTAGAACCTTCACGCCGTGTACACGCCGACTTATTTTTACTTAAAAAAAATCCCAGAATTGCACAAAAATGGCATTGCGCACACTCTTCACTATATCCATGTACACTGCTTTTTTCTCATAAATTAGAAAAATTTCACGAAAATACATGACAATTTTCTCAATCTTTAAACCCGGTAAAAAGAACATATATGAAATGACCTGATCATGAAAAAGTATTTACCCTTTCCAAATATGAACATTTCCACATATAAAATAAATAAAATATCCCCAAACTTTTACCTCTAAATCATCTATTACATTATACACGTCACCAACGAATTCATACCGCAAGCATTACAAATACTTAGTATCAAATATTTAAATTATTTCCATGCACGTTTACTTCAACTTAAACGTATACCAAATTCCTACAAACATAAAATTCACAAAATAACTATCATTTAATTAAAATATCACTAAACCATATACACGCCGACTTATTTTTACTTAAAAAAACATCCCAGAATTGCACAAAAATGGCATTGCGCACACTCTTCACTATATCCATGTACACTGCTTTTTTTCTCATAAATTAGAAAAATTTCACGAAAATACATGACAATTTTCTCAATCTTTAAACCCGGTAAAAAGAACATATATGAAATGACCTGATCATGAAAAAGTATTTACCCTTTCCAAATATGAACATTTCCACATATAAAATAAATAAAATATCCCAAAACTTTTACCTCTAAATCATCTATTACATTATACACGTCACCAACGAATTCATACCGCAAGCATTACAAATACTTAGTATCAAATATTTAAATTATTTCCATGCACGTTTACTTCAACTTAAACGTATACCAAATTCCTACAAACATAAAATTCACAAAATAACTATCATTTAATTGAAATATCACTAAACCATATACACGCCGACTTATTTTTACTTAAAAAAACATCCCAGAATTGCACAAAAATGGCATTGCGCACACTCTTCACTATATCCACGTACACTGCTTTTTTCTCATAAATTAGAAAAATTTCACGAAAATACATGACAATTTTCCGGTAAAAAGAACATATATGAAATGACCTGATCGTGAAAAAGTATTTACCCTTTCCAAATATGAACATTTCCACATATAAAATAAATAAAATATCCAAAAACTTTTACCTCTAAATCATCTATTACATTATACACGTCACCAACGAATTCATACCGCAAGCATTACAACAAATACTTAGTATCAAATATTTAAATTATTTCCATGCACGTTTACTTCAACTTAAACGTATACCAAATTCCTACAAACATAAAATTCACAAAATAACTATCATTTAATTAAAATATCACTAAACCATATACACGCCGACTTATTTTTACTTAAAAAAACATCCCAGAATTGCACAAAAATGGCATTGCGCACAGTCTTCACTATATCCATGTACACTGCTTTTTTCTCATAAATTAGAAAAATTTCACAAAAATACATGACAATTTTCTCAATCTTTAAACCCGGTAAAAAGAACATATATGAAATTACCTGATCGCGAAAAAGTAATGAACATTTTCACAAATAAAATAAATAAAATATCCAAAAACTTTTACCTCTAAATCATCTATTACATTATACACGTCACCAACGAATTCATACCACAACCATTACAAATACTTAGTGTCAGATATTTAAATTATTTCCATGCACGTTTACTTCAACTAAAACCAAATTCCTACAAACATAAAATTCACAAAATAACTATCATTTAATTAAAATATAATTAAATTCAAAAACACTACTTAAAATATAAATGAGCACATACATTAAATTAATACATACATAAAAACCCATTTCGAATTCACTTTAGTTACGGCCATGGGATCCAAAAATTCACGAACATTGTTTCACACAACACAGAATAAAGCCAAATACAAAATTTCCAGATTTTTTCCCGATTTCCCCCCTTTTCCGATTAGAGAACCGTAATTCGTCCATTAATATCACATGACATATCCCATGATCTCTCATTTCCCTCATACAAAATAATGCGTAATCGGAACTGAGTACTGCTCACATTATTACGAAAGTGCCAGGTAGTAACCTTTATCGCCTCCAAAATGTCGCCAAACTACCAGTTACCATATTGTAAAGATCAACCTCATGTTGTTTTAATACACCCTTCCCTATTGCCACTCATTACACAAGATACAAGTTTGAATGTGTTAAATTTAAGATTTTAGTAGATAGTTTGTAAAACATGTTTAAGAAAAAGAGTTGATCATTAGGATATAGATGTTAGCCATCCCTGTACATTTTTTTCACAGAAGTAAAAGATATCTGAAGAAAATATCCAAAGGCATCTTTGCATCCAAAGAATATGCTGTTTACTGTGAAGTGATTTACACTGCTGGTATTCCTCACTATATTTATTACTCCTTCCACAAGGCGAAATGTAAAAATATGTGACAGATTATACCTTAAGCAACTAACACTGGTGAACAGACACATAGCTTTAAGATAATGCCCAACTACATACCGCAATATCAACCATACAGCGAATCAACAATTTGAAATGCAAAACTCGGTCTCATCCTGCATACTCCTGATGTTTCCTGAACAGATTAATATTTTTCTTTTCACATTTGAGATTCTTTTGTCCAAAAAATACTTTGCCAATGACACACAATTTATCGGGCTTCTTACACAAAGCAATAATATACAGATGTGGTATATGTGATCTTACCATGCACTGCAAAGCATTGTATTGTAACTGCATACTGCAGGAAATTATATTGATTAAATAAATATTCTTCTTTTTATTCTCTTATTTTTCAATTATACCAACCCGATATCTATAAAAGTACTTAAGATTACTTACTTAAAATGTCAAATGCTGAGAAATATCCTTAACATTAAAAGTTTTAAGATTTTTAAAGTTCTGAAGAACAGTTGAATAGGCACTTTTTATATAACTTTTTTAATATACATGTTTACAACTTAACATTACAAATTAATATTTTGCTGATATGTATGCTCATACTGCCAAACATGCCTGCATATACACAAACCTGAGACTTAAATTTTCAGTTGCTACTGCTCTACTGCTGAGCTATAAAAAGAAAACTAAACAGGCAAATCATTAGCACCCTTCTAATATACAAGAACTGAACAAACCATGGATTAATATTGGAGGAGTTAAAGCAAAATCAATCAGTGTAATATTCATAAATTTGATATTTTAAATTTTCCTTTGCTTCAAGCATGAAATAATTTTATTAATTTAACAGTCAACAGACACCAAATACAGAAGTTCGTGTGAAATCTAACTAGACACGAGAAGGGAAATCTTAACAATATACATCTAGTTTTGATGAATCCAAAATAATTTTTTTAGATGGGACAAATATACCAATGCATAATAAAGCATGTATGTAATTGTTCCATTTGGCCAATGTAGACTTGATACATTCCTAGTTACAGATGACAAAATTCACCAACACCAGAAGCAAACAAATCGAATAGCTATCAGAAAAGCAACGTGCAAACCTGCAATCCAGGGTTGGGATTAAAACAGAAAAAATCAGAAGGAAAGAGGAAAAATTAATAATTGGAATACTTAAGGGGACAAATTTACTAATTGTTTAATTTCTTTAAAAATAAATGTTTTATTATTTTTGCAATAAAATGTAACTTAAATAATAAATTTCCATTAAAAATCCAGGGAAAATTGCAGCAGAATTTTTATTCATTTACAGTATGTCACACTTCATTTTAATTACAATAATAGATTTGATTTTGTAAGAATTAACTGAATTCCCTTTTCTTTTCTTTCTAAACAAATATGTTAAAATTTCTATTTTTATTGCTGTTATGAACTGAAATTCAGTTTTAAAAATTCACCCAAACTCACAGATATGAAACCAGTTGTCCTAGTAAGCACAAAAAGTAAATATAATATAATGAAAACATTTAAACTGATTAGTAATGTTATATATGAATAAAATGTAAAAATACGGAAAAAATCAATTTATTCAGACTGATTTTTCTTCACCATGGACAAAACTTGCCAATTGTGCTAAGAATACATTTTCAAAATCTTATGCTGTTTCTATTTGCAATATATTAAATCTTGTATTGTAAAAGGATTGGATTGGATTATTTAATTACGGCAAAGCACATGATGGCTATCTGCCTAAAGGGAGGGATGCCTTCGTGGAGGACTTTCTAAGGGAAACTGGCTCGTATACACGTTACACATGGGGAAAACCACGAAAACGCCCATGCAGCCAGCCCGTTCGCGGGATTCGAACCTCGGACCGAACTACCAGTGTTCAGCGTCTTTACCACTCGGCCACTGGTGAGCCTTCTTGTATTGTAAAAAATAATAGGTCACTTTTGCATTTCACATGAACTATGTTATGTAGTTGAGTCTATAATGTATATAGTTCAGCAGCTTTTGAGCAAATTTTCTTCTCTTTTGAATTTATCCATTCAAAACAACAAAACACATTATTGCATGCTTAATTTCTTTCTTTCTTTCTTTTCTTTTTCTTTCTTTCTTTCTTTCTTTTTTTTTTTTTTTTTTTTTTTTTGTTAGGAAAAAAGTTTTCTTTTTTCATTGCACTATTTTTACAATTATTTAGATTCAATGTTGTTTTCTAGTCTTCCTAAAATAGTTACATTATGTTCTTATCAATATGAACTAAAGTTCAGTTTCGATTTCCTGGCTGTGCAAGAAACTCACCAACACTTTACTGAACCAACATCTGCTATACAAACTTTTCTTCGGAGGCACGATCTTTTACTGAAGTGCCATTTTAGAGCTTTGGCAATAGTAAAATATAATTTGTTCATACTGAAACACAGACAATACTTTGCCTTCAAAACACTGATACAACTATTTGTCGTTTTACTACTGACAAATACTGTAATACACATTGATTCTTTCTTTAAAAAATTAGCACTTGAATAACCTCTTCCCTTGAAAAAAAATGAAATTTCTATGGGAAACATAGATCAAAGATCCTTCTTCTTGCTTATTTGCAATGATGTTGAGGTACTTTCCCATTTTCATGGCCCCCATTATAATTACACCAGACTATCACCAAATTACTCCAAGACTATCACCAAAAAAGTAAAATGCCTCTTCCTTGGCAGTCTTCAGTTAAAGCAAAAACCATTAACATAAAAAACAGACAAAAGAGAAGAAAACACATTAAAACATGCACAGTTCTCATCATGCTTGTTCATATTTTTGCAATTTTTTAGCTGTTTTTCACACCACTTTAATACATGCCAATTTTTCCGTCAAAGAATAAAATCATGCTGTTATAATTGATATTTTGGAGTTACTGAGTTGACAGAATGTATGCTTTTCTTTTTATTTTGTAAATGTTTTTATATTTATATACATTTTCATTTTGTAGCCATTTTTCTGCATTTCAAATGTGTGATAAAATGCTTCTTTCTCTGAAGAATGATGTATCATGTTCTTCAGTGTCGGTAAACCAAAAATTAACATTTAAAAAAGAAAAAAAGTATATATATAAACACGATTTATTCACAGTTTGTATCTTCCTCAGTCATCAGTCAATCAAAAATTGTAAATGCATTTTTCAAAAAAGAAAACACACATCTAATTGCAGCCTTTTTTCATGATGAATAAATTAAGCAAGTAATCTTTGTTGGTACTGTAAATGTTAGCCCAGCTTTAAATATTAAGAATCATTAATTATGATGAATTGGACCAGATTTATTGAAATTACATCATAAAGTACATAATGTCGCACAAAGCTGTAATCATCTTGCATAATTGCAATACATATCTTAAAATTAATTAAAAACTGATCTGAGTCTATTTTTTTCTTTAATATGGTCAAAAGTTTAGCAATTAGCAGTGGCCAAACAAATACTACATACACTTTATTTCGTCAGATTTAACAGTTTACATTAGTATCGTTATTGCTGATGTATCACTATTTTTAGAAGCATTAACAATTTATAAAGTACTGATATCGTTAAGTACTTATGTCAGTGCACTGCTGCTCAGAAAAGGTTACCTCATTTGACCACTTTGATGCATAATTACAACTGGCACCTTGTTTTAAACAAAAGGTAAACTTTGCCAGACATGGCTCCAGCTTTTTCAACATAAGTGAATAGTACATTTGACACCCCACATAAATTGAAATACTTGCATATTACCCCATCAATCATGAAACTGTAGCCAAGCAGGGTAATTAGTGCTAGTATGGATAAGTATTGTTACGAATTTGGTATTTAAAAAGCAAATGTTAGTTCAATTATAAATTAAATGGTTTTATTTCTCGCGCAGTGCAGCGCGTGACGAATATTAAAAGAAAGCTAAGCCGGAAAATTGAAAATACAAGAGCGCGTGCATTAAATAAATAAATAACTCTTTTTCATTTCGAGAAAGTACTGGAAAATTCTAGCGCGTGATTTTAAAATGTTATAAAAGGAGGAAAACATCTCAGTTCGTAGTAGTTGCTTAGTTTGTTGTTGTTTAGAAAACTACTGTTGTTGATTGTAGCGAATTCGCGGATTAGCGTTCTTTAGCTGTTTTGAATTACGTTCTATTGGACATTTGAGTAGTTAAAAGAAAACTACTGTGAGATATTGTAATACTGCATGATAATTTGAGAAAATTTAAGCATTTTTGTTGTGATAATAATAAATTTTTGTTCATTTTTCATCGGACTTGTGCATTCATTTAGTAACGAATCCGTATGCACGCAACAATTTTTGGTGTCAGGAGTGGGGTTTGAATGCCAATAACAAGAGCGATGGAAGAGCAGTTAAGGCAATTGATAACAGCCTTTGCCTCGTTTAAAGAAGAAATGAAAGAAGAGATGAAATCTAGCCAAGGAAAGATGGAAGAGGCCGTCAACTCTGTTAAGGACGAAATGAAAGCCGTTCAAGCTGGTCAAGAAAAGATTGAAGCAGGTCAAGAAGAAATGAAAAGAGAGATTACCTGCATAATAGAAAATAAATTTGAAGCTATGGAAGGCAGAATTGACACAGTTGAAAATAAAGTTGGACTAATTGAAGAAAGAGTTTCTTCGGTGAAAGAAGAAATAGAAGAAAGAGTTTCTTCTGTAAAAGAACATATAGAAGGGAGAGTTTCTGCTGTGGAGGAACGAATTGAAGGAAGAGTTTGTGCCGTCCAACACCAAATCGAACAACAAATTGATGAGAGAGTTTCTGAAGTTGCCAAAGGAATGGATACTTTAAAGAAATTCGTAGCGTCGGCAGGGAGCAGGAGTGATGATTTTAAATTCTTACCAATGCCTGCTCGTCCACCTCTGAAGCTATCCACATATGATGGGAAGACCTCCTGGCAGGTGTATAAGACACAATTTTCTATCGTGGCGGATGCGAATGGATGGGATTCCCAAGCTAAGGCCTGTCATCTCGCCACTTCTCTAAGAGCAGACGCAGCGGATATCCTTCAGACTCTTCCCGAAAACAAAAGATTAGATTTCGAAGCTCTGTCCGGCGCCTTGGAGTTGCGCTTTGGGGAGAAGTGTTTAAAAGACTACAGCAGGCTCCAATTAAAATCTCGTCAACAGAAGCCTACCGAAACACTTCAGGAGCTCGCCGCAGATGTTGAAAGGCTGTCCCATCTCGCCTTTTCGGAATGCCCGACAGAAACAAGGGAAATCCTGTCCTTGCAATACTTTATCGACGGCATCCGAGATACTGAAATACAGAAAGCTCTACGAATGGCGGATGTAAAAGATTTAAAAAGTGCTCTAGTGTACGCCATGAAATTTGAGGCAGCCCAGCAAGCCACTCGTCGAGACCGCCACCCAGTCAGAGCTGCTCAAGTCCAGGAGCCAGGGGATCAAGTCACCGCTCGACTTGACGATTTAACTAGACAACTGAACGCCTTGAGACGGAATATTGGTGAGAAGAAACCGACCGTTAAGTGCTGGAACTGCGGTGCTGAAGGACACATACGAAGAAACTGCAAAACACCCCAGGGTACTGATGTTAAGACTGCTTCTAACAAGCAGCAGGGAAACTAATTAGTGGCCACCTCGCGGGGCGGAGGTTGCCAGATAATGAAAAGCCCCCGTTTAAAGCGCTTCAGATTTCTGCAATGAGAGGCGGCAGTAATGGACTTTTCATAATAGGACATATTAATGGAGTTCCGTGCAATATGACTATAGATACAGGAGCCAACATCACTATCATCCAAAAAGATTTGGCTCAACAACTAGGAAACAAACTTATCTGGACGCCGCCCTGTGTTACCCTCCAGACTGTGTCCGGTGAGAAGATCGACATCGACGGAAAAGTAAATGTTAACATCACGTTTGGAAGTGCCGCTTACCATCACACGGCATATGTAGCAGACATCACTGATTCTTGCATACTCGGATTGGACTTTCTAAGGAAATACAATTTTTCCTTGGATTTTAAAAATAACGAATTGCATTCTACATCTGAGGACATAGCATTATTTCTCGTTAATGATGAAGAAGTTAAATCTGTCCATAAAATCATAGCACAAGACTATATCACAATACCGGCAAGAACAGAAATTTTACTTCCTGGATCCATAGCCGAAAATAGAAATTTCCGCTACGGCATCATAGAATATCCCAATAACTGTAATATCCCAAAAGGAGTACTAGTAGCCTCAACACTCGTCGACCTATCCAGAACGGTTATCCCGGTGAGAGTCGCCAATGTAACTGAAAAGTCGAGAGTTATTAAGAAAGGTGAAGTGGTTGCAACATGTACTCCAGTAACCAGCGTTGAAAGAAAGAGTAACATCCCAGAATCCGTGTCCTCAGAGAGCATTACATCGGAGTTATTGCAGAATGCACAATTAAACGATAAAGAGAAAAATGCTGCCGATCGCGTCATTAAAGATCTTCAAGTTGTTTTCTCCCGCTCGTCTTCTAACGTGGGTCGAACTAGTTTGACACAACATAGAATAGATACTGGCGATCATCCCCCGATCAAGCAACATCCAAGACGTCTACCGTTTGCTAAACAGGAAGAGGTGAGAACACTGTTAAAAGATATGGAAGGCGGCGATGTCATCGAGCCTTCAGCGAGTCCATGGGCATCTCCCATCGTTCTCGTCAGAAAGAAAGACGGCTCAACAAGATTTTGCGTTGACTATCGCCGGTTGAATGAGGTTACGAAGAAAGACAGTTACCCTCTTCCTAGAATTGATGACATTCTACACACTCTTTCTGGAAGCAAGTGGTTCTCAACACTTGATTTAAAGAGTGGGTATTGGCAGGTAGAAATCCATCCTGATGACCGAGAAAAGACGGCATTTACTACGGGACAAGGACTTTGGCAGTTCAAAGTGATGCCGTTTGGACTGTGTAATGCGCCGGCAACATTCGAACGTCTTATGGAGACTGTTTTGAAAGGCCTTTCCTACGAAGTCTGTCTGATATACTTGGACGATATCATCATCATCGGAAAGAGTTTTGAAGAGCATCTAGAAAATCTAAGAAAGGTGCTTCAGAAACTGAAAGAGGCCAATCTGAAGCTGACTCCCGCTAAATGCAAATTGTTTCGAAAGGAAGTGACTTACCTGGGACATGTCATCTCTGCAGAAGGTGTGCGCACAGATCCTGAAAAGGTATCAGCGGTTAAATCCTGGACGCGTCCCGAAAATGTCCATCAGCTGAGAAGCTTCCTAGGGCTTTGCACCTACTATAGGAGATTCGTGAAGAACTTTTCTTCCATCGCAAGACCACTTCACAAGCTGACAGAGAGCAAGCAAAGATTCTTGTGGACAAAGGAATGCGAGGATGCATTTAACAACTTAAAGGAAGTTTTAACATCTGCTCTAATCCTGACGTATCCTCAGCTAGACAGACCATTTATTCTCGACACCGACGCGAGCAATGAAAGTGTCGGTGCTGTTTTGTCCCAAGAAATAGACGGCCAAGAACGTGTAGTAGCTTACTGGAGCAAGTGCCTGTCTAAACCGGAGAGGAATTACTGTGTCACAAGGAAAGAGTTGCTCGTCATAGTCAAAGCTGTAGAACATTTCCATCATTATCTATACGGGAGAAAATTCCTCCTCCGCATGGACCATGCCTCATTGGCCTGGCTTTTAAATTTCAAAAATCCTGAGGGTCAAATAGCCAGGTGGATACAGAGACTCCAAGAATATGACATCACTATCCGTAATCGTAAGGGATCATCACATGGAAACGCCGACGCCCTGTCTAGAAGACCTTGCCAAGGAAGCTGCGGATATTGTTCCAGGGTGGAAGCGAAACACGAGCTGCTGACTCCGGTCGCAAGACAAATTACAACATCAACATCGGCTGATCGAGACCCGTGGAGTGATGATGAAGTCAGGAAAGACCAGCTGGAAGACCGCGACATTAAACCCATACTTGATTTAATAGAGTCATCAAACAGAAAACCTACATGGCAGGACATTTCTATCTGTAGTCCTACAACAAAACAATACTGGGCACTCTGGGATTCACTTCACATTCGAAACGGCGTCTTATACCGGAAATTCGAGTCGGATGATGGGAAGACGTTCCGATGGCAACTGATACTTCCAAGATCCCGGATTCCTGATGTCCTCAAAGAACTACATAACAGCCCTACAGGAGGTCACTTTGGAATTATGAAGACCTTACAGAGAGTTCGTGAGCGCTTTTACTGGAATAATGCAAAGAATGACGTGCAAAAGTGGTGCCGATCTTGTGATGCCTGTGCAGGTCGGAAAGGACCGAGGAAACGCAGCCGAGGCAGACTGCAACGTTACAACGTAGGTGCGCCTTTTGAACGTATCGCCTTTGACATCCTGGGACCTCTGCCACGAACTGCTGATGGCAACAAATACATACTCGTTGTCATTGATTACTTCACCAAGTGGCCTGAAGCTTATCCTATTCCTGATCAAGAGGCAGTCACAGTAGCTGAGGTAATGATACAGCACTGGATTTCCAGGTTCGGAGTGCCTCTTCAGTTACATTCCGATCAGGGAAGGAATTTTGCCTCGGCAGTACTCAAAGAACTATGCAAACTACTTGGCATTGACAAAACTCAAACGACGCCATTGCATCCCCAGTCGGACGGCATGGTAGAGAGGTTCAATCGAACCATCCTTAATAACCTCTCATTAGTGGTTTCCAGAAACCAACAGGACTGGGACAAGAAATTACCACTCTTTTTACTGGCTTACCGCAGTGCTGTCCACAAGACTACCGGCTATTCTCCATCACAGATGCTCTTCGGTGGTGACCTTCGTCTGCCTTGTGATCTATTGTTTGGCCGCCCTCCGGATGCTCCTTCATCGTCTGAGGAATATATTCAAGATCTCCAGGCCCGGTTTGAAGTGATGCACAATTTTGCACGAGAGCGAGTCAACTTGGCGACGGAGAAGATGAAGACCCGATACGACACAAGAGCTACTGAACATCAATTCCACGAAGGAGACAAGGTGTGGTTGTGGAATCCGACTCGGCGGAAAGGACTTTGTCCGAAATTACAGTCACCTTGGGATGGGCCGTACACAGTCCTAAACAGGCTGAATGACGTCGTGGTTCGGATTCGTAAGTCTTCGAACTCTAAACCTAAAGTCGTTCATTACGACAGGTTAGCTCATTACTATGGCCATAGTACATAATGTAAATAATTGTAAATAGTATAAGACCATGGTCCTTTTTGTTTTTAAATGTGTATTTGATTTGATTTGTATTTAGTATTTGATTTGTATTTAGTATTTGATAGCATTTGATTTGTTCAAGTTAGTTATTGCATTTATTGTTCATGTTGTTTGATATTGTAATGTAATGTTTATGCCTCAGTTGCATTTATGCCACAGTTGTAAGTTTAGCTTCCTATCCAGGGATTGTACTGCCCGGGACGTGCAGTCCTTGGTAAGGGGGCAGTGTTACGAATTTGGTATTTAAAAAGCAAATGTTAGTTCAATTATAAATTAAATGGTTTTATTTCTCGCGCAGTGCAGCGCGTGACGAATATTAAAAGAAAGCTAAGCCGGAAAATTGAAAATACAAGAGCGCGTGCATCAAATAAATAAATAACTCTTTTTCATTTCGAGAAAGTACTGGAAAATTCTAGCGCGTGATTTTAAAATGTTATAAAAGGAGGAAAACATCTCAGTTCGTAGTAGTTGCTTAGTTTGTTGTTGTTTAGAAAACTACTGTTGTTGATTGTAGCGGATTAGCGTTCTTTAGCTGTTTTGAATTACGTTCTATTGGACATTTGAGTAGTTAAAAGAAAACTACTGTGAGATATTGTAATACTGCGTGATAATTTGAGAAAATTTAAGCATTTTTGTTGTGATAATAATAAATTTTTGTTCATTTTTCATCGGACTTGTGCATTCATTTAGTAACGAATCCGTACGCACGCAATAGTATGAATAAGAACAAACTCACAAGATATGAGTTTTTGCTTGATATAACCTGGATTGATTTTCAATAAGGCACCTCTTGTTATTTATAGACAAATACAGAAAACAGATGTTACTGCTATATTTTTCCTTGCATTTTGAAAACATGGTTAAAATTTGGATTTTTTTTTCATATTTTCTCGCCATCAAATGACGTCAGTTTTGTTTGGCTTCTTTACTGACAATAACTGCCTTTATAATCATTGCTGGTGCAACATAGAAATTTATCTACACATATTTTTTTCCCCCTCTCTCTTTTCTCTTTTTGATGGTTTTCATGATTTGTGATTTGCCAACAGATACACTGCCCTGTTTCCTTAAGAAAGTATTCTTCACACACACACACAAAAAGATAAGTTTGAATAACCAACTTATGATATTAAAGTACGACTCGGAGAGAAAAGAGCTATGCAGCAGCATTGTCATGCTGTGGGGAAGAAGGTGTCCAATTTAAATGTGGTTGGCTTTCTCTACTGACATATCATTGATATATTTATGAAGTTAACAGTAAACATGTACAGTGGTGGCCAAAATTGTGGACACTTTTGGAAATTTTTATGTTTTTGAACTTTGTATGCTTATAGAAAATGTTATGTTTTGCAAAATGCAAACTTGATATATCATTTTAAAGAGAATTTATTACTGAATTCAATACAAAACACAAAATTCAATTATTTGCAATACAAAAAAAGGGTACTTTTCCGTTTCGCCGGCGCAAATCTCGCCAAGCAGACTTTATTGGCGACAACATACAGTATACACATAAAAAATATTAAAAAAATATTAGTTCTAAGAATTCTTTTAAAAAAAGAAGGCATAAACATTTTAATATCGCTTAAAATTTTATAAAAAGCCAATAAATAAAGACAATAAATTTGTAAAAAGACATTAATTTAAGAATTTACTATGTTTTCATGGTTCAACATCCTGATTCCCCAGTTCATATCACGTTACCCCAAGCGATCTCATCTCACGTAAACTACTCTACAAAAATCTAATGCTCTCAGTAATTATCTACATTCATTTCAAGTTAAATCTTAATTTGGAACACAAGTTTAAATGCAAGAAATATTTCAATTCGTACGAATAGCTTACTCAGAAATTATGTAAAACTGCAGTGCTTTACTTCGCTAATGCATTCTCATTAGAATGGATGAATTTAACCCTTGACTTTACCTTTTCTATATTTTCGGCTTCGGATAAGCGCTGTGATTGCATCCCAATTGACTTAATTACCGAAAATGGCCTTAGACATAAACTGAACTATCTGATAAAAATTCTATGTATTCTATATGCCAGTATTGTAAGAAACAACCAGTCTGATAAGAAAAAGCTGCGACTTGTTTTGAAAATGATGCGTAAAAGGTTAAAAGAGAGAATATTCCGTTTGGCATCGGTTGTACCATTATTGGCAACTTTATCGCTTGCGCCGGCAAAACGGAAACGTACCAAAAAAAGTTATATGTACTTTATTATAAATAAAAAAACATAGTTATGAAGTGGTTTGTAATGTCTAGCTTTCCTGGCCAATCACTGCTCCTGTTCTGAGAGCCAATCAAATGTTAGAAACTGCCAGTAGAAGCTGACATTATGTTTACACTTGAAACAATTCATTATTTTGCTTTGCTCTGTAGAAGGAGGAGCTGTTCTTATACACGGCAATTACAAGTAGGAATTTTTGTAAAAATTTTTAAGTCAAGAAGCAATGACATCAAATAAAAGAGTAGATTGGACACCTAGAAAGAGATGTAATATTATTGTGTTACGAGAAAGTGGTCTTTCCTATGCTGAAATTGCAAGACAGGTGGGTGGTTCAGTGACTACATCTGGAGTCCGAAAAGTTTTGTTTACGATATCAGGAGACAAATTCAATAAAAAACAAAGAAGGAAAAGGCCGAAAAAGGTGCACCACATCTATTGATGACAGAAGAATAAAAAGACTATGTCTCCAAGATAGAAAAATGTCATCAGCGGCCATCAGAAGTAATCTGAATGATGCTGGTATTTCTGTCAGTTCAAGAACAATCAGGAGAAGATTAACAGATGTTGGACTGAGAGGTAGAATTCCACGAAAAAAGCCTTATCTTAATTTTCAGCAACGAAAAAAAAGACTACAGTGGGCAAAGAAACACATTAATTGGGCAGATGATCAGTGGTCACAAGTTATATGGAGTGATGAAACTAAGATATCATTATTCGGTAGTGATGGGCGAAAATATGTATGACGTAGAATAGGAGAAGAGCTACATCCTGACTGCATTCAAGCAACTGTGAAGAACCCAGTTAGTGTTATGATTTGATCATGCATGTCAGCAGATGGTATTGGTCGCCTTCATGTCATCGATGGGACACTGAATGCCAGAAAATGCATTGACACTATTCTAGAACCAAAACTTCTACCTTCCATCAGAGATCTCTTTCCCAACAATGCTTCGTTTATTTTTCAGCAGGATTCTGCTCAGCCAAAATATCAAAAGAATGGTTTCGTACAAAGAGCATTAAATTGTTGTCATGGCCAGGAAACAGTCCTGACCTCAATCCCATCGAAACTTTGTGGCATCGTTTGAAAACTCTTGTCCGAATGAGGCACCCATCAAATAAAAGGGAACTAATTGAGGCTATAATTGTTTCCTGGCATCATGTAATAACGAAAGAAGAGCTTAAAACTCTTGTCAGTTCAATGAAACGTCGATGTGAAGCTGTAATCAAAAATAAAGGGTACCCTACTAAGTACTGATACCTCACTGCAATCATCACTATCTAATTTTTGTATTGCAAATAATTGAATTTTGTGCTTTGTATTGAATTTAATAAATCCTCTTTAAAATGATATATACAAGTTTGCATTTTGTGAAACGTAACGTTTTCTGTAAGCATACAAAGTTCAAAAACATAAAAATTTCCAAAAGTGTCCACAATTTTGGCCACCACTGTATTGCATTTTGTGAACCAAACTTGCATTAAGTTAATCCCAGCACATCAATTCACTGGAATACAAAGGGATTCAAATATAAACAAGGCTATTGCTGTTACAAACCACTGCTCATGCACAGTACTGTATTTCCTTGGTTGAGAACAACCACTAACCCCAACTTCCCTTGCAGATTAGAACTTGCTTTGTCATATCTTGTAGTCACAAGAGTGATGAGCTAACAACACTACCTATGAAACAATGCACTGTGATCAAATTTCTTACTCACAACAATGCCTAGTCATTTGAAATTCGGCAGAAACTCAAAGCATAGTATGCAGAACAGTGTGTCTCTAAGACCCATGTGTTTGTATGGTAAAAGTGCTTCAATGAGGGATGACATCATCCCAACAAACAGTGACCATGTAAATGTAGTTAATCGAGAAAATGGGTGCATCATTATCAAAGAATTGCATCAGGACTTTAAGCCAGTGCTAATAAAGTAGGAACCATAGTGAAAAAACTTTTCCTCTATGACAATGTGTATGCCTGGTGGATTGCATACAGGCTGACACACCAGAACAAAGTGATGCAGATGTAAACTACCGTTTCTCTTCTGCTGCAGATTGAAGTTGAAGGGGAGGTATTTTGAAAGTCTGTAGTGAACATGAATGAGACTTGAGCCCACTAGTTCAATTCTAAGGCCCAAGCTGAAATCCCACTTGGAAGGCATGCAGTCATGCATGACACCATCACTATCAGCATTCAAGACTGGATTTAGAGCCAACTGAAAAACTTCTACGAAAACAGCATGAAAATGCTTCCAGAACATTCACAAAACCATATCAACTTTGGAGTGAGCATGTTATAGGATGACATTTCCAATTCTTTCATTCGCAATAAAGGTTTTAGTAACCAAAAATGAGCTACTGTCGTATCTGAAACGTGTGAAAATTACATGAGACGGAGATATGACAATTCCTTATTATCTCATCCTAGCATTAGGACTTAACAAAATTGTAGGTATTGATGAAAGTTAATTCACATAAAAGACAAAACGGTACTATTCGGTTTCGAGGGCCGTAAAAAATCGCCAAACCATTGTTGATGCCAATGCTGCCAAAAATAATTGCGGCAACCCTAATAATTGCGGTAAGAAAGGAAGTATAATAGTAAACAACTATCTAAGATTGATGTTTAAATTTAGATGAAAGGTTAATTTCATGTACTACTTTTTTATTATTATAATTTATATGAAAAAGGCTAAACACGAGTGAATGGAAGCAAAAGAGTAAATAACTATTTCAGATCATTATTATAATTTATATAAAAATTGCTAAACATAACTGAATGGATGCCTGCATCGCTATTTCGCTACCGACTTATCGCTAAAGCATAATTTCATCTCGTTGGTTGTTCAAACGTAATTTTCTATAATGAATGATGCCTTTTCTTTGAAAATATTATCGGTAAAGTGCAGAATCGCTCACTTATTTGTTTGCCGCTTTTTACAAGGGTAAAAACAATTTGATTTTTCTCAATTTTCTTTTACTTTTTAAGTGAAAATAGGTCGATGTGTATGTAAATAAAGTCAAGGGTGTGCCATTTTTGTGCAATTTTAGGATTTTTTTTTTTTTTTTAAGTGAAAATAGGTCGATGGGGATATGTAAGATAAAAAATATGAAAGCAAACTTCTAAACTTAATTCACTATAACTTCCATTATTTTCTATTTCATTTGAGAACTTCCTCTATCTGTCCTAAAAATAGCGCTTAAGTCTAAACTGCGTCATTCAAATTACATGCGATCTTACTTAAACCATAATGCAGATCCCTCTCGACCAATCACCGAATTGTAAACCAAAACTTTTCTCTTCGCATGCTTCCATCTTTCATAACTACGCACTTCAGCTTTTGCTCGCTACTCTGCTAAGATGTGATTTCGCTGGCTTGCTTTCTATCCCAACAATACCGAGTATGCGCAATTCTTAAAAACGCGTCAAGCAGTGGGCGATTCTGCACTTTATCCAAAATTTTATTGCCGACTTTTTGTCACGGGCAATTCTCAAATTGTTAAATCCATACAAAAAAAGGATTTAAAAATTAAATTAGTATTTCAATGGCTTCTAAGAAATACAGAACTATCTAAACTTACGCAATCTAAAATCAGCGCGTACGCTACATTTGGCGCGCTGTTGAATGGGCCCGTTTGCTAGATTTGGCGCTTTTGCGCATACACTTTCGCTGCATTTTTTTTTTATGGCCCTCAAAACGGAATAGTACCGACAAAACTAATGTTAGCTGCATCCCCCCCTCCCAAATAAGTTTTTGAAGATTTGTGAAGTTAGAGAATGTGTTGAAAATGTGTGGTATGGCTTTAAGAAAAGTACACATGAAATTAAAAAATTTAAAATAAAACTTGCAATATGTTATAAGCACTAATAAAAGTAACATAACAGTTAAAAATATAAGTTCATAATTTCAAAAAATTCACATCACTCTGATTAATTTATTTCTACAACTTATTTCGCAAAAATTAGGTTTACTTACTTCGAAACAGCAAGATAACTTAAGCCGAGAGACATAAGGGAAATTCCAACATGAAATACAATGAGGGTAGTTCCATATTCTTTAACGGCTTGTTTAAGTCTTTCTCTTTGACTTAAGTCCTTTTTAGGAACAGCCTGAACAAACTCTGTTTGTTCTGAAGTATTCTTATGAAAACCTATAAAACAACAAAATAATAACAATTTGAAATAATAAATTAATACTAATACAGCTGCAATTTAACGCGAATATATTAAAATTAATGTAAAAACAAGTTTATTTTAATTAAAACACAGATCATTCAAACTCCACATGATTTTTAAATGACTCTTTCTTTCAATTAAGAGCCACTTACCATAGTCTTAATTACAAACAATGCATCTGCATGATCAGTGAAGTGAAATCTCGAAACCTCTTTGGAAAAATTCAAGAAAGCAGTATTTCTTTACAGTCACATTCAATTTAACTGCATCAGTAGATTATTGCCACTAAACCATGGAAAGGAAACACTTTTAAACAAAGGAAAAAAAAGTTCTTTAAGTTCTTTTATAGCACATCATGTGGAATGAGCCTTATAAAGCTTATATGATGATCTTTATGCAGTTTCGCTATTGCCTGCCAGAATACAGTGTGTGTGTGTGGGGGGGGGGTAGTGGGCACCCCTCTGGTAAAAATTCTTAAGAAGAATTACTATTTAAAATAGCATTTTATGCATTTCATTTAACACTTTTTAAATTTAAATGCAGAATCAATTTAACCGTTTGAGTCCGGCGCGCGCTTCACTTGTTGCATGCCAAAAATACGGTGCAGCGCGATAACGCTTTTCTTGTTTTGTATCAAGAATGCGAAGACGCTGCTGTTGGTTAGTATACTTGAAAAAAAAAAAATTATTGAAATATTCAATTGATTTTGCAACAGGAGGAAAGGCATGCTTTGGTACAGGTATTTCAGAAAAAGTTTTCGATTCGTTCGAAAAAATTGTATCCACGGGTAAACACTCATCAATAATATTGTCATCGGAGGTACTTGCAGTTACTTCATCCTCATCACTGCTATCACTAATAACTCATAATTTATTAAAACAAATAATGATGTCACTTCCACTATCACTTTCAAGGTCATTACTATACTCTTCATTATCACTTCTCATAACATAGTCACTTTCAAATGAATCAGAACTTGACATGGGTTATTTCGTAATTATCAGTATAACACTTGGTAAAAAAATGAAAACAATTTCCAATTCCTATAAAACAACTGCTACTGATATCACTACAACTGCTCTTAATAATTGTGTAAAATATACTAACCAACAGCAGTGTCTTCGCATTCTCAATACAAAACAAGAGAAGCGATATCGTGCTGCGCCGTATTTTTGGCATACGACAAGTGAAGCGCGACAGTGCTTCGCCGGACTCAAACAGTTAAATAATTAATTTCCATTATTCAAAATGATTTGTTTTAATTTAAATAACAGAAACATTTTAAACGAAATATATAATGTGCATGTACATTTCAGGAATATGAAGCAAAAAAGGGCATAGAAGATTAATGAAACATTTTTATACAATTATAGCTTCTCAGACATTTTTATTACAAAATGCCTAGTGCCTGCTCTGTGTATGATTCATTAAGACATATTAGATGTATCTTTTAAATTGCAAGTTTTCAGTTTCTTCATTAATAAAAATAATTCCTTTCTATAATGCCTGTCCATGTGATAAGTTAGAAGCATTTTTAATCTTTTCCATGCTTGAGTCTAGTGAAAAGTAGAGAAAGTAAGGGGAAGATAAACATGTTAAGATAAAGATTCTAGTATCAGAAGTAAAACATTCAAATATCGTGTTTTCATTGTTCTTCAAGACGTTCTCCAAAAAGTAAGAAATTCATTGCAGACTTTCTATAAAATGCCTCCATTATGAGTTAATACCATGAGGACATTTTTCGTTTTGACACATATTTCTGGAATCTTCTAGAATCGTGGGTCTATAAATCTTGCCTTCAAATCCTTCTAAATTTTCCATTCTGCAATGGCTAAAATCCTAAAGAAAAATTATACCTACCAATTCTGTAACAGCAAAAAGCCCAAAATATTTTGAAAAAGAAAGGGGGGAAGTGGAAAAAAATGAAAAATTATAGAGAAAACTGATGCATATTCTGAGACAATTACATGGAAAAAACTCTTACTATGAAAAAATAAAAAAGAAGACATTTTTAATTAATTACATAGCTATTTTGCTCTTGCTAAGAACTATTTCATAAATTGTGCTTTATAGCATTACACCTTGTTTACTTTTCAAATTCAAAATATTGTATTATAAGTGATCAATATGGAACTTTATATTATGACAGCAAAAAATTTAAATGTTTTATTTTAATGTTATTTTTTAAATATAATTTCAATATATCTATTACCATTATTTTAATTAAATTTATCAATGTTACAATGTTTTAAAAAAAATGTCGAAAAATTCCCAAAACTTGGAATTAAAAATTTTCTAGAAAATCTGATCTTAAAATCGCCAAATTTAGAACAGCTTAATAAAAGAATTCACATCCCTAAAAGCAAAAAGTTGTTTAAGAGCTCTTCATTAGAAAAAAGTGAAATAATTTCAAAATGCTTATGTTTCACTGGGTAGAGTAGTCTTTAAGGTACCCCTTGTATTATGGCGAAGTTGTTGTTTGATTTATCGCCAAGTTGTTGTTTCATTTATGGTAGCCTGAGTAGTTGAATGTTATAGAAACCCTATTGTGACGTAATCTGGTGCCTGATTCTTGGAAATTTTGAATCATGGGATGTTTTGTAAGCATTTTTGTGGTGTGTGTTGGTTTGATTCTTTGGAAGGTAGAATGGCCGAATGTAGTAAGATTAATTTGAAGTTTCTGTATGATTTGGAGTGAAAGGAGAAAAGAGCTTTAATTGACTGGTGTATAAATAAAGGTTTACTTAGTAGCCATTATAAGTGTCCTGTATGTAGGAAGGATATGCGTCTAGTCGAACGTAAAAACCGTTTAGATGGATTTGAATGCGTTTGTAGCAGGAAAGGTTCAGATGGTCACTATGCGAAGCGTTCGACCAAAAAGAGTAGCTGGTTTGAAAAAAGTCATTTGAGTATGATTGCTACGAGGGCCATCCAGGAAGTAGATTACGTTTCCGTCTGTGTCCGCTAGGAGCGGGGCTAGCGCGGCCATCTTGGGGTCAGAGCGTTGCGCAGCTCAGTCTGCATCTAGCCGTGCTAGTGAGAGGTTCGTGCTGTGCTCCGTTCAGATACTGTGACGGTTTGAAATGTCTGCGTTAATTGAAAATCCCGCGAGCTGCGAGGTGCGCTCAGTAATAAGGTTTCTGACTGCAAAAAACTGTAAACCGATAGAAATCTATCGGCAGCTTCGTGAAGTGTATGGGGACAACATTATCACTGAAGGTGGAGTGCGTCAGTGGGTCATAAGATTTCAAAATGGCCGAACCAATGTTCACGACGAAGATCGAAGTAGGAGACCCAGCATAGTGACCGCCGAACTTCTCGAAAAAGTTGATGCTAAAGTCCGTGAAAATCGAAATTTCACAATAACGGAACTTTCTTTGAGTTTTCCACAAATTTCGCGAAGTTTGTTGCACGAAATCATCAGCGAAAAGCTTGGTTACCACAAGTTTTGTGCAAGATGGATTCCAAAAATCTTGACAGAGGACCACAAAAATCAGCGAATGGCTGCAGCGTTGAACTTTTTGGACGCTTACCATAAGGATGGTGACTCTTTACTCGATTGCATCGTTACTGGTGACGAAACATGGGTGAAACATGTGAACTGTGAAACGAAATTGCAATCAATGCAGTGGGGGCACACAAGTTCTCCCCAAAAACCCAAGAAATGCATGCAAACAATGTCGGCAAGGAAGATGATGGCGACTGTTTTTTGGGACAGAAAAGGTGTAATTTTGGTGGACTTCCTGGAAAGAGGCACTACAATAAACTCTCAAAGGTATTGCCAAACTCTCCAAAAACTCAGAAGAGCAATTCAAAACAAGCGCAGAGGAATGTTGAGCTCTAAGATCTTGTTGATTCATGACAACGCCCGGCCCCACACGGCAAATGTCACTCGTAAAGTTCTTGAATCTTTTAAGTGGGAGTTGTTTCCTCATCCGCCGTACAGTCCCGACCTGGCACCGAGCGACTTCCACCTATTCCCAGCAATGAAGAAGTGGCTGGCTATGCAGCGTTTTGATGACGACGCACAGCTGCAAGAAGAGGTAACGAAGTGGTTGAAGGCGCAGGCGGCCGAATTTTTCGACGAAGGAATTTCCAAGCTCGTACATCGCTACGATAAATGCCTTAATTTGTATGGTGACTATGTAGAAAAGTAGTATTTGAGTGTGGCTTTCATCTGTATATAATAAAATTTGTTTCCTATACTTTGTTTATTTTTTTATTCCAAAACGTAATCTACTTTCTGGATAGCCCTCGTATTTTGATTTTTACGTGGCTCTGGGTGTACGACGCGAAATCGAAAATCATGGTAAGTGAATATTTGCTTTTGGTAGTGCTTAAATGTATAACATGTTTTTCCTTTTTATGTTATTTTATTATTTGGTTTAAAATTTATTTTATTGAGATTATATATTTTTTGTTTGCCTATATTGTAGAATTTGGTGCTGCTTTAACTTTTTATGTGAAAATATATTGATGTGTACATGAACAAAGTCAAGGGAGTGCGCAATGCAAGTTTGTACAATTCTGGAATTTTTTTTTAAGTGAAAATAGGTCGACGTGTACACGGATAAAGTTAAAAGAGTGCGCAATGCCATTTTTGTGCAGTTCTGGGATTTTTTTAAAGTGAAAATAGGCCGACGTGTACATGGATAAAGTCAAAGGAGTGCGCAATGCCCTTTTTGTGCAATTCGAGGATTTTTTTTTTTAAATGAAAATAAGTCGATGTGTACATGGATACCGAGTTTGTGCAATTGTTTGTCTTGTTATTTTGGTTTTGTCTAGCGGTGATTTTTGGCGCAAAAATTGCTGCTTCGCAAGCCAAAATAACGAGTCAAAGAATTGCACAAAATCGATATCCATGTACCACCAAAAATTGCCAAGGGGTACCCTAAACTATACTTTTATATGTTTCACTTCTTGCTCAGAAACTTTAGTACCCCCCTTTTATATTTGAAATAGGAACAAATTATAACCCATGAACCCATTCAAAAGATAACCATATTTGTCAGTGAATCGCCAAAAATATTCCTCCAAAATGCTAATTCATACTCAAAATGGCAGTCATAAAAACAGACAGAAATTTCAGATGATTAAAATTAAGGACCTTCAGACGATTGGGGCCAAAATTAAGGAGTTTTAAGGATCAAAAATCGATTCCATAAAACCTAAGGACTCTTAAGGACCATACTGTTTTTAAAAAAGTTGGGGGGGGGGGAAACATACAAGCTCAATGTTTTGGTAGTTTTCAAAGCCCAGAAACTTGGTAGCTTCTTGGTAACGGAGTCCAAAAACAGATTAACCTCATTTTGGATGTCCTGTGCAGAAATGAGAGAGAACACCAGCAAGATGTAGCTTCAGGTGTGAAAAAAGGGCTTGCGATTGGGTCCCCGATTGGAAAATTCCAGGGCTTGGCGGTTGGGTCCACATCACCCTTTAAAAAGGGGAATATATAAGGTATTTCTCCCACTTTCTTAGCGTGCCTTCATGGTGTTGTGATTCTGCATGCTGGGCCGGTATTCCAGCAGTCCGTGATTCGATTCCTGGCGAAGGAGATTGCTCATTTTTCATCTATCTGGCATCCCAAAAAAATCCTAATGTCTCTACAATCTTATTTAGAAATTCCTTAATCTTCAGTCTGTGGCACACAAAATTCCTTAACAGCATCCCAAAAGTTTCTAAAATTATCTGAAATCGAATCTGTATATTGGCGTCTCCACATAAATTGACAAAAATAAGAGTTAAAAATATCCTACGTAGTTCCAGACTGTCTGGAAAATGGCTACTAAGCAAACCTTCATTTACACGCCAGTCAATTAATGCACTTCTCTCCTTTCGTTCCAAATCGAAGAGAAACTTCAAATTAATCTTACGATATTCAGCCACTCTACCGTCTAAACAATGAAACGAGCAATGTACTTCCTAACAACACACACAACAAACGCCCTTACAAAACAACCCAAGATTCAAAATTTCCTGGAATAATGCAAACGATTACATCATAATAGGGTTTCCATAACATTCAAGTACCTAGGTTACCATAAATGAAACAACAACTTAGCAATAAATGAAACAACGACTTGGCGATAAACAAAACAACAACTTGGCGATTAATGATACAACAACTTCGCGATAGTACAAGGAGTACCTTAAAGTCAACTCTAACCTTTAATAAAACAAATCATCAGTTTTATAGATTTTTTTTTTTTTTTTTTTTTTGTAATCAATGGGAACTTGATTATGCAGCAGATATTATTTCCAATGGCCGGCTCTAGTCATTAGAGGCATTGGCCACAACTAAAGTCAGAAGTGGGGGTCACTTTTATGGAAGTACCTAATAGGTGGGCCACTGCTGCCTCCTGCAAAGAAACAGACAATTTGTACCCATGCCTTCTATGGGATTCGAACCTGGGCCATTCAAGACTTCAGCAGACATGGAAGAACAGTTTACAATAAAAGTTAAACCTGAAATTGTTAGAAGAATCAACACGGCACTTGGCAATCAGCAATCAGCAAGAAGGAAAATTTTCGTTAAGAAGAAAACAAGGAAGAATTCGTAAAATCCAGAGTAGGCAAAAATTTAGTCATTGCAGTGAGCAGTGTGATTGCATCCTAATTGACTTTATTACCGCAAATGGCCTTAGAGCATAAAATTGAACTATCTGGTGAAAATTCTATGTAACTGTATGCCAGGGGGAAAGTGCAGAATCGCCCACTGCTTGGCATGTTTCTAAGAATTGCACATACTCGGTTTCCATGTAAACATTGACCTATTTTCACTTAAAGAAACATCCCAGTATTGCACAAAAACGGCATTGTGCACTCCCTTGACTTTATCCATGTATACATCAGACTATTTTCACTTAAAAAGTCAAAGAAAATTGACAAAAATCCAATTCTTCTTACTCTTGTAAAAAGTGCCAAATAAGTGGGCAATTCTGCACTTTAGCCATATGCCAGTATTAAAAGAAACAATCAATCTAATAAGAAATGGCTGCTACTTGTTTTGAAAATGACAAGTAGCAGCCATTTCTTATCAGATTATTAATGTAAAGTTTCTATGTAAATGTCTTGTTAGGCTGGCAACCAGTGCTGCCCAACCGAAAGCCCAGCGGATACAGTAGTGCGGCAGAGCAATACCTGTAAAAGTCACTGACAAAGTTCTGGTGCTCTGTCCCTGTTTTGAAAATGAGACGTGAAAGGTTACCAGTGAGGATATTCCATTTGGCATCAGTTGTACCATTATTGGCGACTTTATCGCCTGCGCCAACAAAACAGAAAAGTACCGAAATTTTTTCAGGGTTCATAATTCAATCATGGATCTATAGTACCTACCAAATAATTTAGATAACACGACAGAAGAGAAACACACCAAAATAGAATATAAAATTAGCAAAGCAACAATCTTTTATTTAGCATAGATTTTAGTCAATATTCTATTCTACCTATTTTGAGAGCAAACAAACACAGGATCAAATAAATCTGCATTTCATCTCTAGATTCGCATATACATGCTACGAAAAGGAAATATCAAGTTACCATATACAGAAATTTCTGCGTCTTCTGTCTGTGGCACACAAAATTCCTTAACAGCATCCAAAAACTTTCTAAAATTATCTGAACTAGAATATGCATACTGCTGTCACCACATAAATTCACAAAAATAAGAGTAAAAAATATCCTCCGTAGTGCCGCACTGTCGCTGCCATTTCTAGAATGAACCTTTTTTGCAACAAACCCATTCAAAGCCATCTGAACGATCTTTATGTTCGGCCATACGAATTTCCTTCGTACAAACAGGGCACTTATAACTAAGTAAATCTTCGTTTACATATCAGTCAAGTAATGCTTTTTTTCCCTTTCATTCCAATTTGTACAAAAACTTTATATTAATCTCATCACATACAGCCATTTTATGGTGTACAGCACAAAATAAGCTAGGCACTTTCTAAATAACATCCAACAGCGAAATAGTACCTTACAAATATTTTACCATCAATCAATTTCACCGCAATCACATCATAATAGGGTTTTCATAAATTCAACTATTCAGGTTACCATAAATGAAACAAGGGCTGATCTTAAGAACATGGTAACTGGTAGTTTGGCGACATTTTGGAGGCGGTAAAGGTTACTACCTGGGACTTTGGTAATAATGTGAGCAGTACTCAGTTCCGATTACGCATTACTTTTGTGTGAGGGAAATGAGAGATCATGGGATATGTCATGTGATATTAATGGACGAATTACGGTTCTTTAATCGGAAAAAGGGGGAAATCGGGAAAAAATCTGGAAATTTTGTATTTGGCTTTATTCTGTGTTGTGTGAAACAGTGTTCGTTAATTTTTGGATCCCATGGCCCTAACTAAAGTGAATTCGAAATGGGTATTTAGTGGGATTGAAAGGGGTAGTAATAAGTGTTTCTCTAAGGTTGTGCGAGATAGAAGTAAAGATGTTTTATTAAGTTATTTATTTTACCTGGTACCTTGCTGTGAACTATAAGTATGATTTTAAAGATCCTGAAACAGAAATAAGAAAAGTTTATCGGACACGTAATCAAGATTCTGAAGAAGATTAGGTAAGTTAGTATTTTTAATTATTTGAGGATATTATTTTTATGCATTCTTCTAAATGTAAGGTGGAAAGGAATTTGGTATTATTGGGAAAATTGTTATTAGCAGTGATTTAGTTTAAAGTAATTAGGATTGTAAGGTAATTTTTATTAATTTAATGTATGTGCTCATTTATATTTTAAGTAGTGTTTTTGAATTTAATTATATTTAATGAAATGATAGTTATTTTGTGAATTTTATGTTTGTAGGAATTTGGTATACGTTTAAGTTGAAAAAAACGTGCAGGGAAATAATTTAAATATTTGATACTAAGTATTCGTAATGCTTGCGGTATGAATTCGTTGGTGAAGTGTATAATGTAATAGATGATTTAGAGGTAAAAGTTTTTGGATATTTTATTTATTTTATATGTGGAAATGTTCATATTTGTAAAGGGTATATACTTTTTTGCGATCAGGTAATTTCATATATGTTCTTTTTAACGGGTTTAAAGATTCAGAAAATTGTCATGCATTTTCGTGAAATTTTTCTAATTTATGACAAAAAAGGAGTGTACATGGATATGGTGAAGAGTGTGCGCAATGCCATTTTTGTGCAATTCTGCGATATTTTTTTTAAGTAAAAATAAGTCAACGTGTACATGGTTTAGTGATATTTTAATTAAATGATAGTTATTTTGTGAATTTTATGTTTGTAGTAATTTGGTATACGTTTTAGTTGAAGTAAACGTGCATGGAAATAATTTAAATATTTGACACTAAGTATTTGTTATGCTTGCGGTATGAATTCGTTGGTGACGTTTATAATAGATGATTTAGAGGTAAAAGTTTTTGGATATTTTATTTATTTCATATGTGGAAATGTTTATATTTGGAAAGGGTATACACTTTTTTGCGATCAGGTAATTTCATATATGTTCTTTTTACCGGGTTTAAAGATTCGGAAAATTGTCATGTATTTTCGTGAAATTTTTCTAATTTATGAGAAAAAAGCAGTGTACATGGATATAGTGAAGAGTGTGCGCAATGCCATTTTTGTGCAATTCTGGGATGTTTTTTTAAGTAAAAATAAATCGACGTGTACATGGTTTATGTGTATGTTATTTTGAAAAACGCGTAAGGAGTATGGTATTGTGCACTTTTTCCCAATTTTGCAGTGAGTATTTGTCATGATTAAGCAGTTTTGTTAGATAAAATTTCTAGCATAAGTGTAATTCGGCTAGTAGATTGTTGGAAGAAGTGTTCAGTAGATAAAAAGAAAAGAAACATGTCTTTACTTCGTGAAGACAAAATGGTGGTGGGAAAAAAAAATAGAGGGTTGCTGTAAGAGAGTTGGTCGCCAAATTTTCGCCAAAAAATCGCCAAATTACCATAATCTAAAGATCGACCGAAACAAGAATTTGGCGATAAATGGAACAACTCAGCGATAATCCAAGGGGCACTCTAAAATATAGACTAACCAAGAAGAATGTTCAAAATATATGAAGAACCAAAAATTCTTTTTCATACAAAAAAAAAAAAAAAAATTAAGCAGGTACGGTATTTTTCATGATACAGAGTTCTGGTGGAATAAGAAAGAGGAGTACAGTAAGATACCGTTTGACGTTGTAGGGAGTGTAGTTTATGTGGGGGGGAGAGAAAGTTGTAGCTCATGGTAAAAAAACTTTTGAAGCTATTTTAGTAATAACTATGGCGATAAATGAAACAACTTGGCGATAATCCAAGGAGCACCCTAAAATACAGCCTAACCGAGAATAATGTTCGAAATGTATGAACAAGAACCAAAAAACTGTTCTTGTTCATACACAAAAAAAATCGAGCAGGTATGCTGTTTTTCATGATACAGAGTTCTGGTGGAATAAGAAAGAGGAGTACAGTAAGACACCGTTTGACTTTGTAGGGAGTGTAGTTCATGTGGGGGGAGAGAAATTTGTAGCTCATGGTAAAAAAACTTTTGAAGCTATTTTAGTAATAACTGTCAACACTTTTCACTCAAAATAAAGGAAAGCAAATTGCATGAAATTATCACAAAAGTGATTTTATATCATTAAATGATATCAAATTAAATGATAAATGACTTTTTATATCATTAAATGATATAAAAAGAATTATATGATTCAGGATAAAAGAAGACCTGGCTGACCATCAAAGCTATCCAATGGAATAAAGCGAATTATCGTTCGAAATATTAAAAAAAATCCAAGAATGAGTGCTCCTAAAGTTGCTGCTGATTTACAAGCATTATATGGAGTGATTGTTAATCCTGAGACTATTAGAAGAGAAATTCGACCTGCTGGATATCACGGTAGAGCAGCCAGGAAAAAATTCTTCATAAGTGAAAAGAATAGAAAACTCAGACTGGCTTTCGCAAAATCCAACATAAATAAGAATTCTGATTACTGGAATGAAGTTATATTTGCTGATGAGAGTAATATATTTGGTTCTGACGGTAGAATCTTGATGTGGAGAAAACCCAGGGAAGAATTTCGCAAACAGAACTTGGTGCCAACAGTAAAACATGGTGGAGGAGAAGTTATTGTATGGGGGTATATGTCGTCCGCTGGAGTTGGTACTCTTGTTTTTATTGACAGTATGATGAATCAGTACAAGTATATTGACATTTTAAATCAAAATTTGAAATCTTCAGCGCGAAAATTGAACCTTCATAACGATTTTAAACTCTACCAGGTCAATGACCCCACGCACACTGTTTTGAACGTTAGACTCTGGCTGCTGTATAACTGTTCTGAAGTAATAAAAACACCGCCACAATCTCCAGACTTAAATCCCATAGAGAATATTTGACAAAAATTAGAATCAAGAATTTGCAAACACACCATTTCTTCAAAACAACATTTAAAATTGGTGCTTCAAGAAGAATGGGGTAAAATTACTCCAGAAATCACAAAAATTTAATCCAATTCCTCCCAGGAAGATTAAATCATGTTTTAAAAGTAAAAGGAAATCCAACAAAATATTAAAACCTTTTAAAAAGTAAAATTTTTGGATAAATATTTGATGGAAAACTAAGTGTCCCATCACTTATGTGAGCCATTTTTTGCTCCGTTTTAAATAATTGTATTTTTATTAAATTAATATTTTAATATTTTGAGAAAATGTTTGTTATGTAATAATTGTTACTAAATTTAAGTATGAAACACACTCACAAAAATTTTTTACATGTTTTCTTTTAATTTACTTTACTACAGTTTCCTTTTGTAAAGCACACAGGTCCCATCACTTTTGTGAGACACTGTATATACCTATAGAAATCGCATGAAGCAAGTAAGCTAAGATATATAGTACACATTCTTGAAACAGGGATATATTCGGCGGCTCTAGTGTAGAATTGGGTGCCCCTTCGATTAGCGACAATTTTTTTTAATTTTGGCGATGAAACCTCACTTCTCGTTACCATGATAGTTTTAACTCTGTTTTGGCTTCCTGATTTTATTTAAATAAAATAAGATTGATGTGTACATGGACAAATTTAAGGCAGTGCGCAATGCCTACTTTGTGCAATTCTAGGATGTTTTTTTTAAGTGAAAACAGATCAATGTGTACACGGACACAGAGTCTGTGCAATTCTTTGACGTCTTATTTTGGTTTTGTGTAGCGACCATCAAGAAATGGTGCCATCAAGAATGGTGAATGGTTCCTGGTGCCGATCTTGGCATCAAAAAAAGAATCGCCAAAAAACAAGGGGCACCCAATTATAAACTTTTACCATACATTCTTCTTTAAGTATATTAGAAAAATAAATATTTTTTAACAAATTACGACATTACATATTACACTTTTTTAAATGCCAAATTTATGATCGTATATTTACGTTAGGACACCTAAATAATATTTGCACAGTTACCTTTATTACTTTGAGATGAATACCTCCGACAAGAAAGATTTTCTAGAAATAAGTTCGGAAATTTCGGCGCTGTCATAAATAATTTATATTCACAACAAGGAATGTTTAGAACATTATACACACTACATGAACTGGATAATGTTCCGGAGTACAGAGTATAGCTAGACAATCGAGTTATTCGAGAAATTAAAGCCATTTCAAACCTTTACGAAAGTAAAATTTTTTATACAGCTTAATGATAATATTTTAAACGATTTTCTTATCAAAAATTGGTACATATCCAAAGTCTTCCATACTTATGAGATGTTCAAATCAGTCGCTAGTTGCTGAGTCGTTTTATATCATCTTCAGATTAAAAATTAAGTATTGCGGAATAACAGACTTAACAATGACTATTTATTTCACTAAAAAAAATAAAAATAATTTCATAAATAATCATTAATATATGCATAAAAAATGTTTGTTTTGTTCTTTTTTTTTTCGATCTGGATTTTGTTTTCGGCTGCAAAACCGATGAAAATCAAAATTCTTAGTAACTGCATTACAGAAGCGGCTAAGGTTGTGTGCTGAGCATTTATTTTTAGATTTATTTCGTCCCAATTTTTCTTCCAATCCTTTTGAACTCGTACAAAACAATACGAGGTTCTTTTTACTCTCCTCTGGAAACCGAAATTGCCCCCTTTCTATATACCTTTCCTTCGCACCTAAGATTGATTTTTCGACCATCGGAGCAGAAAGACTTAGCGGTGCAAAACAAGACATATATTTTGTCTGTCTGTCTGTTTCAACGTGAAGAAACGCGTCCTTAGCGAATTTCAATAAAGTAACTGGTCTGAAGATAATTTAAAGTTATTGAAATATTTAATTACGAAGCTATTCATATTAGGTAAGCGACAAATAAAATCTGGATTCTAAACATGACATTAATATTTGTCTTTTGTTGGATTGTTCATCCTATGTGTTAGTGGGAAAGGTATTATTATTTTAATTTTAATCTGTTACTTTAGATTTATTGAATGAAATTATAATCTGAGTTTAAACTTGTGTGTGTCCTTTCTTCAATTAACATAATTTATAAGATAGAAATTATAAATGAAGAAAGTATGAGTCTCTTATTTTCCTTTTTGGTGACTGCTTGGTTTTTAAGGGCATATTTGTGAATGAAGTAAACATGATTAAGTGTTATTTTAGATCTATTAAATATAATACTTCTATTCAACTGGCTTTACTCACTCGAAAATGTTATAATTATTGTTTCCGGATTTGCATATGATTGGTATGCATATTTTTTTCCTCAAAGCAAGTTATATATATATAATGTATGATCTACAGATATGTAAAATTAAGAGTAAATAAAGGATATTAAGAGTAAATAAGGGGTATTAAGGGCAAGAATTGTATCAGCTAAAATTTCGTCGATTCAGAAATCGGACATTTTGATTTCATGTAAATTAGCTCATGAGCATGTCCAAGATAACGTCTTGTTCAGTGTTTTGATTTTAAATTTCTCAAAAATAACCAGGTCCTCGGGCATAAAATTGGGTAGCCCTATTGTAGTCATTACGAAGGTCATATACTTTTAAAGGAAAGGTCACAAAGAAAATTCTTTTTGTCATTTGACTTCAGCTTCTTGAGGTGTTGCTCATTCAATCATTAACACTTCATTTATAGCTAATGCGTATAAAATGATGTTTAACTCTTTTGATTATGAAGAGATGAAATGAATATGTATGAACTTTACTCATAGAAGTTTCAAGTATTTAAGGCTTTTAGTTAATGAGTGTAACAGTGAGATTTTTGACAGACTGTATTGAAATAATTGTGGTTCAGAATTTCATGGTGATTATTCAGTTGAATTGCAGTAATTGCCTTACTAAAATTTATCGCTACGCAAAAGGTCACTGTGTCAGACTGTCAGACATTTAGCAGAGAAAAAAAGTCATTTGAGATTTCCATGGATTAATAGTTTTTTTCTTATGTTTTCTGCGATAACAAGATTTCCTACGACAAATACTAGTGTTGTTTTACATAATGTGTCTCTCATATCATATATTTGAATATGTGGTAAAAGTTTACAATTGGGTGCCCTTTGTTTTTTTGGCGATTCTTTTTTTGATGCCAAGAAGATACAATTTCAAGATGGCCGCTACACAAAACCAAAATAAAAAGTCAAAGAATTGCATAAACTCTGTGTCCATATATGCATCGATCTGTTTTCACTTTAAAAAAAATCCCAGAATTGCACAAACTAGGCATTGCGCACTGCTTTAAATTTGTCCATGTACACAACAATCTATTTTTATTTTTAAAAAAATCAGGAGGCTAAAGCAAAGTTACACTATCATGGTAACCAGAAATTAGATTACATCCCCAAAATTTTACAAAAAATTGTCGCTAATCGAAGGGGCACCCAATTCTACACTAGAGCGTAATATGTTTTAAATGGTTGTAAAAAATATTTCTCTGACATTCCACATATGCATATGATGCAATTTCAGCAAAGATTTTCGAGAGGGAGGTGATATTAATCTATTAAACTTTCTTTAAAATTTGTTTGTACAGTTTGCAACATCGCAAATAGATCTGAATTGAAAATTTGAAAATATTGCATCTAATCTTTTCCAATTTAAATTAGTTTCTATAGATATTTTTCTATGATAAGATCTGATGTAACAAATAAATAGGGAAAAAATGAATTCCTTTCATCTTCACATGATGTTACTTGATCTAGGGACACAAAAAATTTAGTTTCACTGTGTGAATATGAATTTTGTTATGAGTGCCTGCAGTTGGAATCCTCTTGTGGCTGACCTGCAAGCAATTTTTCACGAAAGTGTAATTACGAAATTACAGCATAAAGTGACTAGACTGTATTTGACGGTGCCCGTTGGATTATCGAAAAGTTGTTGTTTCATTTATGGGTAACCTGAGTAGTTGAATGTTATGAAAACCCTATACAGTCAAAAGTCGTTAATTGGGACTTCAGCGATTCCGGATTATAGATCATCAGTTTAAATCTGGTAAGATGACATGCAGAAATTACAAAATTAAAAATATGAAACCGTAATTTATGAAATAAAGAACAATTAGGATCTAAAGGGTATCAAAATTTACAAAAAGAAAAAGCTTAATATTTATTTGTTTACTTTATTAAACATTTCTTTCAATGTAAGTTGTGTCATTTTTTATGTGATAATACATTCTCTTTAACTCTATAAACAGACATAATTGTTTGTTCAGTTACAAAGTTCCGCTGTTAAAGTCAATTGCTGTGTCGAGAATACCGACTAATTTGTCAATTGAAATTTGGTTAATCTTTCGATTATGGTAACTTGGCGAAAATTTGGCAACCAAACCTGCTACAGCAACCTGCTAGTTTTTGTTTGGATGCCATTTTGTTTTCACAAAGTAAATGCATTTTTTTTTTTTTTTAACTCAAAATTTTTTTCCAACAATCTGCTAGCCGAATTACACTTATGCTAGAACTTTTTATGGAACAGAAGTGCTTAATCATGACAAAGATTATGTGCGAAATTGGGAGAAAGTGCAGAATCGCAAACTGTTTGCTGCATTTTTAAGAATTGCACATACATCGTATCCATGTACACGTCGACCTATTTTCACTTATACGCATGCGCAGAAAGTTTGTAGCTTTGAGATCCGATTAATGGGTGTCCAAATTAACAACTTTTGACTGTATGTGACATAATTGGTTGCTTGAATTTGACTGGTGGGAAAAGATTTGTAAGGGCTTGTTTGTGTTTTGGATGTTGGTTAGGAAGTTGCTTATTTTGTGGTTTACACTATAAAACAGCTGAATGCGGTAAGATTAATTTGAAATTTCTGTAGGATTTGGAAGGAAGGTGGGGAAGTATTAATTGACTGGTGTGTAAATCAAGTTTTACTTAGTAGCAATTATAAGTGTCCTGTTTGTACAAAGAAAATGAAAGTTGAACGTAAAGATGATTCAGAATGGGTTTGTTGCAAGAAAGGTTCAAATGGTCACCACATAAAGTGTTCCGGTTAATCTTCGGATTATGGTAACTTGGCAAAAATTTGGGGACCAACCCTGCTACATCAACCTGCTAGTTTTTTTTTCAATGCCATTTTGTTTTCACGAAGTAAAGGCATTTTTTTCTGACAATCTGCTAGCCGAATTACGCTTATGCTAGAACTTTTATGGAACAAAAGTGCTTAATCATGACGAAGATTAGGTGCGAAATTGGGAGAAAGTGCAGAGTCGTCCACTACTTGCCGCGTTTTTAAGAATTGCACATACACGGTATCCATGCACACATCGACCTATTTTCACTTTAAACGACCAAAATTGCACGAAAATGGCATTGCGCACACTCTTGACTTTATCCATGTACACTGGTAAAGTCCTAGGTAGTAACCTTTATTGCCTTACCAAAATGTCGCCAAACTACCTGTTACCATATTCCAAAGATTAGCCAGTGTTCCATTAGAAAGGGAACATGATTTGAGGAAAGTTATTGAATGCTGTTTAGGAATTTTGTGTGCCACGGACTGAAGACAGGAATTTCTAAATAAGGCAGGTGGCTATTTCCTTTGTGTAGTGCATAGTGCATGTCATTTCATTGTTTGATTTAAAATGCAGTTTATTGAGATTATATATTTTTTGTGCTCAATGCCGAGTTTGTGCAATTCTGTGATTTTTTTTTTTTTTTGAGTGAAAATAGGTCGATGTGTACATGGATACCGAGTTTGTGCATTTCTTTGACTTGTTATTTTGGCTTTGTTTAGCAGCGATTTTTGGCACGTATTTTAGCTTTGTTAAGCGACGATTTTTGGCACGAAAATCGCCACTAAACAAAGCTAAAATACCAAATCAAAGAATTGCATAAACTCTGTGTCCATGTACCACCAAAAATCACCAAGTTCGCCTAGGGGGCCCTAAACATTTTTTTCTGCCTAGTTTTACCCATAAAGTTTATCAAAAGATCTAAAACTTGGTGCAGATCTCGTGCAGTATTGTTCCATACTTCAATACAAACTGCATTCAACTCCACTTCAAACTCATTCAGCTGAAGTCTATTTCTTGTAAATTTTTTTGGTAAAAATGTATTTATGGGTGCCCCTTGCAAATTTTTGGTGGTACGTGGATATCGAGTTTGTGCAATTCTTTGACTTGTTATTTTGGTTTTACTGAAAATTCCCGCTACACAAAGCCAAAATAACAGTTCGAAGAATTGCACAAACTCATCCATGTGCACATCGACCTATTTTCACTTAAAAAAACATCAGAGAATTGCACAAACTTGGGATTGTGTACTCCCTTGGCTTTGTACATCAATCTATTTTCACTTAAAAAGTCAAAGGAACAGTTAACAAAAAATATATAATCTCAATAAACTGCATTTTAAATCGAACAATGAAATAACATAAAAAAAGAAATTCATCTTAGCACTACACAAAGGAAATATCCGCTTACCTTATTTAGAAATTTCCGTGTCTTCAAAAAAAATTACTCAACAGTATCCAAAAACTTCCTAAAATTATATGTATATTGGTGTCGCCACATGAATTCACAAAGCGTCAAAAATATCCTCCGACATTCGGCCATACGCATTTCCTTCCAACAAACAGGAAACTTGTAATGGCTACTAAGTAAGCCTTCATTTACATGCCTGTCAGTTAACCCTCTGACTGCTCAATATGTGGACCGAAATCGCTTAAAAAATTATGTATTTTTTATTTTGCATATTTTAAATTTATATATATTGGAGAATTGAAAAATGCACCTTTTCTTTTTAGGAAATATTTTTTATATAGATTTTTATCATGAGAAACTAAGTTGCCAGAAAAACCAATTTCAGATGCTATCACCACAAGAAATTTTTTAAAAATAAATTTCAGTTGAATTACAGTTAATTTCTATTTATTGCATAAGATAAAAAAGTAAAGTTTATAAAAATTAAGAAAATTTAAAGCACTGAGGGAAAAATACCTTAGAAATGCAGTTTAGTATGATAGAGTTCAAGTTTGTTGAATCATGATCAAAGTCACCACTATTTGAGGAGCAGTCCGAAAAATCTATAGCACTATCTCTATTAAATCTAAAATCGCTTTCAGAATGTGATACGTTATCAGGAATATACGCTCTGTCAATTGCTGAACATTTTCTAGCAGCCATTTCTGTAAGATAAAAGTGGCAAAAAAGGAAGTTTGTGCGGTAATACCACATGCCTTCAAATGCCGCAATTTAGTGGACAACTAACGATATCTGTTGGCCAAGACATAAACTAAACATCTAATACTGTAATTTATTTCAATGGGTTAAACGGGGGAAAAAAGGGATGTGCTTCTCAATAAAAGAAGAAAAACACATGCCCACGGAAATCGCGGGATAAGCAGATTTTGCTACATTTGAGTTGCCCATGAAAATCGCGAGATGATCAGCCAGAGGGTTCCTCTTTCCCTTTTTTCGTTCCATATCATACTGAAACTTCAAATTAATCTTCATTCATTCAATTCAGCCATTTTACTGTCTAAACGACAAAACAGCAATATACTTCCTAACCAACACATGCCACAAGCCCTTACAAATCTTTTCCTATCATTCAAAATCATGCAATCAATTATGTCATAATAGGGTTTCCATAGCATTCAACTACTCAGGTACCATAAATGAAACAACAACTTCGTAATAATATAAGGGGCACCCTTAAATCTACTCTCCCCTTTTTTTGTTAGACTTGCTTATTAATTTTTTTAAACCATATCCTACAGAGAGTGTAAATATACAAGTTGCTTATATATCACTTAGACTGCACCATAAATGAATTTTCGCTGAATCTTTGGTGTAAGGCAAGGATATCAAACTCGCGGCCCGGCCAATATATCGCCGAATAATAATATATAATAATAAAATATCGACGAAGAAAAAAATGAAATGTTTACTGCTAAGTAATTAACGATAATTTATTCAGTGTTGTTAGATTACTCACAGCGAGCTGACACACACATTACTTAAATTACAAATGCGTGTGAGTAGCTTGCGTTCAGCTACCTTCGGCTTTTGGGGGACACGTGCACTCAGAACTTGTATGCATACCCCGATAGCCGAATGTGTCTGAACTCATGGTCTCAGTTTTCCAATCATAGTTTTGTACGATATATTGGTGCATGCATGTGCATGCACTTTGCTTTATTATTAATTATTACTTAATTCATATTGTTATGGATTTCATAGTTATTTATTTATTTAGTTTTTTTTATTTAGAATTGTAATTAGATTTGCTTCATGTTGCCTTAGCAACGCAGACGATTTTTGAAAAGACAGCTGCGTTGGAAGGTTAAAAATAGAACAGCGCGTGCATTTAATACCTAATAAATAAATATCCCGTAATTGCTGTTGCCATCCACAAAAATCCAGATATTTATAGATGTTTCCAGTATATTCGACAAATTAATTATAAAGCTTATAAAAGCCGAGAACAAACAACTCATCTCAGTAGTAGCTGTAATTCTAGCGAACTGTTTGTTTACTTAATGCTGTGATTGATTTGTAGCGATTTCGCTGTGAGATAGAATTAGTTTCTCTGTTTTGAATTGATTTTTGCTAAACCTTTGACATTTTGTGATATTGTTAGAATATGTTTGAAGAAATATTTCAGCATTTTGATTTATCTCTTGGGGGAAAGAATAAATTTTTGTTAACTTTTTAACGTTAACCGTGTTTATTCCAGCCCTTTGTATTCAGTATGTCTATGTCAAAACCAAGTGGTAGTAAAATTAAACGAAAAATCGCTGACGAACATAGAATATTCCAAGTAAAATGGGAATTAGAATACTTTTGCTGTGAAATAAAAGATAAAATAATCTGCTTGATATGTAATAATACTATTACTGTACCAAAGTTATATAATATTAGACGTCATTACGAACAACACAAATCGAAATATAACAATTCCGAAGAATTAATGAGAGAATAAAAGTTGAAAGAGCTCAAGTTAGGAGTGAAAAAGCAACAGTCCATGTTTAGTAAAGTATTGCAAGAAAGTGAAGCGGCGGTACATGCAAGCTACGTCTTGTCCGAGTTGATTTGATAGCTAAACATTCGAAGCTTTTTACTGACGGGGATTTCATCAAGGAATACCTAATGAAAGCTGGAGAAATTGTTTGTCCTGGAAATGGGAAGGCTTTTCAATCAATTTCATTGTCTCGAAATGCAGTTGTGGAAAGAGTTACTGATTTAGCCGCGAATTTAAGTGATCAGATCAAAGCAAAATCATCTAGTTTCGAAAGTTTCTCCATTGCCTGTGACGAGAGCACGGACATTAGTGGCAAAACTCAATTAGCAGTGTTTCTTCGTTCTTGTGACAAGAATTTTAAAATTTTTGAGGAATTACTGGAACTAATACCGATGCCTGGTACTACCACAGGAGAAGATACGTATATTTACTTGTGTTTTTGGACTTCTGTAGAAATACAATCTACCTTTGGCATGGCGCTCCATCATTGACTGGGAAAAACAAGGGCTTCGTAGCATTACTAAGAAAAAAACTTAGTGAAATTCACGGTTCAAACATTCATCAGATGCATTGTATTATACATCAAGAAATTCTATGCACGAAAGTAATAAATATGGAGAATGTTTTCTCATATATAAAAAAAGTTATAAATTTTATAAGATCTCGAGGTTTAAATCAGCGTCAATTCACTGCTTTCTTAAGTAAGTTAGATAGTGAATATTCGGGTTTGTCCTACTATACCGAGGTACGTTGGTTATCTTGCTCCAAGATTCTCAAACAATTCTGGAATTTGAAAGAAGAAATATGTCAGTTTTTAAAAACGAAAAATCAAGACGTAAGTTTGTTTTACGATCCAATATGGATACAAGATTTATCTTTCTTAGTTGATATAACCAAACACTTAACCGATTTAAATTTATCGTTACAAGGAAAAGATCAGATCATTACGAACATGTTTGACATAATTAAAGCATTCAAATGTCAACTAGTTCTTTGGGAAAAACAACTTAAAAATGAAGATTTGACGCACTTCCCGATGTGCAGCATGAATAAATCAAGTTTAGATGATACTTGTTCGTATCAAAAATACGCAGAAAAAATTACAAATTTAGCAACTGAATTTGAAACGAGGTTTAATAATTTTAGTTCCCTCGAAGACAATTTTTTTTTTTTTTTTTTTTTTTTCTTCGATTTTTCTCAATAAGTATTGACTCAGTACCCAGCCATATGCAAATGGAGGTGATCGAGATTCAATGCAACTCAAATTTGAAAGCAAAATTCATTGAAGTGGGCGTGCCTGAATTTTACAAATATTTACCAGCCAGGTTTGAAAATACTCGAAAATTCGCATATGAAATTATTTCCATGTTTGGTAGCACTTATCGATGCGAGCAGTTATTTTCAGTCATGAAAGGTAATAAATCTCCTATTAGAAACCGTATTAATGATGCTCACCTTGGGTCAGCATTGAAAGTTATCACTGCAAACAAAATTTCTCCCGAAATAGGAAAGATAATAGCAGAGAAGAGATGTCAAGTATCAGGACGTAAACATTAAATTTTTCTTGTTCTTTTCTATATAACTAAATATGTTTAATAACTATATAACTATATATGTGTTTATTATTGTATTATTCGAAATAAATCTACGTTTCTATGAAATTTTTTTTTTTTTTTTTTTTTTTTTGCGGCCTGCCTAAAGTTAAACCTTGTTTGTTTGGCCCAAGTGTACCTATGAGTTTGACATCCTTGGTGTAAGGTAACTTGAAGAAAAATAAATTTAGCAGTCAATCATGGCATCAAATCCAATTATTATTATTGGGAAGGGGGACATTTTTCCTTTTCTGTTGTGTTTCAGCAACGTGTTTCCACTAGGATTTGTACACTTTGTTAGTTTCAGGTGGAAAAAAAAAAATCCCTTTAGGTTTACTACTACAGAGAACCTGCTAGAGACTACATTTTTAAAATTAGTTTGTTAAACATAATATTGTTGCGTTTTTCTTCACGTTACCTATGTTCGGGTTCATGGATTTGGAGTCAATAAGGACACTTTATAAAGTATCAAAACACAATTTATTAGCCAGTATTATTCAAGTCAGCTCGTTTACAGTTGTCGAAGAACTACTATAAGCACACTGAAGCAATCAGGTTATAACAGTGGAGACAACTTCATGGCAAAGCACCAGAGTACAGCTCCCGACTCTCCTCGGTCATTCTCGGAACTCTATGTACTCTCAAGACTGTACGCTACAACTTGTGATGCACTGGAGTACAACTCCCGACTTGGTTCGTTCGTTCTCAGAGCTCAACACCATCTAAGATAAAACCTGACGATGCACTAACTCGCGATACGCTGAAAGACTCTCTCGATGCCCTTGACGTCCAACTCGCCGCTAGACTTCGAGACACTCACTCACTCGCTAGATTAGACACTAACTCCGCCCGGACTAACCAACTCTCCGCGCACCAGCAGGGCCCTTGGTCTGCACTTGAGAACATTCCGGGCCAAACCAGCAAGAACCTGTCCCAGAAGGCCCTCCATCCATCCACGGCACATCACAAACCTTGCTGCCAAATGGGCGACCTCTAGCCAAATGCACCAGCCCTGCCTTCCCTTGCCATTTTCTGGTAAACCTAAAGCTCCTTTGCGGAGATGGGAGGCTATCTTACCACGGCTGAACATTTCATAACAATATTAAGCATGCATAAGTCAAATTTAATTAACAGTTAGTTGATTAAGCATCAAATTAAATCAAATTCAGTTTGTTAAACATAATATTTAATGCAATTCAGGTTAGCTAAGAAATATTATATTAAGAATGTGTAAGTATAAATTACTTGATGAAACATCGAGACCTTTGATTTGGCATGAGAACGATGGCTCTAGCTGCAACAGAAGGGCAGTTATGATTTTTAATGTGTTTTTCTTGATCTTTGATAAATTATTAATCGAAAACTGTGATACTTATTAAGGTTAGAGTAGAGAGAAGGGTACCCCTTGTATTATTGTGAAGTTGTTTAATTTATAGTAGCTTGAGTACAGTAAACTCCCGATTATCCGCGCATGCCGCACATTTTTTTTTTTTTTAACAAGCGTAAATCAAAGAAAATAAAAATGATCACAAAACTGAGCAAAACATTAAATTTGCTAACATCATGCTTATTAATGGCAAAAATATCCCAGGCCTTTTCGGAACCTTCCCCTCTGATGAGTAAGTGATTTCTTACTCACCCTTGCAGTGCCCGCTCCAACGCCCTTTCTCGTCTTAATCTTACTGACACGTCCACTTCCTCCCACTCGTCAGTGTTAGTTTAAGCCTGATAGTGTTTGCGAACCAGTCGGAGTTAATTTCTTATCTTTTATTGTGTTCAGTGCTTATGCTTTTTGGTTTTGTGTTTTTCGTTACCGATTTAAAATATCAGGAAAACAGAAGAAGGTTGTGTTGAAGATTGTGCAAAAACGAGAATTAATTTCCAAAGTACCAAACGGCGCTATAAGGCAGCAGATGGAATTGGATTACGGAATCGCGGAAACAACAGTGCATGACATTCTAAAGCAAAAAGACAAACTGGTAAAATTGGCATCAATGTCGGACAGTGCTTCCGCAATGAAAACAAAAAAAAACTATGAAGGGTTCTACCTTTCATGAGCTAGACACAGCATTGACAGAATGGTTAGCTCACAAGAGGGTAATCCTGTAAATGGTCCTATCATTGCGGCGAAGGCAAAAACCTTGAGTTGTTAGGCCTGAAAGGAAATTTTAATGCATCTTCTGGCTGGTTGACTCGTTTTAAGCAGCGACATGGAATTCGAGAAATTGGACTTCATGGGGAGAAACCTAGTGGTGACCAACAAACAGCTGACGATTTCCACATGAATTTGAAGAATTTGTTTTAAAAGAAGAGCTATCTTTTGAACAAATTTACAATGCCGACGAATCGGGACTTTTGTGGAAATGTCTTCCCACTCGCACTTTAGCATTTGAAAGTGAAAGTAAAGCGACGGGTCATAAAAGCAGCAAAGAAAGGATCACTATCATATCTTGCAGTAATGTTACCGGTGGACATAAACTTAGACATTGTTGTCATTGGAAAGTAAAAAAAAACCAAGATCTTTCAAAGGCACAAGGATAGAAAATTTGCCCGTTGATTACTTTAACCAAAAAAAAAAAAAAGGAGGGATGAACCGAAACATTTTTCAAGAATGGTTCGAAAAAAATCTTCGTTCTTCAAGTGCGTAAACATCTTAAATCAAAAAAACCTGCCTGAAAAAGCTGTGCTATTGATCGACAACACACCTTCTCACCCATTAACAAGCATGCTAAAGTCTTCTGATGGACAAATTTTTGCAAAGTTTCTTCCCCCAAACATTACTGCATTAATCCAACCCATGGACCAAGGAGTCATTGCAACAATGAAGAGGTGCCAACGAAGCTGCTAATGACCAAAATTGAAGAAGGTTATGATCTGAAAGAGTTTTGGAAACACTACACAATCTTGGACAGCATCTCCGATATTGCATCTGCATGGGACTCGGTGAAACCGCCAACCCTCATAAAATCATGGAGAAAACTCATGCCTAACGTTGAAGCCAACAACAACCTAACCCCTTTGAGTTGTGAAGAAAAGAATGAAGAAGTAGACACGCCCACAGCAACTTTTGCCGATATGGTGAAAACATTTCTCCGGGTGGTGAGAACGTCGATGCTGAAAACATTAACGAGTGGTTGGAGTGTTATGTCAACAAACCTGGCTTCGAACGCTTGACATATGACGAAATTGTGAAGAAAGCAATGGGAGAGACCGAGAATGAAGGACAGCGAAGAAGAGTCCACTGTGCAGATGCGGAAGACTCACGAAGCCGCTTTGCGCTGAGCAAATTGGCTCAGCAGTCGACGGACTGCTGAGCTATTTGGAAGAACAAGACGACGCGGAGTTGGCCGAGAAACTTATGCTACAATATATGCAATCTTGGATCAAGAGAAAAGGCTTCCAAGGCAAACATAAATGACTGGTTTCTTCAAAAAGGTGTAGTTTTACAGTTATGCTTTTCTAATTACATAATACATTACAGTATTAAAACAGTACATATGTATTAATTTTTCTGTGTATCCTTCACGCCTCTCGTAAGTATACAAAGCACGTTTCTGTTTTCATTAACAAAATGCATTTTAGGTTAGTTTTGAGTGTTATATTAAAATATTAAGCATTAGTTAAACATTTCTTGCTGTTTATTTTGTTATTGTACATAAAACGATTTTTCAAAATTGGAATGACTGTTTTCTCTTTTGCTATACCTGTTTTTAGCTTTTTTCGGATTATCCGCGGGTGCCGCCATCCAATTCCCCAGATAATAGAGAGTTTACTGTAGTTGAATGTTATGGAAACTCTATTATGACTTAATCGGTTGCATGATTGCGTTAAATTCATAAGGGCTTGTGGTGTATGTTGGTTAGGAAGTATATTGCTTGTTTTGTGGTTTAGACGTTAAAATGGCTGAATGTCGTAAGATTAATTTGAAGTTTATGGACAACTTGGATAGAAAGAGACAAAGAGCATTACTTAGTGTGTAAATAAAGCTTTATTTAGTAGCCATTATTAAGTGTCCTGTTTGTAGGAAGGAAATGCATATGGTCGGACGATAACGGTGCTTCGGAGGGCATTTTTTACACTTATTTTGTGAATTTATGCGGAAATGCCAGTACACAGATTGTACTTTAGATAATTTTAGGAAGTTTTTGGATGCTGTTAAGGAATTTTGTTTGACTAAAGACATGTGAATTTGTAAATAAGGTAAATGGATATTTCCTTTATGTAGTGCAAAGATGATTTCCTTTATGTTATTTGTTTGATTTAAAATGTAGTTTATCGAGATTATATATATATATATTTTGTTGGCTGCTCCTTTGACTTTTTAAGTGAATATAGTTCGATGTGTATATAGGCAAAGTCAAGATAGTGCACAATGCCAAAGTTCGTGCAGTTCTCTGATGTTTAATTTAAAATAGGTTGATGTGCACATGGATACTGAGTTTGTGCAACTCTTTTGAGTTGTTATTTTGGCTTTGTGTAGCAGGGATTTTTGGTGCAAAAATCGCCGCTACACAAAGCCAAAATATGGACCAGTTCAACAGGGATCCTACTGATTTTGTACTGCAATTTGTCACCATGGATGAGGCATGGGTCCCTCACTGCACACCAGTAACGAAACAACAGTCCAAGCAGTGGGTGGAAGCCGGTGGTTCAGCGCCTAAGAAAGCGAAGTCAATCGCATCCGTTGAAAAGGTCATGGCCAATGTGTTTTGGGATGCGAAAGGGATCCTATTAATTGATTACCTTGCAAAAAGAAGAACAATTACAGACAAATATTACTTCAACCTTTTTGACCATCTGGATGCCAAATTTTGCGAGAAAAGTCCTGGCTTGAAGAAGAAAAAACCATCTTTCACCAGGACAATGTACCTGTGCATAAGGGTGTGTTGGCGATGGGAAAACTGCGGGATTTGGGTTACAGTTTGCTCGGCCATCCCTCCTATTCTCCTGATTTGGCATCCGCAGTTTTCTATCTGTTCCCAAACTTGAAATTTTTTTCTGGGAAGTGCTTCACATCCAATGAAGAAGTAGAGAGGGTCGTAGATGAATATTTTCACAACCGTCTAGATTCTCACTCATGGGAAGGATGCTGATGTTAGAGAAACACTGTACCAAGTGTGTTGAAGTCAAGAGAGATTGCATAGAAAAATAAAATTATTTTTAACTGAAAGTTGCAGTCTTTCATTATCAGGCCGAGAACTTTTCACCTTACCCTCTTATATTTGTATCAGTAATGTCACCTCAAGAAGTCACCAAAATGTTATGCTATTATCTCATAGGTCTAAAATAATAATCACCGAACAGTATGCTCAGTAACATAACATTTGTAAGTTTCGACCCTGCTGAACTCATCTGACTTATGTTAAAACATAGCCTGATATTTATAGCTTTCCTTAGGGAATTTTATATTAAATTCATAACATTTATAATTATTTTATATGTATACAAATTCATAACATTTATAAAATGTTATGAATTTGTATAAAATCATAACATAGTGTATGCTGAAATTTTGTCCCATGCATTTTTTTATTTATATATTTCTTACATATATTACTTAAGCATTTTATTTTTACATATTTCAGAGTCATTCTTTATTAAATTATTTCTGTGTAATTTGTTTCTCAATGTTAAGATATTTTTATTAGTTTTTTGTTAGGCTATAATTTAATAGACATGTTTCCCCCATATAAAAAATATAAATATACATTATTGTTTAAAAAAGAATAAAATACTACTTTTGATGCAAACATAGTTAAGAAATAGTTTGTAAAATGTATCAAAGACATTTAGTCTACTTAATTTTCATCTAATCTATATAATATTCTGAAAATTTTTATCTGTGCTTATGACTTTGAATATATTCCAAAAAGGGAGATTGAATGATAAAATTTGTGTTTTAAAGTAGAAACCATTGTTTTATTTGTATGGCTAGTCTAAATGTTTTACCACTGTTTAAGAAATGAGTCAAAAGCAAAGTTAACAAAGTATATTTTTCTGGCCTGTTCTGTACATTTAGCTATACAATTACACCACAAAACCCAGTATCCAAAATCATTGTGACTTTGGCGATTCTGGATTTTGTATCATTGGTGTAAATCTAGTAAGATGACATGCAGAGATGGTAACATTGGGACATCAGTATTTGACTACTTAGGGACACAGAAAAGTGCCTGGAGATCAAAGATAACAGTATTTGATTGCCAATTTCCTGTAGAAGCAGTTGTGTTTTTAATGGCATCAACATTGGAAACATCTATATAATCATGCAGCCAGTTTCCAGAAGGATAGTTTGTCAGTTCGAACAAGAGTAGCCATCTTAAGAATTGTATTCCTGGAATATTTCTTGCATTTGAGAAGAACCAGGTCTATACTGTTATTGATTGTATTAATAGTTGATTGGTTTGAAGGCCTTCTATTTACGACAGGCATTTCAGATTTGATTGCTAATCTGCTTTTGCCACATTCAAGAAAGTATGCAGTGCACACTGCATCATATCTCATTTCTCGCTCAGGCACAGAACCAGAGTAGTTGATTCTGGTCACAGCTTTGCTTTGGGGCTGTTGTAATGGAAAGTTGTATGGTCAGTTAAACTGGTCTACCATTTGGTGGCAGACCTCCTGAACATGAAGGCTGTCACATTCTTGCCACTAGGTGGCGGGCATCTCTTCCTTTACTTTTGCTGTAATTAAGTTCCGAGAAGCAGTCGAGATTGGAACCGCTTTGAGGAGCGTAAAGACTCAGAGTTAAAAATGTACTGTCTTAAAATAATTATCACTTACCTTGTAAATAGTGTATATTAGCGTTTTCTTTGAATAAATAATTAAAAGACAAGATGGCCTGCTAATTGTAATAGAAACTCTTACTGGAAAACGTGATTATTAGAAGCCTGGCGTCGAGAACACTGAAGATGCAGCAGGTAAGGAATTTTACATTAATTTTATTGTAAATAGAAGAACCTGATGCAACATTTTTATGGCGCCCGAACAGGGACGCCAGGTTTTTTGAAAAGTTCTAATAAAGTGAATTCAAAAGCTGAATATTAAAATTGAAGATTTTAATACTTGTTCTTGAAGTATTCAGCAAAAGAATAATTTTGTTTTCTAAGTAAGAGTTAAATATTTGTTTTTCATGCGACGTATATTTTTTGTGTAAATGTTTGAATCTAAGAAAGATAATGGCTGAAGTAGATAAATTAAAAAAGAAAAGAAGTATCTTAAGAACTGCCGTTACAAAACTATTTAAGAAAATCGAAAGTGAATTAAATAAATCTGAAGGTAGTATTAATGAGCTCGAAGAATTGTTAGAACAGCTTAATGCTAAAACCGAAACGCTATCTAATGCCGATGTGGAAGTTGAACCAATTCTGAGTGTAGATGAATTCGAAATTACAGAACAATATTGCGAGAAGATAACGTTATGGAAATTCAGGCTTAAGAAACGGATTAAGGAACTTAATCATGACTTAAATGCACCGAACACACAGCAAAATATAAAAGATACACCTAATGTTAAATTACCAAAACTTTCGATTCCCGTATTTTATGGGAACAGTAGTCAATGGCTTACTTTTTGGAATAGTTTTGAGTCCTCAATACATAATAACGAATCATTGAACAAAGTAGACAAATTTAATTACCTGAAAGCATATTTAGGAGGAACAGCTGCTAGCTGCGTTCAAGGACTTCCGTTATCGCCAAAGCATTATGATTCAGCAATTCAAATCTTACACGACCGTTTTGGAAGGAGAGACATTCTTATTAATGCGCACATGAATAATTTGCTGAATATTGAATCATTAAAAAATGCAAATGACATAAAAACATTTCGTAACTTGTATGATAAAGTACAAACGCAGATTAGATGTCTCGAAGCGTTAGATGTTGTATCGGAATCTTACAGCGCTTTGCTGTGTCCGATGATTTTGAAGTTATTGCCTTCAGAATTAACGTTTGAATTTCATAGAACACAAAATGTTGGCACCGATTATAACATAAAAGATTTAATGTCATTTTTACACGCTTTCGTTATCTTTACATATTTCTGATGCCATGTTGTCAGAACTGTGGAGGCTTGATGTTATCAAAATAACAGATCCAGTTACAAAAAAGGCTAGAGAGGAAAGGGATTTCCAAGCAAAATTGCAATTCGAAAATTCTGTATCTCTAAACGAAGAAGGGCGTTATGAAGTCGCACTTCCGTGGGCGGAGAATCATGTACCACTCTCCACCCACAAGGATTTAGCGTTGAAGCGTCTACAATCTACCACCCAGAAACTTTTATCTCAAAATTTATTTTCTTCATACAATGCAGTTTTTAATGACTGGTGTAACTTAGGAGTGATCGAAGAAGTTAAAGAAAATATTGCGGTTGACTATGGACATTATTTACCACATAGACCGGTGATCAAAGAAAATAGCTCAACACCAATTCGACCGGTGTTTGATGCGTCTGCGAGGAAACAATCGTCTCCTTCTCTAAATCAGTGTTTGGAGTGTGGACCAAATTTGATAGAACTAATTCCATCTCTTTTGTTGAGATTTATGGACGGCAAGTTTGCTGCTATAGCAGACATTGAAAAGGCTTTCTTACAGATCAGTGTAAGGCCTCAAGATAGAGACTGGCTTCGGTTTTTCTGGTGGAATGATGTGGAAGAAAGGAAAACGAAAATATTTCGTCATACTAGGGTAGTATTTGGGGTTAAGAGTAGTCCTTTCCTTTTGGCAGCTGTTATAGAATTCCATCTACAAAAGTACATGAAAAATTCTTCATATGATACGGAGATAATAGCTAAACTCTTGCGTAGCTTCTATGTAGATAACGTTGTTGCCAGTTTTGACAAAGAATCCGAGATGATTCAGTTCATCGAAAAATCTCGAGAAATAATGAATGAAGGAAAGTTTAATCTTCGAGGTTGGTTACATAATGGAGATAACCTGAAACAGGAAACTATTTCACCCGTATTGGGTCTGTTATGGAACTGTCAGAAAGATAATTTAACTTTGAATCTGAATTGGCTAGAAGATTTTGAAATGGGTATAATAACGAAGAGAACAATTCTCGCTGTAACACACAAAATATTTGATCCTATTGGTATTGTGAGTCCTGTTCTCTTGTATCCTAAAATATTGTTGCAGAACCTATGGAAAACAGGAATTTCTTGGGATACTGAAGTTGACGAGAGTACAAAACAAAATTTTGTGAATTGGTATAAAAGCCTTTTTCTCTTAAAAGAAATATCCCTCCTACGTTGGATACATTCCAGCAAGGACAATAGGAAGTTCTGCAGCATTCACACATTCTGTGATGCCAGTAGTAATGTGTATGCTGCTGCAGTTTTCTTGAGAACTGTGACGAATTCTGGAGTTGAAGTTCATCTGTTGGCATCGAAGTCTAGAGTAGCTCCCATAAAATCTATTACGATCCCTCGTCTGGAATTGATAGCTGCCACGATAGGTGCCAGACTATGCTCTTCTGTTTTAAATGGTTTGCAATGGCAAAATATGGAAACGCATTTTTGGACGGATTCTACAACAGTTTTGACATGGATTCAAAGGGAAGAGATTGTCTGGGCTGTCTTTGTGGAAAACAGAGTCAGGGAGATTAGGAAACTGACGGATCCAAAAACGTGGAAACATATTGCTGGAACAAAAAATCCAGCTGACCTCCCATCAAGAGGTTGCACTGCTAAACAACTTTTAGTAGTTAGATGGTGGGAGGGCCCCGACTGGCTGAAGAAAAATCAGGAAGAATGGCCTAGACAAAGGGAAATACCGGATATGGAAATAGTAAATTCAGAAAAAAGGAAATCAGTCATTTCTGCACTAAATACGCAAAGGGTAGAACATTTTTTTGAGAAATATTCATCTTACCATAAAATGTTAAGAATAACTGCTTGGATATGCAGATTTATCAACAACTGCAGAAGACCAGATTCTAAACAATCAGGAGAACTCACGGTCCCTGAAATAGAAACTGTAGAAAAGAAAATATGCAAGATAATACAAATAGAAGCATTTGGCAAAGAACTTAAAGTTAGCAACCTTTGTACCTTTCTTGACTCAGATGGCCTTATTCGGTTAAAGACCAAGATTACTAGAAGAGAGGAAGAAGAAAATTTTCTCTGTCCAATTGTATTGCCCTCAAATCATGACTTAGTTCATAGGTTAATTTTAGATTACCATTTGCGACTATCCCACGCTGGTGTGCAATTCGTACTAGCCAACATTCGACAGAAATTTGGGTCCTGAGAGGAAGAAAAACAGTACGTAAAGTTCTTATGAAGTGTGTTCGCTGTAGAAGATATAGCGCAAAGAATATAGAGACTGTTCCAGCACCTCTTCCTGAAGATCGAGTTAGAGATGCTCTGGTGTTTGAAGTGACCGGAGTCGATGTAGCCGGTCCTCTTTATTTACGAAAAGGAAAAAAGGCATGGATCTTGCTCTTTACTTGCGCAGTCTATCGCGCGATACATCTTGAACTGATAGAAAGTTTATCAACAAATGCGTTCATCTTGGGATTAAGGAGATTTATTGCCAGAAGAGGTCGTCCAAGTATTATTTACAGCGACAATGGCACTAATTTCGTTGGAACTGAAAATCCTTTAAGATCGATAGATTTGAAAGAAATAGAATGTAATTCAACTAGTATGAGAATACAGTGGAAGTTTAATCCCCCAACTGCTTCATGGTGGGGCGGTTGGTGGGAGAGGTTGGTACAAACAGTGAAGAAGATGTTGAGAAATGTTCTCGGCAAGTCCTGTGTCTCTTACGAGGAAATGTTGACTATACTTTGTGATATCAAATCAGTGATTAACTCAAGACCCCTTACGTACCTTTCAGAAGATCCAAATGATCTTACGACGGTACTAACTCCTTCAATGTTTCTACAAGATGTGCACGACGTCGGAGTGCCTGACTTAGACTACCTGGATACCATTAATCTGACAAAAAGATACAAGTTCTTGCAGAACTTAAGAGAACATTTCCGCAAAAAATTTCGTGATGAATATTTAGCTATCCTAGTGCAAAAACCATCTAAACGATCTACTCGGACTATCAACAAAAATGACTTGGTGTTTGTCGGCAGCGACAACAAGAAGAGAATAGATTGGCCAATAGGTCGTGTTGTAGAACTATATCCTGGGAAAGACAACGAAGTACGTGTTGTCAAAGTGAAAACTGCAACGGGTGAACTCCTAAGACCTGTGAAACGTATTTATCCTCTCAAACTTGATAGACCTAACTTGTTTAGTGACTTCACCATGAACAGAAAAAACTCTGCCAATAAGTGTGACAGTGATATGAACTATCAAACTAGATATGGACGTAAAACTGTAAAACCTGTTACATATTTTTAAATTGCTATAATAATTTTTGTTTCTTTTCAGTATTTTAGAAATTTAATTGTCCTAACAGTAGTCAATTGGAACATGTTATCTGGATATGGTATGAATGTAATGCAGAAAATGTTTAGATGTGTAATCCTTCTTTGTAAGTATTAATTTTCAGAGCATTAGTTACTTTTCATATTTGTGAAAGTTGTACTTGAATTTTTGTTTGATTATTGATAAATTTTGTTTTGATTTTCCCATCTTATCGAGGTAAAATCAAAAGGTGGGAGGATGTCACATTCTTGCCACTAGGTGGCGGGCATCTCTTCCTTTACTTTTGCTGTAATTAAGTTCCGAGAAGCAGTCGAGATTGGAACCGCTTTGAGGAGCGTAAAGACTCAGAGTTAAAAATGTACTGTCTTAAAATAATTATCACTTACCTTGTAAATAGTGTATATTAGCATTTTCTTTGAATAAATAATTAAAAGACAAGATGGCCTGCTAATTGTAATAGAAACTCTTACTGGAAAACGTGATTACTAGAAGCCTGGCATCGAGAACACTGAAGATGCAGCAGGTAAGGAATTTTACATTAATTTTATTGTAAATAGAAGAACCTGATGCAACAAAGGCCTTTCACGGTCCAGAGATAACAGTATTTGAGTGCCAATTTCCTGTAGAAGCAGAAAACAGCAGTAGTGTTTTTAATGGCATCAACAGTGGAAACATCTATATATAGTCTCTGGAGAGGCTGAGTGTTTTGCTTCTGCTCCAATTCCAAAGAAGACATATGGATTCGTTCTTGCATTTCAAGTTTTGTTATGCTTCTGCAGGGCACAGCAACAATGTGGCTGAGCTCACAGATAAGGAAGTCTACGATTTATCCTCGCCTCCAGAAGACAAACAGAGGTTGTAGGGACAAGTGAACTAATACGCACAATCCGCGTGAGGATAATGCCCTCCACTGTCATGAAAGAACTTCATGATAGAGTGTGTGTGAAGGACAAGTCCTAGCCAGCAGCGGTAGCCATATCTCAACCATTGGCCCAAAGCATCCCTGACCATAGATGTAATGTTGCAAAGGGATCATTATTCAAAATTTAGTCATTAAATATTTGTACATGTTAGAAATTTAGAAACGGTACCCTTCCGGGGTAATGGTAAAGTCTGCTTAACCTATATGGATAATAATGTGAACTTGTTAAGAAATATTTTGATAAATTTCTTTATGTGATTGCTTGAGAATAGAAAGGGAAAAAAAGCACTATACTCTTTTATGTGTTTGATATGTTTAATAGAATATGTGCAAATATTTATAAAAAGGTTCTGCGTAGTATTCTGGTTCGTTTTATGTACTTTGATTTGAAAGTGTTTGAAAAGGAAATGCCAATGGTAGTCTTCACATTTCTTATTCCATTTCTTTAACAGCATGCCTATAATTGAAGAAATAGACAGTGGAATTGATGCCAATAGCTCTTCAAATAGTAGAGAAGATTCTCCTACCACTAAGAAAAGCGATATGGCTAAGATCAAGGATGATGATGATGATGTAAGTAATTATTTTTCTCTGTATATTTAATTCAAACAAGTCATCAGTTTATAATATAAAGTAGAATTTTTTTGATAATATTATTTCTAGTGATTTTAGCAATTCTTTGTTATTACTATAATTATTTTTATTAATTTTATCATTAAAGCTGCATCATGCATTTTTGTCACCATGTTGATGCATTTTGGTATATTTCTTGCCCTGCTTTGTCTCAGCACTACATGAAATAAAACAGTAGGAGTTAAAAAGGAAATATTCTCTTAATTTCATGATAGAATCTCAAAAAAAAAAAAAAAAAAAAAAAAAAACATTATACTGAAAGAACATAACCTTTTCTTTTTCTGAATAAACTTTTATTAATTTTTACAGTGTATCTATCTATTTGAACATTAGGACAAAATAATGAACTGATACATACCTCTCTCTTTTAGTTTTTCCAAACAAGCATTGTGTTGTAACTCATTTGCAATAAGGTTTTGTTTGCAAAATTCAACTCATGTTTACTTCTGACATCTTAAGTAATGAATCGTACAGTGAAAAAAAAAAAAGGAATGCATGATTTGACAAATCAAACCCGTGCATGGATGAATGTTGCACAGCCATTTTGGCTTTCAGTTACATTTTAATTTCATGATAATGTTATATTGAATGCAGCCTTTCTTCCTGAAGAATAATTGTTTCTGGAAGCCACTTATTTATCTTTTGACAAATCCTAAATTATTAAATTCACTGCAATAGGGTAACCTGATTAGATGAAAAAACATAGTTTCATGAGTGATGGTTGTAAACACAGGTAGGTATTTTTTCAAAAAGTGACCTACCATCATTTGGAGATCTACCACCAGTGAACAATGATCAAAGCTAAAGAAACTGTTAGCATTATCGTACTAAACTTTACAAAAAAGCAGCAGTACATAAATAAATAGTATATATATTTACTTTTAATACACTAACAGATTTAATCTAGTAACAGCCCATTAATTTAGTAATGTCGTCTATTCAATTATACGACATTACTAGATTAATGGGCTGTTTTTGTATGGAATAGAACCTATCATATAGGGCTGTTTTTGTATGGAATAGAACCTATCATATACCTCAATGATCGTCATTTATTTTAAGAAAACAGTTCAGGCGATCCTATCTGAGATTTATCAGTTGAACTGTTTTCATTTATCGAATGCAAGTTAGTGATTTTGGCGACTGACATTTGACATAAAGATTGTCAAACTATCAAAATTTATCGTATGTCAAAAAATATTATCTACATATCAAAAAGAAAACAATGAGAAATCAAATATAAAACCCAAAAATTATGATTAAAAATACAATTTACAATTAATACAAGAACAGAAATTAAAAATATAAAAATGATACGTTGCGTATAATATACAATATATTACTGTTTTTCTGTACACAGCGATCTATTTTTACTTAAAAAGAATCGGAGAATTGCACAAATCTGGCATTGTACACAACCTCAACACTGTGCACAGCATCGCCATAAAGCACCAGCCATAATCATGGTACCCCTAGAACAGTTTCAAAATCTACATAATGAAAATAAAAGAGGGATCCTCTTTTCAAACTTTTTAAAAATAGACCGGTTTAAAATAAAAAAAAAATTGCAAACAGAAACACAGAACAAATGATCGACAGAGAAATATCACACATGGATTTAAATTCTTTAAAAAAAAAAAAATTAACATTTCCAGAAAAATGACCCGACCCAAAATTAAGCTAACATAACAGTGTCATTACCCAGTACAGTCAAAAGTCGTTAATCCGGAATGATCTATAATCCGGACCTCAAAGCAACAAACTTTCTGCGCATGCGTCGCGTTGATGCATACACGTAAGATCTTTACGGCAGCGAATATGCGCGTGTGCAAAATACGTTTACGAATGCGCATTTTATGTATAACAGACGGTATAAGCTAAGCTAAAATTATCTAATTCAGTTAATGTTGCAGATTGTGTTGTTCCTTAATCTTCGAATTGGATTCGGCTTATTATTTTTTGCAGAGTGTTAGAGCAGCTTTATAAAAGTAAGCTTGAACTTTCGATTATGTCAAATAGAATTTCTGATATATATTTACTAATATGTAAAGGATCTACAAAGTGAAAGTATGTTTCCATTAAGCAAAAAGTGGAATTGCTGCAAAAAATGGATAAAGGCATATCCTTTGTTTATCTTTAACGCGGCTGCGCGCAATGAATTGGAAGTTGATCTGTCAGCACTATCCTTATCTTCAGGGCAGATGTTTTTTATTCTATTTGGCTTATAATTCCTTACTAAATGTAGTATTTCATCTCGATGTACTCCGTCTTTGATATGATTTAAATCAAATTCCTCGTCATTATAATTTGCTTCCGATAACGAAGAAAGTGACAGAGGTTATTGAAAACAAAAAAATTTCGATTGACAAATTAGTCGGTATTCTCGACACAGCAATTGACTTGAACAGCGGAACTTTGTAACTGAACAAGAAATTATGTCTGTTAATAGAATTAAAGAGAATGCATTATCACATAAAAAACGACGTAACTTAAACAACTTACATTGAAAGAAATGTTTAATAAAGTAAACAAATAAATATTAAGCTCTTTTTTTTTTTTTTTTTTTTTTTTTTTTGTAAATTTTGATACCCTTGAGATCATAATTGTTCTTTATTTCATAAATTACGGTTTCATATTTTTAATTTTATAATTTCTGCATGCCATCTTACCAGATTTAAACTGATGATCTATAATCCGGAATCGCCGAAGTCGCGACGAGTCCGATTAACGACTTTTGACTGTAACAAAATTACTACGCGTCAAGGTAGCTGAATGTTCTCCAGCAAGTGAAAATCACAAATGATCGTGGGAAAACATTTGCTTTAATTATTTCTAAAAATGACTCATTAACTGTGACTTCAACCAATCTGTTGACAATCTTTTTAACTTGTGTTCTTAACTTGGATCATATAAAATCATTCCTGCACTTAACCAGTTATGTATACGTAATTCACAAAAACCACGCATTCTCAATTTACTCCTCGTAAACCACGATACCTTTTGGACAGACCTTGTAATACGATTTCTGCATTTGTTTCACATAACTCTACACATCTATTCAAAACCATTTATATAGTTCTTTCGCTCAACCAATTTCATATTCGTTTCACAAATCACGTATTTATATGACCTTGCAGTCAATATTTTATCCACTGAAAATCATGCTTTTTTTCCAATTAGTAAAAAAATGAAAATTCAACTTTGTATGTATGCTGGAGTACCAACATTTGACATATTCATTAAAGAATTGAACCAAAGAGTTTGTTTATCATTTTGAGCCTTTACAGTTGTAAATTTTCAGTCATTTGGTAAATCTTAACAATGCATTTATTAGATCTAATTCCTTGTGTTAAAAGTTAACAATAGCACACAACAAAGTAGATTTATAATAAAAAAAAATCTCTTGCCGGAATATTATAAACCTAACATTTCAACTCAGTTAAAATATAATTTAAATTTTCTTCAAACATGAAGCTATAGCGTAACTGTAACTTGTTTCTAGAAAGAGGCATATCCAATATTACGTCATAAAATGGAGTGCCCAAAAAGGAGTGTCCCATTGCGACTTCTAGGATTGCACCGAGAAGATATGGAAATTTCCAGAGATTTATTAAAGGAACTAGGTGTTTTTTTTTTTTTTTTTTTAATACTCTGTTGAACATATCAAACTATTAAAAAAAATTTTATTTTTAAAAATCTGCCACTCCTTAAATCCAGAAGTCACTGAAAAGCAATAGATCCAATTCTTAATATACAATCTAGAATAAGAATATCGTGAATACAGAATATTATTTTTTTACCTTTTATCTTATAGATTTAAATAAAAAATGCATTGAATTCATGCTATATCGAATTAAAAACATAAATATTTTTGTAGAATATGTATTTTGTCATGTGTATGTGTTTTCAAATATACTGATGATATGTAATGTTTCCATGGTAATTGTAAATGAATATTTATCTTGTATCCTATAAAATATTTTGCTATTCCACCGCTGCCATCTGTATTGATAAACCATATTAAACTTTAAAAGTGCTCTTTTAGGGAACTATTAAAACCTGAACTTTTTAAGATTTTTTTATCATATTTATTTATTTTTTTAAAATTTTTTAACCTAATGCTTGGAATTTCAAAATAAAAATATCAAAATTTTGTAGGAAAAGTAATAAACATAGAAACTCATTATCTGAAGCCAGTAAAAAGGTAAATATTTTAATAGGGAAAAAAAGAAGAAAATTCATGAGATCAATCATTTACACTTTACTTATTTATTTGTTTTGTAGTTTGTTATATATATGTCATCACAAACCATCCATATTTATGGCACCAAAGATTTTTATCAAGTCTTTTATTTCAGAAATAGCTAGGTGAGTTTCTTGTGCTTTTAATTAATGACAGGTTTCAGAACCATACATGTCTTGTGTAAAAATAACTTTCCTTTTTTTTTTTTTTTTTTTTCCAGATATTTTGATTGTTAAAATGTTCCTAAGACATACAGCATTTGGTAGATCAACTAATCATTGTTCTGTATTCTAGCTCTTCCTAAATATTTTAATTCCATTAATAAGAAGTCTGAATGTATTTGCACTATTAATGACAGTGAAATTATCTATTTCATCTTTTTCCCCAAATTTGATCCAAATAAGTTACATTTTTTTTTATAATTTCCATTGCAAGTAAGTAAATGTTATTAAAATTAACTTTTGTAATATTTTTTTAGCATTTAGAACAACTTTTCAGCAGGAAGGGACAATTTGCGTAGAAGGACTATTAATTTTGTTTTGCCATTTTGCATTGGTTCACTATAAACAGCATTTCACCTTTCAAATAGTTGCCACCAAATACTAGAACCCTGCATTATATTTAAAGAAATTCAGTAATGAAGAGTCTGCATGAATGTGTGTGTGTTTCTCGCACTGTGAAAAACCGTTACTTTGACACATAAAATGTTAAATAACATAGTCCTGCATTCGAATATGGGCATCTAAAAGCCCAGACTTGGAATTTGTTTTATTATCTATTTCATATTTTGTAAAACTTTTGTGAATTTTTAAGTAACAGTCTCGATGATTTCAAAATGAGCAATGGCAACAATATTATGGGGGGAGCATTTGTTCAGGAGTGGTACAAGTTTTTCAATGCCTTCTGCAAAGAAATCCCATCCAATGTCCGATAACCATTGTTGTGCTGCAGCTGTCACTTCGGTATCCGAATATTACCGTCGCTTTGAAAGTACTTGTTTCGTGGGACCAAACACATGGAAGTCGGGAGGTGAAAGGTCTGGGCTATAAGGAGGGCGATTCCACACTTCCCACCTAAACGTTTTCAGAAGTTCGCACGTTTGTTCTGCTGCATGCGGTCTTGCATTGCTATGCAGGAGAGCAATGCCTTTCTACACTGTACGTGGCCGTCGATTTTTAAGTGATTTTCGCAATCGTTTTAGTGTTTCACAATAAGAAGATGCATTAATTGTGGCACCTTTCGGCATGAACTCTGTATGCACCACGCCTTCTCTGTTCAAAAACAGCGTCATCATGACCTTTCCTTCAGATGGAACAAATGTTTCCATTTGAGCGAGCTGCATTTCATTTCAGGTGACAAGTGGTGAATCCAAGTTTCATCTCCAGTCAGAATCTTATGCCTAAAACTCATTTCCTTCATTTGGTAATGTTGTGGAAATGCAAATTCACTTTCAAAACGCTTTCCTTTATGCTCCTCCGTCAATAGATGTGGCACCTATCAAGCAGAAACTTTACAAAATTTAAGGTGATTGGCAATAATTTTATGTGCACTTCCATGAGAAATATCCAGTTCATTTGAGATTTCATCTATCGTTATGCTTCTTTTCGCAAGAATGCCTTCATTCACGCAAGCAGCGATTCCCAAATTTGTTGCCTCAGCGTCATCAATATCTGTACGTCCATTCTCAAACATGTTGCACCATTTTGCGGTAGCTTGACGCGACATTGCATTTTCACCATACACTTCATGTAACTGGCCATAAATTTCAGTGCAGTTGCACCTTTTTGCCCACAAAAGAACGAATCACTGTACGCATTTCTAACAAGGTTCGTAGCAGTCCTTACAAGTGCTTATAAGTCCTTATATTTGAAAATAAAATATAAAGGTCCTTATAGGTGCTTACTTTTTCTTTAAAAGCCCTTATCTTTTGCTTTTAGTGCTTTTTTTTTAAATGAACGCGCATTTTTTTCCTGTACCAAATCCGAAACTAAATAAACAAATTTTCTTCCTTATATGCAATGTCAGATGGTGAATCATACTCCCGGAAATTGCTTTTCCCCCCTTTCTCTGCATTACCGTAACCTATGGTGGGCGCTCCGCGTGGTCAGTTCATATTCGTGTTTATTATGATCGTTATGCTTATATTATGAGCATACGAATGAATATAATAATATAGTTGCAGTAACTGCTGAAGTATAGATAAACTTCCAAAAATGGGTGTGTTTTTACACAGATTAGCTTTCTAAGGAATAATATTCAGAAGGCTTAAATAAAAGGAGAGTAATCGAATAGTCAAAATAATTATTTTTTTCCCCAATACATTATACAGCATGGAGGTTGGGAGGTTCTCCCCTTTCTCCGCAAAATCTCTAATATTGAAACAGCTGTTTTTTTTTTTTTTTTTTTTTTTTTTTTTTTTTGTCACTGTCCAATCTGGATTGAATAGGACTAAAAGTTTTTGCATCAGAAACACCCCAGATTAGTAAGTCTCTTTCTTTTCCTTTATTCAGTTCTTTATTCTCCGAATACCGGCAGCTGTTGCTTCCGATTGCATAATATCACATGTGGAAGAATTCCGCCGCTCGTATTGCGCAATAACGTTTGCAGTATTTTGTAGAGATAATTAATTTTGATGTTCAGTCCGAGATTTGTTTATGAACACTTAGAAGAGTTTTACTGTGCTTTCTAAGCAGAATATTTTTCAGTTCCGTTGGTCTATTTTTATATGATGCACATATCGAAATGTCAAAATCATTTATTTAGCCGAGAAATCTAAAGAACGGCTACAATCTCCCCCACTCCTCTTTTTCCAGTTACTATCCAGAATTTCCGAATATGCGGGTTAGTTAAGCTTTTACTGTTAAAGGATGACTGCATGAAGCAATTTCCCATCTTCTGATTTCAGAAATGTGCCTTTTTTTTACTTAATTTACTTTGCTTGGAATATATGTTAAGGAAAAACTGTTATGCAATGAAAATTTATAAAATGTTCAGAATTTTGATTTAAGTTAAATTATTTAAATATTAATATGAGTGGGAAAATAAATTGTATTTATTATTAGGTGCCAAACCAATACAATTAATATGGCTTATTATTATTTATTTTCTATATTTTGAACTGAAATTTCAATGCTCATTCTCTTAATAAATATTGCATTGCTCATATTTTAAATTACAAGTCTAATTTTTCTTTTAAGGTTATGCAGTTATATATAATGTAATTAGACAGGTGCTTATTTTTTCCTTAAAATGTGCTTGAAAAGTGCTTATAAGTGCTTATTTTTTTAACTAAACTGTGGCTTCGAACCCTGTCTAATTTGGACGCTGTTTGCAGCTGTCGAGACATGTTTGCGACTGATTATCAGGAAAACTAAACTTGCCTTGAGGAAGCCGCTATGTCACGCAATAAACGTACATGTTTAAAGTGTTGCTACACAGTGTCATCCAAATAGACAGAACATATTTATGCAGTAGTGCAACAAAATTTCTGACTGACCTATGTATAAAACCTGGAAACAGTAAAATTTCAAGCATTTAATCATTTTTACTGCAAGTAAAATAACATTTTCCAAGCTGTGTTTTCTTCCTGCATAAGTGCCTAAGAGGGAAGCTACGTTTAATGATTTGTATATAAAAATCCGAACAGACTAGTAACTGTTCATCTACAGTTACTTGCCTTTTTTTTCCAAAGATCTGATTTAGCGTGATATATCTTGAAACAATGTAAGAATCTCAGTCATGATAAATATACTGAATCTTTTTTCTAATTCTTTTGTTATTGTCATTTTACTTCAATGAAAACCATCATACCACCTTGCAGGATGCGTCTTCCATGAACATAGATCGTGCCGTCTTAATCTAGTTATTTTTCTCTAGGTGAAATCACAAAAATTACTGTCTTAGTGGAGCTGGTAAACATGCAGGAAGACCTTTTCTTTAACTTCTGTTGTTGCATGCCTTTCAGTTAGTCAAATAGTATTCATTGGAAACTGTAAATCCGTATCTTTACCGTTTTGTCTTTTGTACTATTGAGAGTACAGATAAGTCTGTGCTAGTTTTGATAAAAAATTGGGCATTTATTGTGGAAGAATGGTGCGTTACGTTTTATTCAAAGTACCATCCATTACTAGCCACTCTTTTTCCCATCTTTCTGGCAACATTTGGATATGGCATTGGAAGAACACTTCATCTTTCAAGGCTATTCACAAATCAACCCAATTTTTGTAATCTTCATATGATGTGAAGCACTGTTCAGACTAGCCATGTGTTAATTGAAACAAGAAGTAATCAAAAGGAGCATTGTCTGGTGTACACAGGGAGAGGGGGAAAACTTCTCATTTGAGTGTTGCCAAGAAGTTTTGACTGGCACCGCAAGATGTGGATGAGTATTATCCTGCATGAGAATAGTTTTATCGTATCTGGAGTAGTAATGGGTGAAATTTTGAGTGCTGAGCTCAGTCTCGTCAACTGTGTTTGGTAGAGGGCCCCAGTAATAGTTTTGTTCAGTTTTAACAACTCGTAATACATGACACCAAGAAGTTGATCCCACCATATATACAACATGATTTCTACAAGCAGCTTCTCTCCCTTAAGACAACCTCACCATATGCTTCAACAAGCAATCTATGCACCTGTGCTGCAGATTTCTTCAAATTAAAGAAGTAAATCACTTACTGAAAGCACCATTTCTTTTTTTCAAACAGCAGAGACTTATTTGTACTCCCAATATATCTGCATCATCAGTTTTTTAAGTTAGCTTTGGTATGAATTATATGTGGATAAATTACGTAGAACCATTCCACAAAAAGGACTAAATGAATTTTACATGCATACACATTTATAAATAATAAGTTACAGAAAACAAATACATACTATCTGAATTAGTTTGAAGTGTGAATTTCTTGCATAATTTGTATTTACTAAATCGTATTAGGATTAGTGGCGCTATTTGTAGCCATGGGAAAAAAAAGTACATACTCATTTACTTTTTGACAGTTCATATTTTGGAAAAAGAAAGAATCTATATTATAATGACCAATTAAAAATCTGATGATTTAATTTTTTTACTTGTATTTATTTATTTACTTGTATATTTATGTGAATTGTTTGTGATTCAATGATGAGACAAAATATGAGAAGATATCAAGCACACCCATATAAAAAAATTTAAGATGTAACAATTTTAAATTGTTGACTGAGTCAAGCCTAGTTCTCATGTAATAAGAAATGAGCAATTAATGTATTTAAAAAGATGCCATTCTTTTAAAACATATTTATCCTCAAAATCAAGGCTGCTATAAAAGCCAAGTACTGACTCTATTGAAAATAGTCTTGTGAATTTATTAATTACCATATATACCCATGTATCAGTCAGTCCCCCGAATTTTGAAAAGCAAATTTGTCGCATGAGCAGCGGTGTCACTGCCGATAAAACAGCATGTCGGTGGACACTGCACACACGAAAAAAGGGGGAACAGTTCAATATCTCCCGTTCTACTGGGGCAATTGACGAAATTCAAATTGTGTTTTCTATGTTTCGAAAGCGCGACTTAGGATATACTGTATTAGATTTATATATAGCATCATTCTACCATAGGTATTTTGACACAAAATCAGATATTTTCTGAAATGACATCCCAATTTTTTTCCGCATTTCGATTCTACAAGTGAAATTATGCCTAAATATAAAATTTTGTAAAATTTGGTGCAAAATTACGGAGAAATTCATCTTGGTGGATTTTTTCCAGTTTGTACCAGGAGTAATTTACTTTGCAAACTTCTTAATTTATAGCAACCTATTTTCCTTTTATTTTTTTCATTGCAATCTGCAAAGGGGAGGAAGTGGGGAAAAAGTCATTGCTCATACTTTCAAATAATTTTAACGGTGTGCATAAACCACGTTTGGCATTATTATCACTTATAGCAAATATGCTAAATTTCAAAACATGCCAATATGTAAATTCATGTTTATCTTACATAATTTTGAATAAAAAAACTCTTAATTTTTTGCAGGCATGTCTAGAAATACATCTACTTTAAGAAGATGTTGAAAATTTTATAAGTTATAATACAAAAACTTTTTCAAAAATTTATAAAAAATATTTAAAAATACAACTTTTAAAAATAAATCATAAATATTGTGCGAATTATATTTGGATTAAGCCTAAATTTCGAATTATGGAAGAAGTAATCAAGTAAGTTTAATAATAAAAAAAAGAGTTAAATAAATATGTATCAAATTCAATTAACATCAAGGAGCTAATTTTTTAAAAACTACTCGTGCGATTTTTTGGCAGTTTGGCATAATTTGAATCGTAGAATCGAAATATGGAAACAAATTGGCGGATCTTTTTTTTAGCTTCCCCATATAAGTCGAACCCCTACTTCGAAGTTTGATGTTTTTCTTAAAATTGTCCACTTGTGTGCAGGAATAGACGGTAAAAACAACTTTTGTATATATGTGTGGCGTTCCGACAGATACTTCAACTTCTATTCATGAGATGGCGCCACGTGTAGAATCCAGTTCTTAATCGGAGCAGCAAAGCGACATCTTTACTCACTCAGACTTCTCGTCACACAACGGTACGCGAAGATAGCATGAACTGTGTTCCGAGCTCTGTGTTGATCTCTTCAATGTAATTTAAATTGTAATTTAGTACTTAATATATTCTTTTGTTATAGGAGATTGTCTATTCTTATTTTCTTTAATTATATCATGCATTAAGCACACACGACCACCAAATATGTGTGCAATAATTTTTTAGTGTGTGTTCTGTATACACTTTATCAACATTTGTTTTCATTCTCCTATTGTTAGGATATTGATGAAACATTAATGGAAAGACTTTGGGGCCTCACAGAAATGTTTCCAGAAAGTTTAAGGAACTTTACCTCGTCTGCTGTTAGTAAATCAGTGTCAGGTGCAAAATGTATCTATGAATACAGCCGATCTGCTGTGTGGATAATTTGCTCATCAACTGCCATTTTGGTTGCACCTGTTGTGATCGAGTTTGAACGAATGCAGTTAGAAGACATGCAGAGACAACAGCAAAGACAGGTTTGTATCATTACTATGCATAATAAATGTATGTAATTTTCTTCTGTTGGAGGGTTCAGCTTTTTCTTTTCTTTTATGAAGTAGAGGAAATATTATAATCGCAAAAAAATTTCGCTTATCATATTTCAACGAAAATATCCATTTTAACCACTCTTAAATCCATTTGAAAGATATTTTTGTGTGACTTCTGTACATATGGAAAGAATAAAAGACTCTCTTTCCCAAAACGGATTACAAAATTGATTTAGAAGAGATTTTTTTCAGGACGTCTACATACATACGTATGTATCTTGCATCACTCAAAAATGAGTAGCCTTGGAATGTTTAAATTTTGTATATAAGACTGCTATACCATATAGTTACGCACCTCCCTTTTGGTTGGAATCAGCCACACCAAACTTATATATATATATATACACGTATACACCCACTCTGTTAAGTCCCAATCACATTATGCTTCGGCTATGCGGGACTTTACGTCGAAAGGGACACTTCTCAGAATCCGCACAATTCCAAGAAACCCACGTAGCTAGGTTACCGTTTTCACTTTCTACAAAAACTTGAACACCAAACACTAATTGATTATTGCTCAGAATGGGATTATGTGATGCTTCAGAAGAAGAACTTTTATCTGATTGGTTCCAGCCGAGAGATTTTCTGTCAGATTTGAAAAATCCTGCATAGCCACAACATCGTTTCCGTAGCTAGGCTTGACTTCACTTCAGGCAGGGTTTTTTTTTCTAGGAATCCTCCCAGTTAAATCAGTGCCTCCAGAATCTCGTTTCTCAAAAAAGTCCCGTCTAGCCGGAATTGTAGCTAACTGCGATAACCTCTTTACCTGGATCAGTGATCTAAGTTTTTTTTTTTTTTTATTTTTTATTATTCTTATGTATAAGTGAATTGTAAATTTTGTATTTTTTGCTTTAAAAGTGATTGAATTACATTGTTCTTATGTTCTGATTAATGTTTTTATGCCTTTAGTTAATCTGCATGCAATAGTTGTACTTATCAACAGTTTGCATAGAAATTCTAATTTTAATTATAAAAATTATTTTCTTAACTGTTTTCAGCTGTATATGGTGTTTCATGTTTTACTCTTGTTTTGCAATTTTTTTTAAGATGCTTGAGTTTGAAATTCAAGGAAATAAGTGAATGAATTGCAGCAAAAAAATGTGTATAATTTAATAGGCTGTACCAAGAAATAGTGGTGTCCACATCAGATATTTTTAGTCAGCATAAACAATCAGATGTGTTAATAATTATGCTGTAAAAAGTCTGAAATCCAGATGTCCTATGTCTGGACTTCGAGATAACCAGCCAAATAAATATATTCAATTAAATAATTAATAAATCCATTTACCAAGTCTAGAAATGGAGAATATAATAACAATAGGAAACAGGTATGCCATTGATGCAATGTTTCTTCAGACTAACTGATTTTTGCATGTCACTTTTAAACGCCTCCTGTTTGGGGAGTTACATGTTGGCCAGTAACAGTGCATTGATTGACATTACATTGATGTTGATGGAATTGCACTTTCTGCCCTTGAGCAGCTGAAGGGGTGGCAGGGCCTGCACCATGTATTTTGTCATTTAGTGCAATTTTTGTGGGTCCTAAATTCTGCTGTAGGGTACCTCCTGAAATTCTGAAATTTCACTACCCCTGAATTCTACTGCCCTGTGCCTCTGTTAAATTTTAAAAATGTGGCCATCCTTGATTTTGTGCTTGGCACTGTGTTCTGAATTCTAAAATTTTTGCCTGCCATAAATTCTAACACCTGGTTGGCACGGAAATATTTGAACAATTTGATCATATTTTTCCTAACCTGTTTATACTAAATTCTCATTTCCATTTGGTGCAGTTAGTAGCATAAACAAATTAGTCTACAGGAAGGTAGTTTATATCATTTTTGAGGTTATTGAAAAAGTCATGCCAAGTTGATAGCTCAAATGCACCATTCATTTAAGAGAGCGCCTATTCCTAAGCAAGTGGTTAAGACTACTGGATTTTATTCCTGGGTTTGATCCTAGTCAAGTGGACTGGCTGCATGGTTGGTTTTCATGTGTAACGTGAATATGAACCAGTTTCTCTTATCCACAAAGGTATTCCTTTTCTAAGACAGATAGCCCTTATGTGGTTTGCCATGTTCAATAACCTAACCTATAAGTTAAAATATTTGTGAAAGAAAAATTTGAAAGTAAAATTTAAAGTTATTGAAAGATGCTTAGACAATGGGGGGTGTTTTTTAATTTATAACTAAAAATGTACTATAATGAAAGGTTTATCTCTATTAAAAAAATTGTTTTCTGCTTTTGAAAAGAAGTGAGGTGTTAGTATGGCATGGAAAGATATGAGAGATTCCAAAAATCATAACAGAATTTAGTCAGTATCATGATGGCTACTCCAGCCAGTATGTTTAACGTTGACCATTTTCGTCAAACAATATGATTAAGCACCAGTAATGGATAAATGTGATACTAAATGGTAGTAAGAGGAGAAGCTTTTGTTTTCTGGAAAGATTTTCTTAGTCTAGTGTGTAACCAGTAATGGATAAATGTGATACTAAATGGTAGTAAGAGGAGAAGCTTTTGTTTTCTGGAAAGATTTTCTTAGTCTAGTGTGTAAGAAATATGTATCTATGATAACCCTATTACTGGTTACCAGTTTAGGTAAATATTCAGTGGTATTTAAAAAATAATCAAAACTTTCTAATGATTTATGAATGCCTTTATGAAATTATAATTGAGTGGTTTGTCAAAATAAGTAACCAACTCTTTTCAGTTTTACCGGGGTACTCCTGGTTTATTGTCTTGTGTTTTGGTAAATCACGGAATTTTAATGGTTTTAATTTTTAACTTCTACTAAGGAAAATGGCTTTTAGAAATATAATGAATTTATTGAATACATGAAACTTAATTTGAAAAATTTCATTCCCTTACCCCTAGTGATTTTCAGCATATTTCTTATTAAATTTTGTTGGATCTGAGTTGTCTTAATATGCTGTAGACATTTGTATAACTTCATATGAAGATTGGGTCGATGTTTAATCATTACATATTTATATTTAATTTTGTTTTACATCGATATATATGGTACGTTACGAAGGTTATCCACAGTATGTACAGTAATTGTTAATTTTATTTTCAACCTAGTTAAAAGTACTTGATAAATTAATGCTTTCCTTCACTCAGAATTTTCTCGGTTTATGTTGTAAATTCATAGCATTATGTGACGCTTTAGGCATTTTATCTTCTGAATAGTTTGATATCTGCATAAAGGAGTGCAATAATGAAGGTTTAGGCCTAATAATTTGAAGGTGGATGCACAACAATACTTATTGTAAAATATTGTATTTGTTATGTAAAGAAATTTGTGTGTGTTAACACTGGATTCCTCATTTATGTGAACATCATTTATCTCTGGAATTAATATTTCTTCCCAAATGAAACTAGAGTATTGTTGTTACCTTATAGAAATGTAAAAAAATTACAAAAGGAAGTTACCGCTTCTCCAAGTCATGTTTTTGAGACTCTGAGGTAAAAGCTCCTCTTTTCTTCTTTTATATTTGATACTGCTTAGAAGCTCAAGTACTTTTGAAATGGTGGCAGCGCAAATCTCTCGGAAACTTCTGAGTTTTCATATTTCAGAGTTGAGTTGGCAGCTATGCCATGTTTTCAGTGTTTTGTACCAGGTACATGATGTTTAACACAGATAATACCAAATGCATTATTTCTTAAGAGTAATCTTAACAAAGATGTTTGTTTATATAACCTTAGTATTGAAGAGTCATTGATGTCATTGAAACACATTATTAGCTTTCATATTATAACCTCCGTAAAAAGTCTCTGTTTTTCAGTTTCATAAGCTGCGTGAGTGAAGATCTTTGTCTTAAATGTTGAAAGCCTATAAAATTCTGCATATCTTTTGTTAGTACAAGCTTATCATATATTTATATTTTGATTTGCATTCAATAGCATAACTATTTTGAGAATTCATAGTACTCTCAAAAAATTGTCTGAAAAAATCTTCATTTTTCAGGGACAAGTTGAGTGCACTGAAACTCATAGTTCTAGTTTATTTCTTTATGTGTATGTCTACTTTTATGGGGTACCTCCATAATGCTTCTGGCACCGTGATACAGGTCAGCTACCACTCAAAACGAAATCTTAAGAGTACCATGGCATAAACATTCTCATATTGTTATGGAGATCAATTTATAGCTCAAAAAGATTAACCTTATTGAGATATGAGCACTTTTATTCTGAGCTACTACAGGGAGGATTTTGATTTATTGCCCCTTATAATAGAACAAATGAAAATTCTGTTGCATAGCAATGCATGCCCACCTACCCCCGCATTTGCATGAGAGAATATATGAGGCATATTTTTTGAGTAAGTACTGCTTTGATATAAAAAAGTGCAATTTACTTTTTACATGAAAGCCTGTATCTTAATCTACTTTTTAACATTACCACCACCAGTCTTAAGCCACCTTTGATATTGCATAACCAGCTTCTGTGTACGATACTCGTTGAAATCTGCTGCCCGATTTGTCACTCACTACAGCTTGATCATTTTAATGTTATCATCATCGTCATAGCATGCCTCCATTTCATGTATGATAATTGAGTATCGTGTAACAAGAGACACAATTTTAAAAAGAACACTCTTTTAAATTTAAAGAAACTCATCACATAATTACAAGACCTTTAAAGCATTTATTTTCTAATCAGCTTTCTGCACCAAGTCTTCAGTAATGACAGACAATTGTCCCTCCCCCCAACTCTTGGCCATGAACAATTATTACAGCGATTTTTAAATGCTTTAATCAGTTTTCTTCCCATTCCAGTGCTCATAGTGTTTTTTCCATACACTTCACTTATCTATCCAAGAATTTCAGTGACACTCGCCTTAAAAAAGTATTTCACGATTGGTATGATTTTCAGTTGTCTGAGGCATTTTTAATGCACAAAGAAATGTATGATTTTTCAGTTATCTGAGGCATTTTTAATGCACAAAGAAATGTAAATATGGACAAAAGTTTGTTTGCTGGCATCTGTGACTAATCAACAAATGTAGGTACTAAACTGCACATGCGCAGAAATGCAACTACATCACTGTAATCACCATGTTTAAAATTGATATTAACTCAAAAACCTCACACCTTTGCACTCTTATGAAGACTTTTTGAATAGTGGCCAACTTGCGTATAGGTATTTGCATCTTTTTAATGAGGCCCTTTATGAAAATGTATCCACATTCGTGACTTTTGTGTATGAAACTTTATATTTGTAATTTTTTCTTTCAGATTCTTCTGGGCCCTAGTGCAGCAGTATCTGCAGGTGGAATGCCAGGTTTAGGAATGCCAATGCCACCACAGATGGCTCAAAGATAAAAAAAGAACTTGTATATGTATCTGTATTATAGCTAGGTCATTCATTAACAGTTATGTAGTGTTTGCAGTTATGTAAAATGTGGTTCCACAATTGTGATTGGATTTCATTTCCATAGTTGTAATTGGAGGATTTTGTATATGAAGATGCTAATGAATAATACTTTTCAGAATACTAATTTCAGCTCATAGTTTTAAATGTGACAAAGTTTTCAGAATACACATACATCTGTATAAAAAATAAATATTGATATAAAAAATGGACTGACAGATTCATTATTTTTTCAACTTAATACAGCAGTTGGTACTTATTTAATTTTTAAAAATGAAAGGTACGCTTGCATATATTAGGAGTGAGTTAATTTAATATGAATTTAAATTTCATATAATTTTTAAAGAATTTATATAGTAATTGTTGATAGATTGTTTATAAGTCAGATAGCATTTACACCATGGAAAAAAAAAAAAGAATAACAGTAAGTTTTGCATTAAATAATTTCACCCTTCTACAACACAAGAGTTAAAGCTGCCAATCCCCATATTGTTGGTAATCCATATGTAACTTTTAATTCCTAGTTTTAATGACATGAAATTTTTCATAAAATGATGAACATTTTCCACCGTTAAAATTTTAAAAATTAATGTTAAAATATAATTTCTTTTCCAGGAAAATTACTGTTAAGTTAGAATTTTTTAATGATGTTGAAATTGTTTTTTATACTTCTCAGTAAGCTCTTAGTTTATCAGGTTCAATGTTTCTTCTAACCTTCTTCGGAAACATACAATGACCTGACTAGGAACAGAGAGCTTACTAAAGCTATGTTCACTAATTGTAGTAAGTAGACAGGATACAGACGAAGGGTATACAAGACCCTTTATTTTTCTTTATATACAATGACTTCCGTACTTCGGAATACAATGACCCTCCACTCGGGGTCTAACGTAAAAGGTATAAAAATAAAACTAAACTCTAATTTAACTTTAGAATAAGATTGGCCTTATAATAACAGGAAGCGTATGTAGCACAGAGACTGTGAACACTACAATACGTTTAATTTATCAAGAGGATTAAAACCTCTGGCCTGGAAGGCAAATAGCAACTGCGTAACTTCTAAGGTAAGCGGCCTGCTTCGAACTCACTGCTTCCTCTCTCTCTCTTGGCAAAAAGGCCACACTTAAATACTTGGCGTTCGCCAGACAACTTTGCATAAACTCCTTCACGCTTATAATTCTGGCCGGAAATAGAAAATAAGAAGTGATAGTAAAGATTTAAAATAAAATAAACGTTAGTAAAACTTAAGATCCTTACATACTTCCCGCCAGAGTTAATTAGTTTGAAACAGGTCTAAAACGACCTTGTTGAAAACTTTTAGCTCTAGAAACTAACGCGAGGCCAACCTTTTACAATCATAACTTAGCTAGAAACTAGAAAATTTAAAAGAAAGAAATTTGTTACAATAGCAGCTCCCGGGATATACAACAATCTTTTTTTTTTTTTTTTTTTTTTCATCTGTACTGCATCTAAACAGGAGCTTTATTCAATTCTGGTTCCTTCCAGAGATCTGGAAGGAAAACTAGTTTAATGAAATGTTACAGAATGACATTGCAAATAACATATTCTCTTAACATTCTTATTTCATTCATGACTATTTTAATTATCTCTCCCCGTGCTCTCTGACATGTGTTGTAAAAACACCAAACACGAATGTGTTTCTGTCTACGTGTGCCACATTTCCTCCTACAATCAAAACACTAACGTGTTAAAATTCAACATACGAGACCTCTTAACACACCCTACTTTTCAACTCTAAACCCTGAGGTACTATTCTAAAAGTGGCTAACTCTAAAGTGTAGCGTCAGAGAGCCTAACTACATCATTCAACCTTTAACATATATTCGTCATGATTTAATCTTTACAGTCACACGAATAACAAATTTTTAACATTACTTTCACTTTTACCATATCACGGTATTTCTTAACATTTAAAATAACAGTTCACATGTATATAAGAACATATCAAGATGCCGTTAATTTTACACATTTGAAAACATACATTAGTAGTACATTGTTAACTTCTATTCTTTTCAAAGCAAGTGCCAATTCTTTCTACATTGAAATAATACTACATTTCAAAGTCTTTCAGACTAAAACTTCTTTCTTGCTAGAATGTTTTAAATAAAATTTATACAATAACTTTTTACAATATTTAAGTCTTACACAACGCTATTATACATCAACTTTAGTTTTACGCGCGAGTAATTGAAAAACATAATAAGAAAATCGGTCACAACTCATTTCTCGCCTTTTTGGCGATAAAGGTAGACCTCGCATGAGGTAAAACTTCTTGAAATCTGCCACTTGCAGTAAGAATGAAAGATTAACTTAAGTTTGTAAAGTAACATAAAATTTTACTTATCTTTGTAATATTCAGACATCCTTTTCTGGGCCCAGTCTTTAAAGGTATAGCTGATAGTAGCTTGGTTGATCCTGCTTCTTGTACGGGCTCGCCCTTCAGTGCTTTCCTCTGGAAGCTTCTGTTTTTCACCAGTACGGCCACCCTTGAACACCTTCCTTTTGTGCTCTGCTTGTGGTCTTGGCCGTTTGAAGGCAGCTGGTCTTGGTGGAACTGGGAAACCTCTGTCGTGATCCTGCTTGGACCTCGTTGTTGGCCGTTCAAATTTTTCTTGTACTTTTTACTCCGCCGCTGGTGGCCCTTCCGCAGTTCGGCGACTTTTGATGCGGAGAGTTCTGTCGGATGAGTCAATCTTCCGTTTCACAGCCGGGTTATAGTTGCCGTCCTTTCTCCCGGTCCTTTCCACATACGTCGTCCTTCTCCCTTCTTCATTCTGGGGGTGTTCGTGAACTCTGTTTTCTGGACGGTGGAACGGCTTCTTTTTCTTTTTACCTTCAGTTTTTCCGCGGGGCAATTTTCTTTTCACTTGCTTCTGTCTCTCATTGGCTTGCCCTTATACTTGTCGTTTTCCCACCTCTGGAACTTGTACCTGCGGTGTCTGCCGTACCGGATCCTGCAAAAGATCTGAAAAGATTTTCATTTTATTACGATCGAAGTAGGGTTTAATTTGATCAATATTTGCGGAACAGGTTTCACCATTTCTTGCCTTTAACACTACAACAGCGTGAGTTATTTTTTCTATAACATATGGTCCTTCAAAGCGTGGAAAAAATTTGGCAGTTTTATCTTCTGGTGCTGAAGAAAGTGAATGCTTGATTTTTAAAACTTCATCCCCTACTTTATAAGTTACTCCCCGTCGTTTCAGATCATAGTATAACTTCTGTTTTCTTTGTGCTACTTCCGTATTCTTTTTTGCTTCTTTTATTAGTTTTTCTATATCACCCATTTTAAATTCTGGGGCTCTTTGTTGCACATAAAATAGTTTATCTAACGGTGTTATAACCTTTCTGCCTAGAAATAACTCAGCAGGAGTTTTGCCCGTTGTATCATGTTTTGCGGTCCTAAGGGCGAAAGCAAATTCATTGACATAGTTATCCCAGCTTTTATGAAAATTTTTAACATAACTACGGATAATTTTCACTATATTTCTGTTGACCCGTTCCGCTATATTTGATTGCGGCCGATACGGGACCATTTTTAAATGACGTATGCCCAGTTTTTGGCACATGTCTTCAAACATATTACTTACAAATTGAGGACCATTATCCGATATAACTTTTAGGGGCGCCCCGTATTTTAAAATATATTTATTTAAAATAGAATCAGTAACTAATTTCGCGGAGGCTCGTTTTAAGGGAACAATTTCGGTCCATTTACTAAAATGATCAACCATAACAAGGAGATAGCGACTTTTGTTTAACTGACTTTTTGGGAAAGGGCCCAATAAATCGATGCCGATTATTTCATTTGGAAATTCGGATTTAATACTATTTAGAAACCCGGCCGGGCGGAAATTAATATAATTAACGGCTTGACATGTTGGGCAGGACTGGACATACGCCCTTGTTAACTTTTGCAGTTCAGGAAAGTAGACTGCCTCGCGTACGCGTTGGATAGTTTTTCGAATACCAGCATGAGAAGCTAAAGGGCTGTCATGGAGCTCTTGCAGGATATTTAATCTAAGACTAGCTGGGATAACAGGTCGAAATTCGTTGTTGGAATTCGTAGTTTTTGTGTAGAATAATAGACCATCTATTAGTTCGTAATGGGCCGCCCTATTTCTTATCGCCACAATATCTTGGTGGCTAAAATTTTCAGGATCCTTCAAATACTCATAAATACTTCCAAACTCAGGATCCTTACCCAGTTCGGTTATTACAGTTTCTCGGGAATTTATTGTACACGCTGTCAGCATTACAACTTTTACGGTATTACCCTGTTCGTCTAATTTAATTCGTGATAGGGCATCTGCTACGATATTTTCCTTTCCGGGGGTATGCTTGATTACCAGATTATATTCTTGCAGCTTGAGTGCCCATCTTATTAACCTTGGGGATAAATTTTTCCCTGAGTACAATCTAGTTACTGCCGCATGATCAGAATATACTGTTATCGGCGCCTTTCCAAAATAGACTCGGAACTTTTGCACTGCTAACAGAACTGCAAGTGCCTCTCTCTCGGTCGCGGAATAGTTTCTTTGTGTTTGATTTAAAGTTCGGCTAAAAAATGCCACGGGCTGCTGATTTTGCGAAAGTACCGCTCCTACCGCATAATCCGAAGCATCCGCTGAAATTTCTAAATTTTCATCCTTTTCAGGAAATTTCAACACAGGGGCTTGCGTTAATGCTTGTTTTAATTTTTCGAAAGCACTATTGGCTTCAGCCGTCCACGAGAATCTTGCCTTTTTCCTTTTTAATTTTAACAATGGCTCAGCGATAGCCGCAAAATCTTTTATAAAGGACCTATAATATGAACAAAGTCCTAGAAAAGAAGAGAGCTTCTTTGCCGTGTTTGGAGTCGGATACTTTTGTACAGCGATTATTTTTTATTCATCTGTCTCGATCCCTTTTTGCGATATTTTGTAACCTAAATATTTTAATTCAGGGGCTGCAAATGTGCACTTTTCGACATTAACTTTTAGACCGGCCTCATTTAGTAAAGCAAACACCTGTCTTAAATCCTGTATATGTTGGTCGAGATTATCACTAGTAATAATGATATCGTCTAAATAGATAAATGTGGACTTTCCAAGAACAGGTCTTAACACAATGTCCATGCATCGCTGAAATGTTGCTGGGGCGCCTGAAAGGCCAAACGGCATACGCAAAAATGCATAAGTGCCAGACTTGGTTATAAAAGCAGTCTTAGGCACGTCCTCAGGCCTGACCCCTATTTGAAAATAACCATTCGTTAAGTCTAAAGTCGTCATAAATTTGGTTGATTTTATGTTCCTTAAAATTTCTTCTATGATCGGTAACGGATATACCGGATATTTCGTTATGGAATTTAATTTACGGTAATCAATAGCGAATCTCCACCTTTTTGGATGCTCCAAAGGATAATCATTATTTTTCTTACATAAAACCACCGGACTAGCATAACTACTTGAGATAGGCGTTATGATCTTTTTACGTAGCATATCGGTAATATGCCATTCTATAATTTTTTCCTTATTCTTATCATACCGGTATGGTTTTTGACGAACCGGCAATGCATCTCCGGTGTCAATACTATGGTTAGTAACCTGAGTAAATCCTGGAATATCACTAAATAAGGAAGCAAATTCACTTACCACTTGTCGGATTCTATCTTGCTCGTCCTTAGGCAGGTGGTCAAGATTTAACCTTGGCGGTTCAACCTTTTCTACACGCACTGGTTTCATCGTCAGCTTAAGGGACGCTGCATTAAAATCCAGTGTAGCTTGTGCGTCTGAAAGAAAGTCTATTCCTAGGATTAAATTTGCTTGCAAATTCTTTACTATAAAAAACATCACCTTTACTTGTTCGTCCTTGATACGGATGTACAAAGGTACTTTACCTACGCACTTACATTGTTCTCCTTGCGCCGCTAATACTGTTGTATTATCCGCATTATATATGCGGTATTTGCGAAAATACTTTCTAAAAAAGACTTCTGCCACACAGGAACACTGCGCGCCGGTATCCAGGAGTGCGGTGGCTGGGATATTATTTACCAAGACTTCAATCTTCGGAAGAGTTAAATTTTTCACCATTACTGTATTTAACTTGTAGGAAGAGGGGTTTTCGTGGCCTTCAGATTTCCGCACCCTCTCGTCAGCAGAAATCCGTTTTAGTTTAAATTATTTTTCCTTTCGGTACTTTCCTTCTTTCTCCACTGGCCTTGAGACTTTTTTCCTGGGTTGCTATTGAACTGTCGACGTTCGCCGGCTGTTTTTGAATGCTCGGGTTTCCTTGCCCACTGATTCGCTTTTTCTCCGTAGCCATGTGCTTGAGTTTGCTGTAGTCTTGGCGTACCAAATTGGTTTCGCTGTTGATATTGGTGTCTTCTTTCGACGTCCGCCGTTCTTCTACTTTCAAACTGCATTGCTAGCTCAAATAACTTTTCCAGTGTAGTCGGATTTCGTAATTCAATAAAGTCTTGCACTTGGGGTAGTAACCTCGGCAAAATCACTTGAATTATTTCAGGATCCGGACGGTTTCCATACAAGAGCTTGAAAACGTGAATTTTTCTTAAAATAAAGCTCGAGAGGTTTTCCATTCTTTGTTGATATATACTGAAAAGTTCTGTTTCTAATTTCGCACGATCCCTTACAACAGGGAAGGCTTTTAGTAGGGCAGTCTTGAAATTTTCGTAAGTATAGGTGGGACTTCCTGCTTGACCCAAGAGACTTCTGCCGATACATTTGAACCAGTTAAGCGCTTGGCCCCTCAAAGCGCTGGTAGCTAAGGTAACTTTTTGAAACTCGTGCACGGGGTAGAGCATGAAGTGGTCATCCAATTTTTCAAAAAAACTGGTTACCTGTGAGTTTCCATTAAACGTTGCTTCTGGTTTCATCGAAGCGCGCATGGTCTGGACGATGTACCCAAATCCTTCCAGAGCGGCAGCTGGCATTTCTGGATTCTGAGCCGTTTCTGCAGGCAGCACAGGTTCTTCTTGAAATTCGGCCATGGTTATTCTTCGTCGGGCGCCACTATCAGGTTCAATGTTTCTTCTAACCTTCTTCGGAAACATACAATGACCTGACTAGGAACAGAGAGCTTACTAAAGCTATGTTCACTAATTGTAGTAAGTAGACAGGATACAGACGAAGGGTATACAAGACCCTTTATTTTTCTTTATATACAATGACTTCCGTACTTCGGAATACAATGACCCTCCACTCGGGGTCTAACGTAAAAGGTATAAAAATAAAACTAAACTCTAATTTAACTTTAGAATAAGATTGGCCTTATAATAACAGGAAGCGTATGTAGCACAGAGACTGTGAACACTACAATACGTTTAATTTATCAAGAGGATTAAAACCTCTGGCCTGGAAGGCAAATAGCAACTGCGTAACTTCTAAGGTAAGCGGCCTGCTTCGAACTCACTGCTTCCTCTCTCTCTCTTGGCAAAAAGGCCACACTTAAATACTTGGCGTTCGCCAGACAACTTTGCATAAACTCCTTCACGCTTATAATTCTGGCCGGAAATAGAAAATAAGAAGTGATAGTAAAGATTTAAAATAAAATAAACGTTAGTAAAACTTAAGATCCTTACAAGTTATCCTGAGATCATGTGTCATACCTTACAGGTATAATAATCCTAAACTGTATACTTAGAAGCCAGCTGATTTATCAGTAGAAATTGCAAGTTTCAACATTCTGCATATCTAAAACACTAAATAGTATATATATAAATTAAAGACTGAATTTTAAGACTGGAGTGCTTAATTCACTCTCTGATAAGAACCTTGTGAATTTACAAACTTAGCTTTGAACTCTTGGCTTTGCCAAAATAACAGCATCACCTCCGCGTGTAAGGTGTGATTGCACTATTTAAAAAATACTGTGATTGGCCTCAGAGCAATAAACTAAATCGACTAGTAGAAGCTAGTAGCAAAATGATGATCCATCATTGTTTAACAGTGACTTCATGATATGTGTTTATGAAATTACGGAATAAAATTTAACGCTTAGTGCGGGTCTCGATGTATACTGTTCGATACTTCAGTATGAGCTGCATTTAGGTTTTAAGTTACAGTCAAAGAGTCTTATTCAAGACTTTTAGTTTACAGTGTTAAGTTTAATAAATGGGGTATTCTGATGTCAGAAATCCTTAATGTCATTATTTTGGTAATCTCATCGTTAGTGGTGTGCCATGGTTTCAACCAAAAGAGACTAAATAGGAAGGGAAATTATATGCATCTCTGAGGTGACTGCGTGTGGGCAGCAGTGATGCATGTCATACAATATTAGTATTTTTTTATGTTAGCAGAAATGCAGATCACTTTCAAAAGTGTTTATCAGGGTTGCCACGCTACTGGAAAAAGTCAAGGAATTTAAATATTTTAGTCAAAATCTGGAAAAGTAAGGGAAATGTCATACGGCGATCCCCCAAAAGGCAAGGGCTTTGTTGCCGAATTATGTATCGGATGAGCGTGATTCGGGCAGCTGGCGTAGAGCTAATTTTCGCAGCTCCAATCAGATTGTCTTTTAGAAAGGCAAAGGAAGTTTGGTTTCCAGTAACCTCGAGAATCCTAAGACTTGCATGTGCAGGTTATGCTGAACTAAAGAAAATACCTTCCCTTTGTTGTATACAGCAAAATCGGTTTAATCCTAATATACGGTACTATGGAGGCTAGAATAGCCCCCATGTACTCTGTTCTAATGTAAGAATGTCTATGGAAAGAAAGAAAGGTTCCATAGACATAATGTAACTAGTTTGCTAGAGTGCCGCTAGAAAGCGGAGGGAAAAACTCGCCAAGGGATTTGGCGACGGAACCTGACTACAAGAATTTCCCCCTCCGCGATGTGTACAGAAAATTGTGGAGCATGTGGTAAGAAGGAATGTTCTTTGACTTTTACGATAATTTATACTCGGATTTTTACACTTTTTTGCTCAAAATAGCTAATCTATTAATTAATTTACTTGCACAAAACAAATTTTCTTTTCCTTTAAAGTTTAAGGAAATTTAAAGCGATATTCGTTTTATGTACTCTCGATAAACTTGATCTTCGAACTTCGGCGACAGATATTTCACGCATACGCAGCTGTTTTCCTCTACGTTGGGACGGAGCCATTCCTGTTGCAGAGAAGTTTTTCTATCTTAACAATACATATTTCTTTATTAGGAATTATTAGATTGGAATTTCCTCAAAACACACCTGGAGAACCTGGAAAAGTCAGGGAATTTTATTGTCCTCTTTAAGTGGCAACCCTGGTTTATCTTAGGGAGATGATTGTTGTATTTTGAATGTGAAGACTAATGAGTACAATAAATGGTTAAGATACACTGATGAATTTATGAATGTTGGAAAATGAGGGTGAGTCAAAATGATCTTACCATAAAATAAATAATTAACTTAAAACATTTATCTCAAAAAGAGCAGATGGCCGGTGAAACAGATCGGTGCTTACTTTGCATATCATTAATCATTTTAAATTCTAAAACATTTCACTTTGGAATAATGGGTGTAATGTTTTATGCTTGTACAGATGAGGATATGTGGAGTAGATCTATCTTTTGTCATTGTGCTTTGAGTCTTTCCAAAATACAGTATCCCCGAAAAGCATGGCTGTGTTGGCTGATGCAATCTTAGATACCATTTACAGCCCATTGTTGTAAATGGCATCTAAGATTGCTTTTGCATCTTTTATCATGACTTCTTCAATGGGACTAGCATTTCATACCACCTCCCTCTGTATAGTTTAAATTTGTGTCAAAGTATTTTACTTTGCATTGCTTCACATACTTTAAGAACACTTTCATAAAGACAAACTAAAATATAACACTAAAATTAATTTAGCATATAAGCATAACAAGAAAATTTAAATGTATTATGACCTATAGCCAGTAGTTAACAGAATATCTAAGGCAGTTAGGGAAATAGGTGAAAATCAATTATGCTTTCCTCGTAAAGAGCCGGCAAGACTCAGAAACCTCCCATTCCTGAGAAAACCTGACTTTTGGAATGGCTTAGGGTAGCAAAAGAGGTAGAATAATGTTCCTCTTAATGGCTTTTAATATTAAGTAAAATTATACTTGAAAGCATTAATGCATCAAATGCTTGGGGACAACCTTATCTACTGGTGGCATGCCACTACTCATTATACCAGTTGTTACCAACTGATCTTTAAAGTATGCATTTAACTGTTAAATTTAAGGACAGATTTAGATGCAGCTTTAAATAGAATAACTCTTTACAAATAAAATCGCCAAAAGGGAGCTGAATGCCGTTTTGTAGTAGACAAGTGTTTAAACCTTAGGGGTTACTCATAATTCATCAGAGTGTACTTTTCATAATAAAAAATTTGCTTTTCAATAATGTTACTACCTAAGATTATGGTATATATGTAGTGCCGATGTTGAACAACCAGATGGTGCACAGATTGCTCATTGTATAATTCATTTTATTGTTTTTCATTTGGCAGTTAGACTCTAGACGCAGTGAAAGAAAGACGGTGATAAAGACATAAATAAAAGTGTATCATAGAAGTGAATCCAAGTTATATTAAATTATTTCAAAAAATGTAAAAACAATCAAGTCGTTAATTCGGACACCCATAATCCGGAATGATCTATAATCCGGACCTCAAAGCTACAAACTTTCTGCGCATGCGCATAGGCGTTTACGTGCACGCGTAAGACCTTTACGGCTGCGAATATGCTTGTGCGCATGCTTGTAAAACGTTTATGCATGCGCGTTTAATGTATAACGGATGGTGTAAGCTAAGCTAAAATGATCTAATTCAGTTAATGTTGCTGATTGCGTTGTTCCTTAATCTTCGAATTGGATCCGGCTTATTATTTTTTGCAGACTGTTAAAGCAATTTTATAAAAGTAAGCTTAAACTTTCGATTATATCAAATAGAATTTCCGATATATATTTGTTAATATGTAAAGGATCTAAACCGAAGTATGTTTCGAAATCCGAAATCTGTTTATCAATTTCACGCTGCTCGGCGGGGGAAACGCAGCGGCGCAAAATGAATTGGAAGTTGATCTGTCAGTACTATCCTTATCTTCAGATGTTTTTATTTTATTTGGCTTATAATTCCTTACCAAATGTAGTATTTCATGTCGATGTACTCCGTCTTTGATATGATTTAAAACAAGTTCCTCATCATTATAATTTGCTTCCGATAGTGAAGAAAGTAACAGAAGTTATTGGAAACGAAAACATTTCGATTGACAAATTAGTCGGTATTCTCGACACAGCAATTATAGGACTTGAATAGCGGAACTTTGTAACTAAACAACAAATTATGTCTTTTTAATAGAATTAAAGAGAAAGTATTATCACATGAAACGAAGCAACTTAAACAACTTACATTGAAAGAAATGTTTAATAAAGTAAACAAATAAATATTAAGTTTTTTCTTTTTATAAATTTTGATACTCTTTAGATCATAATTATCATTAGAGTTGAAAGCTAATGGTGTTTTATTATCTGTGATAAAATAACTTTTTTCTTATCAATAATATCTAAATCATAAAATATGATTATTTTAAAGAAAATATATTTATCACTATTATTCAAATCATCCAAATTTTGGGCATTAATTATACTAAAAATTTATTTTGTGCTTATCATACTACATGCATAATTATTTTTCATTAAGTTACACTGGTTTCATTGAAAATATTTGTTTTCTTCTATTTTATGATGTTTACCTTGCGTTTTGCTAAGGTACCTAGGGAAACGTACATGCTTTGCAGCCCATAATGACTGAGTTATGTCCTTGTTCATAATGATCAGAAACATTTTCACTGAATTACTTCATATTGGTTCCTCCAATACATGTGAATATTCTAAGCTGAGAGATTTGGATTACCCATTTGTCAAAAAATAGCTTTCATTGAGCAGTACACTTTTTGCATATGTTCATGCAATCGTCTAAAATTAATATTTAAATAAATTGATTGCACTTTGTTTTGTTCTAAAATTTTCAAACTGCATTGATTCTTGCAATAACTCTAGAGATATTTTGGAAGTCAGCAAACAAGTGAGCCTACATCATTATTTGCTAATTCTTTGTATTAATAGAAATTCTGAAAAACTCACTGTAAAAATAAGGTCATACTAGAATTGTTTCCTATCAAACACCTAATACATCTAAGATATCAAAAAATGAAATCAGAGCAGTTTCAAAATAATTTTTTCAGCTTGAATTTCAATTTTGAATCCGTAACTCATAAGTAGTGTTATATACAGAGGGTGTTTATATATTTTTAGAATGATTTCAGGTTTATTTAATTAATGTTAAAATGTACAGAGTATTTTTTTACTTCCTGATGCAAAGTAAAAGAAGTATTGTAATGGTGAAAGTTTTCAGGTATCGCATTTCAGTGAAAATATCCATTTTGACTCTAATCGAATGTAATTTAGCAATGATTTTGTGTGACATCTGTTACGTAAGGACAGAATAAAGGACTCTACGAGGGTTGGAACTTTAATAGTGGCAACTATTTATTTACAAGGAATACAAAAGTGATTCATGTCACCATGTTTTACAGTCTTTCAATATAGTCGCCAGCATTGTGTACAACCGGTTTTCAACGATGTGGAAGTCGCAGAATACCTTAGCAGCGCCTGTTTTGTTGATAGTTTGAATGGACCGGTCTACTGCCGCAAGAATCTCAGGAACAGTTTGGAAGCAAGTGCCACGAAGTGGTTCCTTCATCTTAGGAATTAAGTCATAGTCACAAGGGCTTAGATCTGGGGAGTATGGTGGATGGTAAAGCACTGCCCAGCCCCATCGCTTGAACAAATCAGTCACAACTTGTGCTGCATGCGGCTAAGCACTGTCATGCAAAATGAGAGGAGCGTTCTGCAGAAAGTGTCGCTGTCTTTTCTCAAAGCTGGTCGGAGATTGTGCTCCAAAAATGAGCAGTAATACTGCGCAGTGACGGTCTGCTGTGGGGGAACGGTATGCGTTAGGATGACACCATCACAGTCGTACACGAGAATCACCATAACTTTCACATTGCTGGGGTTCTGACGAAATTTCGAACGTTGTAGTGACCCTTCAGTTCTGGCTGGTACGATCGAGCCCAAGTCTCATCCAGCATAATTATACGGCGTAAAAAAGCATCTCCTTCGTGCTCATAGCGCTCCAGGTGGGTTCGGGCACCATCGTATCGTAGCCATTTCTGCATGTCCGTCAATTGATGTGGAACCCATCGTGAAGCAATTTTTTTCATGGACAGGCGTTCCTTCAGAATGTGCAACACAGTCGTATGCGCTAATCCTGTTTGTCCGGCCAGCTGACGAATCGTTTGGCGGCGATCACTGTCCATTAGTGCAGCAACAGCTTGCGCGTCTGCATCAATGACACTCGGACAACCTAGCCGCAGCATGTCTGCAACGTTTTGCCGTCCTTCACTGAATGCTTTCACCCATCTTGCTACGGTTCTGTAAGGCAATGCAGATTCCCCGCAAGCCCCCTGAAGCCCTTGATGACACTGTCGTGCTGTACGACCTCTGGCACATTCAATTTTTATCCAACAGCGTTGTTCTTATTCTGAAAACATCCTGACAACACTTACTTTAGATCGCGAGCTAATACAAGGATTCGTTCTTCGCATCGCTCCGCATGCGCGTGACGTAGGCAGGACGAGTCTTTTTGCTGAGAGGTAAGGTAGTTATGTAGTTTACGTGTGGTATACGCGATATTCTTTGGTTTTGTTGCATAGCGTTTTTTCAGCTGTGTTGCCACTATTAAAGTTCCAACCCTCGAATTTCTGAAAATGGGTTGCAAAAAGGATTTAGAATGAATTCAGAAGAGATTTTTTTTGCGACGTCTGTACATACGTGCATATGTATGTATCTCTCATTAGCTCAAAAACAAGTAGCCTCAGAAAGTTGAAATTTTGTATATAAGACTGCTCTAACATGTACTTGCACACCTCTCTTTTTGGTTGCAATCGGCCACACCTAAAAGGTATAAATATATATATGTGTGTATCGTAATTTCTGGAAGAAGGACCATATTAGGCACTCGAAGAAAATTGCACAAAAGCACTACACAAAGTTAAATTATGACGTAGCCATGAACATCATAGTCATAAGTATGGTTATATATGGTATATCAGTTAAGAAAAATGCATGAAATGAAATCATAATGCAAAAATAAATTATATGTAAGAACTGTTGAAAATATATTTACTGTCTAAAGAAGTCCATGAATGTAATACTTGTGTAATACCACTCTGTTACTCGACTCCGTGAGCTCAGTTTCTTTATTCTTATATGTTTGTAAATTGTACATTTTTTGCTTTAAAAGTGATTTAATTATACTGTTCTTATCTTCCGGTTAAGGTTTTTATGCCTTTAGTTAATCTGCATGCAAAATTGTAGAATTATCAACAATTTAAGTGTTTAAGTGGAGGTAAGCCTAATTCTTTTACCATAGCAAACATATTTGTTCAGATTTGAAACTTAACAATCTAGTGATTTAAGTCAGTTTCTGCATCTACAGTGTCTTTTTGCAGAGTGGAACCAAAAATAAAGTTTCAGTTTTGTGCAGCAAAAAACCTGCCTTCTTGCTTGCTGGCCCAATTTTTTTTTTTAGTCCAAAAGGACTTCGTCCCTGAAGGACTATTGTTTTCATTTTGCGATTTTGCGTTGAATCACTATAAATGTCTGTTTCACTTTTCAAACTGTTGTCACCAAATGTTAGAGTCCTGCATTATATTTGAAGAAATTAAATAATGAAAAATCTGCATAAATGTATGTATGTTTCTCACATTGTGATAAAACAACGTACATAGAGCCATCGAATTTTGAATGACGTAATCCTACGAATATGGGCAGGTGGAAGACCAAATTTGGAATTTGTTTTATTATTGATTTCATATTCTGTAAAACTTTAATGAATTTTTGATTAACAAACTCAAGGACTTCAAAGCGAGCAATGGGAAAAAAAAAACCTTTTTATCTCAAGCGCTCAGAACTGTGTATCGGAAATTATAAAGATATGGTCATTTTAAAATTATTTTGCGACATTGCTATTGAATTGAATTTTATGATTTAAGTGCAAAGAACATGGTATTTAATAAATAAAGTTAACACAAAAAACGTTAAAAAATCGCCCCTTTGGACATAATTTAAAATCTGAAACCTTTCTTCTTGTTCTTCTTTTTTTATGCTGTGTGTGTAGAAACTTTAATTTTAATTGTAAGGATTGTTTTAACTGTATTTGATGTTTTATATTTTCTATTTTTAATAAAGATATTTTGAGGTTTTGTGTATTTTTGCCTTGCTACGAAGTGATAACTGAATTAATTGAATGAGAATAGAGCAAAAAATATGTATAATTTTATGATCTATACTAAGAAGTCATATGGTGTATACATCAGATTTTTTAATATTCAATCTGTAGCTTTTCTTTTTTTTTTTTTTTTAGCTATATGTCTGCATCATAATTTCCACAATAGAAGGGCTTTTTGTTGCGTTTGTGCTTAGAAAGAGCTCTTTTCAAGTCAAAGTAGTCTACATGTGAAACATGAGTGGACTTTGCAGGAATACATTGAAAAGATGTATGCAATACCTGTATCAGCCTTCACTTTTTGAAGGAATGCTGTGGTACTTTTCAAAGTATGACTTGTTGCTTTACTTTGATGGAGTTTCTATCATTAAAAGTCATTGGGATAGAGAACTGGAATTTCTTCCAAAAATATCGGACCTAAAACTTTCTCTTGATAGTACGTTGAGTATGTTATTAACATTCCCCCCCCCTAGTCCTCATACAAGGTTCCACAAATTTTTTCTGTGCTCAGCCACATGCCTCAGCAAAAGCTAGTGAGCAGTATGTTTTTTAGGTTTTTGAAGTTGTAAATCTTGGTGCATTATTTTATTTATTGTTGCTGCATATGCAGCATTTAAGGACTTTACAATTAATGTGTTCGCGGATTTTCTCTTGTTACAAATGACTAAACTTTAGAAACAAAGTATCTTTTTTGGGTATTCGTTTGTAGTATTCTTTCTGTATAAAAGCAAGATAAATGTTTTTTTTTTTTTTTTCCCCTCTCCAATTAATAATGTTGTTTATTTTGCACTTGGAAATTTTTTATGTTTTAATTATGGAACATCAATATTTCTCTTTGAAAAGCAAGCGAGAAAAAAAAGAAAAAAAAAAAAAAAAAAAAAGCTTCAGACCACAGCTTGTTCACGTGCAACATTTTAAAAAAGAATAAGTTAAAAGTAGCAGATGACATTTCTCGTTTCAAATAATAAGCTGTTGCTGCCAGAAATTTTTATTCCAAAATATTTTTTATCTTTAATTCTTTTTCAGAATTGTTCTAAAATATATGAACACCCTCTGTAACAATGTTTTCATTACCAGATCACCACTAGTTTTTGGAATTTGTTTCCAGCCAGGAATTCTTGAATTTCAATAGTCAATGAATTGTAGCGTCCATCTGTTTCTTGAACTTGTACATCGACTTACGTTCAATGGTTTTTCAGCTTGGCAGAGTTCTAATGTAACACTCCTTGAACTGAAGAACATCTTAGGATTGAGTTTCAGAAGTGTTACAGATGTTTACAAAGTATACTGTTGCAAAAGGGGCTTAGATTGAAAGTGGATTTGCATAAAACCCTGGACTTGTAATCACTGTTCTGAAACGTTCGAATTTTACTGTGCACAGTTAGAAAATAAATATTTTCTACGGTGCTACTTTGGTAGACGGTTGCACGGATTTTGGCGAGTAATACTACTTATGGTAAACCCATTGCTGGATAAGTTATTTATGGTAACCCATACTTTGTTGTCATTTTATTTTTAAAATAATGCGTTTTATTATGCATACATTCCATGTTTTAAATATTATTTATGGCTTCTAAATATTAAAAATCAATTTAATTTTGCATTTTTATTTTAAATAAAAATTTTATTGTTTATGATATTTTACGTAATTTTATGTTGTGGATGATGTAATCAATGACGTCACCTTACTTTAAAAAAGTAATTGGTTTTAATATCTATAAATTTAATCTAATGTTTTAAACATTATTTATGGCTCTTAAATATTAAAATACAATTTAATTTTGCATTTTTTAAATGATATTATGTTGGATTATTTAAATAATTTTAATTCTAGGCGTGATGTAATCAGCTCTCTGATTGGTTATAGAATATTTGTGCATTAACGAGCTGTAATCAGCTCCCTGATTGGTTACTGAAAACTTGTGCATAACCGCGCCATTTTAAAATTTAATTCATATCTTCGAATTTCTTCAAAGATTTCTCGTTCAAAGATGAATGTTGTTATTGGTATCGGAATCAAAAAATTGTCCTTTGAGACCTTATTTTAATCAGCCTCTGGCTTTCCTAATCAAAGATTTATTTATAAATTCTTACAAGGGTCAGAGGAAATTTATTTTAAATTTTTGGAGGAAACCTCGCTAATTGCTTCTTCAATGAAGTGCGAAAATGTAGATCACAGATGAAGATCGTTAGAAGAGCCGATTCCGAGGACGGCCGTGTATGGTATTGTGGTCATGTTGGAAGAAATAACCACTGTAACAGTAAGAAAAGTATTAGACATTCCTCCTTTGTACTTCCTTGTACGAAGTAAAAAGGAAGTATTGTAATCGCGAAAGTTTCAGGCAGCATATTTCAACGAAAATATCCATTTTAACCGCTATCGAATGCAATTTAACGATGTTTTTGCGTGATATCTGTACGTAAGGACAGAATAAAAGACTCGTTTCCTCCAAAAAAATTATAAAACTGCTTTAAAATGAATTCTGAAGAGAATTTTTCGTGGCGTCTGTGCGAACGTATGTACGTACGTATCTCGCATAACTCAAAAACCAGTAGCCTCAGAACATTGAAATTTTGTATATAGGACTGCTATAACATGTAGATGTGCACCTCGTGTTTTGGTGGCAATCGGCCGCACCAAAAGTATATAAATATATATATATCCACTCTGTTACCCAGTTCAGTGATCTCAGTTTCTTTACTCTTATATGTTTGTAAATTGTACATTTTTTGCTTTAAAAATGATTGAAGTATGTTGTTTTTATCTTCCGGTTAAGGTTTTTATGCCTTTAGTAAATCTGTATTCAATATTTTTAGAGTTATCAACAATTTTAAAGTGTCGCTAAGCCTAATAATTTTTTTGATGGCGGCCATTGCTTGTTTACATTTGAAACAGCAGACTAGTGGATTTGTTGCCAATCTAAAGAAACTTAGCTTCGCAACAACAAAGATAACGCCTTCATTTATTATTGCCATTTAAGTCATGCGTAATCCTTTCTGGAATTTTTTCGAGGAAATAAGTGTTTAAGATTTACTTCATAATTTTTAATATAGATATTTTGAGTTTTCATGTATTTTTGCCTTCTCGTTAAGTGAGAACTGAATTAATTGAATGAGAAATACTAAATCGTCTGTGAAAAACTGTTTCTTTTTTGTTTTGTTTGCTTAATTTCTCTTATACATCGTTCTAGCTTTATTATAGTATTTGAATAGAACATGTGGCAACGATTAGATAATTCTTTAAATGATATAAATTTTGTGCATTCTGAGTTATAATATGAACGAAATATAATACTGTTAAATGAACCTAGTGTGCGTGAACCAGAGTGTCGCTGTGGTAAGCAAATAGTGCGAATTTTAAAGAATGCATTTACTCTATTGTGGTTTATGCGCTGTCGGCGAAGTAGTTTTAATTCAATCCAATAAGTTTAAATGAAATGCGTATAATTTAATATTCCGTACAAGAAAGTCATGTGGTGTACACATCAGATTTTTTACCGACTAATTGCTGTCATTTTAGCTCTAGTGTACGAAGCGTTCTTATTTACTTATTTTAAAGTATTTAATTTAAGTATTATTTTAAACGTTGGTATGATGGTTTTTAATCGATATTCAAATATTTTAATCCAGTTAAACGTTGGCGCAATGTTTTTATAGCGGTATTTTAATTCTATTTCTGTGCTATATGAAAGTAATAATTTAACCTTTCTTTAGTATTTTATACTCGTAGTAAATTTATTTATTTAGATTTACCTGCCATCTTAAAAGACAACGTTTTCAACAAAAAATTAATCCATTATTTTTAACGATATTTATTTTTTTAAAGTTTCGAATACTTTACTATACTCAAAATAACGTAAAAACGGCGTTTCTCAAGATGGCTAACGATTGTAAAAACCGCGCCAACAATTGCGCCAAAGTAAATCGCCAAAAATCCGTGCAACCGTCTACCAAAATAGCACCTCTTCTGCTTTCGTTAACATATTACTTCCATTGAAACAATTCCTTGCATGTTTTAATGAACTCCGTTACAGCAGAACCTTTAGATATTTCTAAATCTATTTTTAGTAATTCTGATACCTTAAATGGAATGAGAGAGAGAATTAAAAGCTGCCCTATTTTCAAAAATATTTTTATTTAGTTCTTTTTACTTTTTAGAAAAAGAGTCGTAATGCCATAAATAAATAACAATCCTGAGCGATAAAAGTAATACGCCAACAAGAGATTTGTTCCTGTTATCAGCACTTATTGATGTTAAGAAATAACATTACTGGAGTTATCAACATCAGCGATTAAATTATCTAGCTAGACCCTGTCGTAATTATTTGGAGTTCTTGCAATCGGAATTTTAGAGCATGGATGAAACACGTGCTCAGCTGTCTTGCTATATCACATGGTCATGGGGGCTTGCCAATGACGTTTCAAACACACCTCTCTTTCGAATTTCGAAAGGCCAATACAACAGTTGATGATTCATACACGAAAGCTACTCTGGTTTCGACTAGCTTACATCAGTGGATATTTGATCTTGATTTGGTACACAAAAATTGATGACTATATTTCATTTATATTTTAATAAAAACACCAAGCAGATATATCACAATGAAACAGCGAGCAGCATCTCAACGGCTAACCAAGAGTTGCATAATATAAACACAGAATATTTTCTTTAGTGCAACAGCGCCCTCTAACATGAAAAGTTGCAAAACAACCTCATAGAAAAATTAGCTATTGTTCTCTTCTCAATATTTTTTCCCTTCTCCTTTAATTCTAGATATCTTTTGCTGTTCAATGTTTGTGTTAGTGATCTGGAAACCTGTTTCGGTCATTACTGCCACTTTTGGAAATTCATTACTTTTATTTCAAAAAATGAAAATTGTATACGTTAATCTAATTTATTATAAGTTTTGATTTAGTTCATTCATGATGGCCGTTGGTATGGTCAAAAGTTTGTTATCGATTTTTAACTACTTCCTGATAAGCTCCTGAGTTCACATTTTGTACACACACTATTTGTGAATGACGATACAATGGCGTGCAGCGATTTTTGCAAAATTATGTCCCATTTCAGTATTTCCCACTTCAGGCGGCAACAACAATCGTGCCATTTCAAGCATTTTTTTTTTTTTTTTTTTTTTTCACTTATGCAGGTATTAAGCGAGGAGAAAAATCAAAGATCGGTTCATTTCATCCTTTCTTTCACATAATAGAATTCTTTTTTTATACCAAATAGTTATTAAAAATATATATAACATAGCTTAAAACTATAAATGAGTGTTCCCAAATTAGCCACATACTAAATTTCTTCTACTTCTCGGCCCTATAAGTTTATCAGCAAAAAAAAAACCCCTCTGACTATTTGCTTTAGAAGGAGTTCTGAAGCAAAATTATCATATTTTAAACTAATGTGAAATAAATTGTGCGGGAGCGACAAGGGAAAACAAAAAATGGGGAAGTTGAACAGACCAAAGCTGTATGTATAGCTGAAGCGCCGCCCAGCCGCTATGGGGATTAGCATTGCTGATTGCTGTGCCGAAGGGCCCGGTTTCGAATCCAAGAGAAGGCATGAGTGTGTAAATGTATCGTGCCGGTGCGGCATGGCGACACTCTAAATATACGGCGAACCGAAAGTCTTCTCGTGTGGCTTGCTTGAAGAGGGGTGGGAGACCCTCAGACACGTCCCCGCTGGAGTACTCTTCATCAAAATTGGGGGCGGAACTGAGCCAAATCGCACTGTCACCCAAATGGTGCTCAAGGCTGTTGCCAACGACAGGCGTAATCTAGCGCTCGTGGGCGTGGGCTGACAAGTCTATAAACAACATAGTTGAAGTAGTTTTGAAACGGACAACCCTTCTGGTAAATAATCGTTAAACATTTACTATACTATGCACGGATCATCGTCTCCTCCCCGACGAAACGCGCACTATTTAAATAATTGTTCATTAAAATAATGGATCTATTTTATTAAAACTGTAATAGCAATGTCACTTATGATTTCATAAGTCTTTCAAGCAATATATTTTTAAATTAGATTTAATGCTACATTAATCTCCTGATCTTTTGCTTTCATTTAATGTATAGAGTTCTCAAAATATTTTAACGGTAATTATTCATTAAAAATCAATATGACCATACTTTAAGATAACATCGAGTTGTAATCAAATGAAACATATTTCCATGTTTATTGTATTATATATCGCCACTATATAGCATCAATGGTGCATTGAAACTTTGCATGAAGTTTAGGTGACTAAGTTATACGCCAGAATATACGGAAATTAGAAAGAAAAGATGAAAAATGGAATTTAGTTCAACCATTTGCTTACCTTTACATGATAAGTCTTTCCAATTTCGAATTTTTTTTTTTTTTTTTTTTTTTTTTTTTTAACTCAAACGGATATTAGACCCAAAGGGCTATTAGCTTCAAAACGGCATTTTGCGTCATATCACTTTCTGCGTTGATTCACTTTTAAAACTGTTGCCACCAAATATTATCGCCGTGTATTATATTTAAAGAAACTGGGTAATGAAGGATCTGGATGAATGCATGAATCTTTATCGCATTGTGAAAAAACAACTGTACTAAGAGCCATCCAATTTTGAATAACGGTAGTTCTGCAACCAAACATGGATACTTGGAAACGCAAATTTAGAATTTCGAATTTGTTTTATTATTTATTTCAAATTTTGTAAAACTTTAATTGAATTTTTGATTAACAAACTCGACGATTTTAAAGGGAACAATGGCAAGACTACGGGGGGGGGAAGTCTCCAGCGCACGAGACTGTGTATCGGAAATTCTAAAGATATGTTGCTTCTAATATTTTGTGATATTGCTGTTGAATTGAATTTTATATGGTTTAAGGGCGAAGAATATGAAATTTAATAAATAAAGGTTATCGTTAAACAAATCGTTAAAAAAAAAATACCCTTTTCAAACTTTTTTTTTTTTTTTTTTTCCAAATATCTTTTTTCAAACCTATTTATATTATAATATATTTAAATAATATATTATCTTATTCCTATTTAAATATATTATATAATAACATATTTAAATAGGAATAAGATATTTAATAAATAAAGGTTATCGTTAAACAAATCGTTAAAAAAAAATGCCCTTTTCGTCGTAATACAGTGTCTCAAGAAAGTGATGGGACACTTGTGCTTTACAAAAGGAAACTGTAATAAAATTAATTTAAAAAACATGTAAAAATTTTTTGGGGGTGTGTTTCATACTTAAATTTAGTAACAATTATTACATAACATACATTTTCTCAAAATATTAAAATATTAATTTAATAAAAATATAATTGTTTAAAACGGAGCAAAAAATGGCTCACATAAGTGATGGGACACCATTAGATACTACTACGTACTATTATAAAAATATTTTTTGGGGTTTTTATTTTTACTCAAAAGCAATCGGCAATAATTTATAAAATCGTCTGCAGTATTTCTCTCCAGTTTGTTTCGGAATTTTTGTGTTTCTTAGCTCTGTGCAGCCATGAATGCTAAAGGAAAAGAAACTTTGCCTGAAATTCGAAAATTAGTTATTAATTTGCATACTGAACGTGGAAAATCTATTAGAGAAACTCCTGAAACAGTTAACTTGAGTCATTCAACAGTTTACAATATCATTAAACGATATAAACAGAATCATATGATTCAGGATAAAAGAAGACCTGGCCGACCATCAAAGCTATCCAATGGAATAAAGTGAATTATCGTTCGAAATATTAAAAAAAATGCAAGAATGAGTGCTCCTAAAGTTGCTGCTGATTTACATGCATTATATGGAGTAATTGTTAAACCTGAGACTATTAGAAGAGTAATTCGATCTGCTGGATATCACGGAAGAGCAGCCAGGAAAAAATTCTTCGTAAGTGAAAAGAATAGAAAACTCAGACTGGCTTTCGCAAAATCCAACATAAATAAGAATTCTGATTACTGGAATGAAGTTATATTTCCTGATGAGAGTAAATTTAATATATTTGGTTCTGACGGTAGAATCTTGGTGTGGAGAAAACCCAGGGAAGAATTTCGAAAACAGAACTTGGTGCCAACAGTAAAACATGGTGGAGGAGGAGTTATTGTATGGGGGTATATGTCGTCCGCTGGAGTTGGTACTCTTGTTTTTATTGACAGTATAATGAATCAGTACAAGTATATTGACATTTTAAATCAAAATTTGAAATCTTCAGCGCGAAAATTGAACCTTCATAACGATTTTAAACTCTACCAGAACAATGACCCCACGCACACTGCTTTGAACGTTAGACTCTGGCTGCTGTATAACTGTTCTGAAGTAATAAAAACACCACCACAATCTCCAGACTTAAATCCCATAGAGAATATTTGGCAAGAATTGGAATCAAGAATTCGAAAACACACCATTTCTTAAAAACAACAATTAAAATCATTGCTTCAAGACGAATGGAGTAAAATCACTCCAGAAATCACAAAAAAAAAAAAAAAAAAAAAAAAAAATAATCGAATCCATCCAAAGAAGATTAAATCATGTTTTAAAAGTAAAAGGAAATCCAACAAAATATTAAAACCTTTTAAAAAGTAAACTTTTTGGATAAATATTTGATGGAAAAGTAAGTGTCCCATCACTTATGTGAGCCATTTTTTGCTCCGTTCTAAACAATTGTATTTTTATTAAATTGGTATTTTAATATTTTGAGAAAATGTTTGTTATGTAATAATTGTTACTAAATTTAAGTATGAAACACACCCACAAAAAATTTTTACATGTTTTTTTAAAATTTATTTTACTACAGTTTCCTTTTGTAAAGCACACATGTCCCATCACTTTTTTGAGACACTGTATAAAATCCGAAAGTTTTCAGATTTTTTTTTTTTTTTTTTTTTTTCAAATATCTTTTTTCAAACCTATTTAAAAAGTTCATGTTATGCTAACTTTACCGTAAACCTGAAAAGAGAGTTCTATCTCGAAAACGTAATGCTTAGATAACATGTTCAGTTTAAGAGACTATTTACGAGATATACTTTGGGAATAGTACAGAAATTGTGTAAATTAGAGGTTCACATTCAAACACGCAGTTTTTAAATTGATATTCCAAGGATCCGATTTTAAATGCTCAAGTACGAAAAGTTCTTTCTGGTAATAAAAAAAAAGTATTTATGTATTTAGAGAATAAGTAAAATGTGAAATAGAATTAAAATTCTAACCACATACATTTTGCTGATTTCTTGATCTCTGAGATGTAGCCTTCGAACCACTGCTTTGTTAAATTCGCCATTTTGAATAAAAACAAAACTTTCAAGCCACAGACGATAATTTTGACTTTTAAAAACATAGTAGTACAATTGCAATTACTTCTTTTGCAGCAAACGATTTTTTATTAGCGCTTACCAAAATTGTCTAAAAAATGTGCGAAAAGCCTCTGTAAAAAATATATTTGTGTAATTATCTTAATATCGATTTTGAAGAAGTGAGAAAAATCTGGTGAAAACAGGTGTGTCAAAGACAATTAAAATTGCTTGTTTTCTTTTCTCCAACCAGGACTAACAAGATAAGGCAAAGACAAATAATCTGACGCAGAATCGGACCATTTCGAGCTCACATGATTAAATGTGATTGCCCTTGAGTAATGGGGAGTATAAGACTGTGATTAAGAGTATTTTTCATCAATTAGAAGACCAAACCGAGTTAGATTGTTCAGATTCCAGATACAACGTTTTAGATTATATTGGCCGCCAAAGTCTTGAGCTTCAATGAACGGTTATTTATCATCTATTGCAACAATCAGCGTAGTCTTTGTTACGCTGCTTTCAGTTTTGCCTTCGTATGTTTATCTTATGCCACAGCAGAGGAATCCTTATAGGAGGCCAAGCCCTGTGATATTAAGTGAGTGAGAAACTTTATTATTATTATTAGTTAGCCATAGTGAATACATAACTAATTTATTAAAATAAAAGAAAATAATAAAAGAAAAAATTTAAAAAGGTCTCACAGGCTTCAGATTTTAGAGGTGTCCCCAAAGAGTTTGTTAAGGTTTTTTACGCTCTCGTTCAGCTCACAGTCAGCCAGTCTGCTGTTGCACCCATTTCTACTAACTCCCTCTTTGTCCTTTTAGCTTTATTATTAAACATAACTTTCTTTGCACTTACGTTATATTAAAATCAACAGCAAAATTACGAAAATTTTAAAAGCAGCATAACAGTATAAATTCAGAATTCCTGACGCAGCGCTAAATGCTGGCATACGTTTTCCTGTTTTTTTTTTTATTTTTTTATTTTTTTTTATCATATATAATTTTATTGTCATAAAAAATTATAATATGTCAAAGAAATAATTGCCCTGGCAGGTGCTTTCGGGGCAGCGGTCAAAGCCAGGCTTTGCAGTAGGTTTGACACTTTTTTAGTATTTTAATATTTCTTTTTTATTCATGCTTGTAAGAGAAACGTTAATTTTAATTTTTAAGATCTCTTAAATTTTTTAGCCCGGAAAGGGCTATTAATTTCGTTTTGGCATTTTGCGATGAAAACTTTAAATGTCGGTTCACTTTACAAACTGTTGCCACCAAATATTACAGCCCTGTATTATATTTAAAAAAATTAGATAATGAAGAATCTGCATAAATCTGCATGTTTCTCGCAAAACGACGATACCTCGAGTCATCAAATTTTGAATAACGTACGTTTCCACCCGAATATGGGCGTCTGGAAGTTCAAATTCGGAATTTGGAATTTGTTTCATTATCTATTTCATATTTCGTAAACCATTATTTATTCATTTATGTAGGACGCAGTGCGTCCCGCCTGACGAGCTAAAACATTGCGCAGTTTACTTGTATAAATCAGAAGGCCCACCAGCGGCCGAGCGGTAAAGTCGCTGAGCACTGGTAGTTCGGTTCGAGGTTCGAATCCCACGAACGGGCTTGCTGCATGGGCGTTTTCGTGGTTTTTCCCATGTGTAACGTGTATACGAGCCAATTTCCCGTAGAAAATTCTCCACGAAGGCATCCCTCCCCTTAGGCAGATAGCCCTAGTGTGCTTTGCCGTAATTAAATAAACCAAACCAAACTAAACCAAACCAATAGATCAGAAACATGAAAAAAAATTTTCACTTGATAGGCAACCATTAGGCCGCCCAACCGGTATAGCAGTTAACGTCGCTAGTTGCCATGCCGAAGGACCCGGGTTCGAATCTCGGAGAGGGGTGGGAGACACAAGATAGGTGACAAAACGTCAGACAAAAGTTTGAGCATAAGCAACAGGAAAATGAAATTTAAATTCTACAGTTTTCAATGTCTAAATAAATCAGCACAGATTTATTACCTAAAACCGATGTGCGATAACAGACGTTAAAACAGAGTGAACGATTTTCACTTTTCTCTAATTACATTGCAATATATTGGTTTTGAATTTTGATAAAAATTTGTTTTAAAATTTCATTTGCTACTAATGTCACCTATAAATATAGCACTGTCTTGTACTTCGTTTCTAATTAGAAATCAGATTTTATTAAAAGACATCGTAGTGTATTGGTTTTCAGTAGCTATAACTGCTGTATTAAAATGACAGAAATTTTTATATGGGGGGGGGAGTGTGAAAGTTTGTTGAGGCAATTTTCTCCCGTCTCCGTTCCACAGCTCTGTGTTTAGAACAGAGGTGGAGAACCTTTTTACCATGACAGGTCACATTTAAATTAGGCAGTGATAAAGCAGGCCCCATAAGTTGATACACCTATAAATGCGACTTTTATAGTTTTTGTAAAGTTTTATCGCTTTATTGCATTATATTGAAATAATGCAAAAAAGGCATCAAGTCATTTATTAAAATACAAATTTACAATATAAAATATTTTTGTATTCACATAAGGCTAATAACTTATTATTATAATATTAATCTTTAATAATTCTTTAATAAATAACTACACATATTTAAATACTGTTTCAAATAAAAATAGCAAAGTAGAAGTATTTTTCAATAAATGTATTACATTATAAGGATAAACAATAGAAAAGTAATAATATTAATAATGCATTTGTTTCTGGCCTGAAAGTAATTATAACCATAAACAGCGTGCAATGCTCTCGTAGACATGAATATTCAAGAGCACTTCTCCCTGATTTCCCCTTTTTAGCGTCAAAAAGGGATTTGAGGATTTTATTCTCCGTCAGCTCAAACTCCATTTGTAGTTCCGTAGGAGATTTGGGTATATCTATGTGTAAAACTTGAACGTTATGATCACGATTCACAATTCCTTTTTATTCATGAGTTGGGAGAGCATCAATTTAATCAAGAATATACTAATATAATCAAGAGTCAATATACCATTTTCACGTAAAGACTCAACTTGAAAATAGGAACTTCTAGTTGAAACACAGAAATATTTAATGAAGCGCTTATGTACATTATTTACATTATTCAAAGCACAAAATTTACATATAATATAAATTTCCCCATCACAGGGCCAAGATTAGTTTATCAAGAACAATTATTATAATTGTTGATTACCGCTATGCGGCCAAGAACAGATCATTTCAAGCGTCGAATTCGAACTAAACTAAAAGAGTTATTACATTCTTTCTCTGCCGCCAGTCACGTGACCTAGTCGGCGACAGACGATAAATAATAAAAGAAAAATTTGTTTCATCGCAGGGAAAAAGAAATAATTTCAACAATATCTCCTACATGTGCTTCAAATCCCAGTTTCATAGCAGATGTGTGCTCATCAAAATCTGAAAATCTTATTTAATTCTATTGATTTTCAAATTGTTGTAATCTATATAATCAAATATTAATTAACGTAAGAGCTAGAGCCCGCGAGAGAAACTCATGGAGGCCGCGCTTTCCACACCTATGCCTTGCAAGCTTCTAGAAAAATTTATAGGCCCATTGTAGTGTCGCTTCAGTTCCGTTACATTTCTAATTAAATTTAGTTAAAGCGGAATGGCAACACCTTCTAGTCTCCGCGAAGTAAACAAACTTCGAGTTTTTGTCACGCGATGCTACGTGCATGTAAAATGTAAATAAATCTTATGAATAAGAATCTATAACATCGTATGGAATAAAATATTGGTTCCATAGGAGTCAGAGAAGTGTTATTTTTCTATATTTGCACACCAGACACTTCACTGGTGTATCCCGGCGTGATCGAATTCTACAATGGCTGACGAAGACGAAACCGAAATTAAAGCAACAACTGCATCTGTCGCCAAGGTAAGCGTTAAAGTTCCTCCTTTTTGGAAGCCAGATCCTAAAATATTGTTTATTCAACTAGAAGCACAATTTAGAAATGCAAAAATTAGTGCAGATCAAACAAAATATGATTATGTTATAAGTTCCATTGAACCTGATATTTTGTCACAGGTATCTGATATTCTGCTAAGTCCACCACAAGATAATAAATATGAGGCAATTAAAAATAGACTAATTTCATTATATGCTGATTCAGAGACTCAAAAAACCCAAAAATTACTGAGTGAGTTAGAACTGGGTGACAAAAAGCCATCTCAATTACTGTGTGAGATGCGTAATTTGGCTGGCGATAAAGTAACAGATACTTTCCTAAAAACATTGTGGCTACAACGTTTACCCGTTAATATGCGCAGCATTATATCTGTTAGTAGTGAAGATTTGTCAAAAGTGGCTACAATGGCCGATAAGATTTGGGAATTAAACCCTGTTACTCCCCAAATAGCTGCTGCATCATCCATAACGGTAAAAACGGAAGTGATTGAAAGTTTACAAAAACAGGTTAGTGAACTTAGCTTACAAGTTTCTGCTTTAAGCAAGCAACGTCATAGTCGTCCCTATTGTCGTAACCGATCCAAATCAAGACATAGGAGTTACAGTGGTAACAGATCTAGTGATATTTGTTACTATCATAAAAAATTCGCTGATAAGTCATTTAAGTGTAAACAACCCTGCAACTACTCATCAACATCGCAGACAAATAGTCCGGAAAACCAGCTCCCCGTCTCTCATTGACGACGGAGGGACAAGGGGTGCAGCTGAGTCGTCTTTTCATCAGCGACAAAGAATCGGCTACCCAATTTTTAATAGATACTGGGGCAGAAATTTCTGTCATTCCTTCCTTGCCTGCAGATAAAAAAAACATCTCAAAATTAGAACTGTTTGCTGCAAATGGTACGAAAATTAAAACATATGGCCAAAAATTACACAAGCTTGATCTTGGACTCAGACGATCATTCACATGGCCTTTTGTAATTGCGGACGTAAACAAACCGATAATAGGCATGGATTTTCTTGCAAATTTTAACCTTTTGGTAGATTCTAAAAATCGCAAGTTGATTGATGGTACTACATTCTTAACAACCAATGGAACTCCTTGTTTTCAAAATAACAATAATAATATTCCGATTTTAAATGCCGTAAATGATCCATATAAACGTATCATTAATGACTTTCCGGATTTGTTAAAACTGAATGTAGTTAATAATAAAGTTAAAAATCATAACATCGAACATTATATCGAAACCAGAAGTCCACCAGTTTTCGCTAAAGCCAGGAGACTATCAGCTGAGAAACTTAAAGCGGCTAAAAAGGAGTTTGAATTTATGCTCCAAATGGGTTTATGCAGACCATCCAAAAGTAACTGGTTGAGCCCACTACATCTCGCTATGAAGAAATCAGGTGATTGGAGACCTTGTGGAGACTATCGAGCGTTAAACAACGTCACGATTCCTGATAGATACCCTCTACCATTTTTAACAGATTGCAGTTCCATTTTAGCTGGAAAAAGAGTTTTTCTCATCCATAGACCTCATTAGAGCGTACCAACAAATTCCTGTTCGCGAAGAAGATATACCTAAAACGGCCATTCTCACTCCCTTTGGCTTATTCGAGTTCCCATTCATGACGTTTGGCCTACGAAATGCGGCCCAAACGTTCCAACGTTTCATGAACAGTGTGTTGAATGGACTAGAATTCGTGTTTTGCTATTTGGATGACATTCTAATAGCCTCTCCAGATGAAGAAACTCACCAAAAACATCTACGAGCAGTCCTTGAGAGACTAAACGAATATGGCCTGTGTATTATTGCGGCAAAGTGTAAATTTGGTCAAACAAAACTTGCATTCCTGGGATACGAAGTGTCAGCTGAAGGACTTAAACCTCTCTCGACGAAAGTTGATGCCATCAAAAATTTCCCAGAACCAAAGTCATTTACTAGTTTAAGACGATTTTTAGGTATGGTGAATTTTTATCACAGATTCCTACCAAATTGTGCGAAATTGCAACAACCTTTAACAACATTGCTCAGTGGTATTAAAACGAACTGCAGAAAAGAAATAACCTGGACGGCAGAAACAAGAAACGCCTTCCAGATCTTAAAAGATGCACTTATTCATGCCACAAACTTAACTCACCCATCCGAAAAGGCTGAAATATCGCTAACAACTGATGCTTCCGATACTGCCATTGGAGCCGTTTTACATCAGATTGTGAATAATGAAAAACAACCTTTAAGTTTCTTTTCCCGAAATTTGACATCAGCACAACAAAAATATAGTGCCTACGACAGAGAACTCTTAGCCATCTATACAGCAGTAAAACATTTCAAATACATCTTAGAAGGGCGAACTTTTGCAATATACACGGATCACAAACCACTAACATTTGCCTTCCAACAAAATTTGGAAAAAGCTTCGCCACGACAAGCTAGACAACTGTCATATATTGGCCAGTTCTCAACCGATATCCGATTCATACAAGGGCATGAAAATACCGTCGCTGACGCTCTCTCTCGCATAGACACCATTTCTGTACCATCTGCAATAGACTTACAAACTATAGTAGACTGTCAAGAAGATGACGACTTGGAGATACTTAAAAACAACCCAAACTTAAAAATCCTACAGATCCCTATACCGGACAGCGACAAGAAAATTTACTGTGATACTTCTACAAATTATAATCGACCATACATCCCTGCAAAGTTTCGGCAGAAAATATTTTCTTCAATCCATAATTTATCTCATCCTGGAATAAGATCCACGATAAAATTGATAACACGACGTTTCATATGGCCCAATATGAATAAAGACTGCCAACTATGGACTAGAGCATGTTTATCTTGCCAAATATCTAAAGTTCACAGACATACACATTCATCTTTGGGAGAATTCAAAGTACCTCCACACAGATTCCAGCATTTAAACGTAGATCTGGTGGGTCCGCTACCTCCTTGCAAAGGATTCAAATACCTTCTAACCATCATCGATCGTTATACACGATGGATCGAAGCGGTACCGTTAGAAGATCAATCAGCAGACTCTATTGCTAAAGCTTTGATTTATACTTGGTTTTCACGCTTTGGAATTCCGAATCGCATAACATCTGACCAAGGTCGGCAATTTGATAGGCAACTTTTTCAAGCTTTAGGAAAATATCTTGGTTTTCATACAAACACTACAACTGCGTACCATCCACAGGCAAATGGCCTGATCGAAAGACAACACCGAACTTTAAAAGCAAGTCTCAAATGTCATTTACTCGAATCAAAATCATGGTTGGAAGCATTGCCTTTCGTTCTTTTAGGCATAAGATCTGCCATCAAGGAAGACTTAGGTTGCTCATCCGCAGAACTTGTATACGGAACTCCTTTAGCATTACCTGGTGAATTCTTTTCAACAGTACCTCATATGAAACAGTCTGAATTTTCTCAAAACCTTCAGAAAATAATAAGAGCTATGAAGCCAAGTTCTACCACCACCCATGGAAATAGAACAGTCTTTGTTTCTAAACATCTTTCCAACTGTTCTCACGTATTCCTATACAACAACATTAATAATTCGTCGCTACAGCCTGTCTATATTGGACCGTATCCTGTAAGAGCAAGAAAGGATAAGCACTTCGATATTGAAATCCAAGGAAAAGTTAAAAGAGTTTCAATAGACAGACTAAAGCCATGTTTCCTAGCGCAAGATTCTGATATTCCTTTTCAAAACTCCCATTCCAAGAAAGCGGAACTTTGGGAAACACCTTCACTCAAGAACACTGAAGGAACTTCAGAAAATCATCATGAAACTAAGACTACTAGAACCGGCAGACATGTGAAGTTCCCCAGTCACTTTAAAGACTATTAGACTATTTTCCATAATCGCTGTCACTAGGAAGGGGGTGTGTAGTGTCGCTTCAGTTCCGTTACATTTCTAATTAAATTTAGTTAAAGCGGAATGGCAACACCTTCTAGTCTCCGCGAAGTAAACAAACTTCGAGTTTTTGTCACGCGATGCTACGTGCATGTAAAATGTAAATAAATCTTATGAATAAGAATCTATAACATCGTATGGAATAAAATATTGGTTCCATAGGAGTCAGAGAAGTGTTATTTTTCTATATTTGCACACCAGACACTTCACCCATAATTAATAGCTAAAACTCCAGAAAAAGTTCGTAACAATAACAGTTTACATTTATGAATTCCTAATAACCACTTAACTCTACTTTACTTCAATTAGAATATTCTTTTTATGATATCTGCAGAACAAACTTACATCTCTTGATACACTCCCTATCATAAATAGTTGGTCAGTTAAAATTAAAACTTGAATTACCTACTTTTAGGATATTCTTTGATTTTTTTTAGTTTTATATTATTTAAATATTTTAATATTAAAGTTCACAAAATTTTTAATAAAACAAAGATAGCAGCTTGGCACTCAACTTTACTTACATAAGCGCCATCTATATAATTTGCAGAACACACTTACATCACTTAGAAAATACTTTTACAGACCCCAACGCTATATGGTAGGTAAGTTAGAATTAAAACTTACTATTTACTTGCTTTTAAGTATTTTTTATGTAGTATTTAAGTATTTCCTAGATATGTAATTATTTTTTTAAGTATTTATTTGTTTTTTATAAATTATGAATTAGTTCTTTTTAGTTTCTTATTAGTTTATATAAATTATGTCTAGTTCCTTTTTGGTTCTTTTTGTTGATATGCATATTCGAGTCGGGAAGGTTTCTGTAGACATAATTTCTAAAATGCATTGATTTCTAAATTATTTTTTCTGAAAAATTTAATTTAATACTAGACTTTATATTGCTTAATTCTCAAAATACTTCATTATTGGTATTGTAATTGCAAATTTCTCAAGGTACCACTTTATTGGTATTTCTTTTTGGACATTCTTCACTATGTATTTACTTTTGGTTTTGACTTTTACCCTTGCCTGCACGAATGACGAAACACGAATTGAATGATTGTAGAGTCAGGTTTGGAGGCAACTTCCCCTTGATAAGTCTGTCTCCTGCCTGCTCAACAGTCATTCACTTATGCCTTTTTTTAAAAAAAATTTTAGATTAATTTTAATTTTCTAAATTGGTGAATTTATTTTCATGGTTTGGTTTTGCACTTGTTTTACTTATGCTTTCTGAATTTAAATGATATTGTAGATTAGTTCGAAAATTAAATCTTTTATATGTTTGCACATTTTAATTTTTTTAATTATTTTAACTTTAAATTTACTTTTTACGTATATACATGTTTGTTAAAATTTAAATTTCATTCCTTGCAGCAATGGCGCAAAGAATTAATTAAATTTGTATTTAAATTCAATTTATTCTTTTGAAAAATATTTTACGTGTTTTACAAAAAGATATCTGCCAAAATTCTTACGATTTTTTTTTTTTTTAAAGAAAACTGTAAGTTTTACGATCTTCCACACAGAATCTTATACAAAAATTCATTCTTTTATGAATTTTCAATCTTCCTAAACCGCGCCATTTTGGCGATTTGCTATGAGATTTATATTTAAAGCTCATACTCTTCGGTTACTGAAATACAAATTTATTCATCAGGCACAAAAATAGGAGAAGAGAATTCTGAAATCTTTCAGATTTTATTACGCCCAAAATGGCGTTTTTTTTTTGGGGGGGGACGTTTTGTGTGTTAGCTTTATTTATTAAACAACATGTTCTTCGCACTTAAACCATAAAATTAAATTCAACAGCAATATCACAAAATATTTAAAAAGAGCATATCTTTAGAATTTCCGATATATAGTGTCGCGCTCTGGAGATAAAAATGCTTTTTTTTTTTTTCCTTACAGTGTTTCCATTGCTCGCTTTGAAATCGCTAAGTTTGTTAATCAAAAATTCGTTAAAGTTTTACAAAATATGAAATCGATAATAAAACAAATTCCAAATCTAGGCTTCCAGATGCCCATGTTCGAGTGGAGGACTGCGTTATTAAAAATTTGATGTCTCTGTGTAACGTTGTTTTTTAAGACTGCGAGAAGCATACATACATTCATGCAGATACTTCATTTTTTAATTTCTTTAAATATAATGCAGGGCTCTAATATTCAGTGGCAACAATTTGAAAAGTGAAACGCCATTTATAGTGAAACGCCACAAAATGCCAAAACCAAATTAATAGCCCCTTTGGGCTAACAATGTTTTACTACACTTTTGACAGAAAATGTGTTGCATTTTATTGTGCATTATAAGTATTATTTTGTGTTTATTTTTTGCATATTCAAGAAAGTTTAATTATTATTATATGTATATTTTTTAAATTTTAGGAAGTTTAAAGACTTGACGTAATGCAGGTGTATAAATGTACAATGAGTGTTTTATAGAGTCTCATACTCTTCTTTAGCATCAAATATACGAGAACTTTTAAGACTAAAAGCGAATTTTCAGTATGTATTGTAAGTATCGCAGAGACAGGGAAAGGGTATAAAAGACCCTTTTATTTGGTTCAAATAAAGTAACAGACGGTACAACTTGTTACTTTACAAAATATAACAGTTATGGCTTACATCAAAAGTAATGGATGAATTAAATCTAAGAAAATAAATTGACCTAACGACTGCACAATTAGAATAGGCAATTAGCAACGTGGCCTTCAGCAGGCAGAATGCGCTCTGCTTCTACGTCTAAAATCTTCCTTTATATACTGTCTTCTTTCTAGCTCATATCACACGAGCTAGAAATTTATATTCTGGCAGGAAAATGGAAATGAGAAGATAGGAAAGTAGTTTAACATAAAATAACCGGTTAAATAAAGACTAAACATAAAGTCTAGAATTTATTTAGCGAAATAGTTAAGAAATTTAACGAACTAATATGAGGAATTAGTTATAAGATTCAAAGTTCAGTTTTAAAGATATTTTGGAATCGGCTTGAATTATACCTATTATCTGTAAAGATATAGGAAAGAAAAAAAAAAATGAAGGAGCAACTTGTTATGCTGAAGGAGGAACAAAGTGTGCTTTAAAGATAGCGTTTATTTATAGATGAGCATTATCTAACAGTTTAATAACCTTAGTCTCTGTTTAAACGACAGTCACCATGAAAGATTCCTAACCTTTTTCTCTAATGACTTTAGCTCTCCTTGCATTTTCGGAACTGTTCAGATTAAATTTTTGAGGACAGTTGGATTTTATTATTAAAATTCTTATTTTATTACATCACTATCTTTTTCTTCTTGCAGTAATAAGTAGACTCTTCTCGAGCGGGGATTTGCAGAATGCGGTTTTGACCATACACTTTATCTTAATTGTTTCCATTTAATTTGTTTACAAAGTCCTCCACGAAGGCATCCCTCCCCTTGGGTAGGTGACGGAGGACGGGGCGCCTGGCGTCTAACATAGGTAAACAGGCATATGCCCCGCGTCCTCCACTATCTAGAGACAACAACTCCCTGGAGCCCCATGAGGACGCCCCGAAAGTTTATTAGGATGTTTAAAAAAAAAAAAAAAAAAATAAGCATGATAAAAGAAGATGAAAAACAAAATCTGAAATGTTTCAGATTTTAAATTACGTCCAAAGGGGCGTTTTTTAACATTTTGTGTGTTACCTTTCTTTATTAAATATCATGTTCCTCGCACTTAAACCATAAGATCCAGTGCAACAGCAATATCGCAAAATAGTTTTAAAACGAGCATATCTTTAGAATTTCCGATACAGAGACTCACGCGCTGGAGATAAAAATGTTTTTTCTGCACAACGTTGCCATTGCTCGCTTTGAAATCCTTGAGTTTGTTAATCAAAAATTCGTCAAAGTTTTAAAAAATAGGAAATCGATCATAAAACAAATTTCAAATTTCAAATTGGGTCTTCCACATGCTCATATTCGTTGGAGGATTACGTTATTCAAAATTCGATGACTCTATGTACCGTTGTTTTATCACAATACGAGAAATATACATACATTTATGCAGATTTTTCATTATTTAATTTCTTCAAATATAATGCAGGACTCTAACATTTTGTGGCAACAGTTTGAAAAGTGAACCGACATTTATGAGTCCGACGCAAAATGCCAAAACGAAACTAATAGTCCTTCGGGATTCAAGTCCCTTTGGACTAAAAAAAAAAAAGTTAACATGGCCATACAAGGGCTAGACTACATGTAAGTACATTGTAAGAACGTGAGACAGCTGAAGGTTATGGTTACAGAGGTAGAACAAAATAAGATATAAACATAAAACATAAATGGAAACATATAAAAAAACATAAAGAAACACATAAAGCACTAAAAACACAAAAAGGTACACTAAGATACACTTAAATAAACACCGAACACACATAGATAAATACGATGCAGACAATTATATAATGTGGACACATAAAAACGAAACACTTGATGATGTTATGAGACGCATAATAGCACGTAATTATTTAAACAGCGCGCGTGATACTGAGAGGACACTCAATAGGGCACGCATATATACGTGAAGCAATGTGATGACAGTAGTTCATGAAGCAACGATAATAATAGTACGCACAAGAAAACGCGGAGACATACAAGATGCAATGTAAGGACTAAGGTACATGATATAATGATATACATGATGCAATATAATGGTCATAGTATATGATGCCATAAAGTTAGTAATTCACATAACAGGTAATAGTACACACATGTGAGCATGCAAAGATACGTGTTACAGCATAGTGACAAGAATACTTGTCGTAATGGTGCTAATAGTTCACACTGTACGATGCAGTACACACATATATGCAGAACGTATACTCGATGACAAATAGTACACATATAAACGATGCAGACCATTAAATGATGCAGACACACGAAGAAAATATTCATTAATATGGTCACATAAAAATTATGAGACTCATAGTAGCATACAGTTGATGATACGGCACGCGTGACTAGATAGTACACACAATTGTCCATTCATATATACGTGAAGCAATGTGGTGATGGTGATACATGATGCGAAGATACTAGTAGTACACTGAGCGGTTAATAGTGCACACGATAAGACATGCAAGTATACATGTTGTGGTGTACTGACCACATGATGCTGAAACGACAATAGTGCACAAACAAAACTTGCATGTAGACAAGATGCAGAGAATTAAATGATGCAGATAAACATTAGTATGGATACACTTAGGCAGGTGACGGAGGACGGGGCGCCTGGTGTTTAACAGGCGTAAGCAGGCATATGTCCCACGCCCTCCACTATCCAGACACAACAAGTCCCTGGAGCCGCACAAAGCAGCACCGGGAGTTTATTGATACTTCATTTAGATTAAAAATGGCCGTACAGGGGCGACATTGTGCTACATTGAAACAGTAATACAGTATGCAATAATAATCACATATAGTGTAATACTCATATGCACATTTACATACCGCAATACACAGATACTCAGAACACATTGCGCAGGACACATCTTCTTTATATATATAAGCGGCTAAAGTGTGTGTCGCCGATAGTTTATTGTTGCCACTCGGAAAAATGAAAGCGGAAATTAACGTTTCCACAGTTTTTAATTAATATCTCGACCGTCGTACGAAGATGAGAACGGTATCGATGGATTCGGAGAATTTTTTGGAATCCGAGGATACGCGTCTCGAATTTCAACTCGGCTCTGTTCCATAGATATTCCAGAAAAAAGAATTTGGCAAGTACCCAAATCCCTCTAATAGAAAAAAACCCAAGAAAGAAAGTGGAAAATGTGGAGAAAACATAGGCGAAATTAGTTTTCAATTAATATCTCGGCTTCTAAGTCCCAAGAAGACGCGAATGGTCAAAATGCCATGCCACGGACCTGCGGAATCCAACGGTGTGCTTCGCTAAGCCCGGGAGCCAGCCGTTTCGAAGGAGATGATGTTACTTCATCCCCACATATATATGCGGCTTAAGTGTCTGTTTGTCGCCGATAGTTTATGGGTTGCTTGCGTAACTGTACTAGCCAATGGGGTGAAGTTGCCACGGCACAGGGTTGCCGTTTCAGATGAGACGTAGACAATTAATTTCCTGTAAAACTTGCCTTTGCTATGACCGTCCATAAATCTCGGGGCCAAACGCTTAAGCATGTTGGCATTTTTTTACGTGAGCCTGCATTTGGACACGGTCAACTTTATGCTGCCTGTTTAAGAGTTCGTGAAAGAACGGACGTAAAATTAAAAATAATGGATGGTCCTCTGCGAGCTTAAAAATGATGGAAAGATCTACCTAAGAAATGTTGTGTACAAAGAGATCTTTGACATGTGAATTAAGATTTTATTTTTCAAATCACCCTTATTTCTTGAGCTAGCGATGGCTCTTAAGAAATGTACCGCCAGTGGTTTCCTTGGTTGCACTCTACTTTAAGCAATTAAGCAAGTAGAAGAGGGAACCCCCGTTAGGTAGTAAGCAAAGGGGCGTCCTCGCCGCCTACCCTGTGTAATTCAGTTTGAATTAGCGGACACCTTTGCACAAATCATTTTAATTACAATTTATAATATCTAGAACAGTGGTCATTTCGTATGACCGCCGGGCTTTCTAGTAAGTAACAATCAGAGATATTAGCATATTACGCTCACAGTGCAGTAGCAATAATAGTGTAAATAATAGTGCAATAATAGTATAAACTGTTTATTTAATAATAAATAGTGACTATTATTGCTAACTATCTGCCTCCTTAGGCAGATAGTCCTTGAGGCTTTGCCGTAATTAAATAAACCAACCAACCATTTATTTGTCAAGCGTTAGATTTTATTCATACGCGATAGGTTGCAGAGGGTCGGCTGCGCTGCCACACTTGCTGTGGTATTTTTTGCAAGAGACAGCCCACATGGCGCATTCTGGCAACCTAGCTAGACGCAACCCGCTAGCTGAGTGACTCAGGCCGGGTTACGATCATTTCACGCACGTCAGTAGAGCTCTTATCACGCATTCGTCAGTGTTTGTACTCTCATTCTTTTGTATTTGTATTTCTTATAATTTCAGAAACTCAGAATAACATTTAAGAGAAAGAGTGAATGATAAAGCAGCAAAATGAGGCAATGTTTTAACATTATCTCACAGAATTGAAATTTCGGGTGAGTTAGAAAATGACACACTTGTTGCAAGTTTGCAAGAGAACTGGTTGCAAACGAATCAAGCATCAGAATAATAGAAAATCACTGCCTTTTAAAATATTAATTAGATCATATACACCTCGCACACATAAAAAAAAAAAAAAAAAAAAAAAAAAAATCTGATATGTACACCACATGACTTCCTTGTACGGAATATTAAATTATACGCATTTTTTCTTGCATTTCATTTAAACTTATTAGATTCAATTATACCTACTTCGCCGACAGCGCATAAACCACAATAGAATAAATGCATTCTTTAAAATTCACTTTGTTTACCATAGCGACACTCTGGCGCTAGGTTTACTTAACAGTATTATATTTCGTTCATATTATAACTCAGAATGCACAAAATGTATATCATTTAAAGAATTATCTAATCTTTGCCACATGTTCTATTCAAATACTATAATAAAGCTAGAATGATGTATAAAAGAAATTAAGCAAACAAAACAAAAAAGAAACAGTTTTTCACAGACGATTGAGTATTTCTCATTCAATTAATTAAGTTTTCACTTCGCGAAAAGGCAAAAATACATAAAAACTCAAAATATCTATATTAAAAAATTACGAAGTAAATCTTAAACGCTTATTTCCTCGAAAAAATTCCAGAAAGGATTAAGCATGATTTAAATAATAAATGAAGGCGTTATCTTTGTTGTTGCGAAGGTAAGTTTCTCTAGATTGGCAACAAATCCGCTACTTAGCTGTTTCAAATGTAAACAAGAGCAATGGCCGCCATCAAATTAGGCCCAGCGGCACTTAAACAACTTTAAAATTGTTGATAATTCTAAAAATATTGCATAGAGATTCACTAAAGGCATAAAACCCTTAACCGGAAGATAAAAACAACATAATTCAATCATTTTTAAAGCAAAAAATGTACAATTTACAAACATGTAAACTAAGATCACTGACCCGGGTAACAGAGTGGATATATTTATAAATATATTTATATACGTTTGGCGCGGCCGATTGCAACCAAAATACGAGGTGCACATCTACATGTTATAGTAGTCTTATATACAAAATGTCAACGTTCCGAGGCTACTCGTTTTTGAGTTATGCAAGATACGTACGCACGTACGTACATACGTTCGTACAGACGCCACGAAAAATTCTCTTCAGAATTCATTTTAAAGCAGTTTTTTAGTTATTTTGGAGGAAAAGAGTCTTTTATTCTGACCTTACGTACAGATATCACGCAAAAACTTCGTTAAATTGCATTCGAAAGCGGTCAAAGTGGATATTTTCGTTGAAATATGCTGCCTGAAGCTTTTCGCGATTACAATACTTCCTTTTTACTTCGTACAAGGAAGTAAAAAGAGAAAGAAAATGAAAAAATGGGGGAAAGAAGTGAAAAAGAAAGAAGTTGGGACAGTTCTATATTTTCCGCTCTAGTGGGTTGATTGATGAAATTTAACTTGCGTTTTTCATGTCTCGAAAGCGCGACTTGGGATATATATTCGATTTAAGGGTATCATTGTTCCAACATCGGTATTTTGATACAAAATCGGACTTTTTCTGAAATAATATGCCGATTTTTTAAAAAAGCAAACGGTGTGGCGTAAACCTGATATTGAACTTCAAATGAAGAAGCTTACTTTGTAAGGTATATTTTAATTTTATAACAGAGTTATTTTAATTTTTAAACCCTTTCCTGTCAATTCTTGTTTCCACTTACAACTCCCTACCAGAATGAGTTTCTAGCATTGCGTTGAATGCAAATGAGTTAGAAGCAAGTACCTAAGGAAGGTTCAACTTACTTCGATGGAGAGGGCTAGGCGTCCTTAGTAGCGTGTGCTTTGCCTTCTGCCTAAGTCACTCTTGAAACTGTTACGCTCGGCCATATAGTACGTCCTATTGATGTTCGCCGATTAGTTTAATTTAAGAGCCAACTAATTGTGTCTGGCTTTTGCTAAGTCCCGTTTAATTAATTATAGTTCAATTTGTCATTTCTTATTCTGAGTTAAACCCGAGTAGAGGCTTCCTGTAATCCCGAGAAGGGGCCAACTGTTATTCTTATTTGAGTGAATAAGAGGGTATACATTTTCACTAGGTTCCTCAACGTTCGTCTTAGACAAAAGGAATTAGGAAACCTACAACTCTTTCAAGAAAACATGGCCGATTATTTGAGAACAAAATTTGAAATGCAGAGCACAAAAATGAGCATATTGTCTCATTAAAACTTTATGAAGACCAAGCTGTTTGCAAACTGTCGGCTTTATATACCTGCCCCTATGTAATTCAAACGCTTGTGTTTAGTCCAGATTTCGATCCGACTCAGAATATTTGGGTTCATTTGCAAGAAAATGTTAATAAAACCAGAATTTCCAATAAAAATGCACACGAAGGAAAACTCACCACAAAATAGTAAAACACAGAAGCCAGTCACAATCAAAATCTTATGAAATCCATGCCTAGAAGGACTCAGTAAATTCATGAAAAGGAAAGGTGGCCCAGTGCAAGATTAGAGAAATTTGTATAGTTTTTTTTCTAAATATGTTTTGTGTGCCCCAATACTTCTTTGACCATTACTTTACGTTACATTACGTTACATTTTCGAACTGTTGCCACAAAATGTTAGATTCCTGCATTATATTTGAAGAAATTAAATAATGAAAAATCTGCATTATATGTAGGTATAATTTCTCGCATTGTAATAAAACAACGGTATCTAGAGCCATCCAATTTTGAATGACGTAATCCTACTGCGAATATGGGCATCTGAAATCCCAAATTTGAAATTTGTTTTATTTTATTATCAATTTCATATTTTGTAAAACTTTAACGAATTTTTGAGTAACAAAGCAACGATTTAAAAGCGAGCAATGGCAACACTCTACGAGATGGGGAACATTTTTATCTCCAGCGCGTCGAACTGTGTATCGGAAATTCTAAAGATAGGCTCATTTTAAAATTATTTTGCGACATTGCTTTTGAAATTGAACTAAATTGTATGGTTTAAGTGCTAAGAACATGACATTTAATAAATAAACGTAACACGCAAAACGTTAAAAAAAACGCCCCTTTGGACGTAATTTAAAATCTGAAACATTTCAGATTTTTTTTTTTTTTTTTTTTTCTTGTAAATTAATCTTAAGATGTTTCGCTTTTGTTCGGCTCTGAGATATGGTAATAATTTACTGTAATTTTAGTGTAGTAATTTTTAAAGTAATAATTTACTTTAATTTTAATGGTTGATTTTTGAGATAAATGCGTAATTAAAATGCAAACTATGTATGTAATGATATGCAAATACGTAATAAATAATTTTTTTTTTGTAATCAGAAGGGTTTTTTTTTTTTTTTTTTTTTTTTTTTTTTTTTTGTAAAAAATCGCCGAATTATTCTAAGGTTGTTGCTCATATTCTGAAATACTTACACATCTCGTAATTTTTTCATCGTGCTAAAAAGCAGCTTTACTTTCTAATATCATAAAAGTTTTTTTTTTTTTTTTTTTTTTTTACCCTTTCATCAGTATTTAGTTAGTTTATTTATTGCAGTTCCTGGTGATGGAGGGAGCCGACTGGAAGCTAAACTGGATAAGCCAAAAGTAGTAAATATTCTCTGCGACAGGAAGACAAGAGATTACTTTAATCTTTGGCTAAACCTTGAACTCGCTATACCAGACTTTATCGACTGTATGGTAGATAATATGAGGTAATCTAATCACAACACAAATTTACAATAATGTGTAAATTAATCTGAATGTATAATACAATTACATAATTCTATTGAAACGTAAAGTTGAAAATAGTCTAATAATAAATATGACCTCCTTTTCATTTAATAACGTTTTTACTATATTTGGGTATCAGCTTTTCACATGTCTGTTTCACTTTTTTTTTTTTTTTTTCTGAATTCGGTCCAAGAATTCCCCCCCCCAAATGATGAGCACTTGCCTATAAGGGCATTGGCCACTCCTAAGACCAGAAGTGGTGGCCATTTTATTGTGGAGGCACCTAATAGGCGGCCACCGTTGCCTCCTATGAAGGGAGAGACAATTTTACATCCAATGTCTTCTCCGGGAATCGAACCCGGCCCTTCGGTATCGGTCCAGTCGATATCAAATTTGTTTATATTGCATTTTTTTCGTTCATTATACGTCTGCGAGGTGGCAACTGTTATTAAAATTAACATTTCTAATATTTTTAACCATTTAGAACAGCTTTTGTTCCTGTCTTGTCCATGTATTTCATGGAAGAATGCCCCATGCCGCACCGACACTATACATTTACAAACATCCATGGCTTCTCCGGGATTCGAACTCAGACCCTTCGGTGCCACAGTAGGTCTCTCTAACCACTATACGTGTAGGAGGCAAAACAGCCTTTTTTTTTTTTTTTTTTTTTTTTTAATACTACAAATAAAATAATAATAATACTTTTCCTGGAAGTTGTCTTTTCTCATGAGCTTCCAACAAGGATGTTACATTTATGGTTCTTTTTATAAAAAATAAAATTACTTTATAATTATGTTTAATTACAATTGCTACAATTACATTTATTTATAAACTTTTCTCTTTTCCCAGTATCTGATTTAGTGTGATATATCTTAAAAAAAGGACGTGTTCTGCCTTTAGTAGACAGATGGCGCTCTCATCGCGCACCGAGAAAGCTGTAAAAAAATAACTTGATTTTTAAAATTCTCTTGATACTTGGACTTATCTTTTGGACTTGACACTTAGAATTATGCTTGATTCTTGAAGTTTGAAATGTTTGTAATATTTTTCTGGGACGCTGCTGATTGTTGCGGAAATTATATAAGTATGCTGTGTTTCGTCAATAAAATGTTTTGTGCTGTTAAATGAATTATTTTGGTTTATAACTTACATTGGTATTATTATCATCATTCCAGTGTCCTTGAATTATAACTTCTTTGGCACAGGAGCCTCCGTCGCTAGTAATCTCTGAGTTCTAGCACAGCATGTGCACAAGTACTTTCCATATTATTGGATACAACTTATTCGATTCTTCACGCATTTAAAAGTCAAGTATAATATATTGGTAAAGGCCGTTAATGGCCGATTGCCTCTTACTAAGTGATAAGACATAGACATAATATTTATTTTATGTAATATTTATATAATTTTGGCATGAGAGCGGACAGGCGCGTCTAAGGAATGATCTAGCTAAGGCTCATCATTTCTGAGAGAGAAAAAATTAGTAATAAAATTTTTTTTAAAGTACGCGAGTAAATATTTTTTCTGCGTGCAATAAAAATGATTAAAGTGAACATATTCACTATTTTTAATCTTTCTAATTTTTATTTAGATTGGTTTATAACAATGAGACTAGAACAACATCGAACTCTCCTGGTGTGGATATACGAATACCGCATTTTGGTAACACATCCGCTGTTGAATGGCTGGATCCCAATGCCGCTACTGCAAGTTTGTATAAAATCATTTTCCTTTTTTTTTTTTTTTTTCGTTTTGTTGTTTATTTGTCTATTATTTTATTGAAATAAATACCACTTTTTTGTTAACGAATTTTGCTTTAGTGAATTTACAATAATTACCTAACTCATTTCATTGAAATTTTGATACAACGAACGTTTTTTTAAAATTCGAATTCAGTTTGTTTCGAATAAATTTCGTTTTTATATTTGGATTTATAGGGTGTTTCTCCCGCCTTCTTGGCATGTCTTCGTGGTGTGGTGGTCAGCAAGCTCGACGCGTATTTGAGAGGTCCGTTGTTCGAGTCCCGCCGAGGGCACTGCTCATTTTTCATGACTCCTGTTTCCAAAAAAAAAAAAAAAAAAAAAAAAAATACCTGATGTCTCTACAGTGGCGCCCGAAATAAAAGTGTGGTGGATGATGATTCTCCCTACTCAGGATTTGGCTATTGGGTCCCCTAAAAACCCCAGTCGCCCTTTAAAAGGGGGAGTATTTAAGGTGTTTCTCCCGCCTTCTGGGCATGCCTTCGTGGTGTGGTGATCTGCACGCTGGGCGTGTATTTCAGAGGTCCGCGGTTCGATTCCCGGCGAAGGCGTTGTTAATTTTTCACTCTCGCCTGCTTCCAAAAATACCTAATGTCCCTACAAATTATTAATAGTCGTAATGTCGGTAAACGTTATACATAATGTCATACACATATAATGTTATACGTAATAATAGTCGCTTAAACGGTATTGGTTAGCGTCGCCGACTGCTGTGCCGAAGAATCCGGGTTCGAATCCTGGAGATGACATGGATGCTTGTAAATGTATAGTGTCCGTGCGGCATGGAGGCATTCTGAATATGCGACAAGCCGAAAGTCCTGTCGTGAGGTTGATGGTAGGGTAAGAGGGATGGATTACCCTAGGACCCGTCCCCCCACCGGGGTTCTCTCAACAAAACTGGGGGCGGAATTGAGCGTGGGCTTGGGTTGACTATAGCTCAGACAAGTGAGACAATATATATATGTAAATAAAAACAAACTTAGAAATAAAGACCAGCAGAAATTTTGATGGCGTAGAAGTGGTGATCCCTAATGAATAGGAAATTGGAGACGAAGGCAGATTAAATCTTCATTTTTTATTTCAGCAAACATGTTGCGGCCACAATCGAGTTGGCACATTAATTGTGCCTATTTCAAAAAGCTTACATTTTTGATTCATTTGCAGTAAGAAAAAGGAGCAGACAGACCGCAGTGTAGCTAAGCCAAAGCGTTGAAAGCAAGTGCGTTATGTTCAGGGAGAAATCTTAATTCAGACTGAGTTAGTTTTGGTTTTCAGTGCATTTTGATTGGTTAGTTAATATTTCTGTAAAATTACTATTGGCTGTTTGAGTTTTGAGTTCCATTTACATCACCAGAATTATGTAAGAGTCATATGACATGGATTAGTCTTGAAATGAAGCCGTGTTAATATAGGTTACTATTCTTGGATTACAGAAGGGAAATTTACGTTGCTAATTTAATCTTTTACATAATCTTTATTTTTCTTACATAACCTATGTTACGGTGAAACACCGAAATCTGGAGAATGTCGACTTTCACCGGTGAATGTCAACATTCACATAGTCGCTTGGTGTATGTCCGAAATATTTTCCAAATACTCTTATTTCTGACTGACACCCGTGAATGTCGACATTCACCATGTACTAATGGTGAATGTTGAACATATAACAGTATTATATTTTCTTCTCCGTTATTCAGTCGCGAATAAACGCACTTCAGACTTGAAATAAGAACTTAAAAACATAAGAACCTAAAACACACAATACATTCAAAATGAGAAAGGAAAATAATCGAAGTTGAAAACTTATTTAATTATACAGTACGTTCTAAATGAGAAAATAAAATAACAGTAATAAAAAACTTACTAAATCATGTGATTCAAATCTTATTTATTGCAACAATTTAAACTATTATGACACTTTATGACCTCTCTTTTCGACCTACACCAGAGCATATCTGTGATTGTCGACATACATCGGTGAGGGTCCGAATGTACAAGAATGTAATGCAGTATTCGATCTTTCACCGACGTATTTGGTGAATGTTGACATTCTCCGGTGAAAGTCGAGTTTCTCCAATTTCGGTCTTTCACGGTAACATATATATATAATAAATTCAGGAGCAGGAAGGAATTTGGATGGCGTAGATGTGTTGATCCATAATGACTAGGAAATTGGAGACGAAGGCAGATTTAAATCTTCATTTCTACTTCCTTGTACGAAGTAAAAAGGAAGTATTGTAATCGCGAAAAGTTTCAGGCAGCATATTTCAGCGGAAATATCCATTTTGACAGCTATCGAATGCAAAAATTCTATTACGTTTTAATTAATTAAAATGAGAAGGCAACACTTTTACATTCATGTTACATGGCATACTGTTCAGTACTTACAAGTGCTGCAGGTCATTGCTTGTTGAACATCTCGGTCAAAGTAAGATGTTTGACTGTCTTCATCCGTTTCGGGCAGCCAAGTCGCGCGTCCGCTTGACAATGAGAAGTTGCATGTGGTCGTCACCATCGAGGTAGATAAGGCCTGCGCGCTGAGTTACTACGTCACTGCTAGGGGACCGGTCTTCGCGCAGTTTAGCTTCCTTGCTAAACACCCGTTTTTCTAAACCTATTCTATGAAATTGGTATCTCATACTATAAAATCAGTCTAAAACAAAATTACAAGTGGCAATATAATGTTTTACAAAGCTTATACGAATATGAAATATTTTCATTTTCTTTTGTTGGTATTTATTTTCAAAACAAAATTATTTGAGAATGGTGTGGTGCTTTTAAAAGCAAATCATTTCTTTGAAGAAAAATTCTTTTTAAAATTCAAGTAGCTAAAATTTTTACTTTGATTTTTCTGCACTGTTTTTGTGTCTCTCGTTGATTCTCATCACCGCATCAAATTTTTTTGTTTCACCCACTACTTTAACAAAATGTTTGCCAGTGGGAACACATGTTATCTCTCATTCTATAATTATTGCATATTTTTTATATTTATCATATTAATGTAGCAGGATTATAAAACATCAAACGAATGCAAGAGACTACTTAATATTTAGACTAACATTTAAATGCCTTATATCAGTCAGAAAATTTTTCTCAATGTAATAAGTTACTAAATAGTCTAGTCTTAAAATTATTTCTTACATATTGTATGTTAATCTGTATTACAGTTAATGTTTTCCTCTTAATGCTACATAATTATTCGACAGAATCTGTAGTTAAATTGAGATAATGTTTATTACATAGCTCTGAAGACTGTCAATATTAAAATTCCAAATAAGACAGGAAAAAAGTTTTTTAAATAAAGTTATACACAATTTTTTTGAAAATATTTTTAAAATATACGAAATACTTAAAAAACTTTTAGAAACTGAAATTTCTTGCAAATATTTACATCATACCTATTTAACTATAAGCGTTACCTCTGTTCTGAAAATATTTTTTCTATTAATATCCACATGAAAAGAAAATATAAATCCTAACATTATGTTCAGAACTTTTCTGTATAATGTAAGCAATTTTTTTAACTTAACTTACATAGCTTTTGGTGGTGCCACGTACTCAAATTAAAGATTGTAATTTAAAAGATAATTAAAAAAATTGTTTTTAAAATTGCATTGAATTGAAATACAATGAAAACAAGTATATCTACATATGAATTCAATTACTACTGCTTCTTCAATAACTGTACATTTTTAAAATTTCAATTTGCAGTTTCGCAATTTAATTACATTAATATGAATCTTACATACATTACTTTAGAAACTTTTCTGTCATTCTCAGAAAGATTTATGTTGCATAACAAATTTTAAACAAACTGATTGCATGATAATAACATACATAAAAGTGAACAGAAGCTATATTAGCTAAACATATGCATTTAAGTTTCATCATGATAAAATGATATTTAATGATTTGCAAAAAACATTGATATTTAAATTTAAGAACACAGTACTCTGTCAAGAATCAATTTACTCTGCATTTGATATTCTACATATTATGTAATGAAATAAGTGTTATGCTTTTAACCCCTTAGGACAGTTATTTCATATAAAATTAGTTTCCAATTAAAATAAATAATCATAAATTTTGCTGACAATTTTTATATTACTAGTGTTAGTAATTATTACAAGGGATGATGCTTCAGATGTCAAAAGTAAACATAAATTCAATTCTTAAAACATAATGAATAAAAAATTACAACTTATAAAAGCCAACAAAAAGTGTGCTGAGGGTCCCTTAATCGTGACGTCAGAAGCCAGTTTCGTTTCAGAGCGCAGGCCTTATCTATCTCGATGGTGACGATGTGGTCACACTCGGGTTGACGCTCCATCCACTTCAATCATGGAGGTAGGAAGTAAGAAGGAGTCGCCCTAAACCAGTTTCTCCGTACCCTGCTCTGAAGCACCGGCGATCCCTACGTGGTGACCAAAACATTGGGTCATTTACCATTGAGTTCTATGGGATTTGACGCGTTCGGGTGTAAATATTTTGTAATTACGTCGCAAATATACATATAAATGTATATATTTTCTTTTTCTACAATACTTCAGAGTCCTAAGTATGTGAAAACAACATATTTTTAAACAACATTTCATTCTGAATGGAATTAAATGCTATACTTTTCACAGGACAGTTTTCTCAGAATGGTTTAATTTGAATGAAATATTTTCACAAGTTTTCGTTAATTACATTAGAAAAAAAAATTAAGGTAATTCGATTTTATTCGGTTAAGGTACAAAAATTAAGATCAAAGTTTATTGTATTATTAATATTAAAATTATGCATTATTTCTTTTCTATTTATAGAGCTTCTTCCTAAAATACTTTCTTAAATATGACATGATTTTTTGGCTTCTTATAAATCGAAAAATGTAAGTCAATTTATAATTAATGCTCTATTCGGTTCATTTTAAATTAGAGAATTATTAGGAAAATAGTATTTGACTTTCTCTGAACATTTCTGAAAGGGAATAAAATAAGTTTTTTTTTTTTTTTTCAAGTATTATTTAAAACTTGTAACTGAGTTATTATAAAATGTAAAGGGAATAATTCTTTTAATTATACTTATCAGATTTTTTTTTTTTTACCCTTCATTTCAACAATACATATTCCAAAACTCTTTATTACGTTCTTAAGTGCGCATCTCATAGCATTTGCTTTACAATACCTTTTAACAGATTGCTTTCCAATACGAACAATTCTTGCTTAAATAGTTTTATAACGTACTTGTCAACAGGATTTCAGTTTATGTTTACAATTCAATATTAAGGTTATTATATATTTAGATAACATTTATAATCATTATAAATTAGATACATTTAATAATTAGATTTCTTCACAGTACTTTCACAGTTGTTTATAAGTGAATAAATTTTTCATTTCAAATACATTTATAAATAATTTAATGAATATTTAAGTATTTTGTCAAAGGCAGATACATGCTTTTTGCAAGCACATGCATAAATACCCATACATATTTCCTATTTATCATTTCCGGCATGTGCAAATCTTTAATTTCTGTGCATACACTATATTTTTCGTGTAAAGTAATTTACATTAATTTAGCATACACCCGAAAGTTTTACATAAAAAATATATATGAATATAATTTGAATGAAAATTATAAGTATTATTTTTAATACCCACTCAAAGGTCAGTTTTTCTTCAAAATTCCCCCACGATGGCATCTCTCTCTTTAGGCAGATAGCCCTTGCATGCGTTACTCTATTTAATAAAAACTTAATCTGACCTATGTGCCTAATTACAAATATTTTAACATACATAATTTTATATTTACATTTAGCCATCAAGTTTCAAACTTTTCAAATCTTCTAGAAAATAAATTTTGGCAGATCTCTTTTAGCAATTTTCTTAAAATCTATATTTTTGTAGTGCAACAGCTTAGAATTTATTAAAAAAATTCATAATCAAAATCGCTGTTGTTAGTTATCGAAAAATAACCAAGATGTGATTTTTGCGTAAATGTCAGTAAACTATACAAATTGCTATTATCCATCGCACTATGAATGTTTCTTTCATGCGAGAGTGTCCCTTTTTCGATTTCTATGGAACTGTCGTGTGTCGAAATACTATCAGAATTTTGTCAAGCGAGCTTCTGAATGTAAACAAAAAACACCCCGTCTGGTGACCCAAGCTTCAAAGCAGTGCTTCACTTCTAGCGCGGAATGGCCCCTCCTCCCTTTCCTACCTCCATGACTTCAATACAATTTCAAGGCCAGCAAACACTTCACCTGCTGGTGGTCCCGTATGCGTAATGGCAGACCGCACATTGAGTTGAAACGTTATTAAAAACTCTGAAAAGCCCTAATTTTGGCGCTCATTTTTCCGAGTGGCAGCAATCTCGTGAGCTGGAAATAAAGATGCTTTATTTCGAAAAGTATTGCCAACTGACTTGTCTTTTTTGTTTCAGGTTAGGATAATTGACTGCCACGTTAATTTTTCTATTCATATTTAGGGAAAGTTGTTATATTACGTTGAATTTAAATCATGACGTTATAAGTATTAACCTGAAGTGTCAAGGTTTTTGTTCCCTGGTTTGGGAAGAAAAAAATTATTTACGAACTGGTTGCTTGGAAAGAATGAACTGGTTTTATCCATATTGAAATGTTTTTATGCATTTTCTTTTCAAGTGTGCATAATTATAAATTTTAATTGCACATAATTATATTGTATAGTTTTACATAATTATAAATTTTGTTTTGGCTGCAGCGTTCTTATCTGGGGGTCCTGCCCGCTAGTAATTTATAAACGTTGCCAGAATATGAATTCTCTTCATGGTAAATGCAATTAAAGCCCAGCAAATTTAACGATAAATATTCTACAAATAATGTTACCTGTTTAAAGAGGAAATTGTAGTATTCTTCTCAGCTGGTAAAACTTTATAAAATCCTCTGATTTTACTTTAACATCTTACATGAAAGAATGCTTCTTCATTATCTGAAGGTTAATCTTCCACCTTACTTGCTTTTTTATATAAAAATACTTTATAAATACACATTGACGATAGAAATTAAAAAAAAAATTTCCCTTCTTAATTTAATCATTTTTAATTTCAGTGATTTCACGTTTAACTTATACCACTTATTTTGCTGACATCATCGACATGCTGGTCCGCGAAGGTTACAGAAGGGGTGTGGATGTCAGAGGGGCACCTTATGACCATAGAAAAGCTCCAAGTAGGTATTTGCAATTTTTTATTGCGTTGGATTCATTGACATCCTAGATATATTTACACGAAAAGTTCAAGAGCTCAGTTATTTTAGTAATAGATGTTTGTAAATTGTGCATTTTTTTTCTTTAAAAATGATTGAATTATGTTGTTCTTTCCTTCCGGTTAAGGGTATTACGCCTTTAGTTAATCTGCATGCAATAGTTGTAGATTTATGAACAAGTCAGAAGTTGTTTAAACGCGGCTAAGCCTAATTTTTTTAGTGGATTAAGTCAGTTAAAAATTATACCAGTCAGAAAGAGCTCGGTTTTCTTTAAAAATGATTGAATTATGTGGTTCTTATCTTCCAGTTAAGGTAGCTAATTTGCATGCAATAGTTGTAGAATTATCACCAATTTAAAAGTTGTTTAAGTGCGGTTAAGCCTAATTCTTTTACCATAGCAGCCATATTTGTTTACATTTGAAATTTAGCAGAATAGTGAATTAAGTCAGTTAAAAATTATATTAGTATTGCGGTAAAAACACAATATTACATACACTTTGTCCAGAAAAGTCTTTACCCGGCATTTACTATTGCAGCCATCAGCCGCAGACATTTACTTCAAGTTACAAAAATGTTTTAATGTCGCAAACATTCGTGATTTTGTAGCCTTAAATTTAAAACAATTAATTTTGCATGAAATACGAAATCTAACTTTCTACACGTTCCTCGGTGTCCTGCGCTTATATTTAAAAAACATTTATACTGGTTATGATAAATAAAACACAAAACGTTTTACTCCCGTACGAATTGGCCGAGTTATTGAATTTCGAAATTTGCAATATTTGACGACATTTTGAATTTTGATTGAAGAATCGGTTAATAAATAAATTAGAATTATTCGAAGTTTATCTTTTTCCCTTAAAATCCATTCAGTGATATTCTTTTGTGATTTACTAGTCCCTTTTTGATTTTTTTTTTACATTTTGTATATTAAAAAAACATTTATACTGGTTATGGTAAATAAAACACAAAACATTTTACTCCCATATGAACTGACCGAGATATTGAATTTCGAAATTTGAGATATTTGACGCCATTTTGAATTTTCATTGAGGAATCGGTTAATAAATAAATTAGAATTATTCGAAGTTTATCTTTTTCCCTTAAAATCCATTCAGTGATATTGTTTTGTGATTTACTAGTCTTTTTTTTTTTTTTTTTTTTTTTTTTTTTTTTTACATTTTGTATGTAAAAGAAAAGTACACAAGTAATACATAACATTTTAAGTCTAAAAATACGTTTTGAATACTTTTATGAAGTTTTATTACTTTAGAATCATAATCCGGTAATCGTATGAAATACTTCCAAGTATTTTTCGTTTTTGATGAGCGTAAATAATATTACGAGTTGGCTGCATGCCAATACTGAGGCGAACCAGTGTTTTCTAGAACAAAAATTCTATCAGATATTGCGAATAGAATTTTCACTTTGGGGGGGGGGATGTTTTTGAAAGTACTGACGAGTATCTTTCACAGCGATCTGCATAATACTCATCACGTGATTTGCTAACATCAGAATTTTTTTTCTAAACGATATTTTAATATTTCCTTGTATGATGTAGAGGAAGTATTGTAATCGGAAAAATTTTCGGGTATCATATTTCAACGCAAATATCCATTTTGTCAGCTCTCGAATCCACTTGAACGATGTTTTTGCTTGACATCTGTCCGTATGGATAGAATAAAAGACACTTTTTTCCAAAACGAACAGTAAAACGGTTTTAAAATAGATTCAGAAAATTTTTTTCCTGACATCTGTACGTATCTGTATTTATCTCGCATAACTCAAAAAAGAATAGCCGTAGAACTTTCGAATTTTGTATATGAGACTGCTGTAACATGTAGTTGTGCACCTTCCTTTTTTATCGAAATTGGCAGCCCCAAACTTATATAAACGTTTTGTAGCGTTCGTACGGGTTCGTAATAGATTGAATGCACAAGTCCGATTATAGGTTAGTAACATTTATTCTTATCAAAAGAAATATATCGGAACGCTTGAATTTTCCTCAGAGATATAATTCGTACACAGTATAATCAGTAGTTATACTTTAAACTACTAAAAACGTTAAAACACAACGTAATTCAAAGCGCATTTAAAGAGAAAGCTAATCCTATCTCACGCTAAACTCGCAACAACAGTAACTAAACAACTAACAGCAGATACTCTCTTTCTCACTCTTCGCGTTAAATAACTTTTAACCGGCTGCGAGATATATTTCTAGCAATTTCTGCTTCTCTGAATTACTGGAAATTATCGGAGAGTGGAATTACGGTTACAGATAACATAGTGGGCAATTACATTTATTCAATTTCAATACAAATTACCGAGATACCCATTTATACAATATTAAATGCACGCGCTCATATATTTTTACTTTTCCGGCATAGTCTGGCGCTGAATTGCACGGGGAAATACAAAAATTTTAATTATAATTATACTAAATATAAAATTCGTAACAGTACATTCGTAACACTCTGTTATCCGGTTCGCAGACATCAGTTTTTATTCTTCTGTGTTGGTAAACTGTGCATTTTTTGCTGTAAAAGTGATCGAAATTATGATGCTGTGAAATTATAATTTTATGTTTTCATTTTGCTTAACTTTTTAGACGAATATAAAAAGTACTTCGAGGACCTGAGAAACCTAACTGAAGAAACGTATTCGATGAATTTTCGCAGGAAAATCACCTTTATTTGCCATAGTATGGGCTGTCCTGTCATAAGCTATTTCTTAAACATGCAAACACAGTTATGGAAAGAAAAATATGTCAAAAGAATAATTGCCGTGGCAGGTGCTTTCGGGGGAGCGGTCAAAGCCATGAAAGGCTTTGCAGCAGGTTTGGCACTTTTTTAGTATTCTAATCTTTCTTTTTTATTCATGCTTGTAAGAGAAACGCTAATTTTAATTTTTAAGATCTCTTAAATTTTTTAGCCCAAAGGGCGTTAGCCCAGAAAAGCTATTAATTTCGTTTTGTCATTTTGCGTTGAAAAATTTAAATGTCGGTTCACATTTCAAACTGTTGCCGCCAAATATTACAGCCCGTTATTATATTTAAAGAAGTTAAATAATGAAGAATCTGCATAAATGTATGTATGTTTCTCGCATTGGGATAAAACAACCGTAACTAGAGCCATCCAGTAATCGTATTGTGAATGTGGGGGTAGAATACGAACTGCTCGAAATTCGGGGAAATAAAAGTTTAAATGAAATGCAGCAAAAATTGTGTATAATTTAATAGGCCTTTCAAGAAAGTGATGTGGTGACCTCATCAGATTTTTTATTTTTGTGTAAAGTTAAATTTAATTGTGATAATTTACCTCGCAGAACTGCTGTTACACTTGATACTGTATTGATATAGTTCTGTTATTTGGAACCCACAACAGGTTGCGATCAAAATGATAGAGTGGAGAAAACTTGATGCAGTTTTTTACTTCCTTGTACGAAGTAAAAAGGAAGTATTGTAATCGCGAAAAGTTTCAGGCAGCATATTTCAACGAAAATATCCTTTTTTGACAGCTTTCGAATGCAATTTAACGATGTATTTGCGTGATATCTGTACGTAAGGACAGAATAAAAGACTCGTTTCCTCCAAAAAAATTATAAAACTGCTTTAAAATGAATTCTGAAGAGAAATTTTCGTGGCGTCTGTACGAATGTATGTACGTACGTACGTATCTGGCATAACTCAAAAACGAGTAGCCTCAGAACTTTGAAATTTTGTGTATAAGACTACTATAACATGTAGATGTGCACCTCGTATTTTGGTTGCAATGGACCGCGCCAAAGGTATATAAATATATTTATATATATATCCACTCTGTTACCCGGCTCAGTGATCTCAGTTTCTTTACTCTTATATGTTTGTAAATTGTACATTTTTTGCTTTAAAAATGATTAAATTATGTTGTTCTTATCTTCCGGTTAAGGTTTTTATGCCTTTAGTAAATCTGTATGCAATATTTTTAGAATTATCAACAATTTTAAAGTTGTTTAAGTGCCGCTAAGCCTAATAATTTTTTTGATGGCGGCCATTGCTTGTTTACATTTGAAACAGCAAAATAGTAGATTTTTTGCCAATTTAGAGAGACTAAGCTTCGCAACAACAAAGATAACGCCTTCATTTATTATTGCGAATTAAATCATGCTTAATCCTTTCTGGAATTTTTTCGAGGAAATAAGAGTTTGAGATTTACTTCGTAATTTTTAATATAGATATTTTGACTTTTTATGTATTTTTGCCTTGTCAGGAAGTGAGAACTGATTTAATTGAATGAGAAATACTCAATCGTCTGTGAAAAACTACTTCTTTTTTGTTTTGTTTGCTTAATTTCTTTTATACATCGTTCTAGCTTTATTATAGTATTTGAATAGAACATGTGTCAACGATTAGATAATTCTATTCTTTAAATGATATAAATTTTGTGCATTCTGAGTTATAATATGAACGAAATATAATACTGTTAAGTGAATCTAGCGCCAGAGTGTCGCTTTGGTAAACAAATAGTGTGAATTTTAAAGAATGCATTTATTCTATTGTGGTTTATGCCCTGTCGGCGAAGTAGGTTTAATTTAATCCAATAAGTTTAAACGAAATGCAAGAAAAAATGCGTAAAATTTAATATTCCGTACAAGGAAGTCATGTGGTGTACACATCAGGTTTTTTAGTTTTGTGTAAATTTGAAATCACCTCACAGAATAGTTGTAGCATTTGATACTCTATTGATATAATTAAGTCATCTCGAACTCCCAGAAGGTGTTAGAATACATATGGCTTTATTTTAAGAATAATTTTATTTGTTTCATTTGAGCCAGAAATGAAATGGTCTTTAGCGAATTGACTTTATTATTGACTCGAAAATACTTTTCTGTTATAAATGACAAAGCGTAAACAAAAACAGTTGTTTAATTTTATCCAATGCATTATAATTTCCAAAACATTTTGCTATTGACAATGCCTGCAACTAAACATATTTTTATTCTTCCAATAATATACCTTTTCAGGTGACAATCTTGGAGTACCGATCATCAATGCTTTGAAAGTTCGAGATCACATACGCACTTGTCCAAGTTTGGCTTATATGCTCCCATCTTCGGAATTATGGAACGAAAATGAAGCCTTGATGGTTACTCAGAAGAAAGTCTACACGGTAGCTGATTTTCATGAATTTTTTCAGGACATAAATTATACAACCGGTTACGAAATGTACAAAGACACACATAGATATGCCTTGAAAAGTTTGCAGCCGCCGGGAGTTGAGGTCCATTGCCTGTACGGAATCAATGTAGATACTGTTGAAAGGTAATGTTATTTATCGTTTACTCAAAAAATATGCATTACGTACCATATGTAAACTAACAAAAAAAAACATAAAATACTGAGTTGAAATTTAGATTAAAAAAATTCTTCTATTTGGGCTGTAGACGCTTCAGCCCTTACTATGTGATATATAAGGTCATCGAAAAAGATGGACTTTCTTTAAGACATATTATTTGTAAGATGTATTTCAGGAAACTTAATAATTTTTAGTGTAAAATAAGCATGAACTTTTCAATGTTTTTACTACATAATTAGCAAATTTTGTTATCAGTTTCTCTGGTTAACTTATCATCTATCTACATCATCTATCCACATACATCTATCTACATCCACGTGTATATCATCTATCCACGTGTATATCATCTATCTAAGTGTGCTGGATCGTATTTGATGAGACTCTGGTATCTGGCGAGACTTTAAAAATATCAAAGACCACTAGTTAACATTAGATATCATATTAGAGTGGAAAATGTTGCAGAGAGTCATTAGGATTTTTGAAGCAAGGTGGACGTAAAATGAGCAATGCCCTCGCCGGGACTCGAACCTGGACCTCTCGAATACACGCCGAGTGTACTAGCCGTTACACCACGAAGGCATGCCCGGAAGAAGGGAGACTCTGGCCCATCTCCCATCTAGTTCAAAACCTCCAACAAATATCCAAATACAAATGGCAGCTAGAATGGGACCGAGTGAAAAGGGCAATGAACCAGAGGAAAGCATGGCCAAGTCCTAGAAGGTCTAAGACCTCCCTTTCAAGGTTTACTCCATGCCTCCGGGACCGTTCTGAGAGGGCGCCACCACTCCCGGTCGCTGAGGAGGGAGAAAACTTCTCTCATAAATTTGGATTCATGTAGACAGAGACCGAAGAGTGACCATCATGAAGAGATCCACAGGGCCGATCTCCACCCAGACTATTCAATAACTAGTTCCTTTCCTACGAAAGGAGTCACCACTCCCTCCCGCAGCACTCCAATTAGTGAAGAGGGCAGGAGAATCGGAGAATCTACCATCACATCTCCAAAGTAGATCCGAAACGTCTTCTTCAACAACCTCAACTGGTACGATATGTTTCGGACCATGGGCCAGTCCCAGGCTACTATAACAAATATGCTATCATGGATACGGACACTTGCACATGTGGGGCAACTGGCTTCGGAGCATTATCTAATTCAATGCCCACTTGCGAGTGATTACCATATAAAAATGCCCACTACAAACCTGCAAGCATGCCACAAATTTATGACACAACATAAGCATTTAATTCACAAAATATGCAAAATGATGGTTGTTCTGGCAAGACTAGGCACGAATCTTTGTCAAGTTGCATAACGTCTATCAATAACATCCAATAAGTAAGCATCCATCAACAGGTGCAACAACCAGTATATAGCAATAAGTAAAATGCAACAAGTTTAATAACAAATCCTCAGTAATGTGTACCTGTTTCCAATATTCATTAATGTTCAACAATATGTACCGAGGAACGAACTATTCTTATAAGCATTCAGCAATGTATACCTAAATGTACCAAGGTTGCTTTAAGGGTGGACGTGGCGCTATACCAATTAACCAATATGGCAGAGGGGTTGTGCCCACGTCCTCCGTCACTCACTCACTCACCTTACATAGGGGCGACTGGTGACTAGGCGACCCAGTCGCTAAATTCTGGTGAGTGAAGAATCATCATCGACCGCCTTTTAGTTCGGGCGCCACTGTAGAGTCATTAGTATTTTTGAAGCAGGAGAGATGAAAAATGAGCAATGCTGTCTCCGGGATTCGAACCTGGACCTCTCGAATACGTGCCTTGTGTGCTAAACGTTACACCACGAAGGCATGACGGAAGGAGGAAGAAAATACCTTCTAATGTAAGGGAGCTCGATGAAGAAAATCATTCTTTTAAAAGGAGTCGATGCAAGAAAAGGGTTGGGAACCCTTGCGTATACCTATCGTAATAAAATCTTTTTAGGAATATCGACATGTTACCACTACGTTTCATACAATCCTTGCATTTAATATAGTTTTACTTTCCATATTGGAAAGCCAGGGAACATTAGTCCAAAGGGGCAATTTGTCTTAAAGAACTAATAATTTCGTTTTGTCATTTTGTGTTGAAAATTATAAACGGCGAATCACTTTTCAAATTGCTGCCACCAACTATTATCGTCCTGTGTTATATTTAAAGAAATTAAGTAAAGAAGAATCTCCATAAGTAAGTAGGCTACTATAAATTAAGAATTCCGCCAAGTGAATTATTCTTGGCTCAAACTGAAAAAAAATGCGCCAGGATAAAATTTTTAATTTCTCCATAAATTTCTCACCAAAAATTACAAAATTTAAAATCTAGGCATAATTTGAGTCGTAGAATCGAAATATGGAAAAAAGTCCGATTTTGTGTCAAAATTCCTATGTCAGAATAATGCTATGTACACTCTTTTGCAAAAAAATCCAAGCACCATGAAGGAAGTGGTTTTTTTTGATACACAGATAATAAAATGAAGGTCATAGTATCTGTTTACTGCTCACAAAACACCCATTCAGTAATCAAATTAGTAGTTGATCGAACCGCCCCGTCAAGGAGAGGAGTCGTAGAGATTCCTAATGTCATCCTGCGACACATATTCTGCCAGGCATTTATCAGTTGTCGCTCCAGATCTGCGATAATTTGTGGTGCCCGAATCTGGCGGCCTACTATGTCCCAGACACGCTCGATTGGTGAAAGGTCTGGTGACCTTGCTGGCCAAGGAAGAGTATGGACCCCACGAAGACAGTCCAGAGATATGCGACCGGTATGTGGCCTGGCATTATCTTGATGGAAAATGGCCTCAGGATGACGTGTCAGGAAGGGTAATGCAACCGGCCGCAGGATAGTATCAACATATCGTTGAGCTGTTAAAGATGTACGGAGGATGACTAAAGATGACCTGCTATCATAAGATTTAACGCCCCACACCATCACACCAGGGGCTATGGCTGTATGCCTTTGTAAAACAAAGGCTGATTGGGACTGCTGGCCCCGTCCTCTCGAGACATGAACACAAGGGTCATCTGCTTCAAGAGTGAAGCGGGATTCATCGCTGAACACTATACGATGTCAGTCTGATGACAGCCATGATGATCGGCTGCGACACCACTCCAGACGACACCGCCGATGTTGTGGGTTCAAAGTCAAACCTCTTAAAGGCCTCTGTGAGCCTTAAAGGCCCCTCCTCAGAAAAGCGCCGAGAGATGGTGGACAGTACCACGGGAAGTTTAGACGTGGCTGTAGTGCGTTCAATAGTCGGCAATGATACCGTTGGGGCGGTCCGGGCCTGGCGAACAATCATCCTATCTGCCTCGCATTTGCGCTCCTCGGCCTTCCACAGCCTTCATTTCCTCGGCACTTTCCTTCTAGCAACCATTGCTGCCAACATCTTTGCACAACAGTGTCTGTATGCTGCAGGTGGTGGCTTATTGTTCGGTATGACCACCCAGCTGCACTCAACCCTACAATGCGAAGTCTACCTTCGCATTGTCTATCTTCTACTCAACCCTACGTTCGAAGTCTTTTAAATGTCTGTAAGGTCTTCGATATCGTCATAATGGCATCTTTAGTTGCTTCTTTACTGAATTACAATGGCAGCAACTAAAAAAGATAAATTTCCCCCTCTGTTACTGATTTTTATACTTTGCGAATTGGGCGCTATGATCGCAATTCCTGTCCATTTGCCTTGTAACTCTGATCACTTGCATGTTCGATCAAGAATTTTTGCATGCCAAATTTCATCACGATCGCAAAAGTTCTTGGTGCTTCTTTTTTTTTTTTTTCCTTCTTCCAAAAGAGTGTATATAGATGGAGACCTGAAAACTCAATTTGAATTCCGTCAATCGGCCCAGTAGAACGGGAGATACAAAGCTGCCTACCCCCCCTTTTTTTTTGCGCTGTGTACATTTGAAACAAAATTCATTCTTTTAAATTCGATCTCATTTTGTGCTGTTTCATTTTTCTAGGGTCGATTACAAGAACATGAAATTTTTCCCTGACCATCCAGAGCTAATTTATGGGAATGGGGACGGTACAGTGAATGAAAAAAGTATGGCAGCCTGCATGCTTTGGCAAGGGAAACAAAAGCAAAAAGTACAGCGTGTTCTTCTACACAAAGCGGAACATTTGGAGATACTGGCTGATGAACGGACTTTGAAGTATATAAGGAAAGTTATTTATCAATAATGTGGTTTAAAAGCATATTCACAATGTTGTAAATCATAATGTTATTAAACGATTACAGATATTTACCAAATACAAATAAGCCCACATTGATATTTGCAGATGACAATCGTTTACGTATTTCTAGTGACAATTTTCAGGGATGCAATTCAAAATTACTGATTAATGTAGCTTGTATATAGCCAATTAAAAATGTAAACGAAGCCGGTAAATTGAAAAGGAAAGTTGTTTCATTCCTGAAAGGTAAAAAGCGATATTTTAACATTGGTTTTGCATAAGAACATTTGATTAATTAGTCTTCTCTTGTACAATACTATTTCGAAAAAGAGATTTAAAAAAAAAGAAGAGGTAGTATATTATTTTATAATATTTTATTCCAGTATTATATTTATGTTCTGTTTCAATTAGTTTTATAATTTAAAACGCTTGTGCAATTGATCATTTACTTCACATAGTTTTGCTCTTTGATCATGAAATTTTAATGTTCTTCGATACTTCGTCTAGATATAACATCTAGGAACCAAGCGGATTATCTTTGAATTCCAATAGTTACTACAGAGACGTGAGAAGGGTTAAAATAACCTTTTATTCACCCAAAGAAATAATAACAGATGGCCCCTTCTCGGGCTTACAACGAAGTCTCCACTTGGGCTTTTAAATCAGGCTAAGAAAATAAGAATCTAATCTAATACTAAACTAAACTGAATTAGCCGAAGCTAGACATAAAGTTGGCCTTAATTTAACCTGGCTGGCGATTATTTGCAGGCACGTAAAATACGGTCGAGCATAGTAGATTCAAGAACGAAGTAGCCAGAAGTCAAACATGCGCTACTCTTAAGCGCTCTCTCTCTCGAAGTAAGTTGAACTTCCTTTAAATACTACTTCTAACTCATTTGCATGCAACGCGATTCTAAAAACTCATTCTGGTAGGGAATTGTAAGTGGGAAACAAGAATTGAAAGGAAAGAGTTTCAAAATTTAAAATAATTATACTGTTATAAAATTAAAATGCACCTTACAAATTATATAAAATATTTCTTGCAATAATACTTAGATGCAATTACTTACTTGGCTTCTGTTTTTAAATTCTTCAATAATTTTTCTTTAATTCAATTTGAACATTAAATTTTTTGTGAATATCATAATTTTTTTTGGTTGAAGACACTCTTTTGAATTTAAACTTACAGGAAAATTTAAGATAATAATAATAATAATAATAATAATAATTGTTATTATTTTTATAAAACGCTAAGGATGTTTAAAATGGACATTTAAAATTTTATTTTCGAATTTTATGTCTTTTCGAGAATAATTTAAAATTTTTATAAAAGAAAATTACTTAATAAAGTAATATTTGATTTGCCTAATATTTGATATATAATGTAAATTTATATTTAATTATGAGTTATTTTTTAATTTTTTATTAATTTTTACAAACATTGTCTCAAGCGTAAAAGGAAAATATTGCCTGCAAAGGTTATTTATTATCTTAATATGCTGTTCTTCATGTAATATTGGTATTATGTACATGATATAAATTTATATAAGTCTCAAAAGCATGTCAAATTTTCATTACTATATATTAAGGTAACATGAATTTTGTCAGTGATTTTAGAAACTAAAGTCAGTTTCACGTCATAGAGATATTTAGCTATATCTTGTGAAAAAGTAAGGATGTATGTAAATTTAATTTAAAACTTCAGAAATTTCCTCTTCATACTATGTGCGAAAAATTGTTGTTTTAATCAGATGAAATTTCAAAATTTGTAAATATTGCTTTTATAAAGTATGCAATATCGCGATATGGTAGTCTGTTACTTTAAAATAGGATTTTGAAGTTTATTTTCCGCCACCCGATCTGATCTGCTACTATGAGAACAATAGCTGCGGAAAAAAGGTTGACTAGTTTAATCCCCCCCCACACACACACATACACATGCACTCACTTTTCGTTTATAGTGTTTCGATTCAGCGAAAGCAGGGAAATGAACGCTGACTGGAACTACAACCTCAAATGGCGTGGGAAAATAAATGCTGTGGGGTGAGGATGACACGAATTTCGATCGCAGTTGGGGCGTTGGCAACGGTACTGAAGTGCCTATTTTAAAGTAACGGACTAGTATATTAGTGAAAGTTTTCCTTTTCATTAATTTAGAAAAATAAGATTATGAACTGCATTTTTAAAAACTGAACTTGCACTTGAACTAGCTTTTATATGAATTGCTTTTTATGTGAATGTACCTGGAATATTATTTATGGTCTTTTATACACTAGGTTTTTAGCTACTAATATTATTTATTTATTTATTTTTATATACTTAGATATTTTGTTTGAAATATTGTATGATGGGTTTAGCATTAATTTGTGAATGCTACAAATAAAATGGTATTTTTACCTAATTCTTAATAAATATTGTTTCGGATTATGAGTTCATAGTTGTCTTTTTAAACAATCACTCCGATGAGCAGGAAAAACTGACAGTTTATCATAAAAAATAATGTCACATAGCACGACAAATAGCTGTAAATAGGCCCACCAGCGGCCGAGCGGTAAAGGCGCTGAACACTGGTAGTTCGGTCTGAGGTTCGAATCCCGCGAACGGGCTGGCTGCATGGGCGTTTTCGTGGTTTTCCCCATGTGTAACGTGTATACGAGCCAGTTTCCCTTAGAAAGTCCTCCACGAAAGGCATCCCTCCCTTTAGGCAGATAGCCCTCGTGTGCTTTGCCATAATTAAATACACCAACACACACCAACTAGCTGTAAATAGACAAGGCGATATGGAGATTTCCGGTTATGTTTTTACCACCAATCCTCGAATTCCATATCACAGATTATGTTCTTACTGCATTGATATAAATATTAACGAGACATAGTGCACAATAAAAATTAAGCTTTATTTCGGAACTTCGCGCACACTGCCCGACAGCCTGCCTGTTTCGCTCTGCTCGCTACTCGTAAGAAACTTCTCCTCTAGGGTTGCCACACTTATCGGAGGGCGCAAGGCGCGCTCCTTATCGCCATCACCACAGCGAACGCGGATATAAAGGAATTTTAATTTAGCGCACGAAATATTTTGTAAGTTTCCAAAATCACGCAAAGTAAACCGTAAAATTAAACTCTAAAACACACATCATCAAACTTTCTTTTAATCGTTAATCCCCACAGTTGATTAAGAACTAACTCCTTCTAGTCCCAGGTGCCGCTGATCGCCGCGAGAAATTTGGATTTTGCACCCTGTGTTCCGGCTGTCTAAAAGTATTGTGCCTCAAAGAACGATTAAAATCAGAAAAGTCTTGTTGTAGCACTCCAAAGAGAGCCTGGTAAAGTTGAAAAAAATCAAGGAGAACCTTCTTGAGAAAAATGGAGTCCAAAAAACTTCACAGGCCTGTAGGGAAAAGCATTAATCATGAAGAAGAGATGGGCTCCGCATTGAAGGTGGCGCCATCTATTGTGCCCATGAGTAGTTACTGCTGTCATTATTCAGTAGTGAGCTGAAGAAATAAAGTTCCATAACGCTGAAACGTTCTACTAAATACAGTATTAAGTGCTGTTTCTCCTTAGAAGATTTCAGCAACTTGAACTGGTTAACAGATTCCAGAAATCTGCTGAATAAACCCGTTCTAGTTCTCGAACCGTATTTATATAGTGTAGCAAAAGCACGGGTGTTGTGTATAGCTTCTGGAAGCGTCGAGAAAAATCGCTCATAGAACTTCGAATATGTGCTTTCTCAAATCTTCCAGAAAATCGCCTAGTTAGCAATGAAATCGCCTAATGTCGCCAAGACCGTCAGGATTGTATTTGTCCGTACAGTAAGACCCCGCTTAACGCTGTTTCGGTTTAGCGCTCTTTTATTTCAACCTCGGGATTCCCCGAAATTGCTCGCAGCATGAACTACGGGGATTCCTCGAAATTGTGCGCAGCGGTAGGTTTCCAAATAACATATCCGAAACTTTGTAGTTATGTTTCTTGTTTGGTGCGGTGATTGCTGTACGGAAGCATTTTTACCATTTGAAACATCTGTTAACATTACTGTAAGTATAAATTTACATAATACTATAATGATTAATACAGTGACAAATATTATGATCTTTAGTTTTTATCATGGGGGACAATAAAAAACAAGAAAAGAAAGCAACCAGAAAAAGCATTTCACTGGAAACTTAAATGCAAGTGATTAGAAGATTAGATTCTGGTGAGAGTCAATCTCAAATTAGTGCTGCATTGATTTTGGCAACTTCAACAATAAGGACAATTCTTAAGAATAAAGAAAAAATAGTCATCGGCAACTGCAACTACGTCAAGTTCTGCAACTAGAATTACCCGTTCTAGAAATAACATTATAGAGGAAGTGGAAAAACGACTGTCTATATGGATTGACGACGAAATTGAACGCAATATGCCATTAAGCCAATCTATCATAATGCCTTCTTGAAAAAAAAGGCAGAAAATTGGAAACACAGAATAGACTGAATGATCTGACTGGCTTAGAATTTTATGTGTTTTTATAAATATATTCGTTTATATTGTTTTTATTTTTGTAAGAAATAAATGTTTGGTTTCATTTTTATTAAAAAAACATTATTAAATTTAATACCTAACCAATTTTCTATCCATCTTCCCCTAACTCCATTAGTTACATGTTAAGATAGCCTCGTTTAGCGCTGTTTCGCATTACGCTCTACTTTGATGGAACGGATCCCCCGCGTTAAGCGGGGTCTTACTGTATCTCGCATTCTGCTTGAGTTTTTTTTTTTTACAGTTTTAGATGTTTTTGTACTCAGAATTGAAAGATTTATGTAATTCTATCTAAGAAATAAACATTGTATACAACATGTGAAGCCAAAAATTCAATTACCCTAAAATTAATAAACCCTAAAATGATCACTGTAAAAGCAACAAATAAAAATGAAACAATACACAAAAACCACAAGACAATCAAATGAATTTATTTACAGCAATAAACCGTGAGGACGAAAACTCAGTGAAATACTTTCCGCAAGAAAAGAAGCGGAAGAATAACCTTGTTTGTTTGCATTAGCTATATATAAGTCACGTGATCTCTGAGGTCATCTACATTGTTTGTTTACGTTAGCTATACATAAGTCACATGATCTCTGAAGTCATCGGACTGGATCTCATTACGTGTCATTCATTTTCTTCTATTATAGCAGGAATACTAAAATAAGATACTGTTAGAAATCAAACTGAAAAATTATTTTTTACACATATAAATACTGCAAATCACACGGATATTGATAGAAAATTATTACTTCCTTCAAATTTTACAAATGTTTTAATGAATGAGTTTTGTTTTTCCGATAGATTAAATTATTGATCGACACTTTGCGGTTTCCAAACATGCATTTGTCATTAAGATTCGGATACGCATTTATTAACAAGACGGCAATCCAAATGTACTCTGATATATATATATATATATTTATCAGAAAGATATGAACCCGGATCTCTCCAGACAAACACACATATCCCGAACGTAAAAATATTGTTACGAATTTTGTACATATGTAAATGATTTTAACGAAATTATATGTGAAGTTGTAGTATTTTCTGTGTTATATAACACGAAATGCTTGAAAGAGAAGCTGCTTTGTCGGAAAAATAAGAACACAAATACAATGAAAGAATAACATTGAATAAATAGTTATCTCCCTGAACTGACAAGATATCACCCAGCTGGAGATGGTTTTGGCGAGTAACTTTTGACCCCATATTTGGAAAGAAATCGCCAAATTTGGCGACCATTTGACGATATTTTGGTCCCATCCCTGTATAAATGTGATGGTTATTGTAATCGAATAACCTTAATTGACCCTATACGTAACTGTAACCATATCCGGCCCTAATATACCTTCCAGGAAATTTCGAGGTACTAGAGATTTCTCGGCGGCCGGGGGAAAACTATATAGAACCAGGGTGAGCATCAGTTTCTCATTAGTTGTTTAGCTCAGCAGGAGTTCGTAGAATTGAGTTATCTCCGCAGGAGCTTCGCCTTTGTAAATGCCCTTTGCATTACGTTGTGTTTAACGATTTTAGTTGTTTGAAGTGCGACTACTGATCGTGCTCTGCAATACTTAAAAAAGCTATACGAGTAATTTTGTGGAAAATTACAGAACTGTAAAGTGTTTCTTTGGGTAAAATAAATTTTATCAAGCTATCATCATTTCTCTGTGTATTCAATCTGTTACGAATCCGTACGTAAGTAACAATATTGATCTAAACTTCTCTCCCATTTTCAGAATCTAAGAGTCGAAATTTCGGAATCATTGAAATATTTCGTTTTGTTAACATCAAATTAGGTTAGCAACACTTTTTAATACATTTCAACCTTTATTCATCTTTTGTTAATTATGTAAGTACAGATATTGTTATGACTTTGCCCATTTTCTTTCACCATAAGCTTCATAGTTCAAGATTAAACAGATTAGAAGTAAAGCCAGGAATTCATTACTATTATGGATAGAATTTATTGCAACGAGATTTTTCCTTTCTTGTCCTTTAATTCATGGTGCCTAAAAAAATAATTGTGGAATTAAATTATTAAAGCAATAAAAACGAATGTATAGCAAGAATTTAAATAATCAAAATTAACTTTTACTTTAAAAAATAAGTCTCTCTAATCGTATATTTAGTACATTAAAACAAAAATATAATAGTGTTAAAAATTTTGTACATAGATAGATGAATCTAGAACAATTATGCGTAAAATTGTTGTATGTTTCTCTATAACACGAAAATCTTAGAGAAACGATGCTATGCCGTGTAAGATTTTAACTAGTGTAATTCTCAGCTACTGTAGAAAGTGACGAATCTTAAGAACTAGTTAGCGAATAATCGCTTAAGTTCGTGTAACAAAAAACAACAAGATGGAAGGGTAACTAACCCTTTATTATTTCAATAAGATTTAACAAAACTCCGTCTTGGAGTGTACAATAAAAGTCGACACTTGGGCTTGAACTTAAGAGACTAGGAATTAAACTAAAACTAAGATTAACTAAAGAAATATAGCCGAAGCTATCAAGATTCTACTCGAGTTGGCCCCTTAACTTTATTTGACTACGAAGCTTATCAAGGACCTGAGTACGGCCGAGCGTAATAACAGCTTTGAGAGAGAGAGTAGCCAAAAGGCAAGACGCTCGTAAATCAGAAACTCTCATTCTCTCTGACTCTGCAAGTAACTTCGCGGTTTAAATACCGCTCCTTCTCATTAAGTTTTCAGTAAAATTCCAAAACTACGTTCTGGCCGGAAGTCGTAAGTTGAAGTTAAGAATTTGACAGGAAAGGAACTTAAAATTTAACTGTTAATAAAAGCAACATAATCCTTACAGCCGAAAAAGACAATACGGGGGCAAGTCTATTTAACACTGAGTAAATAACTATCTCGCTCAATTGGCGAGATATCGCCAAACTGGAAACGGTTTTGCCAACTCGGTTAGTTTTTTCTATACAACTTCGGCTAACTTTCAGTTAGTTAGAATTAAGCTAGTTTCTTATTTTCTATCTTATTTCCTGTAAGCCCGAGAGGGGTCAACTGTTATTATTTTTTGAGCGGAATGAATAGTATTTTAACACTTCTTCGGAATTTGTTTCTATAATTGCACGAAGAACAGTGAATGGTCGCTATACTCTTCTCTAGTTCTAGTTGCCGAGAATATATAATTTAACTAGAACCGTATAATGTGATTACTGCGTCCCTGTTCTCCAAGAATGGGATGTTATAACCTTTGTTTAGAACGCAGAGAAAAGTGAAGATAAAGATAAAAGCAACATAAAGGTCTTTTTCTTTGTGGATGCAAACTTCCTAGACATGGATGATTTTAAGAATTGCTACTAATTTTTCGTTATAACTTGCAAAAGTTATGGGAGAAACAAGAGAAATGCCAAAACTTCGAATCGGATGTGTCAGTATAATACATTACAGTCGAATCCGGTTAATTGGACCACCGGATAATCGGACCAACCGCTTTTTTGGACCAAATCCTAAAGAACCGAAACAAATCCTATGTACATAAAGTACATATGTACATAATTTCGTTTAATCGGACCAAAAAACGTGAGAGCGAGAAACAGAAGCCACAAGTCGGCGCGTACAGCCGGATGTACAGGTGGTCTGCGACATATGGGAGGATTTGTAGCTGCTGCTTCCCAGGGAAATGATTTATCAAAGGTCAGGAATTCCTTTAGGTGCTCGTATACAAAACAAATACAAAAGCAAAGCTGGTGGGAGGTGAACATGCGTTTTCTTTTTTCCATTTTCTTTGACCTACGCCTCCGAGTTTCGAGGAAATGAACAATAGAGTGTCCGGCTCCACCTGAAAGGAATTCCTGTTTGTCAGTCATGATTAAAGGGGTAGAGTAGACTTTAAGGTACCCCTTGTATTATGGCGAAGTTGTTGTTTGATTTATCACAAAGTTGTTTCATTTATGGTAGCCTGAGTAGTTAAATGTTATGGAAACCCTATTGTGACGTAATCGGGTGCATGATTCTGGGAAATTTTGAATCATGGGATGTTTTGTAGGCGTTTTTGTGGTGTGTGAAAATCGTTTAGATGGATTTGAATGGGTTTGTAGGAAGAAAGGTTCAGATGGTCACTATGTGAAATGTTCGATGAGAAAGAGTACCTGGTTTGAAAAAAGTCATTTGAGTATGATTGATATTTTGATTTTTACGTGGCTCTGGGTGTACGAAGCGAACTCGAAAATGATGGTAAGTGAATATTCGCTTTTGGTAGTGCTTAAACGTATAACATATTTTTCCTATTTTACGTTATTTTATTGTTTGGTTTAAAATGTATTTTATTGAGATTATGTATTTTTTGTTTGCCTATATTGTAGAATTGGATGCTCCTTTGACTTTTTAAGTGAAAATATACCGATGTGTACACGGACAAAGTAAAGGGAGTGCGCAATGCAAGTTTGTGCAATTCTGGGATTTTTTTTAAGTGAAAATAGGTCGACGTGTACATGGATAAAGTCAAAGGAGTGCGCAATGCCATTTTTGTGCAATTCGAGGATTTTTTTTAAGTGAAAATAAGCCGATGTGTACATGGATACCGAGTTTGTGCAATTGTTTGTCTCGTTATTTTGGCTTTGTCTAGCGGTGATTTTTGGAGCAAAAATCGCCGCTTCGCAAGCCAAAATAACGAGTCAAAGAATTGCACAAAATCGGTAGCCATGTACCGCCAAAAATAGCCAAGGGGTACCCTAAACTATACTTTCATATGTTTCACTTCTTGCTCAGAAACTTTAGTACCCTCCTTTTATATTTGAAATAGGAACAAATTATAACCCATGAACCCATTCAAAAGATAACCATATTTGTCAGTGAATAGCCAAAAATATTCCTCCAAAATGCTAATTCACACTCAAAATGGCAGTCATAAAGACAGACGGAAATTTCAGATGATTAAAATTAAGGATAATTCGGGGGGTGTTAAGTGAAAATATGTCGATGTGTACATGCATACCGAGTTTGTGCAGTTGTTTGTCTTGTTATTTTGGCTTTGTGTAGCGGCAATTTTTGGCGCAAAAATCGTCGCTTCGCAAGCCAAAATAACGAGTCAAAGAATTGCACAAAATCGATATCCATGTACCGCCAAAAATCGCCAAGTTTCGCCAAGAGGTACCCTAAACTATACTTTTACCGATTAAAGTTTACACGAAACATTTTGGGATGATTTTAGTGCCAAAGCTTTGAATGGCGAGCATTTTATCTCCCTCTTGACCTCAACATCTTGAATCCGAAACACCAAGGTTTCTTCAGACCACTTTAGTCAGTGAACTGTGCGTGTGGTAAGTTGGCGAAAGTGACAACACAGGATACGAGAAAATGTATTGAAACTTTGCGTCGGTATTTCATGCAGCAGGGACATGAAGACACTCCCATTGCTGCGTTAAATATTTGTGGCGATTTCGTTCACGTGCATTCCGTCAAGAGAACGCGTCGGATCACATTGGATAAGTTTTTCAAATGTTGACTGGAACTTGGTAAGAAATTGTTTTTATTGTGCTTAACATATTGAGTATCGTGGAGATTGTTTCTTAGAATTTGTTTCTAAATTAATTTTCTTAATGAAAAAAAGTTCGATTGTATTTCTTGTTTGTACAGTAAGACCCCGCTTAACGCTGTTTCGTTTAGCGCTGTTTCGGTTTAGCGCTCTTTTATTTCAACCCGGGGATTCCACGAAATCGCTCGCAGCATACGGGGATTCCCCGAAATATTATGCAGCGATAGGTTTCAAATACATATCCGAAAGAGTGTACTTGTATTTCTTGTTTGGTGCGGTATTGTACAGACATATTTTGAAGGCGTAAATGTGGAAGATGTCGAAGAAATAATTCAAGAAGCAGCAGCTAGTCTTTCTAATGATGAGCTCAAGGAATTAACTGAACAAGAAGAAAACAAAAATGTTGACAGCAGTGATTCAGAAGAAGAGCAAAAAGAACTTTCGATGGCGTTTGTAAAAAGGAGTTTGTCTACCATAACTGAAATAATGGATCAATTCATTGAAAATGATCCGAATTTTGACAGGAGCTCGAAAGTAAGGCGTGGTGTTAGAGATGCTCTATCCGTTTATGAAGAACTTTTAAGAGAAAAACGCAAAAGAAAAAGGCAAACAACATTAGATGCTTTTGTCACAAAAAGGCAGAACACTGAAAACGCGGAAGGCTAACTAAATATGACTGAGAATTTTATTTGTTTTTTTTTTTAAGAATATTCGTTTTGTTATTTATATTTTGTTTTTATTTTTGCAAGAAATAATAATGTGGTATTAATTTGGGCTTTAAGAAATAAATGTTTGGTTTTATTTTTATTAAAAAAACATACTTTTTAAATTTAATACCTAACCAATTTCCTAGCCATCTTCCCCTAACCCCAATATTTACATGTAAAGATAGCCTCGTTTAGCGCTGTTTCGCATTACGCTCTACTTTGATGGAACGTATCCCCCGCGTTAAGCGGGGTCTTACTGTACATGCATGTTCGCCATACGTGTGTACCGCACCATAAAGTTCATAATTGCATTTTAGTATATGATTTACATGTACAGTTACTGTTTGCTACATATAGCACGTCCCGTCTTACAACATTGAACACGTTTGTGTAATCGGACCAGCCGGTTATTAGAACCAAAACGATCGCTTCCCGATGAGGTCCGATTAACCGGAATCGACTGTATATCCAATTTTTATATTTTTGGAGGTTCGCTATAATAGTATAAAATGACATTAAGTGACTAGACAGGAATCTAGAAAGAATCAAAAGATTCTTTCGTTATATCCGGTGTTCGTTATTGTGAGGGTCGTCTGCATTTGGAAGAAAAGCACTGAAGTCCCTTTTATTAGTCTTATGTTCCTAATTCCTGGATATTTCACACTTTTATAAATATTGAAGCTAAAATATTTTACGCATCGTTTATTGGCAACAACGCCTTCTTGATGTGTAACAGACATATTTTATTTGTGACGCACAAGACCGAAAATAATAATACCAGTTCGAAGTGTTCCCAAATGTATAGATAATATACTTTAATACTTACTTTAAGGCAGAATGTAACATACGTTTTACTCCAGGCAAATCTGTGACGTACTTGGCCAGTGGAGGATTCAGGCAGAAAGCAAGTTCTTTCTTTGTCATTCGTTTAAATCTTATGCAGGCCATAACTTGGACCGCATACGGTAATCTCTCCTCTTTGTTAAAATCAATCCATTCTAATGCCGTGCGGAACGAAGTGAAATAACTGCAACCAGAAAGCATGCAGGACGTAGGGAAAAATATAACAGAACAGAAATAACATTGATATGTACACCTTGCACGAAAAAAAAAAGTTCTTTGCATTTATGTACATAATCATGTTGTATATATATTTGTAAATGTATTGTTATATGTATGCCATTATGTATTAATATGTTATATATTTACCTTTATGTTCTATATTTACCATTATGTATTCGAGTACGAAAGGCACCATATGTCACAATTATATTGTAACATTATGTAAAAATTGTAAATATGTAAAATTCTTCAAAAAACGTATTAATGTTCAAATAAAGAGATAGTGCAGTTGGGCAATACCCACATTACCATTGGTTAAACAATGGATGTCCGTTGCACTACAACTTGAACCTGAACTATGAAAAAAAAAAAATGGTATGTTATTTTAGAAAAAGTTCGATTTTATGTCAAAATACCTATGTTAGAATAATGCTACATATAAATTTAATATATATTCTAAGTCGCGATTTCAAGACATGGAAAATTTAAGTTAAATTTCTACAATCGCTCCAATAGAACGGAAGATATAGAACTGTCCCCTTTTGTGTGTGTGTATAAAGAATTTTAAACTGCAAACTGATTTTTTTAAACAGAGTGCATTGGTAATATCATATCAATAAGTAATAGAAACAACTGACATTAAACAATAATTAAAATGACTTTTAGGAAAATATTGTTTTTAATCCAATCTTTAATGAAAGATTAATTCCAGTATTTTGCATGTTTGAGGATTAGAATAGAGCTTGGGCTTTCAGGAACCCTAGAGTTCCGAGAGAAATCGCTACGGCTTTTGGAAAAAAAAAAAAAAAAAAAAAAAAAAAAAAAAAAAAAAAGATGAGCTGCTTAATCATATGTAAATGTATATTTCGGATATTTTTATGTTTAAGTTAGTATTGGCAAATATTGTAATTTACCTTGATTTATTTTTTACTAATTATCATAATATGCTAACTACTGAATTTTACTAATTATCATAATTTTAGTCAATAGTCGACGGTAATTTGAACGCATATCGGTACATTTCTGACATCTTACGTACAATGGTTGGACCCCATCTTCGATGCTTGCCAAACGCCACCTTGCAAGAAGATAATGCAAGACCACATGTTACACGTCGTGTTCTGACCTTCCCCGATACACAGGGTATTCGACTGCTGCTCTGGCCTGCACGGTCTCCAGATCTGTCAGCCATTGAAAACATCTGATCATGAGTTGCTGAGGGACTGGCCTGCCACCTGTCTCTAGTTAATACTGTAAGGATCCTAAGTTTTACTAACGTTTATTTTATTTTAAATCTTTACTATCACTTCTTATTTTCTACTTCCGGCCAGAATTAAAAGCTTTAACTTATTTATGCAAATTTGTCTTGCGAACGCCAAGTACTTAAGTTGTGGCTTTTTGCCAAGCAAGAGAGAGGAAGGAGCTATGAGAAGCAGGCCGCTTGCCATAGTAGTTTTACTCGGTTGCTGGTTGCCTTCAAGGCCAGAAGTTTAATCCTCTTGATAATTTTAAACGTATCGTAGTGTTAGCAGTTCTCTGTACTACATACGGCTTTTTGTTAATATACGGCCAATCTTGGAGTTAGGCACTTGTTTGATTAATCCAAAGTTAGTTAGTTAGAGTTTAGTTAATATTTTTATATTCTTACGTTCAGACCACAAGTGGTTGGTCTCTGTATTCCGAAGTCCGGAAATCATTGTAAAGAGAGAAAAATAAAAGGTTTCGTATACCCTTCCTGTGTGTATTGTCTACTTCCCAAAATTATTGAACATAGCTTTAGTAAGCTCCCTGTTCCGAGTCAGGACAGTTAATGTTCCCTAAGCAAGTAAGGAGGAACACAGAACCTGATAATACGGTGAATGAAGTGTGGTGTAGACTTGAAGCAGTATGGAATGAGTTGCCCGTTTCTGTCATCCAAGCCTAGTTCGACTCCATGCTTAACCGGGTAAGGGTCGTTTTAGCTACCAGGGCTGGCAGATGTTTCTACTAATTTCGCACCCCTGTTAACCTCCAGATTGCTTACAAATTTGATCATTTTGTATTCATGTCATACTATATAAACACAATAAATATCTTTTTTGTATTTGCTTTCCTTCATGGTGTTGCCATTTCAATGGACAGCAGTGTAGAATTTGCGAACATCATTTGAGGAGCATTCTTTCATTGAATCTCTTTCTCTTGTCTAATGTTTTGAATATGTACATTTTAAGAATAAAATTAAAAAGAAAACAATATAAATAAAATGGAAGTAATAAAAATTTAAAAGAATTTTTTTGCTAAAATTTGAATTCATTCAAAAAGCTTGTCTCAGTTATTTGTTAAGCTCCTTTTTACCCAATTGTTAGTCTAACCACGGAATTTAGTAACCTAAGTCGGACATACAGTGGCTGTTCGCATAGTTTTCAAACTACTTTCATTGTATTTACAGACATATTTTAAATAAAGAATTTGTGTTTTAAATGTTCTATTTGATAATTCTTATTCTTAACTATCTTTCTACACCATAATTTCCAAGACAATAAAGCTTTTGTAGTATCCGAAGCGGTATTTTATCTCTCTTCTCTTGAGCAACTTCCCAAAGTCCAAGGAGGGTTGTAAGTCCATATATGGACATTCCGCTTTTTAAAAGTTCAAAAGCGCAAAAATTCACGAATGATACATCAGAAGATTTACTACGCATATGAGTGAAGATGCTTGTTTCTTATACCCGTTTTTCCCCCAGGAAATTAACAGTGGATTTTGACGTGCTGCTGATTGCTTTGTCTTGATGCAGTTTTACTGATTGATGACACTGTGGGTAAACAGAAGGTATTTCATATTTGAAAATTGGGTATAAAATATGTTCCTGATAATATGTGAAGTTGGATCTTAACATTTTTCTGCGCTCTCTTTATTTTGCCATTATTTGAAAAACCAGCGACAATCATAAATCCCTTTGAAATCTTTCTTTAGATTCTTCGAACCATGTTTTAAGATATTTTTCTTCTCTTTGATGATAATAAATGAACCTCCTTTTATTGCAGTCATTTAAATGCGCGCAAGATTCATCTATTGTGAAAACATTTTTCTATTTTTATCCATATAAATGTTTTTGCATAAGAGTTCTGCGTCGGCGATATGTCGTGGAAAAAGACACTGCACATTATGTTTTTTTTCGCCTTTTTAAGATTCAAATCAGCATTAATTCCATTGTTTAACAGCAACTCTAAGCATTTTAATGATTTGGCAATTGTTCTTTGACTCAGTCGACTTTGTTTAATATTAAGGGGACTCACACCTTAAAACCCATAAGATCTTCGAATATGTGACTGTTGCAAGAATTGGGATAACTTATTTATTTTAAAAGCAATTATTTCCAACATTTCACAGCTGACTACATAATATAGCTGCTTTCTGAAATAGTAATCAGAAAGTTTCTGTTACCACAAATATTTTTATAATTTAATCCGCTTTGTGACAAAATTTTTCGCCAAGTTTCCAACTTGCGCGCATAGTTTAAAATATTCTGTTGCATAATTTAATTCCATATTTAATATATAGCTTTTATAACATTTGAAACTACTGTGAACCTGAAATTCTAAGAATTTCATGTTAAATTTTTATTTTATTTGGAATTGAGTTTATAAAATGTATTTTGTTAAAAAAAATCTGTAATGTTTTCGAGCATAAAATTTTTTAATACTAAAATATTCATCAAATTTTTGGTTCAGTTAGAAAATAGTACCCATATAAAGAATTCCATCTAATTTCAAGTATGTACCATTAGCCATTTTTAAAATATCATGCGCGCAAGGTGGAAACATGATGAAAACTTGTCACAAAGCGGATTAAATTACAAATTTAATCCGCTTTGTGACAAGATGAAGTGAAAGTGGCAACACACACTTTCTGGTTACTAGTTTCTAAAGCAGCTGTATTATTAATCAGCTGTAAAAAGTTGGAAGTAACTGCTTTTAAAATAAATAAAATATCCCAATTCTTGCAACAGTCACATATTCGAAGATCATAAGGGGTTTAAGGTGTATGAGCCCCCTTAAAGGTGTTACCTTTGCAACATTCGAAACCTTCCAGTTTTTTCCCTTGGGTGGAACAATTTGGAACAATTTTTTCCGATTAAAACCAAACTTTGACATTTTTTCCTTTTTTGTTGACAATATTACCTATCGTAGCTTTAGATACAGAAAAATTATGGCTTTCATGGCGGTTTTTAATAATTAGATACAAATAATTTTCTTCGGAAAAAGCACAAACATAGTCTTCCACCATTGCTTCTTTAAAAGCGCTATTTTGCATGAAAACAAAACTGTCAAGCAGCAGACGATAGTTTATACTTTCAAAAACATAGCAGTTGAAAAATTAATTTCCAAGCAGACAATTTGCTTTTATAGCAAAGCAAAATCGTCTAAAAAAATCTGTGACCAGCCTTAATAACTATATGAAAATCGTAAGACACGATTGTAAAGGTTCTTACATTAAGCTAACCAGTTATTATGATTTTGATCTTTTCTTTAACTTCTGCTTTCTGCAGTCCTCACCAGAATGCAAGTTATATGTATTTCCTCCCTCCTCGCATGCCTTCGTGGTGTAACTGGAAGCACACTCGACATGTATTCGAGAGGTCTAGGATTCGAGTCCCGGCGAGGGCACTGCACATTATTCACGTCCCCTGCTTCCTCAACCCCCAAAAGAAAAACACGATGACTCTAGATAGTTAGCTTGCAGTGTATCTAAGCTGAGGTTTTCGATCTAGAGAGAGTTCCTGGCATTCAAGTAGCGCGTTCGAATTTTGCCAGCTCTAGCGTAATTATACTAACTTTGCAGATCTCTTGCAGCCGGCGGATTTAAACTCACTCACCGGAAAATTTAGTTTGAGGCAATCTATAGCTTAAGTTATGTCTATGTGTAATATTAGACGACTTAATCAATAAACAACGTTTAAATTTTATTTCACTGTTATCTTTTAAGTTACCTTGCTATGTACAAGTAGTGGTCATTTGTAGCAAAACGTCGTGCCCTTACGGTCAAAGCATTGTTTAACAAAAAGGTTGATTGAAATTTTTCCAAGTTTTGACAATTTATTTTAGACATAACGATAACTCAGTACGTTTTTAGTAAAGTTAATTGGTGACGTACCAGATAAAGTATAAGCTTATATTTTTACTAACTGAAAATTCGAAAAGAATATACCCTGTAGTAAACCTAAACTCAGCATATAAACAATACTGGCAAACCGGTAAAACTAAGGAACAATCAAAAGAACCAAATAAACAAATTAACCAAATACAATGGCGTAGAGGCAAGGAGGGACATCTGTCCCCGGGCGCACCGTCCAAGGGGCGCCAAATTGATGCTACGAAATTTTTTAATGAAATGTTTTCCATTCTCGGCACACAGAAAGAGGCGCAAATTCTTCAGTTGTTCCCGGACGCGTAATGGCAAACCGCACATTGAGTTAATCAATGTTAACGAATTCCGCTTATTGCGCATGCTCAATGGTGTACCGTTGGCGTGGGAGGAAGTACAGGAGACTAAGGGGAGGGGCATAAGCAACCCTACAACAAGCCTGTTAGTCATGTTGGTTTTACTGTTTTACAGCTGGAATACTACGGAAATTTGTTTGTGCTTATTGCATGTGCTTCTGTTTCATTTCATTTTGGTTTATTTTGTTCATAAACATTACATTTAATGTCGGTTATTTGAAAATAGGGTGAATTTGAATGCCTAGCAGGAATCAGACCACATACTTGAGCTGTTTTATTTGTATGGATTGATTATTCCAATAGAGTTCACTTATTTGACTTTAATTCAGTAATTTAAACTGGATTTATTCTTTAATTTGCTTAAGTAAATACGAATGGAACGTATGGTAAAAACTCAATTGCTTCTATTCCTCAGAAGTATAATTAATAAGCATTCAGCTAATATATCTTGTAATGCTTTTCCTGCTTTGTAATCCTTCTTAAACCAAAATTTGCGTAGTTTACAGAAGCAACTTACAACCTGTCAAGTTTTAAAACCCCGAAATGTTTACGCCCAGATAACACAATATCAGCCGTATACCGTATGTATCTTCTTTTAAAATTGAGCCACAGTTATAATTGCGCCAACTTCTATCCTGGGCATGCGCAGTAAACGAAATTCGTTTAACATTGATCAACTCAATGTGCGGTTTGCCATTACGCTTTCCCGGAAATGGAAACTTTAGCTACGCCCCGGACCAAATAAAAAAAAAAAAAAAACTTGGGCAGCACGCCCTAAACTCGTTTTCGGAGGAAGATTCTCTCCTCGCCAGCAGGATCACCTCGACCTTTATTCTGAATATATTCAACATAATAGCTAGAATAAAATATGATACAATTAAAAATATTGTTTGAACAATTTTGTGAATCGAGAATTTCCATCTTTCTAAAACACTAAATCATTTGTTCATTTAAATTAATCAGTTTTACATCATTTTTAACATAAATTCACAGTTGCGAAACCCATTATTGCTTATTATTTCTAAGTAAATTACATAAGTAATCCCAAATATATAATTCATACCCTCTAGTAAAATAAATTAAGGAATCTGAAACCAAAAATTTGTTTTAAAGAAATAATAGTTATTATTATTATTATTACTATTATTATTATTATTATTATTACTGTTTTTCTTTTTCTGACACCGGTTGTTGCGTTTTTCTTCTGACACCAGTTGTTACGTTATTTTCTTCCTTCACGTTCGTACGGGGTTCGTAGATTTGGAGTGAATAACGACGACACTTGATGAAGTATCGAAACACACTTTATTAGTCAGTATTGTCAGGACAGCTCCAAAACACTTTTACAGTCGTTGAAGATCTACAATAAATACGCTGGAACAATCAGCGACACAGCCTTCCCACTCTCAGCCAACAACGGTGGAGACAGCTTCACCGCAAAGCACCAGAGCAGAGCTTTTGACTCTCCTTGGTCGTTCTCGGAACTCCATGTATTCTCGAGACTCTACATGCTACAGCTCGCGATGCACTCGACGACACACAGAGCACGGCTCCCGACTCTTCGGTTCAGTCGTTCCCGGAGCTCAACACTCTCTCTCGACGATGCACTAACCGCAAAGCACTAAGAGACTCCTTCGGTGCACTTGACGACCCACTCGGCACTCGTTGCCCGGCTGTCAATTTGATCGACTCCGCAGGGATTGACTGGCTAGACGAGACACACTCACTCTCGATGAGAGACACACTCTCGATACTGACTCACTCTCCGCGTACCAGCAGGGTTTATATAGCTTTCGGCTTATGTTCGAGAACATTCTGGGCTAAACCGGTAAGAATTCGTTCCAGAAGGTTCTCCATCCGTCCATGGTATGTCGCCAAATGTGGCAACCCTGCCTTCTCTCATTTTATGGCAAAATTAAATTATGCCTTCTTTCATTTTATGGCAACCCTAAAACTGTTTTGCGAGGAAGCCATCTTACCGCGCCTTGACATTTCGTAACATTATTAACAGTTTAAAAGAAAAATTTCAGGGCGTTATAAATACAGTGTGCTCTCCATTATACAGCGACGGATTATTCGTGCGTGGCGGTGCTTACACACGCACTTGTAACGCCACGCGATAGTATAAAAACAAAAATGCACAAGTCCGAGCCTGCTTAAAAAAAATCTGAATTGCGTCTTTAGGTTTACTTCCAACGATTACCTCGTACGATTCGTTCTGCATGGGCTTAATTCGAAGGCATTGTTGACTGTATTGGTTGTCATATACCAGGTAGCCTTAAAAAAAAGTCGAGGTAATTAACTGAAGCTGTGCGCCAAAAAACTGGAAACTTAAAATTCTTTCAAAACATCTAACGGGAAAGCATACAGGAATAGTGTGTTGTGACTTATCTCATTTGTCTTACAGTAACATCACAATTAGCTCACGGAATTCATCAAGGAGTGCAGGATTGCGCCTGTTGTTGGCAAGAACTCCAGGTGACACTATAGTTTCGATCAGTCCCCCCCCCAATTTCGATGGGGTGTATTCCATGGGGGATGATTACGAGGTCTCTCACCGCTCGGACCACCACTATCCTCAGCCTCTCGGCTCGCCGCATATTTAGAGTCACCCATGCCTCACGGACACTATACATTTACAAACATCCATCCTTCTTCAGGATTCGAACCCAGGCCCTTCGGTAGGGCAGTAGGCTCCTCTAACCCCTATACTGTTACTGTCTGGGCGGTTAGTGAAATGGTTGGATAGCAATATGACCGATTGAATGCTCGGGTCAGTGGCGTAGCTAGGGTGGGGCAAGGGCGGACATCTGTCCCCGGGAGTAGCATTCAAGGGGCGCCAAATTGATGCTACAAATTTAAGAATGAAATTTTTTCAATTCTTGGAAGACAGAAAGGGGCGTAAAATCTTTAGTCGTTCCAGGGCGCTTAAAACCTCTACTCTACGCCTCTGGCTCTGGTGATGCGAAATATCGTTTCAAATGTCACGAGAACAAAAGAGGCAGAGAGTGAGACCGAAAATACGAAAATTAATTACATTAGTCCCGAGACAGCAATGACTTTTGTTGAAACTCTGCAGGACATCGACGACCCAAAAGAATTCGATTACAGTGATCAACCAGCACTTCGAAAAATACGCCGTAAAATATTTAAACACTCTTAAAAACAAAGTAAAATTACTAAAGCTTTTAAAAAGTAAAATACATAAAATGTGCATAAAAATTGATAGCTTGGATTATCCATGATTTTGAATTATTTGTGACTTGCTTCAGTGACATTAGCCTGGATAATCGAGAGTACAGTGTACTACTTCTGGTCGTTGAATATACCCTCTTTTATTTGCTTTGTTAAAAAATTAGACATCTCTATAAAATAGGTTAAAATAACACGCCGAACAAATATTAATTTAGAATTCAAACAACAAGGGAAAAGGAAGGAATTTTAACAAAATTATGTTTTAGTTTTCTTGTTTCATCAATAGATGGCGCCAGTAGCTTAACTCCTGGCTAGCCATTCTTATCTTATCTCGAAACTAGTCCTGTGAAAATTTGCAACTACAGCGCTGATTTTTTTTATTTGACTTAAAAATTAACATCTATATAAAATATTTTAAAAGTTGAATTAAACAGTATTTAACAGTTTTCTTACTTGTCAGTATTAGATGTCATTGATTTAATGAATGTTCCACACAGAATTTCAGAAATCTGCTCGACCGATAAATGCAAGAATTCCCTAGTATGGGCACATTCAGTGAAATGCCTTAAAATCTTTTTGCAAAACGCATTCTTTTCGAAGATCATTCCTCGATCCCAGGACAGTGCGTAATTGTATACTAAGGATTTAGCATCATTTGCAATCAATATCTAAAGAAAAAAGACATTCTTTTTAATCTACAGCAGCACATGAATTAATTTCAAACTTTTTTTTGAACTTTGATTTCCTCAATAAATAAATAAATATGTTTTCAAACCAAATACTTAGTATTGCAAACATAAAAATAGTTGTTAAGTATCTATGATGAATGATATTACATTAATATTCTTACAAAGAACATTCTAAAAAATTAGGAATTACCTGGTTACATAGGGCCAGCACTCCTTTCATTCTCAGCTTTTGGGCTGCATCATAAATTCTCGCGAAAGTTCGGCAGTTTATTTTCAGCTTCTCTGTATACATGTAGTTCAAAAGAATTTCTATAATTTCGGGCTCGATATTTGATAATTTCATCTGCACAAATAATTCAGAGAAGACAATTAAATACTTTAACGCTCAGATATCTGGTAAGTTTCTTAGTCAATATTGACTGCGTTCCTCAAACGATCAAAAATATAAGTTAGGAACTACAGTTTATAAATCTTACAAGTAAAATATTTATATATTCTAATGTAAAGTTTTTTCTTCAACCTCCGATCGCACAGTATGATGGCCAGGTATGCGGCAGGTGGTTGGTGTACGTAGTAGGCGACTGCGCATTTCCCCCTCCACACACTCTGTCACTGGCGTATTCAACACGCCATTTTCTGTTGAGTTGCAGTCACGTAAACATGGCTGTCGCTATTGATTCTCCCGCCAAGAGTGAATTGCGAGCTGTTATTCGTTTCTTGCAGGCAGTGCAGTGGATCAGTGCAGTGGAAATTCATCAAAGAATGAGTCGACTGTATGGAAACAGCTTTATGAGAGATGGCGTTGTTTGTGAATGGTATCGAAAGTTTAAAGATGGACGAACTGATGTGCATGATGAAGGGGGTCAAGGACGCAAGTCTGTCGCTACAGACGACATTGTTCAACGAGTTGACCAAGCGGTTAAGCAAAATCGAAGGTTCACCATAAATGAATTATCGATGAAATATCCGGAAGTTTCAAGATCTTCCCTGTACTCCATCGTTACTGAACAGTTGCGCTACAGAAAAGTTTGCGCTCGCTGTGTGCCACAGATGTTGACTGACGACCACAAAACTCGCCGAATGATTGCAGCGTTTGAGTTTCTTGACCGTTGCAATACTGACAGAGAAGAGTTTTTGAAATCCATTGTGACAGGTGATGAGACATGGGCTCAATATGACACGCCCGAAACGACAATCACTACTATGGATGCACACAAATTCTCCAAAGAGACCCACAAAATTCAAACGAACCTTTAACAACCGTAAGGTTTTGGCAACTGTTTTGGGGGATCGAAAAGGTGTGTTGCTTGTGGAGTTTATGCAGCCTGGAACAACAATTAATGCAGATTCATATTGCGAAACTTCGCGACGTTTAGGGAGAGCTATTCAAAACAAACGAAGAGGCATGCTGACTTCTGGAATTGTTCTAATCCACGACAATGCCCGTCCTCACAGCGCTCGTGTAACCCAACGGCTTCTTCAGCAATTTCAACGGGATATTTTCGAACATCCACCATATAGTCCCGACCTAGCGCCGAGTGACTTTCATCTGTTCCCTAAACTGAAGCAGTGGCTTGGCGGGAAGCGCTTCCAAAATGACGTGGAGCTGAAAGAAACCGTCACAATTCACTTCCAATCATTGGCGGGGACATTTTATGAAGAGGGTATTGCAAAGCTTGTTCACAGATATGACAAATGCCTCAATTGTCAAGGTGATTATGTAGAGAAATAACCTGTATTGAATATTACTTTTGGTAATAAAATCTTTTTTGTATATTCACCCGTCTTTTCTTTATAGCCCATTGGAGGTTGAAAAAAAAAATAGCCTTCGTATTTAGGGATACATATTATAAGATGAAATATTGTTACGTTCTACGGGTTTGTGGATTTAGAGTGATTGATGACAACATTGATGAAGAATCAAACACAATTTATTCGTCAGTGTTTCACAGGACAAGCGATGTATGGATGACTCGCGGCCATCCATACATCATTAGCATCAAAGGACAGTTGCAAAAGCATTAAAATGCTCAGTGTCCGCTATAAACAAAATGATTCATAATGCTTTGAATCTTGAAAATTGTAAAAAAAACATAACGTGCATCGTCTTTCTCCACGACATGTCACTGAACGTAAAACGCGCTGCAGAATTCTGTGTGAGAAACATTTATCCGGACAAAAATGGAAAAATATTGTCACCATAGATGAATGCATGGATCGATCAGATTTGGACTTTACGTCATGTGACTACACTAGTGTGCAAAAATTAAGGACGAAGTCGAAAAATTAGCATATCAGCTGAACGAAGAGGCAGAGCGGACAGAAAGACCAATCAGGATACCAAGTAAGGTGATGTACGATAGCACATGCGCAGATATGCAGGTAGACGTAATGGGGGAGTGTCTGAGTAGTATGAAGCATGTTGTCGGTGTAAGATCAGTATTTCTGGCAAAGAGATTGCACGCCGTATAGCAGTTAAAATCACACCGAGTTGCTGCCTCAGCGAGAAATGGCGAATAATCAATCTGTTAGACGACATCTGGATGCTTTTACCCGAGGTCGAATCATTGGGAAGTTGGAGGAAGGCCGCAGTGTGACAAGTGTGGCTGCAGAGTTCGGAATTGCTCACAGCATCGTTTCACGACTTTGGAGACAGTTTCAAACTACAGGAACAGCTATCCGGGGGTTTAGTAGTGGTCGTCCACGAGGACCCACACCCGCAGATGACCGGTATATTGCCTTACAGACCAGAAGAAACAGGCGGCAGACAGCGGGAGAAATCGCTAGACACACGACACAGGCGACTGGACGACCGATATCGCGTTTTACCGTGGCCAGGAGACTGTACGGTGGTGGTCTGTTTGCACGGCGCCCTGTACGGTGTGTACCTCTAACGCCTGCCCATCGGAGAAAGCGTTCTCTGTGGTGCCGGGAACACCGGAATTGGAGAGACAATGAATGGGGACGAGTACTCTTTACAGATGAGAGCAGATTCAGTCTGAGTAGCGATTCTCATCGCATACTCATCTGGAGAGAGCGGGGAAGCCGCAATCATCCCTCGAACATCATTGAAAGGGACAGGTATGGAGGTGGCGGTGTTCTCGTTTGGGTAGGCATCATGCTTGGTAGTCGTACAGACCTTCACATCTTCGACGCAGGTTCAGTCAACGGGACCCATTATTGTAACGAGATTCTTCTTCCATATGTGCGTCTTTTTAGAGGTGCTATGGGTCCGCAATTCCTTTTCATGGACGACAATGCACCATGTCATCGCACAGTAGCTGCCGAACAGCTCTTAGAGAGTGAGGATATTGAATGTATGGATTGGCCGGCACGATCTCCGGATCTCAATCCCATCGAGCATGTATGGGATTTTCTAGGCAGACGCTTGGCAGCTCGTACCTTACCACCAGTAACGATTCCGGAGCTTCGATTGGCGCTGCAAGACGAATGGGCAGCAATGCATCAACAATTCATTGACACCCTCATTCTCAGCATGGGCAGACGCTGTGAAACCTGCCTAGCAGTCAGGGGAGATCATATCCCCTATTAAAGACCGGATGTTTCTTGTTGGACACCCATCACAGGGATGTTTCGGCCTTCAGTCGCATTGCGCTCCATGCTACTTTTTCAATAAAGCTTCTTTTTATCCCTCTGATTTCTCTTTTACTAAGTGTTGCTTACATTACTCATGTCCTTACGTATTGGGGATCTTACGGTATTAAATGTGTGGATTTGGAAAGCTTTTGTACAAAGTTATATAGAAAAAACCGTCTCGTCCTTAATTTTTGCACACCAGTGTATATCGAAGTACTTATTTCTCCTCCTCCACGAACGCTCACATAGCTTGCTCAGTGGAATGTTAAATATCTCACGCCGCACCTACTCAATTACTTTCAGCAACAATTTATTGTTTAAATGGTCTTAACTCAGCTTACTGTTTAAGAATTTGAACTATTGCATAAGATTGATTTACCTGACTTGCCACCGGTGTTTTCTAGTTTTTTTCGTCCCCAGGACGTGGCACGCGAGATAGTGTGCCTTTGAACGAATATAAAAAGATAAAGGGAAAGCCCAAGGCCAAGATATTTACTGGTATATGCACCTTTGTAGCAAAGGCCAGAAGTGAAACTGACGATCCAGATCCTGACTGCAATAGAAAGAGATCCTAATTCAGAAGTCAAACAACAAAAATCAGCGTTATATTTTCAAAATTTTCGCAGGACTAGTTTCGATGGTTTTACTGAACCACCACCGCGGTTTTGGCAGTTTTGCAGCTGAGGATGGAGGTTCGGTAAAACCTAAGGGAATGGATGCCTTCGGGGAGGACTTTCTATGGGAAACTGGCTCGTATACACGTTACACATGGGAAAAACCACGAAAACACACATGCAGCCAGCACGTTCGCGGGATTCGAACCTCGGACCAAACTACCAGTGTTCAGCAACTTTACGTCTCGGCCGCTGGTGGGCCCCGAAAGTTTTTTTTAAGAGATTTATGATTGTTGCTGTTTTTTCAATAACGGCAAATTAAAAATAAAGAAAGTGGAGAAATATGTTAAGGTCACCCTCACATATTATCAAAAACAGATTTTGCACCCAATTTCCAAATATGAGATACCTTCTCTTCACACACAGTGTGATCAATCAGTAGACTTGCATCAGCAACAAGGCATTGACACGTGAAAATCTATTTTTAATTTCCTGGTAAAAATTGAATAAGAAACGGGTATCAAGGCCAAACCCTTCACTTAGATCCCTAAATTTTCTGATCTGTCACCAATGTACCTCCTTAGACATTGGAAAGCTGTTTGTGAACATTGGGATAAAATGCCTCTTTCGATACTCCAAAAGGCTTTATTTCCTCGGAAATTAGTGTGTAGAAACACAGTGAAGAATAAGGGTTATCAAACACAACATTTAAAGCATAAAAATTAAAAGTAAAATATTTCTGTAATTAAAAAGAAAATTGGGTACTTTTCCGTTTTGCCGGCGCAAGCGATAAAGTCGCCAATAATGGTACAACCGATGCCAAACGGAATATTCTCGCTGGTAACCTTTTACGCCTCATTTTCAAAACAAGTCGCAGCTTTTTCTTATCAGATTGATTGTTTCTTTCAATACTGGCATATAATTACATAGAATTTTAATCAGATAGTTCAGTTTTATGTCTAAAGCCATTTTCGGTAATTAGGTCAATTAGGATGCAATCACAGCGCTTACCCGAAGCCGAAAATATAGAAAAGAAAAGTCAAGGGTTAAATTCATCAATTCTAATGAGAATGCATTTGTAAAGTAAAGCACTGCAGTTTTACATAATTTCTGAGTAAGCTATTCGTACGCATTGAAATATTTCTTGCATTTAAACATGTGTTCCAAATTAAGATTTAACTTGAAATTAATGTAGATAATTACGGAGAGCATTAGATTTTTGTAGAGTAGTTTACGTGAGAGGAGATCGCTTGGAGTCACGTGATATGAACCGGCGAATCAGGATGTTGAACCATGAAAGCATAGTAAATTCTTAAATTAATGTCTTTTTACAAATTTATTGTCTTTATTTATTGGCTTTTTATAAAGTTTTAAGCGATATTAAAATGTTTATGCCTTCAAAAAAAAAAAAAAAAAAAAAAAAAAAAAAAGAATTCTTAGAACTAAAATTTTTTATGTGTATACTGTATGTTGTCGCCAATAAAGTCTGCTTGGCGAGATTTGCGCCGGCGAAACGGAAAAGTACCAAAAATTGTCTAAAAAATGTGCAAACAGCCTTTGTATATTGCCCCGTTTGTTTTAGATTTTGCTTAAAATAAAAGCAAAATCTATAATCTATCTTTCATTTTAAACAAAAGCGATATCTAGAAAAATAATATTTGTTTAAGTAACAGGAATCAAGCATATCTCTCGAGGTTCTCGAGGTTAAACCATTATATTGATACTTAGAGGTATATTGAATTACGTTATCTCTGAAGATACGAATAAAATTCCATTCCATTTTTATTTCTCAAGGACATTTTCCTCTTTATCGTTACAAACTTATCAATACTTTCATCTGAAACTCGATGTAACAAATAACCAACATGCTCTGTGAAAAATTCTTGTGAAATTTATCGTGAACTTACAATGAAACATATTTTCAAAACACTCTTTTCTATTAAAAGGTGTTGCTTCAAATAGTACGGTATATAAATTCAATGCATCTTTCCTACTGCATTATGAACGGATCGTTCTCTTACAGCGGTCGATGTCTTAAAACCCGATTTTTAAAACTCTTCGTTTTGTACATATGAAAATGATGAATAATCGGTCTTAAAAAAGATGGAGCTTTCATACATTATGCTATTATCATATTCGCAAAAGCTTTTATCAAAAATATAATGTGTACACCACATGACTTCCTTGTACGGAATATTAAATTATAAGCATTTTTTGCTGCCTTTCACTTATTTCCTCGAATTTCTTTTGACATATGATTCTCAATCAATTAATTCATTTCTCACTTTGCAGCAAGACAAAAATACATAAAAAGCTCAAAATATCGTTATTAAAAATTGAAAAATATAAAACACCAAATACAGGTAAAAAAGAATTAATTTTTTTTCCAATTAAAATTAGATTTTCTTAAAATTTGGTTTTAAATTTAGTGTTTAGTCTAATTAAAATTAAGTTTAAAAACAAGCAATTCGGCTGCCAGCGGGCAGGAAGGCAGATTTTTTGGTGCAAAAAAAATGAAAATTTACTTTTGGTCCCATTCGGGTTAAAAACATTGTGCAGAAATTGACTTAATTCACTATTCTGCTAAGTTTTAAATGTAAACAAATATGGCTGCTAAAGTGTTATGGTAAAGAAAAAAATTATGGTTAGCATCACTTAAACAACTTTTAAATTGTTGATAATTCTACAGCTATTGCATGCAGATTAACTTTAAGTGTAAAAACCTTAGCTGGAAGATAAGAACAACATAAATCAATCGTTTTTAAAGCAAAAAATGCGCAATTTTCCAACATATAGGAATACAAAAAACTGAGCTGAGCCGAATAACAGAGTGGGTATATATATATATATATATATAATTTATTTCCTAAACAGTATTGATTAATTGATTATATTATCTCCTAAGTTTAATTAAAGTAGAATTATTTTAAAAGTGTGTATCCATACTGGTAAGTAAATTATATTTTGAAATTATATTTTGAAAGATTTATTATATTTTGATTTGATATATTTGAAAGATTTATTATATTTTGAAAGATGTTCTGAAGTAATTTGAAAGCAAAATGTTAATAATGTTTAAACGGGGACTGGAGTTAAATCATCACGAAGAATAATATTTCAATTGTAAAAGGAAAAATTAAAACATGTAATCATTGTCATTGATCGGAAATTAGTTGACTTTTCAAGGGGAACAAACCAACTCCCGTTCAATGTATATATTATATATATATATATATATATATATATATAATATAATAATAATATATTATATATATATATATAAACAAAATTCTCAAAAATCAGAACGAAAAAAAATGCCGCAATTAAATATTTAAAGGTTCATCTTATTTTCCCCGTATTACAATATAAACTGATAAAACGCAAATTAAAGAAAATTACAAAATTGAAAAAAAATGTTCACTTCAAAGAGGGAAAAATATTAAAAAAAAAAAAAAAGAGAGAAATATCTACATAAAAAAAAACTAAAAATAAAAAATTAATATCCTTTGTTTAACGCTTCAAACAGAACTTGTCAAGAGAAAAGTGGTTTGGAGCCTTAAATCAAATTGATTAATGAGTAACGAAAAACGTGTTTCGTTCCACTGAATACTTTTGGTGCGGCCGATTGCAACCAAAAAGGAAAGTGCACAGCTCCATGTTATAGCAGTCGTATATACAAAATTTCATCGCTCTGATGCTACTCATTTTTGAGATAAATACATAGGTAGATAGATAAGTAAGTACGTACGTACAGACGTCACGAAACAATCTCTTCCGAATCTATTTTAAATCCTTTTTACAACTTGTTTTGGGAAAAAAAGAGTCCTTACTGTATGTTGTAAGATGGCACGCGAAAACATCGTTAAATTACATTCGATAGTGGTCAAAATAAATATTTTCGTTGAAATATGATACTCGAAAATGTTCGCGATTTTAATACTTCCTTTAATTCATAGAAGGAAGATAAATACTAGTGATAATGCGACAAGACACTCCACCAATTTTTAAATTGTTCGGAGTTTTCAAAATTGTATTCAATGATCTATCGTCGACTCCATCCAGATCCTTTCTAACCTGAAATGAATAACCTTGAATTGCATTTTACAGAAAAGAAAATGAAATAATACATACCATACGTGTGGTACTTTTCTTGAGGATTTTGTTACATACTGGACTGTAATAAGCAAGAACAAAGCTATGCACAAGGAATGTATCATCTGCTACTTTCAGCATCACATCTGCTGCCATTTCATTAGCAGAAATATTAGTGAGACCACGAAACTTGCAATAAAACAGTTCCTTTCTCTTGTTCTTAGGAGCAAATTTCTCTGCCAACATTCAAAAACGAAATTCACATGTAATATAGTCATTGTAGCACAATGCAATCACGTATTTAGTTTTGTTAATTAACGTATAATATAATAGTTTTCTATTTTTAGTCGCAAAATACTTAAATCTTTCCTGCTTTGTATACATTAACGAAAATGTACTCAGCTCAAACTCACATACTTTAAGCTAATAAGGCGTAAACAATGCGATTAAAATAACAATTTTTTACCAAACCTAAACGCAAAAAATGATAATTTTTATTTCAGCTTAAGCTTCAACATCACCAATAGAAGTTTTATTAGATTTTCATTATAACTTTTTAAGTTTGTGTTAAACGAAAAAAAAAATTTAGTTTAAAAAAAAGCAGGTTAAGAATAAAGAATAATTGAGTTTGATTTTTTCTTTAAGGCACTTATGAGTAACGTAATGAATAACCCCTTGAATACAGGTAGTTTAATTTGGGTTCAGTTTCCAGGGAACCAGGTGTCTATATGGGATTTTGATGGTTTCTCCGAATGTGAAGTGAATGCGAATCCGATTTTCTTTATAAAGTCATCTAAGAACGCATCCTTGGATAATAACACTCACTCGTTTTGCTTAATCAGGTGTACACCCCCGGGGGGGTTGCATACACTGGCTCACTATCATATTATGACAGCAGCAGGTCTGGGGGCACAATAACCGGAACCTAGCTCTTATTATTGTTAGAAAGGGCAGCCCATGCTGATCCGGCAAACGGGCTGGTGCAAGGGCATTTTCATGGTTTTCCCCATGTGTAACGTGCATACGAGCTACTTTTCCATCCTTTGCGAAAAAAAAGTTTCCATGAGAAAGTCCTCCACGATGGCATCGCTCCCCTTAGGCAGATAGCCCTCGAGTGCTTTGTCGTAATGAAATAAACCAAACCGAAGTGATAATGCAGTCCCGTTCTAATAGGAATAATTATTCTGCTTCTGAAGAAACAGATGACAATAAAACAAATCGAGGATGAATTTTTTAAAACAAATAGAGTCTCTCCTTTTAATGAAATAAAGAGGATAAATCTCAATATATTTAATGAAACAACATAATTTACTGATTAATAATAAATTTACTGATTAATAAAAGTTAAGATTTAAGAGAGTATCTTTTTAAGTTGTAAGCTTCTACTTATTGCGTAACATAATAAAGATGATCTCTAATTTTTACAACTAAAAGTGTTAGCAGTCTTTAAGATTAAATTTCTACTCGATAAAATGTAGCTTGTCATTTAAGAGAATTTCCACGCTATAAAGATTTAAAACTATTATTCTAATTTCATTTAGTAAATCTGAGTGAAATATATATATATATATATATTTGTAATAATAAAATTCCATAGTCAAGTTCACTTAGAATTCTAACTGTATGTTCTTTTCATTTTTAATGGCGACGTTCTCTTATTTTAAAGTACGTGGAATTAAATCCACAGCCCCGTAGTCAAGTTGTTTTTCCCGCCATTTCTACACGTACAGTTATAGAATGTTCTGGAAATATTTAAAGCGAATTGGATTGGCTGACGAGGCTGACGTCATTTCTTGGAAGCTCCGCCTTTCCATAGGCTATAAAAGGACTCGCAAAAGGAATATCGGGGCTTTTCCTTAAATGTCACAATGCAGTAAACTTCATACAAAAAGTTATTAGTAATTCTTTTTATTTACTCCGGATATCTGATTTTTGTAACTGCTATTTCTACTGAATAATAATAAATGGATCCTGTTTTTTTTTTTTTTTTTTTTTTTTTTTTTAACTTATCGTCTGATAATTTAAGCTACGACTAAAGCTGGTACATCACATATATATATAAAGATATATGTGTAAAGATATATATTAGGATAAAAAGGTACTATTCGGTTTCGAGGGCCGTAAAAAATCGCCAAACTATTGTTGATGCCAATGCTGACAAAAATAATTGCGGCAAGAAAGGAAGTATAATAGTAAATAACTATTTAAGATTCATGTTTTAATTAGATGAAAGGTTAATTTCATATAATACTTTTTTATTATTATAATTTATATGAAAAAGGCTAAACATGACTGAATGGAAGCATAAGAGTAAATAACTATTTCAGATCATTATTATAATTTATATAAAAATTGCTAAACATAACTGAATGGATGCCTGAATCGCTATTTCGCTACCGACTTATCGCTAAAGCATAATTTCGTCTCGTTGGTTGTTCAAACGTAATTTTCTATAATGAATGATGCCTATTCTTTGAAAATATTCAGAATCGGAATTCAGAAGTGCAGAATCGCTCACTTATTTGTTTGGCGCTTTTTACAAGGGTAAAAACAATTGGATTTTTGTCAATTTTATTTTACTTTTTAAATGAAAACAGGTCGATGTGCACATAAAGTCAAGGGTGTGCGCAGTGCCATTTTTGTGCAATTCTGGGATTTTTTTTTTAAGTGAAAACAGGTCGATGTGCACATGGATACCGAGTATGTGCAATTCTTAAAAACGCGTCAAGCAGTGAGTGATTCTGCACTTTACCAAAAATTCTATTGCCGACTTTTCGTCATGGGCAATTCCCAAATTGTTAAATCCATAAGATATATATATATATATATATAATTAAATCAAAAAAGGATTTAAAAATTAAACTAGTATTTCAATGGCGTCTTAAGAAATATAGAACTATCTAAACTTACGCAATCTGAAATCAGCTCGTACGCTAGATTTGGCGCGCTGTTAAATGGGCGCGTTTGCTAGATTTGGCGCTTTTGCGCATACATTTTCGCTGCAATCTTTTTACGGCCCTCAAAACAGAAGAGGTTTTACGCTGGTGATGTAATGGAACTAAAATTCAAACAGCTAATTATAATTTTATAGCAGTATTAATTATCCAATCAAATGCACTGGGAACCGAACCGAAACTAATTCATTCTGAATTAAGATTTCATCCTTTATCCATAAGAAGTCACCCGCTTTCCGCATTTCAACGTAGACTGACCGCTATTTGCTGCTATGTTCTTCCAGCGAAGTTATCAAAAATGTAAACATTTTGAAAAGGCGCGAGTTGTGCGTAAAGTTGTCTGTGGCCGCAGCATGTTTTCTAAAATAAACTTGAATATTTAATATGCTTCGGCTGCCAGTTTGTTTAATCCATTAATCTATTTGTTTTTTATTATAGATCAAGATTTGCTCTAACACAATCAGTACTTCTGAAACATTCTTACTTCTATGTCTACTGCTTTTATCAAACACACACACACACATATATCGATACATATCTGATATTTAAATTAATCATTAGTAATCGAAATTAATAAAGTACTAGTGTATTATTAGCATTACAAAAACAAAAAGTACAGAAATTTCTTTTTTTTTTTTTTTCTTTTTTTTTTACTATATTGTCGAATTTTTTCAAAATTTTGTTTCTAATTAAATATAATGATATATTTCTTATCACTATAATTATTTAAACACAAAATAACACATCTCGATATGAAATAAATATATGATATATTTATTTCAAATCGAACGAAAAATTAAAAAAGTTAAAATTCCAGTGCCTCATACAGTAATCATTGTTAGCCTTGGGTTAAATCTTGTTTCCTTTTTAATTCAACAATTTCCGGTACTTTTCCGTTTCGCCTGCGCAAATCTCGCCAAGCAGACTTTATTGGCGACAACATACACTGTATACATAAACAATATTAAAAAAAAGAAAAAAAAAAAATGTTAGTTCTAAGAATTTTTTATTTTGAAGGCATAAACATTTTAATATCGCTTAAAACTTTATAGAAATCCAATAAATAAAGACAATAAATTTGTAAAAAGACATTAATTTAAGAATTTACTATGCTTTCATGGTTCAACATCCTAATTCGCCGGTTCATATCACGTGACGCCAAGCGATCTCATCTCACGTAAACTACTCTACAAAAATCTAATGCTCTCAGTAATTATCTACATTAATTTCAAGTTAAATCTTAATTTGGAACACAAGTTTAAATGCAAGAAATATTTCAATGCGTACGAAAAGCTTACTCAGAAGTTATGTAAAACTGCAGTGCTTTACGTCACTAATGCATTCTCATTAGAATTGATGAATTTAACCCTTGACTTTCCTTTTCTATATTTTCGGCTTCGGGTAAGTGCTGTGATTGCATCCTAATTGACTTAATTACCGAAAATGGCCTTAGACGTAAAACTGAACTATCTGATAAAAAATCTATGTAATTATATGCCAGCATTGAAAGAAACAATCAATCTGATAAGAAAATGCGGCGACTTGTCGTGAAAATGAGGCGTAAAAGGTTACCAACGAGAATATTTCGTTTGGCATCGGCTGTACCATTATTGGCGACTTTATCGCTTGCGCCGGCAAAACGGAAAAGTACCCAATTTTCATACAATTTATCATATTAAAATTTTGTTTAACGATTTTAATTTATCTATTAATATGTATCTGAAATTAATGTTCTAACAGTAAAATGAAGTTAAAGGAAGAGTTACTAAATTAGTACAAAAAAATACCTCTTTTTCACTTCTTCAACTTTGCAAACATTAGAGAAACTTAATTTATGACTTTTATGAGACAAAATTACATGAAACAGAAATTAGAATGTATTTATAGCTATGGAAAGAATATCTACAAACCTGAATGTCTATGACTTTCTTTCAATAGCATCACTTTGATGGGTGTTAAACGCTTATGTTTCGTTTCCTTACTAAATCTACGATTTTCTTTGGATATTGCTGTTGTAATAACAGAATATTTCTGAATGAGCTTGTATTTATCATTGTTAATGAAGAGCATTGTGCATTACTGTTAAATAACAATGAGATACATTCTGCAACAGAGGAGGAAGAATGACGTTGTTTGTTTACATTAATTATAAGTCACGTGATCTCTGAGGTCATAGGAGTGTTTCTCATTTCTTAAAGTATATCTGGTAAGTCTCGTATACGTATATCTTAGTCTATAATCTGGTATAAGTATATTTTAAGTCTTAAAGTATATCTGGTAAGTAAGTAAGATCTGGTATCTCTTAAAGTATATCTGGTTTTTTAAAGTATATCTTCAGCCGACTAATTCTAAAACCAAAATTAATAATTGAAAGTTAACATATTGTTACGGGATGTACAGGCGCGATGAGATAGCTTTCCCGCAAAGCGGTTTTAGGATTGCCATAAAATAGCAAGGAAGGCAGTGTATTGCCACATTTGGCAATGATCGGCAGTTTGGCGACATTTGGCGACAAAATTGGCGATATACCATGGACGGATGGAGAACCTTCTGGAACGAATTCTTACCGGTTTAGCCCAGAATGTTCTTGAACACAAGCCGAAAGCTATATAAGCCCTGCTGGTCCGCAGTCAGTCAGTCAGTGTGTGTCTCTCATCGAGTGTGTGCCTCGTCTATCGAGTCAGTCCCTGCTGAGTAGATCGAGTTGACAGCCGGGCAGCGAGTGCCTACTGGGTCGTCGAGTGCACCGCAAGAGTATCGTAGTATATATCGCGGTTAGTGCATAGTTGAGAGAGCGTGTTGAGCTCCGTGAACGACTGAACCGAAGAGCCGGGAGCTGTGCTCGTGTGCCGTCGAGTGCATCGCGAGTTGTAGCGTGGAGAGTCTCGAGTGTACGTGGAGTTCCGAGAACGACCAAGCAGAGTCGGGGGCTGTACTCCGGAAAGCAGAGTCGGGTGCTTTACAGGAAGCTGTCTCCACCGTTATTGCCTGACAGTGTGAAGGCTGTGTCACTGATTGTTCCAGCGTGTTTAGAGTAGATCTTCGACGACTGCAAAAAATGTTATTGGAGCTGTCCTGATTAATATTGGCTAAATAAAGTGTGTTTCGATACTTTATCAAATGTCGTCGTTATTCTCTCTAAATCTGCGAACCCCGTACGAACGTGAAGGAGGAAAATAACGAAACAACTGGTGTCAGAAGAAACGAAAACGCAACAATATATGTGCGCCCATGTCACATAAATAGTCTTGTAGATCTTGTATGATTAGCAAAGGAAAATTATACACCTGACTATTTAGATTCTTAAAAAGTCATCAAAATAACAGATTTGTTTTTCGAGTATAATTTCATTGTTTGAACATCATCATCTTCTTCATAAGCTCCACTGCCTGTTACAGGCCAAGGCTGTTTCTCCAAGCTTCTTCCACCTGACCCCATTCGGCACAATAGCCCTCTATAGGTACTCTAATTAACCTTAAATCTTTCTGGACATCATCTATCCATCTAGCGGGGAATCTTCGTTATGAAAGAGTACTTTTCACTAGAACACGTAGAATTAGTGCCAGACACAGATTATGAATTAGAGAATAAACACTATTATATCCCACATCACTTTGTGTTGAAGGACTCTAGCTTAACAACAAAATTGAGAGTTGTTTTCGATGCGAGCACTAAAACAACCACAGGTGTTTCTTTAAATGATACACTAATGATAGGCCCAAAAATACAAGATGACTTAATTTGTATTTTACTAAGATTTAGACTTCATAACATTGCAATAACCGCTGATATTAAAATGATGTACAGACAGATAAAGGTTCATGAAAAAGATAGAGATTTTCAGAGAATATTATGGAGAGATAGCCCATATAAGCAAATACAAGTTTGTCGTTTGAAAACAGTTACATATGGAACTGCAGCTGCTCCATATCTTGCAACTAAAGTGTTGAGTCAGTTAGCGATTGATGAAGGATTGAACTTTCCAAAGGCAAAGAATATAGTTTTAAGAGATTTTTATGTTGATGATATGTTAACTGGTGTAAAAGATAGTTCGGAAGGTATTGCATTGATAGACGAATTGCAACATCTGCTAAAAAGGGGTGGTTTTGAGCTTCACAAATGGTCGACAAGTGAACCGTCATTGTTAAAAACCTCTGGTTTAACAAACACAGATAGTGACAATATTCATCGTGTAATAGAAGACAAACCATTGAAAGTTCTGGGATTGGAATGGCATCCGGACAATGATGAATTCAAATGTAATGTCGGTGTAATAGAGTATCAAAGTGTTCCGACTAAAAGAATTATTTTGTCATTCGTAGCAAAACTATTCGATCCATTGGGGTGGATAGCTCCGTTTGTAATTCTCGCTAAAATGATCCTTCAGCAATTGTGGAAATTACAGTTATCATGGGATGATCCTGTAACAGAAGAGATTGATCGAAATTGGAGAAATCTATGTAGAGAAATTAAACTTTTGAATTCTATAAATATACCTAGGAAAATTCTGCTACCTGATTATTTTCGATGTGAACTTCACGGATTTTGTGATGCGTCTGAAAGAGGTTATGCAGCAGTTATTTATATCAAAACTTGCAATAACTCTGACATTAATGTTAAACTCGTAACAGCTAAAACTCGTGTAGCACCATTAAAATCTATTACGATTCCAAGACTGGAATTATGTGCAGCAGTGTTATTGGCACGCTTGATTCAGTGTGTAAAAGCTGCATTAGTTATAAATTTTGATTTAGTGCAAGCTTGGAGTGATTCACAAATCGTGTTGTCATGGCTAAGGTCAGATCCTAAAAAATGGCAAGTATTCGTATCCAATAGAGTTTCTGAAATACAATCCATCTTACCACCTGAGAACTGGAGTCATGTTGATGGAAAGGAAAATCCAGCTGATTATGCTTCACGTGGATTATTTCCTGCAGAACTATTATCTCATCAATTGTGGTGGAATGGTCCTTCTTGGATAAAGTGCAGTGAGATTGCCTTATCTAAAAATATTCTTATAGATGAAGAGGCATTACCAGATGCACGTAAAACAGTCTCATTTGTAGTTTCTGAACCTGTACAGGAACTTGCTATTATATCAAATATATCTTCATTTCCAAAGTTACAACGCATATTTGCTTGGATATTAAGATTCATATCGAATTCTAAAGTAGCATATCTAGAAAGAAATACGTCTTTTTTATCTAGTAATGAAATTCGAGCTGCAACTTTCTGTATTGTCCGAATAATACAGCGATTTCACTTTTTTAAAGAAATTCAATGTTTGGAGTTGGGAAAGGACTTACCTACAAACAGCAACCTCCTTAGCTTGTGTCCAATTTTAGATGACATCAAAGTGTTACGTGTAGGAGGAAGACTGAAAAATGCGCAACTATCAGAAAATGAAAAACATCCAATCTTATTACCTTCAAAACACAATCTGACAGAAATCATAATTAGACACTTTCATGTCAAATATCTGCATGCAGCACCGGAACTTCTTCTATCTTTAATTAGACAGCAATTTTGGATCATAGCTTCTAGATCTGCTATCCGAAAAGTAGTGAAATCTTGTATTACGTGTTGTAAACTTAGAGCTAAAACTGCAAGTCAAATAATGGCTGATCTACCGGAATCTAGAGTAACACAATCACGACCATTTCATCGAACTGGAATAGATTTTTCTGGACCGTTCATGATTAAACATCGTGCACGACGTGGACAAAAATCATTTAAATATTACGTATGCTTATTTGTGTGTTTTGTAATCAAGGCAGTACATCTTGAAGTGGTAGAAGATTTGTCAACAAAGGCATTTTTAAGTGCATTGAAACGATTTATTGCAAGAAGAGGGAAACCATTTGAGATTTATAGTGACTGCGGTACTAACTTTAAAGGTGCAGACAAAGAAATCAGAAAATGTTTTTTGCAATGTCAGCAAAATCAAGAAATTCACAAATTTTTGTCTTTAGAGGAAATAAAATGGATATTCAACCCGCCATCATCTCCCCATTTTGGTGGACTATGGGAATCGGCAGTAAAGTCAATGAAATTACATCTAAAAAGGACTGTTGGTGTTACTGTGCTGACCTATCCGGAATTTCAGACCTTGATAGCGCAGGTTGAGGCTTGTCTCAACTCTAGGCCATTGTGTCCAACATCGGCTGATCCAAATGATTTAACTGCATTAACGCCTGGTCATTTCCTAATAGGAACGTCTTTAACTGCCATACCTGAACCAGACCTAAATTATAGTTCCTTCAATCACATTGACAGATGGCATGTGAGACAGTTTATTTTTCAGCAGTTCTGGAAAAGATGGAGTCGAGAATACCTGTCTCAGCTTCAACAAAGACCTAAATGGCAAAAATGTCAAAACAATTTAGAAGTCAATGACTTAGTCCTCATCAAAGAAGACAACCTTCCGACTCTTAAATGGAGGTTAGGGAGAATAATTGCTGTTCATCCGGGCTCAGATCAAAGAGTCAGAGTTGCTAGTATTAAAACTGGTCATGGTGTCATTAAACGACCAGTCGTGAAATTGTGTCCTCTTCCTATGACTAAAAAACTATGAACTGCTTCGCATATAATATTTTGTATTATTTTTCTTATGTTTATCTTTATTACAGACTAAGAAGTTTCAAAATGCTCCAACTGTTGAAATCCCAGGGGATTTCAACGAGGGCCAGGATGTTTATGTGAGTATCGTTTGCTTCATTTTATTGTTGCAAACAGCGTAAATTCCTTTTGCTTTTCTTCCTTTAGTTTTGAACTTTATATGTGGCAACAAGATAAATGATTGATAGAATTGTGTTTGTGACAGCCATGTAGAATGGCTCGCTTATTTTGTATCAATTATTTTGCATCGCTGACAAGTGTAATTTAATAAAAGTGTAGGAATACAGTCCATTTGTTGATTGATTATAGTTTGTGAAACATATTAAGTTTTAATAGAATACAATGACTATTAAACTCATTAATAATTTTAAAATTAAATAGTTAATTATTATCAAATTAACTAATAGCCATTTAATCAATGTTTATAAATTCTTATTTAATCAATAATTATTACAGAATTAATTCATTATAATTTAATTGATAATTATTATATAATTGATCAATTATAATTTAATTGATAATTATTATATAATTAATTATTATTTATTGAAATAATTAAAGATTGAAGTAATTAACTAATTAACATTAAATAAAATGTAAAGAGATAAATTGAAATTTAATACGAAACTTAATATAATTTTATTGTTAAAATAAAATTTTCGAGATAAAATTTCTACTGAACTGTTATTTAACTACATAAAAGAAGTGCCGCAGCCTTCTTATTCAGGGCTCCGGTGCGTTCCGGCAAGAATTATGATTTATTACAAAAACTAAGAAGCACCGGAGCCGACATCCGCTGGGTTCCGACCCAATTTAAGTTCTGATCGTAGGGGGGGGGGAGTTCTTTTATCATCACAAAAATTAAATATACTTAAAGTGTAGCGGATGAAAATTCCAAAGCGAAACAGAATGAGAGTATGAATATGTGGAAACAAAAAATGAGGGGAATCGGTGAGAAAGAACGCTCTCTTTGACCGCGGCTCTCTGTCGATATAATTATAGCCATCAAGCAGATGGGTGTCAGGGGTAAAAGAGTCCCGAATCGGACTCCTAAATGTAAAGTACGCTTCCCCTCCATTAGTGGATACTGTGGGAAGACGATGTATAGGACATGCTTGAGCAGTTTATCTCAGTATTTCACTCTTATTGTACTCGCTGTCACTTAACGCACATTTCAGAACACAAATTTTGCTTCCTGCGAAGATAGCTAACTGTAAGCATCGATAACAATACACTAGATAAAATGGCATGGCGCAAAATTTAGGCGTTCCTAAACAAACTTCCCCAACTTTATTGCTTTTCTTAAAGAGAAAGGTTTCCGCATGTGAGTGAGGGGACTTTACTTGAACGTCTCATGTCCTCATGAGTTCGTATTTCTAGGGAAATAGAGTATTGCAAGGTCTGCTTATTGTTAAACTAAAACGTTAGGAATTCTGAATTTTGTTCCCTTTAAATTGTGGTTCAGTTTTATAAAAAGAAGTACTGGAGCTTATCTTATTTAGGGCTTCGGTGCGCTCCGGCTAAAATTGTAATTTATCTTAAAATTTGAGAAGCATCGGAGCCGGGCTCCAGCGCAATTTAAGCACTGGCTTTAAGGAGATTCTTTGCTCGAAGTGGTAAATATAATCTGCACTGACAACAGTTCAAACTTCATTGCTTCAAAACAGCCGCCTGGTAGGGAAGATGGTGGGAGCATATGATTAGAATGTTGAACGAGATGCTCAGAAGAATTTTGGGCAGAAAAAGTCATGACTATTAAGATTTAGAAACTATTCTATGTGACTGCGAAGCTACAATAAACTCTAGGCCACTTACATACGACAATTCGGAAGGTTTGCCATTAACTCCCTGAAACAACTGAGTTAGACGAAATCGACAGTAAAAGCCTAAATATAAGATTGCGTTTTGTACAAAACTAGGATTTAGCAATGTTGATTCATAAAGGTAAGAGCTGGGAAGAATCTTGAACATTTGGGGAGGTCGTTCTCCTAGAAACTGATGGCAAGTGTATCAACTGGCTTTTAGGAATCGTCATGGAAGTCTTTTCTGGAGCAGTTGCACAATCAAGAGTCACCAGAGTGAGAATAGCTGATAGAGAGAAATTGAGACTATTCTTTAAAAATCAACTTTTTTCCTTAACAAGAATTTATTCCTTAAATGTCCTTATTATTAAGGACTTTATTCCTTAAAAATGAACCGTTCGGAAAAGTTACCACTCATTGCTCAAAATGCTCGAAGGGCTGATGAGAGTGGCTCTACGAAGATGCCTTTACGCCCTGCAGCTAATAATTCAGATTCCATTGAAGATGATGATTCCTCATCCAAAGTCCCATGTTTATGCACTAGAGCTGATCGACGTGTTAAAATTCCCAATAGACTTGATTTATGTTGCAATTTTATAGGTATCCTACAAATTGTAAAGTGGGAAGTTGTTTGAGTAATACCAGCTACAACTGAACACTGTTTACGTTTTTATGTTTTGAAAATAAGCTCTATCGTTTTTGTAAATATACGGCTTATAAATTTGGTAAATATCTGCAATTAATGTTTTTTTCATATTAAATCCATAGTTATCTTCGAATTTGCTTGCTTATCTTACACAAAACTTTGTAATTTCTGCTTATCTCACATAAAACTTTATGATACCTTATACACTATATTTTTCTTATACTTTTAGTATCAGGATCATTAAATACTCAGTTGAATGATACTTAAACTGAGCATTTAATGATCCTGATACAAAAAGAATGAGAAAATAGATTTCAAAGTGTGTACTCTTTTCTCAAATTTGTGATTAAATCGCATATTATCTTATTTTGAAAAGCTCAGTCCCTTTTTGAAAGTACACTTGATAGTATTAAATGAAAATAGCAGAGCTCTGAATGTAAAATTAATAATAATTATGAGCAAATAAGAGCACTTTTACTTATTTATTTGTTATTTTTTAAAATTTAATTAGAAAATTATTAATACATTATTTAATTAATAAGTTATTACTTATCTACTTATAAGTTATTCGCCTTCAGTTTATTTTTAATATATTATTTTTAGATTTAGAGATTACCTGTATAACTGAAGGAAATGTAACGCGAGCTAATTTCGCTTTTTAAAATTTCTTATTCTTATAAAAATAAAACGCGACAGTATTTATAAAAGAATTAATCTCTCAACGTAAACAGCAAAGAGTTAAACTATGAAAGGAACTTTCTGTCACGAAAAAGGAAGCCACGAAACGACCTCTATTTCAAGACTTTAGAAACATAGAAACCACTGCATTTCTGTATAGAATCTTGTAGATTGATAGATTATAAATGAATGCATATATATTACATTGAATAAATAGCGTAATTCTCAAAAACATTAAAAAGTGTATTTAAACGGCTGTTTCCCGAATAAAGGATTTTTCATTTTAATGATGAAAGAAAGGGAAGGGGTGCGTTTCACGTGAACCTAGCGTTGGCAAATGTTTGTTTACATCTGTTTATCACGCAGACTTCATGACCGTGCTCGTGCAATTTAACCTCCCCTAAGCGCAGACTGTAAATTAGCGTAATATTTATTAGCAAATATATGTAGCCTAAACAACATATCAAATATCTAATTTTTATTTTAGCAATGGGTATAGGGGAAGAAAGTACAGTAAGAATGCGTCGAGCGAAAAGCGTGACACAAGTTGAAGGGGTATCACAGAAAGAAAACAGAATTCGTGCTGTGCAGCCGGATAAACCGTAAGTCATGTTTTATGGCTTAATTTTATTACACATAATATTTCCGTTAGATTATAATTTCTTTCATATTTCGTTTATTCATATTTCGTCTAAAGTTCATGTTTCATCTTGTGCAACTCTCTGCAATTGTATGTGCAAGTGATAGCTGTATTTTTCAAAATTAGGCAATATTCAACTGTAAATTGGCATTAATTTCAGAGAATTGCATTATTTATTTCGAGAAAACATACTAAAGTTTTTCTTTCTTAAGGAACGTAAAATTTTTCGTCCTTGAAAAGAGATCTATCAAAATATTGCGTCATATTCTGTTGAAATACATTTAATATTTCTCGAAAACTTGTTCTAAAGTTGATTTTTTATCAGAAATTCTGAAGTGTAATTTTTTCATTATTATTAGATGTGTTATTTTTCTTTTGTGTTTAATGTTCGAGGAGTTTATTTTGTGCTGAAAATAACAAGTTTGAGTTGTAAGAAAGCGTAAAGTTGTATTGAATTTAATTAAAGAAAATTTAAAATTTGAAAAGGGATTTTTTTTTTTTTGTAAAATATTTAAAAAATAATCGAATAATGTGAAGAAAAAGTGCTGCCTTTTTTATTACAGCATATTATTTGTCATTGAAGGTATACATAAGTAGTGGTGATAAAGCTTCAGAACAATTTTTGATGTTGTCTTTGCATGATCAGCACTAGGTTATTGCTGCTTGGTGCAATCTCTTTGGGTCCTAAATTCTGCTGCCATGCATTTTCCCAAATTCTAAAAATTTAAATCTAAATTTAGTCCTAATTTCTGTTGCCTAGTGCCTCCACCAAATTCTAAAAATTTTGCCATGCCTAAATTTTGCTGCTGGCTATTTCTGTAAATTTTAAAAACTTTGCTGTCCATTGCAACTGCACTGATTTCATTGTCTGACATTCACCCTGAGTTTTTGTTATGTTCCTCCTTTCTTTCAGATAGGTGATGTATTATTTTTATATTTTGTTTTTGGTTTCTTTGTGATGAAAATAATGGATGCATATTTTGAAATGTATTTTCATATAATATTTATATTCCTAAACCATAGTGTATAAATCCTTGCATTAAAAATTTAATTTCAATCAAAAGTTATTCATGTTCTTTGGTAAAATAAGAATTCACCCAATGTAGTTAAACAAAAGGAATTCATGAGAAGAAATGCCAGACTTAATGTGCAAAGCAATTTTTAGAATGCACTATTTCTAAGTTTGTATTCTGTAATGTAAAATTAAAACTGTTGTCATCAATATGAAATACTTGATAACTAGTAGTAATCTCCCTCTTTCTTTTTCCCTTCCTTCCTTTCTTTTTTTTTTAAATTAGATACTGAAGCATGGAAAATACTGTGTTCATTTTCATTCATAAGAATATTATTGGTTGAGTATATTGGTCGGTATATAGTTCCTCTTATCTCTAATATCCTAAATAAATCTTAACTGAAGCTGGATCTTTTGTAATGAATCATTCATAGTTAGGTTCTTTCTTATTATAGCAGCCCTGAGATTGAATTTCTAATCAGCTGAGCTATCTTGCCAAAATCTGGCCACATGTTCTTATATTAGCATAATGTTAAAATTTTTGCTGTTGTCATATGTTCTTGTGGTTGATCTTTGGATTATGGTAACTTGGCGATTTTTTGGCGAAAATTTGGCGACCAACTCTGCTACAGCAACCCTCTATTTTTTTTTTTTTTCCCACCGCCTTTTTGTCTTCACGAAGTAAAGACATGTTTCTTTTCTTTTTATTTACTCAACACTTTTTCCAACAATCTACTAGCCGAATTACACTTATGCTAGAAATTTTATGTAACAAAACTGCTTAATCATGACAAATATTAACTGCAAAATTGGGAAAAAGTGCACAATCGCAAACTCCTTGCGCGTTTTTCAGAATAGCACATACACATAAACCATTTACACGTCGTCTTATTTTTACTTAAAAAAAAATCCCAGAATTGCACAAAAATGGTATTGCACACACTCTTAACTTTATCCATCTACACTGCTATTTTCTCATAAATTACAAAAATTTGCACGAAAATGCAAAACAATTCTGTGAATCTTTAAACTCGGTAAAAAGCACATACAGTCAAAAGTCGTTAATCGGGACTCGTCGGGACTTCGGTGATTCCGGATTATCGATTATTCCGGATTATAGATCATCAGTTTAAATCTGGTAAGATGGCATGCAGAAATTATAAAATTAAAAATATGAAACCATAATTTATGAAATAAAGGTGAATTATGATTTAACCCTTTGCGGCATGGTGGGTCAATATATGTCCCACCTAATTAATATTTATTTTCTCAGTTAGCAATTTCCGTTAGAAATTTTCTAATCTTTTAAAAATAATCTATTTTAGTTATTATTTTTCTCAGTAGATGTTACTACTATACCAGGGCTTAAATTTATAAGCAAAAAATATTCAAAATAGGATCACAAGAGTGATATCCATGTATCTCGCATTTTTCAATATTTTAAAAATTTCGGTATACAATTTATGATATGTATGATTCTTTTTAATATTCAAAGGTATTTTATTTTCAAAAATCTTAATTGGATTCAATATTTTATAACATTAATTTTGCAGTTGAAATAAGTGGGTTAAAATTTGTCCCACCACACACTTGAATTTCCGCTCAATAGATGGCAGCACTCACGATTATTTTTTCTTTTCTTTTTTGCATCTACTTTTTTCATGATTGCGCACGCTTTACATCCATTGTATGCTCTGATGTGCTAAAATGTCTAGAAAAAAATTAACAACTCAGGAAGCTTTGAATCTTTTTGCTGAATTGCCATCCGATTGCGACTCAAATGCTTCAGATGTCAGTTCTGTTTCAGATGAAATTGAAATCCAGGATATAATAACTGAGGTTGAAGTTATTGCTGAAGAAGAAAGGGAAGTAGTTATAATTTGTTTCGCTTTTTAAAGACACAGACCCATCTATGCATGTGGCACTGTAAATATGGATCGGAAGTATCTACCCAAAAATTTAAAAGACAAATTTATGTCAAGAGAATATATAGACTTTTCAGTTAGCGATGATTCAATTTATTGCATAAAATGGAAGGATGAAAGATCTGTTTCTATCCTGTCTTGCTTGGAAAAGGCAACTGAAATGAAAGAAATTAATAGAAAAGAACGAGATGGAAAGACAAAAAAAAAAAAAAAAAAAAAAAGTACTGTGCCCAAACAGCATTATTTCATACAATAAGAATATGGGATATGTCGATTGATTGATCAACTGAAAGGACTATATGAAATAGACCGCAAAAGCAAGAAATGGTGGCACATGATTTTTTTTTTACTTTTTAGATGCGAGTATAGTAAACACATTTATTCAAATTTGTTCGCGAACCTGATCATGATGTAAAAACAATGAAAGATTTTCTTCTCTCAGTTACAGAAGGTCTAATGGCACTTGCAGGCAAGAAAGAGCTGAAAAGAAAACTGAAATCCCCAGTTCAAATAAAAACTAAAAACCCGTTCGTACAACCAGAAAAGAGACTAAAAAATGTAAGTAAAACGCCAAAGAGAACGAGCAGGAGAAGATGTGCATATTGCAGCATATCGAAAGAAGAACGACAAACATTTTGGATGTGTGAAACATGTGAAGTACCTCTATGCTTACAAAAGAATGAAACAACATGTTTTTCAAAGTTTCATGAAAAATGACTTTTTTTAATTTTAATCATATATAAATGTTTTTGGATCAAGTGCCAATTTTAATATTTTATTTAGTATCATATGTACAAGTATCAAATTTTAATCTTAAAATAATATTCAAGAAAATATTTTCTTTTGTTCCTAAAATTTAAAAATATTAAATATATACTATATGCAAAATGCGCATATGCAAAATTTTACAAGTCATGCATATATGCAATAAGTACAAAATGCATTTTAGTGTGTTTATTATGAATATTTTAGAATGCACGCTTTATTTTGTTTATTCATTCCACATATGATTTTTTTTTCCTGCTATACAGCAATATGCTATAAGACATGTGCTAGTTGCATGGTGGGACAAACAGTATCCCACCTTCCACCGTAAAAAATAAAAGCTCAGAATTTTTTTCAAGCCTTAAAGGCACTTAAGTAAGTCCATCTGACTTATTATAAGGCATTTTTTTAAAGATTAAAATATATTTTAAATATGCGTGTCGCAAAGGGTTAAGGGTATCAAAATTTACAAAAAAAGCTTAATATTTATTTGTTTACTTTATTAAACATTTCTTTCAATGTAACTTGTTTAAGTTGCATCGTTTTTTACGTGATAATACATTCTCTTTAATTCTATAAACAGACATAATTTCTTGTTCAGTTACAAAATTCCGCTGTTTAAGTCCTATAATTGCTGTGTCTACCGACTAATTTGTCAATCGAAATTTTTTCGTTTTCAATAACTTCTGTCACTTTCTTCGCTATCGGAAAAGAATTATAATGACGAGGAATTTGATTTAAATCATATCAAAGACGGAGTACATCGAGATGAAATACTACATTTAGTAAGGAATTATAAGCCAAATAAAATAAAAACATCTGCCCTGAAGATAAGGATAGTGCTGACAGATCAACTTCCAATTGATAGCGCGCCCGTTGGGGCGTTAAAGATAAACAAAGTTTAGATAAACAAAAGTTAAAGTTTAGATAAACAAAGGATATGCCTTTATCCATTTTTTGCAGCAATTCCACTTTTTGTTTAATGAACTTCGAAATATACTTTCGCTTTGTAAATCCTTTACATATTAGTAAATATATATCAGAAATTCTATTTCACATAATCGAAAGTTCAAGCTTACTTTTATAAAACTGCTCTAACAGTTTGCAAAAAATAATAAGCCGGATCCAATTCGAAGATTAAGGAACAACGCAATCTGCAACATTAACTGAAATAGATAATTAGATAATTTTAGCTTAGCTTAAACCGTCCATTATACATTAAACGTGCACTCGTAAATGTATTTTGTGCACGCAGACAAACATATTCGTAGCCTTAAAGGTCTTACGCGCATGCGTCAACGTGACGCATGCACAGAAAGTTTGTAGCTTTGAGGTCTGGATTATGGGTGTCCGAATTAACGACTTTTGACTGTATATGAAATTACATGATCGCGAAAATTATATACCCTTTCCAAGGATGAACATTTCCACGTATAAAATAAATAAAATATCCAAAAACTTTTACCTCTAAATTATCAATTATATTATAAACGTCACCAACGAATTCATACCGCAAACATTAAAAATGGTTACAAATACTTAGTGTCAAAAATTTAAATTATTTCCATGCACGTTTACTTCAACTGAAACGTATACCAAATTCCTACAAACATAAAATTCACAAAATAACTATCATTTAATTAAAATACAGTCAAAAGTCGTTAATCCGGACTTGTCCGGACTTCGGCGATTCCGGATTATAGATCATCAGTTTAAATCGCGTAAGATGTCATGCAGAAATTCTAAAATTAAAAATATGAAACCGTAATTTATGAAATAAAGAACAATTATGATCTAAAGAGGGTATCAAAATTTACAAAAAAAAGCTTAATATTTATTTGTTTACTTTATTAAACATTTCTTTCAATGTAAGTTGTTTAAGTTGCTTCATTTTATGTGATAATACTTTCTCTTTATAAACAGACATAATTTTCTGTTCAGTTACAAAGTTCCGCTGTTCAAGTCCCGTTAATTGCTGTGCCGAGAATACCGACTAACTTGTCAATCGAAATTTTTTCGTTTTCACTAACCTCTTTGTCACATTCTTCATGTCTTTATCCATTTTTTGCAGCAATTCCACTTTTTGTTTGATGGACATCGAAACATACTTTCGTTTTGTACGATCCTTTGCGAGCTCCAGATTCGGAAATTCTATTTGACATAATCGAAAGTTCAAGTTTACTTTTATAGTATTGCTCTTACAGTCTGCAAAAAAATAATAAGCCGGATCCAATTCGAAAATTAAGGAACAACATAATCATCAACATTAACTGAACTAGATAATTAGATAATTTTAGCTTATACCGTTCGTTATACATAAAACGCGCACGCGAAAACGTATTCTGCGCTTGCGCACACACAAATGCGCAGTTGTAAGAAGACTTACGCGCACGCGTAAACGCCTATGCGCATGTGTCAATGCGACGCATGCACAGAAAGTTTTTAGCTTTGAGATCCGGATTATGGGTGTCCGAATTAACGACTTTTGACTGTATTACTAAACCATGTACACGTTGACTTATTTTTACTTAAAAAAACATCCCAGAATTGTACAAAAATGGCATTACGCACACTCTTCACTATATCCATGTACACTGCTTTTTTCTCATAAATTAGAAAAATTTCACGAAAATGCATGAAAATTTTGTGGATCTGTAAATCCGGTAAAAAGAACATATATGAAATTACCTGATCGCGAAAAAGAATATACCCTTTCCAAAGATGAACATTTCCACGTATAAAATAAATAAAATATCCAAAAACTTAAGTTTCATTTAATTAAAATATCATTAAACCATGTACACGTCGACTTATTTTTACTTAGAAAAACATCCCAGAATTGCACGAAAATGGCATTGCGCACACTCTTCACTATATCCATGTACACTGCTTTTTTCTCATAAATTAGAAAAATTTCATGAAAATGCATGAAAATTTTGTGAATCTTTAAATTCGTTAAAAAGGACATACATGAAATTACCTGATCACGAAAAAGTATATACCCTTTCCAAGGATGGACATTTGCACGTATAAAATAAATAAAATATCCAAAAACTTTTACCTCTAAATTATCTATTATAAACGTCACCAATGAATTTATAACAAAACATTAAAAATGATTACAAATACTTAGTGTAAAATACTTAAATTCTTTCCATGCACATTTACTTCTACTCAAACGTATTCCAAAATACTACAAACATATAATTCTCAAAATCACGATCATTAAATTAAAATATAAATAAATTAAAATATAATTAAATTAAAAAACACTACTTAAAATATAAATAAGCACATACATTAAATTAATAAAAATTAGCTTACAATCATAATTACTTTAAACTAAATTATTGCTAATAACAATTTTCCAATAATACCATATTAATTTATTTACTCCTTACATTTAGAACAATGCATAAAAATAATATCCTCAAATAATTAAAAATACTAACTTACCTAATCTTCTACAGAATCTTGAGTGCATGGCGGATCACAAAATGTCCATTTTCACCAGGTTTCTTGCACTGCCATTTAAACTATCTGTAATATCCTTCCTTTCACACAATGTCATTTCATTCCCACATATCGGACATTCATACTTATCCGCAATTAAGCAATTCTTTTGAATTACACATAAACACAATCAAAATTTCGGATTTACTTTATATACGGCCATGCGATCCAAATATTAAACAACACTGTTTCACAGAACATAAAATGAAACTACTGCTATAAAGTACAGCAGATATTTTTACAAATATACCCCCTTTTTCGATTAAAGAACAGTGATTCGTCCATTAATGTCACATGACATATCTCATGATCTCTCATTTCCCTCACACAAAATAATGCGTAATCGGAAGAGTACTTCTCACATTATTTCCAAAGTCCTAGGTAGTAACCTTTATCGCCTCCAAAATGTCGCCAAACTACCTGTTACCATATTCCAAAGATCAGCCATTTTTTTTTTTTGTTTTTTACTCAACATTTTTTTCCAACAGTCTCCTAGCCGAATTACACTTATGCTAGAACTTTTATGGAACAAAAGTGCTTAATCATGACGAAGATTAGGTGCAAAATTGGGAGAAAGTGCAGAATCGCAAACTGCTTGCTGCGTTTTTAAGAATTGCACATACACGGTATCCATATGCACGTCGAACTATTTTCACTTAAAAAAAATCTCAGAATTGCACAGAAATGGCATTGTGTACACTCTTGACTTTATCCATGTACACTGCTAAAGTCCTAGCTAGTAATATTTATCGCCTTAGCAAAATATTGCCAAACTACCTGTTACCATATTCCAAAGATTAGCCAAAATCCAAAATAATCTTAAGAAACAGCATGTGTGTAATAGCATTTTCGAGGTACTTTTCCGTTATGTATCTGCCGTGCATTTTGGCAAGTTCATTAACTGTAAACACACAATGAAATGCATTAAATTACTTACACAATGAACTGTACTTGCAGATGAGGCTTTCGTCCCTAGATGCTGCTATCATTTGCATAATTACATTACGTTTGTGCTTCATGACCTTGTGAAATCATAGCTATGCATTTTAATGCAATCTTAAAGTCACTAAATAAGGTAAGGGGTCACTGTAATAAGGGAGTACCAGAATTTAACAATGAAAAAGGAAGTTGCAGTATTTATTCATATTTTCAATATTGCTTTTTTGCTACCTGTAATATCAAGCAGTAAGAATGGTATTCATTCAATAAGATCATCATTACAGCTTCTATGCAGAATAAAAAATTGATACATCTTTTCCTTATTTAATTAACCCTCTGACTGGCCAGGATTTTCATGAAAACTCAAATTTCCCAAAACTACCAGGAGAAAACATTATTTTCCTAATATTAATGTAAAAATTCTCCTGGTATTTTATACCTGGATTTGTGTACTTTTAATATATTGGCTTAATTTCTTTGATATATTTTAATATGCATGTATACATATGTTCTTATAGATATCAAAAAAATTTTTCAGGCCATGTATATCGTGGCCGAGCCAGTTAGAGTGTTAACTATGATGTGTTCAAAGTTCTATTTTAAGTTGACTATGATACTGTTTTTAATTAATTCAAACCGAAATATATATATATATATATATATGAAATAATAGCAAGGAAACGACGGAGCAGTGTTGATGCGTAATACTCAGATATTGATAGAATGTAGATCCATACTAAAGAGAAAGATTTTTGATTGCGTAGTATGCTGCTAATATTTTTATAAAATGTCCAGGTGTGCTAAGATAGATTCCCTGCAAAGCAGGTTTAAGGTTGCCAGAAAATGGCAGGGGAAGGCAGGTTTGGGACATTTGGCGAGAAATGCCCATTTGGTGGCCATAGATGAATGGAGAAACTTCTGGAACGATTTCTTACCGGTTTAGCCCAGAATGTTCTCAAACACAAGCCAAAAGCTATATAAACCCTGCTGGTATGCGGAGAGTTAGTCCCTGCGGAGTCCATCGAGTTGTTAGTCAGTGAGTGCCTATTGTCGAGTTAGTTGTCGAATGCACCGTAAGAGTCTCTTAGTGTATCGCGGTTACGGCATCGTTGAGAGAGCATGTCGAGCTCTGGGAATGACTGAACCGAGGAGTCAGAAGCTGTACTCTAGTGTATCGTTAAGTGCATCGTGAGTTGTAGTGTGGAGAGTCTCGAGAGTACGTGGAGTTCTGAGAACGTCCGAACGGAGTCGGAAGCTGTACTCTGGTGCTTTGCAGTGAAGCTGTCTTCACCGTTATAGCCTGATTGCCTGAAGATTGTGTCACTGATTGTTTCAGCGTGTTTATAGGAGTTCTTCGATGACTGTAAATGTGCTTTTGGAGCTGTCTTGAGTAATACTGGCTAATAAATTGTGTTTTGATACTTCATCGAGTGCTGTTCTCATTATTCACTCCAAATCTGCACGAACCCTATACAAATGTAAAAAAGAAGAAGGAAAAACATAACAATATATTGACTTGGTAATATCTAAGAAACTTGGCAGTCAAGGCAGTTTTAATTCCATTTTTATTTGCAACTAACTTTTGTGGCTGTAAACACTTGGCACTCTAGTTGTGTCTATTCACAGAACATTTACATTTTTTATATAACTGCAGTATTAAACAAGACAGCGAAATTACACCTTAGCAGGGTAAAGAGCAAAGCTGAAGTGTGGAGTTATCCGATATGGAAGCACATGACGAGAAAAGTTTTGGTTTGGGTTAAAGTTTTAGTTCCCAATTATTATGTCATCAGCACTGTGCATGCCATGCAAAATGGAATGATCTAGAAATGATGCAACCCAGAGAAGTTATTATGATTTTTAGAACAGAGAGGGAGCCCAGCTATGGTAAAATAGTTTCCTTTGCAAAGTGATGTTAGGGTTGCCAGATTTGGCACGAAATCGCCCATTTGGTGGCAAAATTGGTGATATGCTATAGATGGAGCAAGAACATTTTAAAACAAATTCTTAGCAGTTTTCCTTCTTCTTGGATGGTAGGTTAAAAGTTATATATACTCTGCTTATACACGGAGCAAGGAGTATCTTGAATTCAGTAGTGTAGTGGTATGTTGTGTTCAGAAATTAGGTTGACAGGACCGAACCGAGTTGGGAGCTGTACTTCAGTGATTTGTTGTGAAGCTCTCTTCACCGTTGTATCATAAAGGATGTGTTGCTAATTGCATCAGTGTGTTTATCGTAGTTTTTCGATGTCTGTAAAAGTGTTTTTTGAACTCCCTTGTGTAACACTGTCAAATAAATTGTCTTTTTGTTCTTTAAGTATTATCATCAGTTACTCCAATTCCATGAGCCCGTAGAATGCAACAATATATATAGATAAAAAAGTATCGAACTAATACCAGAAATGTGTGGAAATGACATTGGGAATAATTTCTGTAATATTGTATTTAATATTGATTTTTTTATGAATAATTTCTGTAATATTGTATATTACATACATTACTATATGTAATAAGGTATCTTCATTTCTCCTTCCCGGTAATTTGAATCTCATCCTTTCATACTGTTGTTTCAATTGCTGCTTGTAAGGTTAGCAGATGTAATAATGCATGAGGCTTAAAGAAACTTGCCCAGAAACAATATTCCCTTTCTCCTGTCACTGGAGAGTGTTCATAGCTGAAATGTTTGTTGAAACTGGTATTCCTCCTGACTATGCAGGATTTTTTAAACTGAAAAAATGCTTTCTGGATAGTCAAGATTTTACTGAATTACACATCTATTTTACACATACATACATACATTCATATATATAAGGCTTAATAAACTATGATGGCTGCTTTAAGAATAATTGGCGACTTCAAAATTAACTATTCTAGATTTGGTGCTCTCCCCCTAAATTCATCTGTTCTCCCAAATTCGAGATCTTTCTATGTTACATAATGCTGCTTGAAAAATGTAACTAAAACTAAAATTAACCAATCATAGATTAGAATAGTTTTTGCACCTATCTGTGCAGTTTTTCTCTCTTTTGTCTCTTCTCCTGCCTGCAGCCAGTATGTTGCTCGGCCTCTGCTAGCTCTTCACCATTATTTAAAATATAATTGCTTATTTAAAATTATGGGGAACGTTTAGCCTTTCTAATCTTTTAACAGTTATGTGTTAAGAAATTTGTCATTCAGGGGTAAATGATGTTTAACTATCAAGCTGGTCATGCTTCTAAAATTCCATCCGATCATTCACTACACCATAATATCCAGTTATCTACGCAACGCTAGAACATGAATTGTTTTCATGTTCCACCAAAAGTACAATGCTACATATATATATGTATATGTGTGTATGCACATGCATGTGTGGCCCTAGTAAATCTGTTTTGGGTATTTTTCTGTTAAGCACCTATGCATTTGGGCTGAATTTTTATGTATTAAATTAAATGCACACATACACACAAATGGTTTAGTCCCCAGACAGCACTATCATCGAGTCTGAGTGTCTGTTCGGCTTCTCTTTCACAGCTGCCAAAATGCATGACATGTACATAGCGGAAAAGTACCCCATTTGTTTTTACTTTAAAAACTTGTTTAAATTTTATTGAAATCGTTCCTCATGTTTTATGTTAAAGTAATGCATCTATGATTTAAAAATTTACTGTTTTCAAAATAATAGTCTATTGCATTTTTACGTTTTGGTTCTATACTTATTTATATAACTGCATATTATTTTGTTTAGTATTCACAAGCAGAGGGACTCCTTACTTAGTTCCTCAAGTGGATATACAAATTACAGAGGTGTTCTGAATCTATGTATCGTGTTATTGGTAAGTTTCCATTTTCTCTAAATTCTTAGAGTATTCTAAAGTTATTTTTTATTTTATTAGTTTGCCTTTCAAGAATTGTTTTAAACATACTTTAATTAAATTTTCCACTCCTCCTCCATGTGCATTGTTAAAATATGTGGTTCATAGTTATAACTATATACAATATAAAGTCTTTAATCCGGACGTCCATAATCCAAAATGATCTATAATCCGAACCTCAAAGCTACAAACATTCTGCGCATGTGTAAATGCATAATGCGTTAATGCATGTGCTTTACGCATGCACATATGCGTTTATGCATGTGCATAATACATTGATGCATGCGCGTTTAATGTATAGCGGACGGTATAAGCTAGGCTAAAATTATCTAATTATCTATTTCAGTTAATGTTGCAGATTGCATTGTTCCTTAATCTTCTAATTGGATCTGGCTTATTATTTTTTGCAGACTGTTAGAGCAATTTTATAAAAAGTAAGCTTGAACTTTCGATTATGACAAAAAGAGTTTCCGATTCTGGAACTGCCAAAGGATCTACAAAGCGAAAGCATGTTTCGATGTCCATCAAACAAAAAGTGGAATTGCTGCAAAAAATGGATAAAGGCTTATCCTTTGTTTCTCGAACCATTCCAAAATCTGTTTATCAATTTCACGCTGCTGTGCAGGGGGGGGGGGGCGGATCCACTATAAATTTCAGCACTATCCTCATCTTCAGAGCAGATGTTTTTATTTTATTCGGCTTATAATTCCTTACTAAATGTAGTATTTCATCTCGATGTACTCCGTCTTTGATATGATTTAAATCAAATTCCTCATCATTATAAACATCACAAATACACATCGAATAATTTTCAGGTTGCAATTTTCTAATTTCGACTATGCGTAATATATGCTTTATGCATGCGCACGTTGAAAGAAATGTTTAATAAAGTAAACAAATATTAAGCTTTTTTTTGGTAAATTTTGATACTCTTTAGATCATAATTGCACTTTATTTCATAAATTATGCTTTCATATTTTTAATTTTATAATTTCTGCATGCCATCTTACCAGATTCCAATTGATGATCTATAATCCGGAAAAACTCTTAATCTGGAATCGCCGAAGTCCCAATGAGTCCAGATTAAAGACTTTGTACTGTATCTGCTTTAACTTTAGTTTTGTCTTCGCATGAATAAAATTAAAATTTGATACAGAAATAGGATTAATTAAATAAAAAAATTTAGACACTTCCTAGATACCACCAAAAATATAGGACCCCACCAAAAAGTTCAGAAAATGTATTCAAAAGGCAAAGCAGTATGTTGCCAAAATAGTTATGGTGAAACCCACGATGTCACTGAAAAGTATTTATGTGGCAGCCCAAGTATGTATGTAACACATCTGATTTGGCTATTGTGTAAGGTTCCACAGTTGCATGATGCCAAATTTGTGCAATTCAGTGATTTTTTTTAGCAAAAACAGATCAGTTTGCCTATGGGGAGAGTATAAGTATATATATATATATATATATATATTAAAAGTGAAAATGTAACAATATATATATATTGTTACATTTTCACTTTTAATTCATCAAAGATCTACTATACACTCGCTGGAACAACCAGCAACACAGCCTTCAGGTTATCAGGCTATCACAGTGGAGACAGCTTCATTGCAAAGCACCACAGTACAGCTCCCGACTCTGCTTGGTCTTTCTCGGAATTCCACGTACTCTCGAGGCTCTCCACGCTACAACTCGCGATGCACTCAATGACACACAGAGCACAGCTTTCAGCTCTTCGATTCAGTCGTTCCCGGAGCTCAACATGCTCTCTCAATGATGCACTAACCGCAATACTCTAAGAGACTTCTTTGGTGCACTCGACGACCCACTCAGAACTCGCTCAATGACTGATTATCAGCTCGTTAGACGAAGCACTTGTTTGAGAACATTCTGGGCTAAACTGGTAAGGATTCGTTCCAGAAGGTTCTCCATCCGTCCGTGGCATATCGCCAACTTTGCCAAATGGGAAATTTTTCACCATATGTAGCAACCCTGCTTACCTTTCCATTTTATGGCAACTCTAAAACTGCTTTGCGGGGAAGCCATCGTACCGCGCCTGTACATTTCGTAACGCTGCCCCCTCTCAAGGATTGCACGTCCTGGGCAGTACAACCCTTGGTCAGAAGCCTAATTCGATACAAACAAAATGTAATGAAACAAACATAAGGTGTAAATAAATAACATAACTAAAGAATCAGATATTTAAACTATGTACAAGTTATATACACAAATTAAACACATCACAATTTCAAATAATACAAATTAAAGTTCTGAAGGAATTTCAATCTCAGCATTTTCATTAAGTTATACCCGGGTCAAATACTTTCCCACTGCAGTTCTCAGATGTATTTCTCTTTTGCACATCACAGTCTGAAGATTCAGTTCTTTCAGACTTTTCATCCACAGGAAGAGATCTAAAACAGTTCGTTCACCACTCTGTAGTTCATTTGTAGCATGCATACAGTTTACCTCGGTATTTTTAGCAGATGGTACATGCTTATTCACCTCTATTTTCTGAAAGTCAATTTCGATGCTTGCACCAGGTTCACAAATAGAGTCCGATCCTTTACAAGCAGAAGTATCCAGGTTTAGAATAAAATCCTTGTCTGCAAAACCTGCAATTTGAGGCACATACCCAGTTTACGAAGTGGGTGAATTTTCTTGCAGTACTGGAGCTCACTGCTTAAGCTGCACATTAACTTCTCCCATCTCTGCATCACATGCACTTTCAAATGGTTCAACACCTGCTGCATGCAACTTTGTAATTTCACTATCAGTTTCGACGAACTGAACAGTCGCATTTTCACTTTCTTCCACTTCAGGTACTTGAGAATCAAAAGCTTCTTTCCCGTCTTTTGTTTCTTCATGTTTTCATTCTTTTTCTTTAATTCCGTTAGTTGTTTTGTCTTTCATTTCTTGATCTTCCTCAGACAGTTCATTAGCTACTTCCATCATTTCTTCATCCTTTGATTCTTCAGATACCATTTCCATATCATCTATGTCTCCAGTTTCTTCTGTAAGCTCCATTTTCACCTGTTAAAGTTGCTCTTGCACCTTTTCTTGGACGACATTTATTTCTTCTCATCGGGCTTTCTTCTCTTCCAGTCCGGTTTTGATCTCAGCTGTCATCTTTTGATATCTAGCTTTTATCACTTGCTATCCAGCTTTCAGCGTATCATATCCGGCTTTTATCTCAGCCAGTCCATCTTTCATTTCAGCCTTCATCTCTTCATATCCGGCTTTTACTCCGGCTAAGAAGTCCGTCAAAGTCTTCATTTTCTCCGCCATGGCCTTCCTCTGCAGGCGGGCCACTGGCATTCACTCGCAAACCCCACTTCTGACACCAGTTCTTATGTTCTTCTTCTTTACGTTTGTAAGTGCGGCGTTCATGCGGATTTGGAGCGAATAACGACGGCACTTGCTGAAGTATTGAAACACACTTTATTTAGCCAATATTAATCAGGACAGCTCCAAAGTCACTTTTTACAGTCATCGAAGATCTACTATATACTTGCTGGAACAATCAGCGACACAGTTTATCAGGCTATCACAGTGGAGACAGCTTCACTGCAAAGCACCGGAGTACAGCTCCCGACTCTGCTTAATCTTTCTTGGAACTCCACATACTCTCGAGACTCTCCACACTACAACTCATGATGCACTCGACACACAGAGCACAGCTCCCGACTCTTCGGTTCAGTCATTCCCGGAGCCCAACATGCTCTCTCGACGATGCACTAACCGCAATACTGTAAGAGACTCCTTTGGTGCACTCGATGACCCACTTGGCACTTGCTCAATGACTGACTATCAGCTCGTTAGATGAGGCACTCTCTAACTGACTGCTGACCAGCATGCTTTATATAGCTTTTGGCTTGTGTCTGAGGACATTCTGTGCTAGACCGGTAAGAATTTGTTCCAGAATGTTCTTCATCCGTCCATGGCATATCACCAACTTTGTTGCCAAATGTGGCAACCCTAAAACTACTTTGCGGGAAAGCAATCTTACCGCACCTGTGCATTTCGTAACAATGTATATAAAGAGATTTCTTGGTAAATGTTTTATTACCAATGTTTCTTACTTTTAAATTGTAAAATTTTATTGATTGACTGCTTTTATGTGGAATTCTTAGTGAGCTGTAATTTTGAAAATGGCTGTTGCCTTTCATGCATTAGCATGGTGAAAAATTAGTTGACAGTGAGTTCATGAATGCTTTCTGAAGTTGTCAATAAGTTTGTGACATTTCAGTAGAAATGTGGATTATAGAAAGTACCAAAATATGTATTAGCAAGATACTAGTTTCTGTATTTAGAATAAGAGTGGAATTGTTTCCTCATGTTCAGAACAGAACTATAGGGAAATATTTAGAAACACTTCTGAATCTAATACTGATTTGTACATAATTTCATTAAGAATAGATTTAATTTTTTAAGGCTTGTCTTTAAATAGAATTCTAATCTTCCTTAGCCAGAACATTTCTAGGTATGTAATATATAAAATATGTAACTCAAAATTATAACTTTGCAAAGTTTGTGCTGCATTGTCAATCAAATCATTCATGTTGTGTCATCAAACCACAGTTTCATTACATATATGTGTAAATATCCATCCCTGGCCATGACAACTGCAAGCTGTTAAATTAAAATATTGGATTCTTCCCATGCATTAAATCATCACATGTGCGCATATATATATATATTTTGATGCACTGCAGCCTAAGTCTATGTACTTAGACCTAATGTAGTCAATTCAAAACATAATTTTATTTTATTATAATTCACACTTGATCATTTTTGTAGACAAGGGATTTATCCAGTTATATTTCAATAAGATAGTTTTTATGTACACTGATTTTAAAAGTAAGACGTAAGCATTTGAGAAGCGAAGCAGCACATAGATGTTAGTAAGGTAAAAACTAGGGAAAAGAATAACGTAATTTCTTGCGAGCGGTATTTATACCGAAGTATGTAGCATGGAAGGATCTTGAATTTGGAAGACCAGATGAATTAAGGCTACGAGCACCAAATCTAGAATAGTTAATTTTAATGTCGCCAATTGTTTTTAAAGTATCTATCATATTTTTTATATCTTAAATATATATATACTTAAGATATATTCTTGTGATAAATGATGTTATTTTTTGAAATTTAAGTTATTTATTTTAATAAAGTAATAATTAATATGTTTTACTGATATTCTGATTTCACATTTGACAGAATTGATCCCCCTGAAAAAAATTTCCTGCTGTACATGATAATATTACACTATAATTGTTTGTTGTTTTGTAATATTAATTTATTTTATAGGTTCTTTCCAATGCCCGTGTTGCCTTAGAAAACATTATTAAGTAAGCTTAGATTTGACTTTATAAATAATTTAGTTTATAGTATTTGTTTCTTTTACTGAATTATTCATTTTTAATGTGCTTTTTCAGGTATGGGATACTGATTGATCCTGTTCAATGGTTCACAGTATTTTTAAATAAGCCCACAGAATCCCCTTCCATACTCATATTATTAGGTAAAATATGTCATTTCTTTGTTTGCTAGTAAGGTTTAAATTACTGTAATCGAGTTTAAATTATTGTATGTTAGTAGCTTTAGTTTATTTGTATGAATCCTGGCTTTCAGTGAATCTGTTCTTTAAATGGTTCTTAAATCTCCCGAATTCTTTATGTAAGAATATTAAGAAGACTCAAAGAAAAATCTAAATATTCTTATGTAAAGCAAAATTAAAAATCTGTATTTAATGCAAATCAAATTTAAGAATGCAGTTGTTGAAAGTATGGTTTTTATTTAAAAGATGCAAATGAAATTCAATAAATGAAGTATATTATTAAATATTATTATATTGTATATATATTATTATATTGTAAATCTTGAGGTTTATTTTCTCAGTATAATTAGACGAAAGTATTTGATTTCAATTCATTGCTTTATACTACTAATTCAAGATTTTAACAATTATCCCAAATCCATTTAAATCAAAGAATTGCAAATGGGTGAGGATTATCTCAAGAGTTAACACAGATAAATGTAGAATGCTAAGTACTTTTCAAAACTGAATGGGGCCATTTAGGATCACCAAGAGGTAACACTGGTAATCCAAGTCCACTGAAATTAGAATTGCATTTTTATTTTATTAATAAAAATGCATTAAGCTTTGGAATGCAACACCACTATGACCTTGACAAAGTATGCGAAGGAGGATACTATTTCAGAAAAGTGTGTTGAGAAACTGGAGAGAGGGATGTGTTTAAAGCCGTGAAAGTAATGACTGCCCGGTATTGGCTGATGTTGTTTGAGTAAAACGTATTTTTTTTTTATTCTGTGTCCTCTGTTTTCGCTTACTTTTTGTAGTAGGTTCCAGGAATAAAGAAAGATATAATGGACGTTTCAAACCCATTTATCTTTTTTAAATTATTTTTTCATGAACTGTTCAGGTTTCATATTGTTACTGAAACTAACCGTTTTGTAGATGAGTATATGAACCAACACCTTGCAAATGAAAAATCAAGAACAAAATCGTGGCATTCAACCAGTTCAGAAGAAATGTATGTTTTTTTAGGCATACTGATTTCACAAGGTATAACAAAGAAACCTGATATTACACTTTCTAGTCTAAAAATGAATTGATCGAAACTCAATTTTTAGGGATATTTTTTTTTTATAAAAACATAATTTTTATTATACTTGCATCTTTTTATTACACTTTTACTCAAAACATTAAATTTTCTGCATTGAATTTTTCTTTTATACTTTATTTTGTGAAAATAAACAGTTTTTAGAAAGTAAAACTTGCATTTATTTTTCCCCTAATACATCGCATAACTACACGCGCCTGTGTGAAAAACCATGGCACTGGGAAATGAATCTTGTGCGTTTTCCGCGGCAGTTAAGGGGTTAATGGTTTTTAGGTTAAAATTGAAAAATTGAATGATGAAAATAGCATGAAGATTCAAGTTTTAGATCATGAATCTATTTCAGGATTTGAGGATTAAGGTAACTCATTTATATTTTCAACAAATATTAATTTCATTTTTATATATTGTTAGAATTTCTGTATAATTTAGTGGGTTCAGTGTTTCATTAAAATTGGTGGGGAAAAATCAGATAATTAGTTTGCATTTAAATATTATTATAACTATTATTAATATATTATTATTATAATTAATTTATTATAAATATCATTTCAGATGTTGTCATGGAATTGAGAATTTAATTGGTTTGCAAAATGATGGTTGTTTTACCTCTATTATTACCATGATAGAAAGAAAATAATCATGATGATAAATGATCTAGCTAGTCAATTGCAAAAATAATAGGGGTTGGAAAAAAGCCAGTGATATATAAGCAAATTTAAAATTTCATTAATTTTAATATTTTATATTATTAATGTAATTATTATTGATCATCATTTGTGATCAAAGATTGGATTCCATTAGTAAAAGCTTTTGTCGAATGTTTGATGAACTGCAAATCCAATGCTTTTTGATTTATTTTTGTTTATAAATGTCTTTTTCATAAAGAAGTGCTGTATATTTTAAAAATTCTGATGGTGGGATATAAGAGTTGGCAGTTGTGGAGGTGAAAACTTTGGCATGAGCCCATCTCAGTTCAAATGACGTATCATTCATTATTTGTATAGCTAGAGATTTCAGTTGTTTGAGTTCTTTTATATCATTAATACTTGCGACGAGATTGTCAACATGAATTCCTTCTTTCAGTTTACGTTTAGATTTTCAAAGTTTTCTGTGTGTAAGGTCTGGAAGAGATGCTCCAAACCACTCACCAATGTCTATAAATCTTAGGCTTGTTGTGTTTCGCATCTTCCCACCACAAGAACCTTAGTATATGTCTGTCTTCAGTCCTTAACCTGTTTGCAGAAAAGTCCATTTTTTTGTCAGCAAATATCCCTGAGGTACCTGAACAGAATCTCAGCAATAGTAATGGTATCTGACGTATTGGACTTGGTTCAACATTCAAACACTCAGTTTAAGGAAGCATATCCAGATTGCTTTAAAGAAGTGTCAATATTAGGCAACCTTTTTAGTACTACTGGATGGCTTGGTAACAGGCCTGTGAGGGAAGATAATGACTAAGCTTCAAAAGCTGCTCCATGTGAACAGTTTCTATGATGCCTCCTAATTCTCACTGTTGGAATACAATATCATAGGCTTCAAAATTATTTTTGTTTAACAAGCATTTTATTAACATGCAAAGTTATGACTTTGTTATATACTCTGCAAAACAACTTTAAAACATTGATTTTCACATATCCTTAAGGTTTTCCTTAAATGGATGAAAGTTTTTTCTTCAAGAAGGATCTTATTTTTTCTTTCTGCATGACCTGTAATGGCCAAAGCTTCTAAATAACATATCTTCAGCAACTCGTTATTTTGGAGGTTTAACAGGACCACATAAACCACGTGCTTTTTCTTGCATAGTCCTAAAATTGTCCAACCTAGTAAGGTCTCTACACTTCTTCAACTGAAACTCTGGTATAAGTACCTCAGTTTTTCTGGTCAGAATGCTTCCAAGTATGTCAGCTCCTAGAAGAACTTTTACAGATGCCATATCTTTTTCAGCATCTTGTCAATTTTATACCTCGAGAAGAGAGCTCTACAATTAATGTTTCATCATGTATTATGCGTAGTGTTAAGCAAATCTGCTCTTGATCGAGCAGAGACATTGAAGTAGAATACCTTTGATCTAATTTTTTAGTACTTATTGCGTATCTGCTGTGCTCAGCAGCCAGAGAAATTCTTTCACCAAATGGTCCTTGAGACAACATTTCCCTTCTGGAAAGAGAAAGATTTAACTCAGCAACTAAGCTCTTTTCAAAATCAGAATGATGTGATCCATCATTCATCAACGCTCTCACATAGATTTCCTGATCCCTCTGCCATAGTCTGATTGTGGTTGTTTTCAAATAAATTTCTTGTTCTGAGGGAAGATTTGTCAACAGAGTCTCTATAGATTTTTGCTCTTCTTCTGCTACTTTGTCCTTTGATGATGAATTAATATCTTAATGTAAATCTGGACAAACTAATGTATAATGCCTTCATCTGCAAATCAAACATTTTACGCTCTTGTGACACTTTTTTTACCATATGACCAGGCTTAAGGCAAACAAGGCAGCATTTCTGTCTCGTAAATTGGGATTTTCTGTCATCTTAACGCTTTGTTGACTGGTTTTGACAATTCTTGTTTGGATGAGGATGATCACAGAATATACAACTAACTTTTCTTGCAGATGTGTTTGAAATTAGAGTAGAAGTAGTAGGTTCGTTTTGTTGAACTGTTTTTTGGGATTGCATTCGTTTCATACCACTTTTAAAAGCACTTTCTGCTGAAACACGATGTTCTTCACATTCTGCACTACCCTCCAAAAGTTAAGGAACAGCATCTTCTGTGTCTGATTTTAGAATGAAGAAACATAGAAACAAGAAATTTAGATGACATGTTCACTAAACATTTCTTTATATGATATAGAATGTTTCATCATGTTCAACACAAATTACAAAAACAAAACAAAACAAAAACAAAAAAAAAAAAAAAAAAAAAAAAAAACACTCTTGGCTGAGAAATCCAGTCTTGGAGAGGCAGTATATCACAACTTCTTGAGGAAAATTGTGATGGTAACATTCCATGCTCTTAATTAAGTAGTCGGTTAGTGAAATGAAATGGGAAGTTAATGACCAGACATTACCTAATGATCTTGGAGGAGAACATGCCTCCCAAGGTTGTCCCGAAGATGCTTTACTGGATTCAGGTATGGAGATGGAGCTGGCCATTCCATCCACTTCATACCATGACCTTCAAGATATTCTTCAGCAAGAGAGTCTTCACAATTTATATTCAAGTCAATGCTGCATGATGTTTCATGTATAAAATACTGTCTAATACTATGCGTAGATATATCCATACATACGTGTGATAAATATTTTAGATTTTTACAAAGATACACTGAAGAAATTTAGAAATTCAACTTATACAGGTGTTTTTGGAATAGATTATTTATATTATTTAGGGATTACTGTACTTGAGATACAATAACACGCCAAACAAGTATTAATTTAGAAGTCAAACAACAAAAGTCAGCGTTATATTTTCAAATTTTTACAGGACTTGTTTCGATGGTTTTACTGAATCATCATCCTCAGGTGCAAAAGCACAAGTGGTCTTCTAAATTAATTACTGTACTTGTTTTATCTTATGCTGCATATCTAAAATGCATATTTGATAAAAACAAGACAAATACACTGCTGGCCATTAAAATTGCAACACCATGAAGGAAAGCAAATGCAAAAAAAGATATTTATTGCACTTAAACAGTGTGGCAGGAAGACAAAATGATTAAATTTATAAGCAGTTTGGAGGTGTAGAAGGGTGCAAAATTAGTAGAAACAACTAAAACAGCCCTTACCCAGTTAGGCATGGAGTCAAACTGGACTTTGATGACATAATCAGGCAAGTCCAGTCTTGCTGCTTCAAGCTTATGCCACACTTCCATGCTGCTTCAAGCATTCCATGCTGCTTCGAGCTTATGCCACACTTCATCAACTGTATTAGCTGGAAACGAATGGCGGGCCAGTCTCTCAGCAACTTATGACTAGACGTATTCAATGGGTGACAGATTTGGAGATCATGCAGGCCAGGGCAGCAATCAAATACCCTGTGTGTCGAGGAAGGTCAGAACATGACATGCAACATGTGGCCTTGCATTATCTTGTTGGAAGACGGCACTTGGCAGGCCTTGAAGATATGGCAGAACCACTCGACATACGATGTCAGAAATATACCAGTCTGCTTTCAAATTACTGTCAATCCGAACTAGAGATGTGCATGTTGTGTGCCCAATAGCTGTCCAAACCATCACGTCAGGTACAAAGTCCCTATGCCGATACTGAATACAAGCAGGAGCCTCCAGACACATACACAGTCATCAGAATACTGCATGCAAAACTGGGACTCATCTGAAAAGTGATCTGGGACTCATCTGTGCCACTTCTGTATCCAGCTTCATCATTTGCCACATCAGAGATGTCTCTCTCTATGCTGCATTGTCCCAGGAAGATGAAGTAATGGTCATCATGCTGATCTACGCTGCTGCAAACGTCGATGCACTGTTCATGCTGATATTGTGCATGCTGCAAACATGCCCATTTCCTGGCTAATGGTCCGTATGGTCATATGGTTTTGTAGGGCTGACGTCACAATATATCTGCTCTCTTGGTCATTAGTCATGGGAGGGCATTGAGATCCTGCATGCCATTCAGTATGACCCTCAGCAACCCATTGATTCCATATTCACATGACAGTGGTTGGATGTCGACCAGTGCAACCCGATGATATCATTGAATGATAATCCATATTCTCGATAGGCAGTGATTCTGCTTCTCTTAAATTTCAACACTTGCTGGTAAATGTTTCCTCTTCTTTTTTGAGACATAACACGATATGAGCAAACTCCAACCTTTCCAAATGAGGAATCCACTGCACAACTTTTCTTTTATGCAGTGCTTCAGATGTTGTTTCTCCCTCCTGCATTATTTAAATGTGCTGAAATACTAATTATTTGCATATCCCAACTTCTTCCTTTCATGTGATTTGACGTTCATCAGATCATTCCTTCCTGGTGCTGCAATTTTAATGGCCAGCAGTGTACATTAGTTAACTATGTGTTATAACTGGGTATGAAAAAATTCTAATTAAGCAAGATATGGGCTTGAAATCTTGTACCAAGAAAATGGTTCTAAAAATACAAAAAACAAAATTTTTTTAAGAAGAACTGAACAAATAACTTGCCTAAAAATTTGTAAGCAATTCATTCTATCAGGAAGTGTGAGGAAACTCTTCATATCATGATGATTCATGTTTAATGTTTAATTCTAAATTCAGCAGTGGCTTTAAATACTATATAAGCCACATTTTTCCTTCAGATTTTTCAGATGTAAAACTGGGGTATAAATTAAATTCAAAGTGAGTGTTTTAATCTCTCATTTCCCAGTTATAGGGTCTTAAATAATTAAACACTAAAAATCAAAATGTTTTTATAATAGGCATTTTTCAATAGCTGTTATAAAATAACTTATAATTTGCATTATTTTTCCAGTTTTAAAATACTACCCAAGGTAAACTCAAGGGTTGTTATTTTTTGTTTTTACCACTTTTAAAATCCTTTAGTGTTTAAATTCAATATTAACATTTAGCATTTACAAATACTGATTTGTGCTATAATGAACATTCCCTGATACTGAATTTTGCACTTATATATTATTCAATATTCCCTAACATTAATTTGTGTACTTACGCATAAAGAAAAATTCACAAGAAAAGTGATGGTATGGCACACCATGGATGCAGATGGCAATTTTTTTAAACCAGTCTGTTTTCATAGAACTGTAAGCAGTTTTAAATGATGACAATTGAAAAATGAAACACCGTTCATCAGACAATATCATCAAAATGAAGGTATTTTATTTTTGTTAGATTTAGCGGCAGTTATTATGCAAAAGATGTCAAGTATTTGAACAACAGAAAATTTTGTATCTATATCAAATAATACTGACTGAAATGCTGATCGGGATCAAGAAAAGTTACCTTTTACTGTCAAAGTCAGTTTCTAAAAAGTAATGTACGAAGAAAATCGGAGCAATTTTTTTAGGCAGTCCAAACATGAATTTACACTGTGTGCCCCCCCAAAAAGAATGATAATGTGATCCAAATTAAAATTTTATGTGAATTATAATATTAATTTAAAAAATTCTCAAATTTATCTAATTTTATCCAGAATTCTGCTTTTGTTATCGAATAAACAGTATATTTAAATTCTGCAATTTATAAAATTTCATTTCTGAATAATTTTTTTTAAATTTTAGGACTGACTGTTGTTCCACTGTTATCATTAGGTATAGAAAAATTGCTTTCAAAGGTGAGTGAGTGCATCTGTATGAGTTTATATGTCATAAAATGTGATTTAAATATTTGTACTCTCCAATTCAACTTTATGATTCTGTTTCTCTCTGTTGTTTTCAGCAGAGTTTTCTCTGTGGTAGTCTCTTTTTTTTAGATTAGTTATGGTATACTATATCGTAGGGGTTTGTTCAGAATTGTCTAATATTTTAGTTCAAAAAACTCTTTTTGAGTACTTTTAGGTATGTTTGCTCTCCAAAACTAAGTTTTACGTCAAGGTTTTTCAAGATAAATGTTGCTTTCAAAAGAAGTAATCAATTCTGATTAAATGAAGTCAGTCTTTTTTATTTAAGGATCTGATTTCAGTCATTTTCATACTCATGGTTAACTCCTTGGCCTACACAATATCTGCCAATTGCTTGAGCTATAGTAAACAAGAAAGTTGGTCACGCACCATGCCATTCAACTGTTCAGCCGTACTTTTCATGACATATATATTTCAGTGTAACAAAAGGAATTGTGAATTAATAAACAATGTTTAGGCACAAATAATTTTAAGACGTCTAGAGTGAAATCATAATCAATTGATCAGTTGTCAAAAATAATTGCATGATGGGTATGATGGGAATAAGAGTTTGCCATGATGGGTATAAGAGTTTTTAAATTCTTTATACGAAATTATATTTGAAACACGTGAGCGTAATGAAGCTTTACGGGGAACTATAACAGATCATCCAGTTTCGTCAGAAGCAACTGAAAAAAACAAAATACTGACATTACAATTAAAGGAAAAGTATTCGATGTAGAATAACTCCAGTCGCTTGTTCTAATATAATGCGTGGCATTTTATGCACAAATTCCTCAAAAGACAAATCAGACTCGTGGCTTTTGTATACGACACAAATTCTTTACCACGAGTCAGACTTGTGGCTTTTGTTTACGACAGACACGTGGCTTTTGTTTATGATACAAATTCTGTACCACGAGTCAGACTCATGGCTTATGTTTATGGCATAAATTCTTTACTACGAGTCAGACTCGTGGTTATAGGTCAAAGGGTTAATGAATATACAAAAAATTCGACACGAAAGAACATAAAATCCACACTTATAGTGCGGATTGTTTACTGATTAGTAGCAACAAGCATACTGATGCTCATGGACAGTCATAGCAGTGTCTTGAAAGAGACAATACACAATTTTAGCGTCTGCAATACACAATTTTAGCGTCTGCAGTTGTTACTCATGGAACTCTTCAAGTTGCATTCCAAACAAATAGTTTATATCTAACAAAGTTTTTGCATCCAAACAGGTTGAATATTAAGTTGGATATATTTCAAAGCAGATATATACTGAGGTTGAAATTAAGAACCTAAAGCTAAAAAATAATTGAAGCATCTTAAATTATCAGTGCACATTTTTTATTTAAACTATTAAGATTACTATGTTCCATTCTTCTTGTAGGACTTGTTTGAAATTACCTTTGCTCTGTATACTTATTTCAAGTGTAAGAGGGATATTTTTGATGGTGTTGGTATCATGAGAACTGAGTAAAAGTATGTAGTTATAGCTTGTAATGGTTAAGTAGTCGTTTTTATATTAGGTCTGGCTGTGCATTAGTTTATTACCTTGCCGGAATATGAAATTTTTTCCCTGTGCAATTTCCACCAACTTGCGCATGATAAGTAACTTCTACCTTTTCATCTGTTAAAAAAATCACCAAATTGTGCTAAGGTTGTTGTGTTAATATGCAAGTACCTTTGTAAATTATTCATTTTATTTCATATTTTACTTTTTTCATTTTGTGGAAAGCAAATGTTTTGCAAGATCATATCCAATACTATGGCTCTTTTAAATTAAAACAGAAACATGTATTTATGTTTCTCTCTCTCTCTCTCTTTTTTTTTGGGGGGGGGAGGTACCTGCCTAAGTGAATTTTTATTCTTTCTAATTATGTGTGGATTTATATCTATGATATATTTTAGATTTTTAATGCATTTATGAATGTTAAGTATGATATGTTTAGGTTAATAGATGACAAAGTACCAAATGTGGTAAACTATTTTACATCATGAATAACTGATAATAATCTTTTTCCCTCTAAGATTTTTCAGTTGCTTCTATATTGATTTTTTTCTTTTAAAGAAAGAAATTTAATATGAATTGCATGCTTTGACAATTACAAGATGTCTTGGATAGCTATTATTAAATTCTTCGAAAATTAATGTATCATCTTTGCTTTGTTTGTACCAAAATAATGCTGCAGTGAAAGATTATGCTGTGAGAAGAAGAATTTATAGAGGCTGGTTCAAAATTCTGTGCATTCCCTCTTTGACATGTGTTTGGTTAAGTTTGGTGTGAAAAGTTATGTTTGTAGAATTCATTCTTCTGCAACTGGGAATGAATCACTGTATAATGTCTATTGGGACAAATATGTGCATTTTTATTTGTGAATTTTTGTGTTTGTCATTTATATTCATTTTGAATTTAGTAAAATAGTCCTTTTAATGAAGCTGTTATTGTTAAAATTGTCATTCTTGTCTTTTATTAAATTTCATACCAGTATTTACATTTGTTACCAAATGGTGCTCCATTAACCAAAAAAGTACCTATGTTTAACCCTTAGAAAACGGAAGTTCTTCACTAACCTGTATGCTTAAAATACTGAAATGTCCATCCCCGTCCATTACCCTTCCCATCTGTTTCCTCCCCTCCCCATCCATTAACGCACAAAGAGGTGTGAAGATTTCAAATTGTGTCCATTCTACTTCCTAATAAAAAAGCTTCCATTAGCCTTTTAGGACAAGCTGTCTGCAATAAACTGTTGCAATGCATTTGGGGAAACTGCACCTGCTACTGCATAGCTTAGGGAAAGGAAGAAAATAATACAATCTTGCCCATTTTGGGTGGTTGTGGTCATTTGAATGAAAGACCATCTTCATTTTAATCTTCAAAGAGTTAAAGTGAATAAAGTTTAACTGTTGTATTCAAAATAATATTTCTAGTGGTGTAGCTTGTGTGTTTATTAATTTTTTTTCCTGTACTCACAGTGTGATCCTTTTTTTTTTTTTTTTTCATAGGGTCGACTAAATGAGCAAATTGGTTTTGTATTAATTGTTGCTTTACTCACTGCTGAAGTTCTGCTTCCACCTTTAGTAGTCTACTTGACAGATTGTCATGCAGGTAATGAGCTAATTAAATATATTTTAAGAACATTGTGTATCTTCATTACATTATTAAATTAAAAATAATTTTGATTAAACTTGGAAAAGAATTTTGCCAATTTGGGGTTCAAATTATCTGAAATTCAGCTTTAGATTTATGTTAGTTTTATAAGAAAACCACAGATTTTAGGATATTTTGACTTGAAAAGGTTACAAAATGTAGAGCTTTAAATTCTCCCAGTGGAATCCCAGTTCAATTTAGCTTTGGAACTGCTGTTTAATAGGAAGTAGTGAAGAAAAAGAAAATGCTTGCCGCCCCCCCCACCAGGACAAAATCTTATCTATTAAAAAGGGCTACATTTTTATTTCTTAGTGAAGCATTAAGTATGCAGACTTTATATTTTTTTACTAATAATTTTTCTGTTTAAATTTGCATATGATTTGAGTTATTCCAATCATTAGTACGAATTTGCAGAGCTTTCTGCAAAGATAAATATATGTATAATATATAAAACTGATGTTTAGTAGGCAAATATTTATTTAATTTTGTTTTAAAACTTTAAATGGTACATTACTAGGTTTACCTGCATGATTCATTCATTACCAAATAATTCGTTACCAAATTCATAGAATCATTCGTTACCAAATAATTTTAAATCAAATTTATCTATTTGTATTTCTTTTGAAATAGTGTCTCTGCGTAGTATAAAAACCTTCCAGTTTTTTTAAGGTGGACATCTATAAAGGTATAATTTTTGTTTCTAAGCATGTATAAATTAGATTAATCTTCAGAAAGAACCTTCTGCCCTCCAAAAATTGCTATTTGTCATCAGCTACTTGATACATACTTGCTTTTATAATTAGATTGCAGGCTTTTAAACAGAGCTGATAGCTGCTGTATTGTATTCACAAAGATATTTGCTGTCATAGGTGGAAACCTCAGTTGCATTTAATAATATATATTGTCATGAATTTTGTACGGATGTAAATAATTTTAGTGAATTTATACGTAAAACAGTGTAGTATTATTTATATAATGTAACAAAATATTTGTAAGAGACGAAGCTCTGCCAGAAAAATAAGATTATAGGAGCAACTCATTGAGGTAAATGGCTATCTCGCTAAATTGCTGAGATATGACCAAGCTGGTGATGGTTTTGGTGACTAATTTTTGTCACCAAATTTTCCAAAAATTTGCCAAACTGGGTGACATTTTATTCTGGTCCCTGAATAACTGTAATTGATGCCTAACTGTAACATATCTGGCCTTCATATGTCTTCCATTCATTTCAAGAAGTGAAGGGTACTAGAGATTTCTCTCTGCCTGGGGTAAAACTATACAAGACCAGGGAGAGTATCAGTTTCTCAGGTGTTGATTCACAGCTGGCTTTGGAGTATTAAAATATCTGCGAGAGTTTTGCCTTTTGCTTTTCATTAGATTGTTTTTAACATTCTTAGTAGTTTTTAAGTATAACTACTGATTGTGCTCTGTGATACTGGGAAGAGCTGTATGAGTTTTTTTTTTTTTTTTTTTTTTTTTTGACAGTTGTAGAACTGTAAAGTGTTTCTTTTGAAAAATTAATTTTTTCAAGCTATCATCATTTCTGTATGCATTATTCAATCCATAATGAACCCGTATGAATGCAATAATATGAATAAAAATTACCTTTTTCATTATGTATTCTGTGTTTTGTCATAAACAGAATGTGTATAGAATATATATCCATTAAAATTCATTTATCAGTTTTTCACTATACATTATGTATTGCTATATTAATGGGCTTGGCTTTAAACCCCCAGTAAGCCGTGGATGTAAGTAATTTATAATATCTGAGAATGAGGACACTTAAAATCAGTCAGCCCAAGAATCTTGTTGAAAGTTTGATGGCAAGGAAACTGTTTGAGACTTTTCAGTTTCATAATCTGAAGTGCTTATTTAAAAATGAGGTGGAGTTTAAGCAGGTTTTTCCCCTTTTAATTAACCCTTTAATTGGCAAATGATGAAATGACTGGTTGCTTGTGAGCAATCTTGCCAAATAAAGGGTTAACTAAATTCAATACAATTAATATATTCTTTTTTTAAATTACTCTGCATATATGCAAATATAGATGTATATTATGGATACATTATTAAGGTATTGTTTTAGTAACAAGTTTACTGTAGCATGAATTTTAAAGACTAGTTTAATAAATATATGAAAATTTGCTGAGGTTTTGCAGATAAAATTTTTTTTGCAGTTATCAATCCGCGGAGTGTCAGATGTTCTCCTATTATTTTGTCATTTCTGTTATAACAGAATTATTTGTCATGTTTAAATAACTATATTACTGCATTTCATTAGAATTTATTTGAAAAGCACACTGCAAAATAATCCATTTCCAAAATTTAAATTAAAACTTTTAATGTTGAATTAGCTCATTACTTTGCAATTTTCACTACATTATTTTAGTATGAGAAAATAATTTTAAATTGCAAATATTAACTTGCTTTCTATTGTGTGTGATTACCATTAAATAATTTTGACACTGCTCATACTATTTTCTAAATATTAAAACATATTAATTAAAGAAGATACAATATAATATGTCAAATACAATACGTCAAAACAAAATTCTTCTGAATGGCAATTTTGATCTCATATAATGGCTTTGATTTGCAGAGCTGTAAATTGTCAACACCATGACAAAATCATAATTCTGCACCTTTTGGTGTTTGTATTTGCATTCATTTTGTATTATTCTTTATTTAAAATTTTGATGCGGAATTTTCCTAATTCTCTAGAGGCAGTGCATAGCATTTTATTAATAATATTAATATTTGTATTAAAATTAAATTAACATGTTATCTTTAATTAGAAATAAAGGACAAATTATTGCTTAATTTTCAAACACACAATATGAAACATGTATGAAAAATCTGCTCGCTTCTTTAAGCCTGAAGAAATACAGCAGTTAGTTTAAATTTTATACTGAGACACTTTATTAGTCATTAGGATGAAACTTAGTCATTAGTTCAGAATTAATCATTAGTGTGACCTAATTTGTCTTATTATAATTATTTTTTAGAACATTATAATAAAATAAGATATTTTATTGATAATGAAATTGTCATTATTGATTACAGTAAACTATTTTCAGTTTAAGAATTGTCTTGCTTTACTTATATTACTTATTTATATTTTTAAATATATTATTTATTGTTAATAAGATGGTAGTTATTTTTCATATGAGCATGGCTTTTCTTTCTTTTTTTCTAAGCCTAAAGGGCTATTAATCTTGAAGCGCGATCTTGCGTTTCACTGTTCATTTGAGTCTGTTGCTATTCAGAAGAATGTAAGATTTATTCTTTCATATTGAACCTGTTTGTTATTAATTAATAAACTAAACTATTTAGAAGCAGTAGGTGCATATCTTAAAAATATTTTTTTACTTTTTAATCTGATTGATTGAGATAAAAGGACATTTAATTCATGATATATCTAATTAAAACATTAATTATTTTTTACTCTACATATTTTCACTTTTTTAAATATATAGAAGTTATGTAATGTTCCTATGCTAGTCTAAATTCATCTAATATCCTATAATATGTTCTGCTATTCGACCCTGGCCATCTCTGTCAATAATCCCTTCTGTGAACCATTTCAAACTTTAAAAGACCCCTTTTGGGTAGCTGTTAAAATCTGAATTCATTCTTGATTCCCACTTCTTCTAACTGATTTTTTGGGGGGTGGGTAGGAGATACGTCAAACTCATCTAGGAAATAAAAAAATGTGTTATACGATGAACTTTGTCCTGCATTACAAAGTGCTCATAAATTTCGTTGTGCACAAAATGTTGAGCTAAATTTGTTTCACTGTTTTAACAACATATAAGTGAATAACAACTAGTAAAAGGGTAGAAAGAAAATGTGTTTCTTAATATTATATTGTGAAGGAAGATCTGCAGTCTTTCCTTGACCAGAAACACGAGAAAGCCCTAAAAAAAGTGAATAAACTAAACTACAAAACTTATGTGAGTATTTTTTATAACTAGAAATTAGTAAATTTCCCGTGTTTTCAAATCTGATGGTGGTTTTTAATAGTTGCTGAAATCTTTTACAATGTCTGCAATTTCAGACCAGATTCAGCAGTAGGTAAAAATTATCCTATAGTAATCTGTTGAAAACTACAAATACTAAAGGCATAACAAATGATTCACATTTTTCAATACTGATTGGGGGACAGGTTATGTGTGCTAAGTGAGATACCGCTGGATGTATGTCTTGCAGTAAGTTTTATAGTTAATAATTTATTGTCATAAAAATTTAAACTGTTCTTTTTGGCTAAGATTTAGTTATATGATATTTTTGTTTTTTAGTTGCTGCTTCCTTTGTGTTAGGATTTGTGAGCATTGTTTTTCTCAAGCTAATATCTTATCATATGGTGAATTATTGGTGTAGAGAAAAAAGAGTTCCTGCTGAGAAAACTCGCAGACGCAGTGTTTCATCTGACAGGGGTAGACCAAGAGGTAACTTATTTTGAGTCTTATTCTTAAATCAGTTACTTTTATTATGAAAAGTTTTTGAAGCAGCATGCAGTCATTATGAAATATTCTTCATGTTTACTGTACAGTCATTATGAAATGTTTTTTGATTAGCATATAATCATTGTGAAATGTTTATTGATTAGTGTGCAATTATTATGAAATAGGTATTGATTGCTAAGCAGTGCTTGTAATATTGTATGTCATTTTACATTGTTTACATGGCTTCATTTTGTCATGCAAAGACTATTAATGCTTTTTATGTGTACTTGAATGATGATAAAGCATTACAATGTAAATATCTTAATTTTAGTTTAGAAATCATAGAAGTTTTGGAATTTAGGTTTGCCCGTTTCCTCAATGGAAAGTTTTGGGAATGAGAGGTTTCTTAAATTATCTCTAGCAAATTAAAGCACACAAAGAGGTTTCTTAGATTATCTCAAGCAAATTAAAACAAATGAAAGTTATTGCAATTAGAGGGAGCAAAAGAACTTAGTTATACAGTACAAAGTCCTTAATCCGAACGTCCATAATCCGGACCTCAAAGCTTTAAAATGCATAATGCGTTTACGCATGGATATATGCATTTAATGTATATCGGACGGTATAAGCTAGGCTAAAATTATCTAATTATCTATTTCAGTTAATGTTACAGATTGCGTTGTTTCTTAATCTTCTAATTGGATCCGGCTTATTATTTTTTGAAGACTGTTAGAGCAATTTTATAAAAAGTAAGCTTGAACTTTTGATTATTTCAAAAAGAGTTTCCGATTCTAGAGCTGCCAAAGGATCTACAAAGCGAAAGCATGTTTCGATGTACCGCTTCCGATAGTGAAGAAAGTGACAGAGAGGTTATTGAAAACGAAAAAATTTCGATTCACAATTTGGTCAGTATTCTCGACACAGCAATTACAGGACTTGAACAGTGGAACTGAACAAGAAATTATGTCTGTTTGTAGAATTAAAGAGAAAGTATTAGCACAAAAAACGAAGCAACTTATATTGAACTTACATAACAACTTACATTGAAAGAAATGTTTAATATAGTAAACAAATAAATATTAAGCTTTTTTTTTTGTAAATTTTGATACGCTTTAGAGCACAACTGCTCTTTATTTCATAAATTACACTTTTATATTTTTAATTTTATAATTTCTGCATGCCATCTTACGAGATTTAAATTGATGATCTATAATCCGAAAAACCCCTAATCCGGAATCGCCGAAGTCCTGACGAGTCCAGATTAAAGACTTTGTACTGTACATTACTTTTATTAATGCACAATTTCTTTGCATACCATTTAAAGAGGTAAATTTAAAGAGGTGCATACCATTTAAAAATGCAATCTTGTTTAAATATTGTTTCCTTTATTGGATTTATTTAATTAATTTTGATTGCAGCTTTTCTTTTTAAATTGTCGCTGAATTAATTTTTCTTTTAAATTCTAGGAACAGATGTTGGAAATGGTACTATTTCTTCGACATTAGTACATTATCCTGATAACTTGAATTTAAAAGGTAAACAGTTATTTCTGCCAGTAAGACAAATAATTGAAAAATTTTTATGAAATTATATTTTTATGTTTGTTTGAAAGGGTGAATATTTTATATAATGTTGACTAATAATTTTCATATATTGCTCTCTTGTTGGTAAGCAAAAGCAGAAGCCTAGAGTATAGGTTTGATTTGTGTGTAAGGTGTGGTTATCTGTGTGTTTGGTTTTTGCTTTTCTTTCAGATGTAACATTCAGTTGCCTGTGTTCAGTTGCCAGTGGGGAAAGGTTGTTTTGATGAGTCTGTTAAATTACCAATGGACTTGGCTGTATTTCTTGTTGAATGTTTCAATTTTAAAGTGTCAAGCTGTTAGGGAAAATATCTTCGATTTGCATAAATACAAGGTGTATTGTTAGAAAATAGATTATTTTAGAAGAAAATCATTAATATGGGATTCATTGCAATATTTTGTCCTAGATTACACAGCTTTTTAAATATAACTAGTACATATTTTATTTCATTTACTTTCTAATCAAACTTGCACTATGTGACTAATCTAATTATTTTATTGATTAGGATTTTAATTTTATAATGAAATAAATGAAAAATAATTTTTGGAAGCTTTTGTGTACTGTAATCTTTGGGCTAAAGAAGTAGTTATTTTAAATCAAATAATGCTGGATATCCAGTATTTTAATTTTGGAGTGAAAATAGCCTACTTTTCTTTGAAGTATGTATAGAATAAAATGCTGATAATTTATATGATTGCCTTGAAATTAGCTAGAGGAAAAAATCTACCTTTTTTTTTTTTTTTTTTCTGTAAATTAGGGGTTTCTAATGGGGTTGGTATAGACCCTCTGGGGGGGAGTCGATGAAATTTTAAGGGCATCATTTATCAGTTATACAGTCCATTGGCATAATTGGAATCCCACTGATTAAAAAAATATATTAATAAAATCCATAATTATTTATTAATACAAAGCTGTTTCATGTAGTAAAAAAGAACACAGGAGAAAATGCAAAAAATTACATAACATATATTAAAATTCAATAATATTTTTTTAAAATATGTAAATTTTTGTTCAGTAAGAGTAATTTAAAAAATCAAATGCAGGAGCACACACACACAACGGAAGGGAAGGAGGTGTGAGTAACTCATAACTTTCTCAAATGATATGCTGCTATATAGAAGTCATTTGCAGTATATGTAAATGTTAAAATATTTTCTCCCAAGACATTAACAATTCAATTGTGATACTCCAAATGAATTGCAATAGTGTTGATATTGATATTATGATGCAACAGAGGCCGATTGCATTAAAGAAGGGTGATCAAGCACAAGTCTTATTCAAAACACATGGGTATGCTAAATTTTGAATTTTAAAAGTCACCCGAAAGAAATATCTCAAATAAAAAATAAAAATTGTTACCAAACCAACAATATTGACTTTTCCCTTGTATTACCTAGTGATAGCAGATTTTAGTAAAGTCATTAATTTGTTAAAGAAAACAAGAAACAGGTTGAATACTTCTGGGGCTGAAATGATTTACAAATTAAGTTAAACAATTTTACACAATTATTTTTTAGTATTTCGTTTAAAATTGCATTAGTACTTCAAGTACAGCCATTGCATTATATAAAACTGAAGCTTTATGCTACTAGAATCTAAATTTATTTCTAAAAACTTGTTCATATTTGTAAAATTTAAAAACAAGTACAAAAAGTAATGAAACATAAATTTAATAAACCATTTTTTGTTTAAAAATTTTTGCTTATGTCCTTAGCATGGTATTTTAAAAGTAATTTGTATGCAATTATTTCTACTATTATACTGTATGATGTTTATTTTAGAGAAAAATATAAGAGGGTCAATAAAGAAAACCATTCTTTTAATAGGGGTCAAAGCAAGAAAAAGGTTGGGAATACATACTGTAAACCATATTAGTAGAGTGGTGACTATAGTATTTGATTGTTCATTTAATATGTAGTAGAGGACTACCAGTGGCCAAGTGGTAAAGTTGCTGAACACTGGTAGTTCGATCCAGGGTTCAAATCTCGGCAAACGGTCTGGCTGCATGTGCGTTTTCATAGTTTCACTCATGTGTAACATGTATATGAGCCAGTTCCCTTAGAAAGTCCTCCATGATGGCATTCCTTCCCTTTGGCAGATAGCTATCGAGTTCTTTGCTATAATCAAATAAAACAAACCAATATGTGGTAGTTTTATTATAAATTGCTAGTGAAAGTTGTTTTTTAGTAATCTTAAGATTGTTTGATGAAGGGCTGTTTTGGAATATACAAAATTCTTTAAATTCTTTTTTAAAATGTTTTCTAAAGAAAGTATGCTGAAGAGAAGGATTTTGGAATATTAAAGAAAACTTTGGAAATAAATGGGATTCTCATAGATAGTTGTTATGGAAAAATGCATTTTAGTTTTTTAAAGTAAGATAAATGTTATTTTAAAACATTTTATTAAAATTGATTTGTAAGTGTACATTTGAAATGACATTAAAATTTTGGGTGATATAAGTTGAAGTTTTAATTTTGCATGTCACACAAAATTATGCTTGGAAACTATACAAATTTGATTTGATTTGAGTTGAAAGAAAAATTTGAATTTAGATTAAAGAACATGAAAAATCAAATATTTAACTCTCCATTTGGAAATTATTGTATTGTATCAGCAATGTCAAGGAAATCATAGTAAAAATACTTTTTTTTTTATAAAAGTCGTGTAAAACTTTGTTAAAAATGTGAACAGTATTGTTTAATTTAACTTAACTACATTAGGTTTAGATTGGTTTTAAAATCAATCAATATAGTTTACTATACAAATATTTTTTATGATAAAGCTAGTTCAAGACAAATGTAGAGTATATTTAAACATTTTATCACTAAGTATCTCACATTTAAGCAATAGAATTAAAATATTAAAGAAAGGACTTGCTTTCATCAGATAGTCTTTTATATGTTAAACAAATTGCTTCATATTTATTTTTGAAAAGGTTACAAAATAAATAATTCCACGGAAATACAAGTTATAAAATTAATTATAATTCATCACTTTTAAAATTGCAAGTAATACCTCCCCTCCCCCCCAAAAAAAGTGCAAATTGAATTTAAAGATTAAAAAATTTTGGTTGTTTTGGTTGTTACGACACTTTGTGCTGCTTTTTGTGAACTCTGACAACAAAATGGTTGCCTGTGTTTAATGTATGTATAGACACTTTTTCTAATTATGGCAAGACATGATAATATTTTAAAGTCTGGAGCACCTAATTTGAGGCATATATTGAAATATCCCTCTGATGTGATGATTAATGTTTTTCAATTCACGAGTATTGGAAAGATTTTGTAAACTTTTGTATGTATGATTTTGAATTAGTTACGATACTAGAGTGTTTCATATTGTCACTAAGCAATTTTTAAAAGAATAATAGAGGATTAGTGTTATAAACCATTTTCATGGTTGATCTTGTACATTTACTTACCCATTGATATGCAGGCAGTCTGAAAATCATGCACTGAGGGCACTTTAATAGATGTTTTACTATAATTCTCTCTCACACACTTTATTTCTTTGGTCCCTTTTAATAAAGTTCTTTAAAACTTTATTTCTTGAAGTCCCAGGTTCTTGGAAGCTGGCCCAGCCAAGAAATCAGTTCTGCACATCCTGAAGGTCACTATACTCCTGTTGAGAGTTTAGTATTGTTATAGTGAAAGGGGCCCTGCATTCCTAGATTAGTTGGTTTTTAAAGAGTTTTTAAAAATATTTAATTCTAATAACAAACCCTTGGTGTCTGCCACACAATCCACCATTTTCTGTTCGTATACTTCTCTCTTTCTTCTCCCCCCCCTGCAAGCATATTTTTGACTCTTGTCAAACCAGTTCTGTGGCTACCGTTCTTTATGCCAAGCCAATAACTGGTCAATCATACAATCTCAAGAAGTAACCAAGACTTTCAGTATACAACTAAGCAAGAAAGCAGTTTTGGATTAAAAAAAAAATATATATATATGATATTGAGGGTAATTTGACATAAGTTCCTCTTCTTTAGTCTCCTCAAAAGTATTTTTAAAAATAATTTTAATAATAAATTTTGAAATGGCAAATTGTGTAAAGTTTGAAATAATGAGATATATGAAGAAATCAATGGGTGTTACAAAAAGAAAAGGTAATGCTGTTTATTGAAGAAAACTATACAATTAAGGTTCTTGTGATATATACGAAAGAATAAACTCGTAGAATTCTGAAAGCATCAGGAAGAATGAATTGGATTGGAATGTCATTCATTAGAAATGGTAAATTTTTGTGAATCATGAGCAGTGTATGTCAGAAAGAATTTTAATAGAAAGAAGAAGGCAGCATAGAGTCATGCAGATTTCATGTTAGTAGTTGAGGTAAAATATTAGATGCAGAAATGAGCAAAAAGTTTGCTATAGAGTCATGCAGATTTCATGTTAGTAGTTGAGGTAAAATATTAGATGCAGAAATGAGCAAAAAGTTTGCTACTTTAAAAGCTTTATGAGTTAGCATTATACAAATCTTTCTTCCATTAAGAACTGTTTTCCTTGTAAGATATGAAAGTATTATTTTCTCAACATAAACATACTGTTTGTTTTATATTTTCTATGAAATTTATTTCTGGTTTTCTTATTTGTTTAATTTGAAATATTTTCCTTTTAGATGCATATTATTTTCTGTTTGCTCCTACATTGTGCTATGAGCTGAATTTTCCACGTACAGCTCGTATCAGGAAACGATTTTTGGTTAAACGTCTTTTGGAAATGGTATATTTCCATTTTTATGTTTCTTTGAATGTTTTTTTTCTTTGTAAATAAAGTTTCCCTGCCCTTCTTTTTAAGCTTTAATGTATACAATTCTGTTGTAAGTTATTTTATGTTTATAACTAATTTTTATATTTCTTTATTGCTCTTTTTTTCAATGACTATCTTTCTAATAGCTTTATTTATTAAAAATGTACTAGTTTAGAATAACATTTCATTTTTCTCCTGAATTTACTTACAAAGAAATAAAATAATAATAATAATAATAAAACTGTAGATTTTAAAGCAAAAATGCTGAATCACAGCAGTGAGTGTTTCTATTTGTTTAACTGAATCTTTCTCTACATATTTTTTATTCATGTGTAGAAATAAATAGTAGAAACGCTATCAGTGCTATTAAGGACTGCAGAATGTATCAAATGTAATAATTTTATTTTGTATTATTTTATATTGTTTTAGACTTATTTTCTGCATTCACCAAAGACCCCCTTTGTGTTTTGTAAATACTAAAGTTATTACTTTGAGGCATTGAGTATACAATTGTGACTGTGAAGACAATGAAATATTCAGTCAGTAATTATTAAGTTTTTTTGATTAGAAAAAAATTTCTGATTAGAGATTTCTGATTAGAAGGAATAAATTTTATTTCTTCATAAATAAAATTTATTTCTTCTGAAATTTTAATTTATAGCAAGAGGAATAGCTTTTGGAAGCATCATTAAGAAGTACAATAACGGCTAAAATGCATTTATTAACATAAGTGTTCTACTTTGCATTTCAGCAATTTGTCTATCTTTGAAATCACTCTTATATTTTTGAACTGTTGAAGAGATTGAAGATACTTGTAATTCATAATATTAGGAATGTTTTTTTTTTAACATGAATTTTGAAAAGAGAATGCTTTTGTAAATATCTTGTTTAGCATTTTAGTTTTAAATTTTTAGTTTCAATAGCTTTCGTCTCATTCATATCTGAATTAAAAAAAGTCATGAAAATTGAATTTTTAGTGTATAGTAAAATGAATTGTCTATGCCGAGACTAAGTAAAATGTCTATAATAACCAAATGCAATGAAAGGAAAATGGTAATGAAATGATAAACCAAATATAGTTAAAAATGTATATTAATCGGAAACTTTTCAAGAAATGAAATTCCATTCTGAAAGATGAGTGTGTCTTGGAAATGTTAAGTAATGTTAATGACTTCTCTTTTACTCATCTTTTATGCTAAATTTAATCTAACCTCTATCTCTAATTTAGCAGTAATATTAAAACTACTTATATCAAAATTTTAGAAATGATTGAGAAAATGCTTTCTCAACTCTTTAAACATTCCAAACTGACAAACCCTCAGTTGCACGAAGTAAAAGCTAATAATCCTAATTAGGTATTCACTTTTATAGGCTGAGCAATATAAAATAGTAAAAAAATTCCTTTTGCGTAGTGAAATTTTTAACTGAAAATAAAGTGATAGGAAGTTTAATAGTAAATAAAATGACTTAAATTGAAAATAGCGACAAATGTAGGCAAAAAGATGAAAAATTAAGCCAGTTACAAAATTAATTATCATCAAAATTGAATATAAATGCAAATTTATAAGCAAAATGTAAACAAATTAATCTTTTCAATGATAAATTAAATAGACGATTTAATTGAGGAAATTAGCCATAATGCCTTTTTTAAAATTCTTATAAAATTTTTTTACAAAATTATGAGGTAGCACTTGTAAATTTTAATTTTATGAATGAATTTGAAGGAATGGTAGAATTATAAAAGGAATGATGATATGAATTTTAGAAAGAGAAACTACCTACAAATATTTTGTATTGCATTTTAATTTTAAATTTTATACATTTAACATTTAAAAATATTTTCTTCATTACAGCTGTTTCTTTCCCAACTTATTCTGTGTTTAGTGCAACAATGGATCGTGCCTACTATCAATAATTCTTTGAAACCGTTACAGGTTTGTATTTTACATAACATGTTGATAGTAATCAATTAATAAGTAAAATTAATGAACAAATGTTTGAAATGTCACTTACTTCCAGTGGTATATTTTTTAAAAGGTTCTGTTTTTAAGTACAGTTTATTGAATCTGTATTGTTGATGAATGTATGTTTTAATCAACATAATTTTTAGTTTATAAAATTGCAACTCTAAGAATTTCCAGAGTTTATATTTCAACATTATGAAAATATTTTCTTTATTTATATTTGTTTAAACCTGTTTACTATAACTGTGTATTTATTTTCATTTATTTGTTATAATTTTGCATATATTTTCTTGTGTATTTGATAGAGCTTTTAAATATTGTATTCTTATATACATATAAAATAATACTTTATAATTCATAATAGAGTGGAATTCTGTCAATTGCTCAGGTAGAAATGTAAATATAAGCTTTTAATATTCCAGGCCTTGGTGATGTTGTAATAGTTTCTAGAAAACACACTTTGAAGAATGATTGGAGAATGATTTTTCCAAATAGTTTTAGTGGCTCATTTGTATTTTCCTCATTATAGCAGTAATAATAGTGTGTCAGTGAAGTTGTAAGAGACTTGGTAAAGGCTTAAGTGAGAAGAAAGATGACAAAGATCTTTTATTAACGTTTTATCGTAAGTTGTAATCATTAGATCACTGTATAAACTATTTCAATGACTGATTGGTCTTCTGTCGAATATTGGGTTTATAGTTTGCTTTACCTCATGTGAAAGACTTATAGTCATGTGTTAAAATACAATGAAACACAATAGTGTTTTTTACTTTTTACTAAAATATTTGTCTGTCTGACTGTTCTCTATAAACAAACAAAACGTCTGGCAAAGCTGCCCAAAATACGTATGCTATTTGCAGATCATCATTTGTGTAAAAGGCATGTGGTCTAAGACTGCCTTTACCAGTCTAATTTCATTAGTTCTTATGGCATTTGAAGAATGAATAATATAATCCAAACAAGTGGAAAGTCTTTAGCACTATGAGTGCAGTAATCTCGTAGAGAAGTAGATATGAGCGCCTGCTTGTGGCGCCAATTACAATGTGGGAAATCTTTTGTTGCTTGCATGTAGAAGCATGTCTTTCTGTGTAAATACGTAATTTTCATGGCATCTGCAATCAAATGAGTAAAATAATGATAAATAGGTATAATAAAATAAGATTGTAATAGATAATATGTACAAGTCGTTGATAATTTTAAGTTCGTCTAGGGTCGGACCTTGCATGTTGGATTTACGAAACACTGATTTGATTTATTACACTGTAGAGCTCATTACACTTGAGATGAAATGTAATAAACACTGAGAATATCAAATAAAACACATCAAAGTCTATACCTGCTTTGGCATGTAAGGAAAAAGTCCATTGCACTTTGTCAGTATTATAAGTAAATATGATAAAAAATTATAAATGAAAGAATAAGTATATACATACACTACCACCTGGAATTATGGTGTATAGTACGTGGTCTGTGTTTGCTGTTTCAAAATTAGACTTACTTCTTTCCAGCTATTGTATAAAACAAGTGGTAAATAATAGTTTCACATTTTCTTCCTCCTCCCTCGAAAAAAAGGAGAGAGAAGTTTGTACTTTTTTGTTTTTGTTTGGATGAAAATTGTTTTTATGAAAGTAAAGTAGGATAAATGGAACATTTTTAAAATAAAGAGATATATTTTATATATTAAATAACTTGCGCAATTGTCACAAATGTGGTAAAAAGAATACAGCGAAGAACTACGTGCTGTAAGTAATAATTAATTACTTAATCTTATTTAGAATTCATGGTAAATCCATTTATGCAAGGAAATATATATTTCTTGTCAGCAACTATTACATGTTATTGATTATTAGTTCACAAATTTATTTCTCATCTACTGAGACACATGCAGAGGGTATTTATGCATTTTGAGAGCAGTTTTAGGGCTGTTTAATTAATATGTAAAACGGAAAGAATACTTCTTAAAATGTTCAGTCTAATTACCTTTTTTCTGGACTTATAAGTCTGCATCGTGATTTCCACAATAGAAGAGCTTTTTGTAAAATTTCCAAGGGCATTGATTTCCATTTCCAATCGTAGTGGGTTTGTGCTTAGAAAGAGCTCTTTCAAGAAACTAAAGGCATAATAGTTCATAGTTGAAAGGTCACGGAACTTCAGAGGAATATTTTGAAAAGTTATACATTCAATAACTGTATTAGTTCTCATTTTTTCAAGGAATGCAGTTGTACTTTTTCAAGTGTGTTTTGTTGCTTTGTCTTGATGAATTTTTCACTTTTTGGGATAAAGAAATGGAATTTTTTCTGTTTGTGTCGGATGTAAGTCTTGATAGTATATTGAATTCATTTAAATTTTTTTCCCACTCTTCTTATTTTTTATTTCTTATTATAAGAGAATCATGCAACAGTCATAAACTCATTACTGAAACTTTCTGTGCATTGATGGAACTGGATTTACACATTTTTCTCTCTTTGTTTTCAAATAATAAATAAACCTGTTTTTTGTGGCAGTCCTTTGGGCAAATACTTGCGTCATTTAGGGTCCCACTGTTTTTCCATTTATCTCCTGCTAAATAGTTCTCATACAAGGTTCTACGAATTGTTCTGCACTGAGCCACATGCCTCAGCAAAAGCTGGTGAACATTATGAGCCTTTGAGTTATAAATCTTTGCTTATTGTTTTATTTTTTGCTGCTACAGATGTATTTAATGACTTGCAACTGATTATAGCATCAGTGGATTTTCTATTGTTACGAACAGTATAACTTGAACCATTAGAAATAGTACATACCTTTTTTGGGTACATGTTCAAAGGCTTTGTTCCATGCAGACGCAATGATTAATGGGATTTTCCCCTTTCTAATTAATAATAATAAAGTTGATTATTTTGTACTTAAAAATTTTAATATGTTTACATTTTATAATGTTTGAATAATGGAATAAGAATATCTATCTTCATAAAGGGCAAAAGCATATCCTTCAATCCACAGCTTTTTGACATGCAACATTTTGAAAAAAGAATAAATTTAAAAGTAGCATATCCTTCAAGCCACAGCTTTTTGACATGCAACATTTTGAAAAAAGAATAAATTTAAAAGTAGCAAACAATGTTTCTCATTGCCAAAAATTTTTATTCCAAAATATTCACTTTTTTTAATAAAAAAAAGGATAATTCTTTATTGAAATCATTTTAAAAATGTGTACATTCTCTGTGTTTTGCACTTACCATATGATTTGATGTATATTATTTTCAATTTTTGTTAAAAAATTTCTATGACTTTGTACTTTTAAATATACTTTCATTGTTATAAAGTATTATGCTAATTTTTTTCTTTAAATTAAAAAATTTCCTTTTAGGAATAATTAAATAAAATTATGTTCTTTTTCTTCCATTTAGGAAATGGATTATTCACGAATGCTGGAGCGGCTTCTAAAACTAGCAGTAAATATTCAAAGTCTAATAATTTTTATTTTTTGTTCAGAAAATTTGGATCTTTTTTTGTTCTAGAACAACAACATGCATCAAACAGTTTTCTACAGAAAGATATATGCACCAACATTGCCTATTGGTTACTATTATAAGTTGCATTCAGAAAATAAGCTTTCCATGCTGACAATGGATGACAAACTATGTATTGTGAAAGATGCCTGAGGCCTATGTGCATGCCTGAAGGGTTTGAGATGTGCTTATCATAGTGACAGTTGTCACTTCCTGGTTACTTGTAGTGTTCCAGTTGCAGGAGCTTAAAGTCAGACCTTATTTTTACACTTATCATTTGTGAGGTTAGATCAGTAATAAAATTTCTGAATTCATAGAAAGTAGTGCTGATCAGAATTCTTCATAGCTACATCAAATTTATGTTCCTGATATCATGAGCATGCAGATGGCATGTCATTGCTGTAGGCAATTTTTAAGGTTATAAATATGTTTATGATTAGCTCGTGCACAAGCTGCAGCAGTATATTATTAAGAATTGTACCTTCAAAAATCATTCTCCACAGATTCCTTGATTCCACAGATTCATCATTCCTTGCTGCATACAGTTGTCACAAAGCACCTCTTATTCCAGAAATTGTGTTCTAGGTTGGTGCCAAAAAGCATGATATCCAGACATAAACACATGAGATCAACATTGACTTTTATGCAGCAATACCATCATGACTGTGACAGATTTCTCAACAGGATTATCACAGTTGATGAAGAACGGCTGTTTTTTACTTTACCAAGCAGAAATTGATGCTTTGACGTCACAATAGATTTCCATGCTAGACAAAATTCACATCACAATGGATTTCCATGCTAGACAAAATTCAAGCAGACTCTGTCTTGATGAAAATTGAGGGGTATGTTACCCTGGTATAGAAAGGGCATTCTGCTTATTGACTTTATAGCTAGAAATGAAGCAATAAATACTGATCCTTGCTGGCAAGCATCCTGGAAATTTTAACGAGCAATCCAGAATGAGAGAGGCACAGGATGCTCAGTGTAGGTGTTGTGTTGATCCACAAAAAGGCTTGCCCACAAATGTCTCAATGAGCATACGCAGAAATTCTGCTGGCAGGTGTTTGACCATCCATAGTATTGTCCTGATCTTGCCCTCAGCAATTCCCATCTTTTCTTGCAACTCAAGAAATTGCTGTTCATTCAGTATTTTCTAAGAGATGAAGAGGACAGACAGTTATAATATGTTGGTTTCAGTCCAGGTTACAGAATTCTAGGACAGTGGAATACAAAAGTTGATTCCATGGTATGACAAGCATTTTAATTCCATTCACAAAGTTGTGAAAATCATTCAGCAATTTCTGCAGCTGTTCCAATAAATGTTCCATGTAATCATTAACTGTGTAACTTTTCTTTCTATTTATGACTTAGGAAACTCAATTTCTGGATGCACCTCGTAAACTAAACATGTTCTAATATCAGTGCTCTTGTTTCCAAAATGAATATTGTCAACAAGAAGTTTTTTTTAAGTGTACAATTCTATTTTGTTCTTTTCCATTGATATAACTAATCTAAGAACTATATTTCTTACTAATTAGGAAAATTTAGATATGTATGAAAGGATTGATGATGAAAGTATGTTTTCTCGCTTTTAAGTATTGAGTTGGCGTATATATCTTTCTACAGTAAATTGTTTTATGCATGTTATCATGATGGAAAAGATCCAAAAATTTAAATATTTAAATTTTAGTGATTTATATGGATTTTCCCTCCTTTTAGTTGCATTTAAAATTTTTAATATCTAATTATCATTGTTATTGTGTAGGTTCTCTTGAATCTGATGTAGTTCAATTTTCTTTCTTTCTTTGGTAAATCTTTAGTTCTGATAAATTTATGTAGTTAGCCTGTATAAGTATGAATATAATTTAAGATAATTAAAATATATAAATGATATGTATTAGTTTTCTTAATGAACAAAGTTTGCCCAGGAAACTAACAACTAAGTTTTAACTAATGCCTGGATAACAACACACTGAAATTTACATCACAGTTTTAGCCATTTGTGATATACCATTTTCTTGCTTTGTATTTTTAGCCAAAAGGGGTGTTAAACCCAAAAGGCTATTAAGAAACTGCATTTTGCATGATTTAACACTGTGTGTTGGTTCACTTTTCAAACTGTTGCCACCGGATATTATCACCATGTATTATATTTAAAGAAACTGCATAACAAAGAATCTACATGAATGCATAAATGTTTCTTGCATTGTGAAAAAACAATGATACCTAGAGCCATCAAATTTTGAATAACTTAGTCCTCCAACCAAACATGGGCACTTGGAAGCCCGACTTTTGAATTTTGGATTTTTTTTATTATCTGTTTTAAATTTTTGTAATGAACTTTTGGCTTACAAACTCAACAATTTCAAAGCAAGCAATGGCAACACTGTAGAGAAAAAAATCATTTTTATCTCCAGCGTGCGAGGCTGTGTATGCTGTTTAGCTGTTTTTTAACCCTCTGGCTGATCATCCCACGATTTCCACGGGCAACAAGAGTGCATACTGTTTTTACCCTGTTTAACCATTGAAATAAATTATATACAGTATTAGGCGTTTAGTTTACGTTTTGGCCAACAGATGTCGTTAGTTGTCCACTAAATTGCGGCATTTGAAGGCATGTGGTATTAGTGCTCATACTTCACTTTTTGGCACTTTTTTTTTACAGAAATGGTTGCTAGAAAACGTTCAGCGATATATCTTGATTATTTAATTAAATTATTGAATTATTAATTAGATTAATAATTTGATTGATTATTAATTAGATTTATTGAATCTGGTACAAAAACTGTGAAGTTGGACTTTGTCTTGAACCCTGTTTTGAACTCTATCATACTAAACATTTAATTTAATACATTTAATACATTTAATGCATTTCTAAGGTATTTTTCCCTCATCGCTTTATATTTTCTTAAATTTTACACATTTTACTTTTTTATATTATGCAATAAATAGAAATTAACTGAAATTCGATTGAAATTTATTTTTTAAAAAAATTGTTTTTTGGTAATAACATCTGAAATTGGTTTTTCTGGCAACTTAGTGTCTCATGTTAAAAATCTATATAAAAATATTTTCTAGAAAGAAAAAGTGCATTTTTGAATTCTCCAATATGTATAGATTTAAAATATGGAAAAAAAAAAAAAAAAATTTGGAAGCGATTTTGTTCCACAAATTGAGCAGTCAGAGGGTTAATATTTTGTGATATTTAGGTTGAATTGAATTTTATGTGGTTTAAGTGTGAAGAACATTAATTGAATTTTATGTGCCTTAAGGGCAAAGAACATGATATTTAATAAATAAAGGTAACACACAAAACATTAATAAAATGCCGTTTTCGGCATAATATAAAAATTTGTTTTTACTTTAATTTTTTTGTTGCTTTTTTTTATCACTCTTTATTTTCAAGTTGAGATGATAAGTGATTGGCTGGTTTTTTGAGCCAGGATTAAGCCATTATTCAATCCTAGTTATGCAAGCTGTTTTGGGCACATTTTACATTTTACCTTAGGCTAATACATAAGAATAAAAAAGTAGGCAGTGTAATTGGTTACATTATTTTCTGGGAAGTTTGGGTATTTTGCATTAACTGCATAATATTATAGTACATTTCTGATAGGAAAATTAACAAATTAAAAAATAAAATTCTGAACTGAATAAACTATTGTTACAAAATTTCTGCAATAATTTTGGTTTTATTATATAATTGAAAAGTCTGGTAAAAAATATCCAGTTCTATTCCTAAGAATTTAGCTGAAAAAAGAAAATTTATTACCAATGATACTAATCTAGATGTTTTCCATTATTCTGAGTAAAGATTATGCTGCTATAATCAAACAGCAATCCAGACTTGATCTGTAAAGTTTGATTATCAAATTTTTATACAGCCATATTCCATCTTTGAAAATCCATTCTTTCCAATTTTCCATTCATAATTAAAGCCATATATTTGATGCTATTTGAATTTTTTGTCTTATTTTATAAATGTCAAGATTTTTCATTTCATTATATTTCACTGTATTTAACTTTTGCAGTGATAATATTTTTTATTTTTTATTTTTCTAGCAGCAGTAATGTATTTGCTTGGTTAAAAAAGATTTGTTACTGTTTTAGCAAATTCAATGTTTTAGCTTCATTGCTGATGAATGCTTAAAATGGGAAAAAATAACTATGCTTAACAGATGCCAAATAAAGTATGACAACATAATGTTGAGCACTTGGATTAAAAGCCTGATAATAAGTTTTGATTATCAAAATATTAAAATTCTTTACTGCACTTTGTTCTAAATTGCAAATTAGCATAATTTCCAGTTCATGATATTCTTGGTGGGTATTCTTTAAATTCAGATTATGCTGTATTAATAATGTTTCATTCTTTATTAAATTTTTCATGTGTTGCTGGATTATAAGGCTTTAGTCTGACCATTTATCTTCTGCAGTTTGATGCCATTTTTTTACCTAGTTTTTAGTTATGTTATCTTCCTTTACTTCTGTAAATCTCATTCAAATTAATTTTGATTTGTTTGTTGTCTTTTTCCAAAATATTCCTTTTATGCTTTCTATTCAGGTCTATCTTTTGTATTTAATTTCTTTTAACATAAGTTTCAAAAGTCTTTAAAATAATTTGAAGACATTTTGTTGAGAAAGAATATATTAAGTTTTTTGGATTTTCTTTAACTTCTAGATTTTTCTTCCATGCAATGAAAATGGTTTTCAGACTTTAAGAAGATTTGAAGAATTTCATATTTTAGGCATATCTTGAGCATTTCAGAATCTTGACATGTTACCTTATTGAGTTCTTTCTGTATGGCATAGTAATAGCTTCTTAATAATTAAAAGAACTGGTCTCTTTGTTTTCTCTATATTTTTAATTTGTAAAATTTTAATATTTAATACCATTACATTATCTTTATCGGATCAGTTTTTTTTCTTTTGAAGTTATATTAAGTAAAATGCAATTATTCTATTTCTAGCTTTTTAAAAATTAATAAAGTTGCTTTATGTTTGAAGTTAAGAATCTTCTGCTGTTGATATATTATGTTTTGTATAATTTTCATGATAAAAAAAATATTAAAAAGATGCCGCTTTTCACGTTTCATTGTTAATTTAGATTTAGTGGTAGTTCACTGCCAGTCTATCTAAAATTTGGTTACACTTTATGATACCAAAGGAAATTTTTAAACTTTATAAATATTAAGATATAAATTATTAATTTATTTAGATGCACATTTCACCTTGATTTAATTACTTACTTTGTAAGATATAGGTGTGTAATTCATGCTGTCTTATGAAAATCTTTACTATATAAAATAAAATTTTAAGTTTTATCTAAAAATTTTGGCTTGTGAGTTTAATATTACCATAAGTTTTCATGATATATTATAAAAAAATTGAATTTTATAAGAAATATTTGAGCATTGGTTTACTTCTAGGTGCCAAATCATTTTATATGGCTTATATTCTTTTATTGGTTTTTCCATTCTTCATTGAATGCAGTCGCTGAAATCTTGAGGTTTGGAGACAGATATTTTTACAACGATTGGTGGTAAGATTCTTAAGTAACATTTTAAAAAAGATTTCTTGCAGGATTTAAAGAACTCCGGAATTTTTAAATAAACATGTAAAACAGATTGGATTAAAAAATTGCATCTTCAGGATGTGGCATATGAAAAATTAGTGGAGAGAGTTTCTAGACCATACAAAGAACACTTATTTGTTTTCATTCATCAGTGTATATACACTGCTGGCTATATTAAAATTGCTAAATCAAAAAGGAAAGAAAACAACAGAATCTTATTAATTGCATGTGGATTGTGGTATGCAGAGCTGATGGTGCACTTGTGGTAGCAACAATGTTTGTAATATGGCTGGTCATTGAGTCAAGCTTAGTTGATAGTTACAGATACTTTATTCCATGTGGCTTCATTTCCAGACTTCATCGAATATAATGGGTGGTGTGCCAGTTTTTCAGCAATCCACAACCAGATGTTCTCAAATCTGGAGGACATGCTGTCTAGGGTAGCAGCCAAATATCCTCTGTCTCAAGTGAAATCAGGACAACACAGGTAGTATGAAGTCTTATATTATCTTATTGAAAGATGGCATATGTAGGCCTTGAAGATAGGACACACCCATAGGCCTCAACATACAAAAAGGTAACTGCGACTGTTCACATTCCTGGTTATTCAAATGAAAGGTTACTGACTGGATTGTGTACTCATTGGTACTCTGTACCAACACACCAGGTGCTGGGCCTGTATGATGTTGACGAATGTAAACTGGCAACATTCGTTCTCCACAGTGCCTCCATACATGGAAGTGTCCATCGTGATGCTGTATATAGAAACTTGATTGATCTGAAAAGACAATGTTCCTGTGTCTAGTGTCATTGTTCATTATACCATTGTAGAGACATCTGTCTCAGCTGTAGCTTCAAGGAAAGCCATAGCGGTTGTTACCGTATTGATAATCTGTGGTGCTGCAGATATCATCACACTGTCCATGCAAACTGTTGTCGGCTGCATGATCCGACAAAACTGGGAAGACAACAAGTATGTTCTGTTGTTTGTTAGTAGCTTGGCTGAGATGCTGCATAGCATTCTGTATGGCTTCCCTTTACCGATTGATACCATAGTCACCTGACAGGTATGGGATCCTGACTAACACAAACAGCAGTGCTCTCGGAATGATAAACCGCAGTCCTGATGTACCACAATCCTGCCACAGTTGCCACATGTTGATAGGAGTTTCTCCTTCTTACATGAGGCATAACACAAATTTTACACAAAAAATTAATGTTCGAATGCAATTACCAAACGAAAAACCTGCTGTGCAGTTTTCCCATATGTACATAATGTAGATGGTATTACTTGTACCTTTTTTTGTGTGCATGTGTTGCTATGCTACTCATTTGCATATCCTGGCATGTAGTGCTTTTCATACAAATTTGACATTTGCTTTCAGAGTGTAGCAATTTTAATGGTCAGCAAGATAGAAATGATTATTTTCAAATATTTATGATAAAGGTACTGCCTAGTTTAGTTTTTTTTTGTAATGAAACAATGACAAATGGATTAAGGTAATAACTGCAATTTGCTATGAATCACTAGTGCATAGTTTCTTTCAATAAAAGGAGAAAAAAGAACATTAGAAGGAAGTTATGAAAAATGAAATAGTTATAAATTATATAAGTAATTGCAAACATTTAATTTTTAATAAGAAATAAATATACAATAGAATTATGATATGCTTTACCTCTGCAGGCTTATAATTCATGCATAGTTTTAATGATATATATGAAAAAAATTTAGATTTAAATTAAAAATTTTGAGTGACAGATTCATGCTTAGTTTTAATGATATAAATAAAAAAAATATGCTTAAATTTAAAATTTTGAGTGACAGATCAAATAAAAATAATAAAAAAAACCTTAAAAACTTAATTAAGCTTCCAAAAAGGTAAAATAGAAAGATGGTGAAGGAAAGAGGATATACAACACAGAAATGTTTTGCTGAAAAATCCAAAAATTTCTTTTGTAGCCCATATGTTGAACATAACGGCAAAATTAGTGCAAGGAGTCAGTTTAGCAAAAGTCTTGCTTCTGGGTTTTTTGTAAAAAATTTGTGAATTTATTTAGATATTTATTTTTTTCTTGTTTAAGTGTGTAAAAATTACTTTGAAAATAATTTCATTGGTGAATATGTATTTGTTTTATATAAAATTCTTCAGTGCTTTCTGGCAAAAAGAATCCTTCATTTTTCTAAAGAATTTCTATATTTTATCTCTAAGTTTCTCCTTGCACTGACATTATTTTCCATATATGTTATCACATAAATATAGCACTTTTTGTATTAAATGTAATTAAATATTAGGTTACTCAGAAAGCAATTTCATTTTATCATAGGAATTTGTATTCCATGTAAAAATATTTTATTGAATTGCAGATTGACCATTTTGATACAGTACTTTTTTTTCCCATCTTTCTGGTAGTAGTATGATTCCACTTTGATCTTTACTTACAAAAACAGATCCAAATGATTTTTGAAATCGTATTTTATGAGCATTCATACATTTGTTCGAATCATACGTTTTGAACTGAGTTTAAATCAGTTTGGAATTCTTTTGCAATGGCATCACCACAAACCTCTCGGTGTGCTTGCAAAAATCTCTTTGTTTTTCAGATTTCAAGGTTGGCAACTATGCAGTCAAAAATGGCACTCTGCCTCTCTCCAAAAATAATGGCAATTTTTTTTATGCATATTATATAATTTTCCCGATATAATAATGTTAAAAACCTCTTAAACGCTGAGAAAGTAATTGTGCATACCCGTAATAATAATGACAGATTAAAACTTTGTTAAATGCTACTGTAGTTACCTTAAACCACATTTATATGTTACATTCATGAAGGTTGCAAATAAAATAAATGTGTCTAGAATTTTTTCAAAATTCTTGTGATTACTATTCACTAATAGTTGTTCACTAATAGTTCACTAATAGTTCACTAATAATTGTTGAATACTATCTGTTTACATATGTTGAAGCATCATATTATGTGTCTTTATCATACTATCACTCAAAAATCTTATACTGAATAAATTCAAAATAAGTGGACTCAAGAGTTTCATTGAATGATAATGCTTGTTTAAGTTTTTGGATTTCCCTTTAGAACAGGTATGACGTTGGAATATCTGCTGCAAAATTATGGGTCAGTCTGCTGACTTATTTTGCATGGTTGAGTTACAAGTATGCAAACAACATTTATCTTTTTATATTGAAGATATTAAGGCAACAATCATTCACATTAAGTTGTTTAAATTGCAAAACTAGTTATGGAGGTGGGAATAAAACCTATTTATTTATCCACAAGACTCATTGCCACTCTTGCAGCTGAAGAAGCAAGTTCTTTTCAAACCTCTTGAAACTAGTCCCTTAAATTTCGGCAACTTGCATTGATTCTTGTCGCGCTAGTATCGTCAACATTTGTCCTTTGGTGTGGTATTTTAGTTAACATATCACTATTATTTATTCAACTACGTGCATTTTTAATGCTTATGCATTTATTTCTTTCTGTGAGATATTTTCTTTGAAAAGTTAAAGTTTATAATTTATCATTTGTGATGTTTATGGTTTAAAAAAATCGGAATGAACAAATTTTTGTTTTGTTTTAGGAATGCTGAATCAGTGCAGTATTTTTGGCAGAATTGGAATATTCCTGTCCATAAGTGGTGTGTAAGACATTTGTATATACCTCTTTTGAATTTTGGTTTCACAAAGCCCCAAGCAGCTGCTGCTGTGTTCTTTGTATCTGCTTTCTTCCATGAGGTTAGTAATTTTAATTTATGATTGCCTAGAAATTTATCATTGCCATTAGATTTGATATTTTTTAGCAGACAGTAGTGGATGCAGAATGTAATATTAGAAATTTTATTATCGAAATACATAATTTATAGCATCATGAATGTCTTTTAATTGCACTAATAGATATAAACAATAATAATACTTGTGTAAAATCTTGTTTAGAAATAGTAATTGTTTTTTAAACGGCTCTAATGGTAGCTATTCTGATGAGCTGTGCATTATTTTTAATGTAAAATATAAATGAGAGATCTTATGCCTAATTGATTAGCAACAATTTCTTATTTTGGAATGAATTTTCATCAATAATCAATGAATGAAGTACTGTATTAACAAATTAAGAAAATATTGCTAGTGATGTACCATTGAATAAAATCAGATTTGTAATTACTTTGAAAGCATAATTTCAAGGGCCAACAGTATTTCAAAGCTCTAAAAATTCTTGCCAGAGATTTCTGTATGTGATGTGACTCAGATAGTGACAGTAGACTGAGCCAAACCTTTTAATATTATAGCTGCAATCAATCTAAATAATCTTTTAATATTATAGCTGCAATCAATCTAAATAATCTTTTAATATTATAGCTGCAATCAATCTAAATAATTTTAGTGAGAGTTTGATGAGCAAGATAAGTACAAACATAATTAGAGGTAGTAAAACTATTGTTCTTACAAATCAGAGGACAGTGTGCATAACAGTGGTTACTTTTGCCATAGACTTATTTATGGCAGAATGCAAAAAATAAGATGTGAAAATACTTCTGTCATTTTTAATTTTTTGACAGAATAATTTGCTTAATAAAAAACCTAACAATTCTAAGAATAAGCACAACAAAACTGCAAGCAGTATTATATGAACATAAATTAAAATTTCTGGAATTGCTTTTGGATATATGATAATGCTGTCAGTGGTGCATTTATGAAATGAGTGGCCCATTTCACTGTTACTTATGGAAGCCTCTGGGAATGCTGGGCTCCTTGTAGTTGTGACTTGAGTGACTTCATAAGTCCATCTCTGAATGTTGTTCAATATGTACATTTTAAATTTTAAGTTTTCAAAATTTCAGTTTTGAATATGCTTATTAATAAGGAATGTTGAAATTAACCAGCATTTTTAATTGTATGCTGTTGTGTTACATTATATTTTTAAAATATTTTTTTGCTTTAAATTGTTGCTTTTTTAAAAATATGTTGGCATAAAAGTTACTTTAAAAAAAATAGGATGCTTAAGTAGAGGCTAAAGTATGTTTTGATGTAACTTCACTGAATATGGAAAATAAATTGTGGATGTTTCAGATTATTCTCTGAAGACTGTGAAATTCACGAGGATGATAATAATTGTATACTAAAATTATCTTTAAAATTAATTTTGATTATGATGTATTAAGTAAACATCTATAATGGTGATTGATTGATTATTATAATTTAGGGTGTTGATATTAAGTAGAATAATTTTCTGTTTACCTGATATTATTTTCTTGCATTTTAGTATCTTGTAAGTGTTCCTCTAAAGATGTTTAGGATCTGGGCTTTTCTTGGAATGGTTGGCCAAGTAAGTCACGTTTTTATAAATAAGTAATTTTGCTTTGAATTAATCAAAATATTTAAAAAATAGTTATTTTAACATATTCTATGTGTATGAGTAATTTGCAATTTTTTGCTGAATGCTTTTATTATTTTAGCAATTTGAAGTTTTGTTGTTAAATTGTCTTTTGGTATTAAAAAAGGAGCTATAGTCTGAAATTTAAACACCTTTATGATAACAAACCCATGGTGATATGAATATGTCTTTGGGGAAGAGAAATCAGCCAGCAAAACTTTTTGCTGTCTGCAGAATGTTAAAGTTTATAAATTCTTTATTGAGATAAGTAAGAGATAAGTCAGATTTCTAAATCAGAAAATAAATCACATTGTTTAATGGTGACTTAATTATGTCTATCAAGGGCTTAATAATATTTGTCATATGAGTATATTTGGGAATAAAAACCTGTAATGCATTTTGTAAACATTTACTATTCTAAGACGAACTTTCTGTATCTTATAAAGTTTAACATTTAGCAATTTAAGCAAAAGTGATGTAATTAGTTTAATTATAAATATTCTGCATATTATGGTCTATATACCCAATTCTGTTACTCTAAATCCTTTAAGTGTGCTTCTAAAACTATATTTGGAGTTGTTGAGTTTTTTATTTTTAAATTATACATTTTTTAACGTAAATGTATTGAATGATTTGATTGTGGCAAGTACACTAGGGCTGTTTATAGAAGGAGATTGTTATGTAAAGGCTCATCTGAGGTGAATTTTTTTTTTTTGTATTATGTTACATGTAAGGAAAACCACAAAAACCTTGGGCAGCCAATCCACTCAACTTCTAAGAGAGAATATGGAATGAACTATCAGTATTTTGAGACTTTAGCCATTTAGTCACTGCTTGACTTACATGTAAGTGAAATATATACAGTGTCTGACAAAAATGTTAAAAAACATTTTTCATTTGAATACATATTTTCTCCCCTTTGTGCTAAATAAATTTGAAAAAATTAAATAGTAAATTAAAAAGATGTTTTAGGCTGGAATGGGGAAAAAAGTATCACAAAATTAATTGGATATTTTCATAATTTCTAATTAAACTCATCTGCTATAAATATTAAACGAACTTTTATGGAATTAGTGTGGATAAAGAAGCTAGGCAATAATCTAAAAATCATTTGCTTCTACAATACAGATTTTAGTTTTAGAGAATGTTTGTTATTTTAATGTTTTCTTACAATGGCTTTGTCACAAAGGAAACATCATTTGAAATTTGCAGATTAATTATTAATTTGCATCAAAAGAAAGGGAAATATGTTGGAAAAACTGCTAATTTACTTAATTAAAGTAATTCTACAGTTTTTGATCTTATTAAGCATTATAAGAAACAGAATCGTATTCAAAACAAAAGAAAATCTAGAAGACCACTTAAGTTATCGGTTGGAATGAAATTCTAAGGAATATTAAAAAGAATCCAAGACTGAGTGCTCCTAAACTTACTGCGGAACTACGTGAATTATATGGAATATGTGTAAGTCCAGAAACTGTAAGAAGAGTAATGCAATCTATAGAATATCATGGGTAAGTAGCAACAGGAAAATTTTCTGTCACTAAAAAAAAAAAAAAAAAAAAAAAAAAAAAAAAACTTCAACATGCTAGAAGTCACCCATCTACTGCAACCCAAAGAAGAATTTCAGAGCCTAAACTTATTACTAAGTGTTAAACATGCTAGAGAAGAGTTATGGTATGAGGATCTGTGGAATATTTTTATGTTGGTAATAGAGAGTTTATAGATGGTATGGATAATTATAAGTGCCTTGATATTTTGATGTGAAATTTGGCATCGTCAATACATAAATTTAATATACAAAATAATTTCCATTTCTACTAGGCCAATGATCTAAAGCAGACTGTGTACAAGGTTAGACTCTGGCTGTTATATAAGTGTTCTAATTAAGCCATCTCCCCAATTGCCAGATTATAATCCTATTGAGCATATTTGACAGGAACTAGAATAAAAAATTCAAAAACAGAGCATATTTTCATGGCAATAGTTGAAAGCAGTGATTCAAGAGGAGTGGCATAAAATAAGTCTAGAAATAACAACAACAGGGAGGGAAAAAAATGTGGAATCAATGCCCGAAAGATTAAATTAAGTGATCAAGTGTAAAGGTAATCTCCTGAGATATTAAGGAGCAAACACAATGTAGCTTTTTGTCATTTTTGCTGTTTATTAAAAGTGCCCGATTATTTTTGTGAGCATATTTTTCCTCATTAAATAAACGACATTGATTTTTGAATTTAATTTTCATCTTTTTAAAAAATGTATTTACTATAAAAAGAATGTTGAATTTGCATATAATCAAATTAAAAGCCTTTCTTTTTGGTTTAGTTTTTATGTTCATTAAAGCATACAAAAATTGAAAGTGTCTGTTAATTTTTTTCGATATATTATTTTCTATGTGTATATATTATTATTTTATTAATATTAAAGATATTATTAACAAAATTCTCCCCCTTTTTTCTACCAATTTTATTTGTAGTAATAATAATGTCAGTTATCATAAATGCAGCTATTAGTTCAGGAGTCCCTTTCCCAAAAAGAGAATCTCAAAGTTCACGAGACAAAGAAATTTGTATCACTGAGAGAATAAAACTTAATCCATGTGAGTGTACGAATTTTTAGTGGTAGAAACATTTGACACTATGAAAATGAGGATTTGAAATCCGAAAATTTTTAAGCCATAAGATCTAGAGCTTGAAATTTTGCAAATGACTCATATTGTGTGATTGTTTTGCTATATGTATGTATTTTAGCATATTTAAGACCATTTGTTACAAAATAATAATTTTTGTTTAGCTTTGATTGTTTTTTAAATGCATCTCTCTGTTATTTGAGGATCCAGTCTCTGTATAATTTTTTCCTCTTTTTGTTATACCTGTTGCTGAAAAGCATTCATAAAAACTTAAGCAACCTCAGAGGGGGGGATTTTTTATCCCTTTTTTTTTAGTACAAAGCATTTTTCAGAAAATTGCTTTGTTGCTGAAAAGCATTCATCAAAACTTAAGTATCCTCGGAGGGGGGATTTTTTATCCCTTTTTTTTAGTGCAAAGGGGCTTTGTCCCTGAAGGACTATTGTTTTCATTTTGGCATTTTGCGTCGAATCACTTTAAACGGCGTATCACTTTTCAAATTGTTGCCATGAAATGTTAGAGCCCTGCATTATATTTACAGAAATTAAATAATGAAGAATCTGCATAAATGTATGTATGCGTCTCACGTTATGATAAAACAGCGGTACCTAGAGCCAACCAGTTTTGAATGGCATAATCCTACTGTGAATATGGGTATCTGAAAGCCCAAATTTGAAATTTGGAATTTGTTTTATTATCGATTTCATATTTTATAAAACTTTAATGAGTTTTTGATTAATAAACTCCAGGATTTCAAAGCGAGCGATGGCAACGTTGCACAGAAAAAAACCTTTTTACCTCCAGCGTGCGAGACTGTGTATCGTAAAATCTAAAGATATGCTCATTTTAAAATTGTCTTGCGATATTGCTATTGAATTGAATTTTATGGTTTATGTTCGAAGAACATGACCATAATGAATAAAATTGGGCATAATGTATAAAATTTGAAAGCTTTTTCAGATTTTTTTTTTAAATGTTAGAAATCTAATTTATATTAAATTTGTATTGAAATTATAACTGTTATACATTTCATACAGCTTATTGTATAGATTTATAGTTAATATACTGTGTAGCATTTTTGCTGTTGGCTTATGCATTTCGTGCCATGTGGATGGCATTCCATGGATGATGCAGTTTTTCTAGTTAAGTCTAATTGCACGTGTGCGCACACACAAAAAAAAAATTATGATATATATCAGCTACAGATTGTGGATATACCATTTACTAAAATATTAAAAATTATATTTTAGTAAATGGTATATTTAGTAATTATAAATTTATAAAAATTATATTAGTAAAATATAATTTTTAATATTTTAGTAAATGGTATATCCGCAATCTGTAGCTGATATAACTTTAAAAGAAAAATAAATTACTTTGTACTTTAGTAAATAAAAAATTAGTAAGTAACAATCACAATGCATATTCGTTTAAAACAGGCTTTGACCATGCTAAATTTTAAAGCTGAGTTCTACACATAGTCCAATATTGCAGTTTTTGCATTGATGATTGGACATTTTCCATTTTGGTGGATTTTTTCTGGAATGTGAGCATACAAAATGTCTCCAACAATTTAATTTCTCTTCTTTGACCTTTTGACACAATGGTGGAAAATGTCTGCTTTCAAGACATAAAGGAATTGTTCCTGTGGTACATCTAGATGCGGATCATCTAAATGCTCTTGATCTTTGTAGAAAAGTTAGTGTGGAAGTCAACTGAGTGAAACTTTCTGTCATTCTGTTCATTGAAAAGAATATTTGCGTGTGTATCAATCCACACAATACACTATCAAAGAATATATACCTCTCGAATAATTCCTTCATATATATGTATATTGTGTATGTATTGATTATAGATTAACTCAATATGCATGTATCAAAGAATATATACCTTAGTGAAAGAATAGTTTGTGATAACATTTTGTGATTTTGAAAACCATAATTTCATATAGGAGTTTTGAGTAGAACTAAATTCTGTTATGTTTTATTATATAAGGAATTATCTCATTCTTCCATGAAGGAATTATCTCATTCTCCCATGCATGCTGTCATGGGTTTAAGATATCAGCATATTTTATTAACAAGATTATTGATTCACATCCCAGAGAATGTAACTGATTTCTAACATTTCCTGCTTTGAACATTTCCTGTAGTCTTTACTACAGTAACATCTTTCTAACATTTCCTGTAGTCTTTACTACAGTAACATCTTTCTAACATTTCCTGTAGTCTTTACAGTGGCACTTGAGCTAAGATGTGAATGTTACATTTTCCTCACCTGATTGTCAGTTCAGTCTTATGCTTCTTCCCAGTTGCCCTTTTAAATTTGTAAGACTTTAAGCAATTAGTGCATTCTTCTTTATAGGCTGTTGATGTGTAAGTGTGTAGCATGTCCTATTAGCAAATGAAAGATCCATGGTTCAAATTTTGGTGAGGGTGCTGTTGATTTTTTTATGTTTCCTGCCTTCAAAGGATGTAATAGTCCTTGTATAGTTTTTAACTCTTAGAAAATAGAAAACAAAAGAGAAAGTTTGCAGTTTAATGAAATGAAAAAGAGTTAAGTTTGGTATGAATTTAACATACTAAGTATGAAGCCTGTTTTGTCTTCCTTTCTGTTTAACCAGTAATATCTGATTCCACTGATATGCTGCTGGCTGTAGAATTTGACAGAAGATAGATTTGAGAGAATATCATAATTTCTTAAATTATATATTCGTAGTCAACAGTGACTGATGCTGCCAGAAAGAAAAGGATACTGTCAGTCATCGATAATTGATGTGGTTTGAATGGAAAATGGTTACTGACATGGTCCAAATGGAAAGTAAAGTATCAGTCACCAGTGATTGACATGGAACTTAATGTGTTAAGTTGCTTAACATTGTTTAAGCTCAATTCTTTTTAATCATTGTTTCCAAAATAACAGTTTAATGGATTACATATATGCACATTTTCTCATTATAACCCAGAAGTATAAATCAAATTAGAAGCCTCAAGTGCATCAGTACTTTAAAAATAATACTTCCATTATTTACTTAAAAAATATGTCGGAATATTTCAGGTTTACAGAACATAGTCCTTAAAATATGTTTTAAACGCACTCATTTGTTTTTCATCTGGCAGTCTAATTTACTCTCTAGAGATGATGTAGTTATTACATGCAATGTGGAGGTGCCAACATCCGTAAATTAGTTTTTAAAATCATTAACATGGATTTTGTTTTCTGTACTGCATTATTAAATTCTAAACCTAATGGCATAAATAATCTCATAAATGCGTTTTTGATAGATTATAAATTTATGTAAATAGTAACAATACATTCTCTTATGTTAGTTGCCATACTCCAAGTTTGTGGGGAAGTACTTACATAATCAATATGGTAACATGGCAGTATGGATTTCCTTGATCATTGGTCAGCCACTTTGTATCCTGATGTACTACCATGATTACTATGTGATAAATTACCAAAATGTGGAAGCTGCACAATAAAGGGATTATTGTTTATACTTAAAATGTGATTATACTGTACCTGTCGCTATGGCATTTGAATTTGGAACAGTTTGAAAGAGGTGCTGCTGTTAAATAATATTTTACAAATGGTTGTGTGACAATGTATGTCTTTTACCTTTTTTGGTGTTACTATTTTCATATTTGCTTGACTTAAATTTATATATATATGTCTTCATTTGATCTAAATTGTTGAATTAATTTTTTAAAATACGTAAAGAAGCATTTTCTGATGTGACAGAGATTGTTATTAGTTGAAGAAATTTCTTTTACTATACCTCAAAGTAAATTTATGTTACCTCAAAGTAAATTTATGTTTATTTGTAGTAAAATGTGTTGATTTGTATGTGGGGAAGGATGATTTCTTTAGTGTACGGTTTTGCATTGTTAATCACTAAAGTGAAGATGTATGGCTATATTTTTATATTAAAAATGCATATGTACTGTTTTTACTAAAATTACTTTAAGATCTTGAAATTTTCACAGAATTGTCGAGTTTATATTTTGTGTAATTGTGTTTTTTGTTGAAATTTTTTGATTATATGGTGCTGCAAGTTTTTGACCAAAGATGTCATTATGTTTTGTCTGTTAATTGTATATTGAATTATATATATTTTTTCTTAATCATTTTATTTGGATTGTATATGTGCTGCATCAAATGTGTGACTTCTGAGATTGCTTATCTCTGTTTAAATGATGAAATATATCTGTATGTTTTTAATACATTGGAATATTTTTATATAAATCTGTTTTAGATGGTTTGGGTTAATTGGGAACATCTAGTGGAAATTAGGACTTATATCATGCTTCTAATGTAATAAAAATACTATAATAAATTATATGAATTTTATTATTATATGCTTAATTCACTTCCCATCTAAAAATAACTGAAAATAAAAAAATAACTGAAACAATTATTTATAATTTTAGATTCAATTTGTAGTGCTTAAACTTGATTGAATTTTAATATTTCGCTTGGAAGTTCATATTGCTTATTACAAGGATAAACAAATAATATTTCAATGAAGTGTAAACTTCTTTCTAATAGGAATTAAAAAGAAAAAAATATGAACTGTTCTGTCATTTGTTAAATGTACCTAAAAACAGCAATAGCTGAATTGTAAATATTTCTTGCAGTAAGAAAATAATATCTAATTTTAATATTCTTCCATTTTAGGTTATGGTTAAAGTTAATTAGATAAGAAAGACTAAAAATACAAATTTCAGTTTTCTTTTCTATGTAATTTCTCTTCTTTATTCTTTAACAGTTTTAAATTTTTTCTTAGCAGTGAATATTTGAAACATTAAAGAAAATAAATTTGAGACATTAATTAATACTATTGTTTAGGAGGGAGAGGTAATCTGGCGAATTCTTGTAACACTGAACTGAGGTTAGTCTAACTTATAATCCATGTCATATAGCAAAATAGACTAAGAGATGGATTCATTGTATTAATTTAATTTTTGTCACTTTTTGACAAATATGCATATTTGATTTATGGTATATAGTTTTTATGCTAATATTATAGAATCTTTTTAATGTATATAATAGTTATATGAATTCTGTCATTGGTAATTTCACCATTATTACATGGTGCTTTCAAGAAAGGTATTAACATTTTTTCATTCAAGATAGGTTGTATTTAAATGCGTATTTAAATTTTTTTTCATAAAATTGTGTACTGTTCAGATTTTTTGTTAATTCTTTAAAATATAATGGCTAATAATTATCTCTGCAATGATTTTTATAATTAGTATTTTGATCGATATTAATAGCTATATGCTTTAAAAGGTAATCATTAATTAATATTTTATAGGTGTTATAATATGTGCTTTAGAACTTATTTAAATGCTGTAATTTTAAAACTTTCAAAGTTTGAGAAGACTTAATATGAGATTCAATATCATAATATGAGATTCAAAATCATGTATTTAGTGATCCTAGTTTTATTCTATTTCTGTGATGTAACTTTCACTTGTTTACTCATTGTAAGTGAGAATATTTTTGATGATAGGTTATGAGGTGATTTTAATAACTTCTGTGATTAGAAATATGTATTATTAAATTTTAAATGCACAAACAATACTTACTTTAGCTCATTTATTGGAAATCTATGTCTGCAAATATAACTAAATACTACAGTAAAAGCTACAGTAATATTATTTGATAAGTTTTTTAACATCATCTTTGATGAGGATAGTTAAATGTTGAATTCCTTCCTTGTTTTGCTTTAATTTTCAGCTACATCTATTCTTAGCTCTGGTCAATGTGATTAAAAAATAACAGTATATATTTTCTGAATTTTTTACTGTAGGTAATAAATCTAATTTTTATCGTTTTGTAAAATGTAATTTTGAAAATGATGAAATTATTATTGCTTTCTTTTCTTAGAATAATAACATTAAATGACATTGCATTTAAGTAGAAATGTGAGAATATTTAATCTGTATGAAAAGTATTTGTTACAACAGTTACTTAATATTTTTCTGTATATTATTTATTGTTCATGGAATGAACAACATAAAAAAAATTAAGCATGATTGAAGATTTTATGTACAATGGACTTGCATCTTTTTAAAAATGAGCCAAAAATTTTTTAATTTGTTGTTTCTTTTTCTCTTTTTAATCTATATAATATTGCAACTATATGAATATTGTAATTATAAAAAGATGTATGAGCTTCCATATTTTTTTACTAACATTATATAAGTGCAAATAAATAAAATGGCCAACTAAATACAATTTTTCATGTAGGTGTGAAACCTGCTAGTTAAAAATGTGTCTGTAACCCGCAACTATAGTCTTATTGACTCATTATCTAAATATTTTTATCCAGTACAGCTCATAACAGCTTAAAACATAAAATGAGTGTTTGTATGTCTCTGTGATTGAATATTTAATACAAAGTTGCATAAACAAATAATACATTATTTGTTACATGTTTATGCAGACTTTTTCATACTGAATCAATATAGTAAAAGTATATAAAGTAAATCTATGGAAATATATTTGTGTGTACTGTAAACTGGACTATAAATGTTTCAGTGATTTTTATACTATATTACAGTTTTTATTGAAGGATAGTGCTGAGTTAAAAAATCTTTGAGTGTTGTTGTTATTTAATTCAGTATGCTAGATATATGTAGTCTAGATATTTATATAGTTCTCTTGCACATACTGTATAGACATCATTTGATTAAAAATTTTGAATTTAAATTTTTTAAGGTTTGGTTAATATGTGGTATATAGATTGTAGTATTTATTTTAAACAGGTTGTTCTTAAAAAAAGTGTGTGTGTCATAGTGTGTAAAAGAGAAAATGTGCCAAATTGAAATATCTATTGGACCAATTTTTCTTGTATTATATTTCTCACACAAGTTCTTACCTTTTTCATTATTAATTTTTTAATTTTTGTTTGCAATTATGAATATTGAACTCTTTAAACAAAATCTGAAACAATTAACCCCCATTTATTTTCTTCTGATATTTTAAAAATTTATTTTGTTTAACTGGAGGTTTTTGAAGATTCTGGAAGGTTTATTCAGAATTTAGATTTATTTGTATATTAACCAAAGACCAGTTTTTCATATTTTATTGCTTCTCTATCTGTGATTGTAAATATTGATAGTTTTGTCTTTTTTTTTTTGACATTTTTATTTGAAATAAAATATTCTTGAATTTTAAGAATTTTTAATCTATTAAACTGAAAAATGGATGTGTATCCATCTAGTATAGGTCAATTAACATCTAAAAACTACATGGAATACAGCTCTAACAACTTAAAACATAAATGCATGCCTATCCGTCACAGTGATTTAATATTTAATACAAAAATGTTGAATGTCTTAAGTTTTAAAATGCATCTGGATTGGTCAGCTTTTCAAGTATTGCTACAATTTCATGAAAGTTTCTTCATCACTGGAAATGCTAAATGATTTTTAACTTCTCATGAAAAATCTTATTTGTAGTCAGATGTGATATTTAAATTGAAAGAGAAACATGCCAGTGTAAAATTTAAAGTTAAGATAAAAGGTAACCTTAATTTGACATGGATTTTGAATAAAAAACTATTGATTTTGAGAGCAATCAAACACAGTTCCCTTTTCTTCAGAAGATAACAAGAGGACCTGTATCTGATTGCTCGTAAAACCGATTAAGAGTTTTATTCAAAATTTATGTTTAAGTAGGCTTGATATTACTAAATTTTTTGTATTAATCATCAAATTCTAAGCCATTTATTTTACAGTCTTGTTAATTTCTTTTTTTCTCTTTTGTGCAAATGAAAGACATACCAAAATTTTCTTTAGTTTGATTTATATGTTATTTATTATTTAAAAGACGTAGAATTTTGCATAAACTTTACCTAATTTAGATATTTATTTATTCATGAGATTTAGGGAATTGAAATAAAATTTGGATTAGGAATTTTTGAATTGAGATATAGGCAAGATTTAAATAAATAATGAAGAAAGTTTTACTTCATTTGATTTATATTTATTAACACCAAGTGAAGGCAGAAATTTTATCAAGTTTGTGTGCTACTCATAAGATTTAAGGAATTTAGTTTAAATTTGCACTGGTAGTTTATCATTTTTATGGCTTTTCAGCTACACTTAGTTAAAGAATTTTCTCTAACTTTGCTGTCTTCATTCAAATATATCATAATATGGATTGAAAATCTTAAATAAGAAAACGTTTATCATTAGTATGTGGCTTATTCGAGCAATATGAGTATATCTGGATAGTTGAGTTAATTAGGAACTATGTTATTTTTCTGTATATTGTATTTACATCTGTAATTCAAATCATCATGTAATTCATGCATCTAAGGTCTCCTATAAAATGAACAATATATGTATTCTTGACATATTTAATATCGTAAAGAATTATTTTATGAATTAATAAGTACATTTTGTTGTTTAGTATTACTGTTATGTTGAATTTAGATGGCACAGATACCTTGGGAGATAATAAGATAATAAGGCAACTTTGATAATATGAACTTTAGGTTGTGTTTAAATAAAGAGTTTCTAAATTGTTATGAAAATTATCAGTTTTTATCTTGTTTAGTTGTGGATCTTTCTTTTTGATTGTAAAATCAGGAGGCAAAAAATGCAAGAATTTTATGAGTAAATACAATATATACAAATAAACACAATTACATTGTTAAAAAAATAAAGGGCTTCTATAAAAAGCATAAATTAGTGATAAAATAAAGCTTAAAGTTTTGTTATTTATTGGAAAACTTATGTGATTTCATAAAATCGTGGTGCTTTTTGAAATTTTCTTTTGAAACAAATATTGCGTCATCTGGAAAATTCTGCAGTTTTTTTAATCAAAGTGCATTTTTTTCTCTTTAATTATTTTGTTATTGTTGATAAAGAGTGACTGTGCTCGAAGCAAATATTTAAATATGATATTGTGTAATTCTAGTGTGTATTGTGGCATGATTTTTGTTTCAGTGCAGTGCTAAAGAGGGAGAACCCAGAAGTTAATTTTCGTCATATTATGCTGTTTTACTTAAAAAAGGGGAAAAAGAAATTGCTAGTCGGACTGCTTGTAAAATTTATGCTATATATATAACAAAGTGCTGTTTTAGATGGCAGGGTTCACAGGTAGTTTGACAAGCATGGAAATTTCAACCTTGAAGATGATACCTGCTTTGGGCAATCATCCTTTGTAAGCAAGGACCTATTAAAAAAAAGCTATTGATGAAAATCCACCCTGTATAGGTGAGGAACTATTAGACAGACTACTTAAAAAATACAGTACATGACCATTTGAAAGAAGATTTGGTATGTAGCTGCATCAATGTATGGGTACCTCATATTTTAAAACAGCAAAATATGTTTGCTCGGGTTTTGGCATGTGATTATGTGCTGAAAAAAAAATAAAGCTTAAAGCTCCTTTTTTGAAGTAGATTGTTACTTGATATGAGAAATGGATACTATGGAGTAAAGTTACTAGAAAAAGTCATGGGGTCAGCCAATCAAGAATCTTCTGTAGTAATATGGAGAGAGGGCTTTTGTATGGTCAGATGACAAAGGAATTATATGCTATGAATTGTTGTTACCAAATCAGACTAAATTCAGAAAACATTTGCAGACATATGCTAGTATTTGCAGATTGAAGCAAAGCGCCCAGAATTGCCTAATTGTTGAAGTGTTGTCTTCCACGATGACAATGCTTAACTCGATATTTTGATGAATATCAGACAAAAATTTACTAAATATGGCTGGGATGTTTTGTGTATCCCCCATATTTACTAGACCTTGCCCACTAGGTTTTAATCTCTTCAAGACACTTCAAAATTCTTTGAACAGCCTGGTGTTCATTTATTTGGAGACTATCAACCAGCACCTCAAAACCTTCTTTTTGAATAAATCCGATGATTTTTTTTTTTAAGGAATTTTTCAGCTGCTGGAGAGATGAAAAAAGTCATGGAGCAAAATGGTGCTTCTATGAAATTTTGTTATGCTTTTGTTCTGTGTCATTTGTATTTATCACCAAAAAACTGCAGAACTTTCTGGATAACTCAATACTTTTTATTATATTAAACATTTGTAATATTAATATCTGAGTGTTTTAAAATAATCATATATCTTTTTATTTGCAGTATAATGTTTTTTTTTTCCTATTGTTAGTATTGGATGCAACTGTTTTTGGTACTTTTTCGTTTTGCCGGCGCAAGCGATAAAGTTGCCAATAATGGTACAACTGATGCCAAACGGAATATTCTCGCTGGTAACCTTTTATGCATCATTTTCAAAACAAGTCGCAGCTTTTTCTTATCAGACTGGTTGTTTCTTACAATACTGGCATATAGAATACATAGAATTTTTATCAGATAGTTCAGTTTATGTCTAAGGCCATTTTCGGTAATTAAGTCAATTGGGATGCAATCACAGCGCTTATCCGAAGCCGAAAATATAGAAAAGGTAAAGTCAAGGGTTAAATTCATCCATTCTAATGAGAATGCATTAGCGAAGTAAAGCACTGCAGTTTTACATAATTTCTGAGTAAGCTATTCATATGAATTGAAATATTTCTTGCATTTAAACTTGTGTTCCAAATTAAGATTTAACTTGAAATGAATGTAGATAATTACTGAGAGCATTAGATTTTTGTAGAGTAGTTTACGTGAGATGAGATCGCTTGGGGTAACGTGATATGAACCGGCGAATCAGGATGTTGAACCATGAAAACATAGTAAATTCTTAAATTAATGTCTTTTTACAAATTTATTGTCTTTATTTATTGGCTTTTTATAAAATTTTAAGCGATATTAAAATGTTTATGCCTTCTTTTTTTAAAAGAATTCTTAGAACTAATATTTTTTTAATATTTTTTATGTGTATACTGTATGTTGTCGCCAATAAAGTCTGCTTGGCGAGATTTGCGCCGGCGAAACGGAAAAGTACCCTGTTTTTTCAAACTGTACAGAAATTTTGAATTATTTTATCTCTGAGTTTTGATACTTATCTTTTAGTTTGTGAACTAAAGCATATATATATATATATTTTAATTAAATCATGTGAAAGCCACTAGTATAAAAGTAAAATATTTTTACTGTAGTGTAATGCTTTAAGAATGAAAAGAATAAAATAATATATATAATTAATGACATTTAGTGGATATATGAAATCATATTTATATTCAGAAAATAAAAATTTAAACATATATCAAACAAAGAATTATGACTAGAATTTTTTGCTGGATGAATAGCTATTAAGTTTATAAGTACTGATTTCTAGGTTATGTACTCAAAGAACTATTTTATAGTTTTTGTGAATAAGTTTAATTATAATATATATATATAATATGTTAGTCATTTAACACTTAATACATTTGTTCAATTATGTGTTGAAGATTTTCATATAAGCAATAAGCTTTAGAGATATTAATGAAGTTTTCTTTTTGGGAGAGCGGGTGAAATACAAAATAATTATTAAATAATTATTAATTTGAAAAATAATTATTACTTTAATAACTATTATATTTAAGTAAAGTATAATATAATTATTACTCTGAATTCATGTTTAAAAGAAGTAAAAATTTAAGTAATGCTTAAAAATTTGTAGCAGTTATTTTACTTAAATATATATGTTTCTTTAATTTTTTACAATATATAGAAAGTTTAAATTGCATTATCAGGAATATCTTTGATGGACAGTTGTATTTAACTTACAGAAATAGAAAAATTCTGAGCATAACTGACTTGCTCAGAATATAGTCTCAGAGCATACCAATTGCCCATCAACAACCAAATGGGTTAAATATTAAATAATTATTAATTATTTAATATTTAACCCATTTGGTTGTTGATGGGCAGTTGGTATAGAATATGAAATTTACTTCTGTTTTAAAATAACTAGGAATATATAATATTGAAGGATTGCATATCTGTTCTGTGTATATAGTTACACATGCACATAATCGTAGATGATATGTAATCTAAATTATTTATATTCACAAAATATTAAAAACCTACCTTAATGGTGCATTATTGTAGAGTACATGTTTCATAGATATCAGTAGGTTCACTTGTTAAATGATAAGTATCAGTATTTCGTAATATATTATATATAACACACAGGCATGTTGTGTATTTGAATCCCAGTTGTATATTTGATATATGTGCCTTAATTAGAGGTTCTTTGAGAGCTTATGTTTGATTTTGAGGTTTGAAACAAAACTTCTGTTTTGATTCAAAAATATGCATTCCATTCTAAGTAAATCAAAAAATAGGAAAAGTTGTTTTATTATGTTAGATAGTTTAACTTTAGAGGAAATATACCGTCGAAGATTAACGTATTTTTGATCAGTTGGAGGATTCCAAGCAAGTCTTTTTAACTATGGAATTCTATTTGGATTGTCAAGCGTTTTTAATGTTGATTATTTCCGAACTTTTGTGTTTAATGATAGGTTGTAACATTAGACAATGTTTGTCTCTTAGACAATGTAAAATTCTCCAAATGTAACCTAATTACATGTACATTTTATGTTCTAAATATGACTTGTTGTAGCTGCTGAGCAGCAGAGTTTACATGTGTGATGATGTTTTAATTAGAGATTAAAGAGGAGGGCAAAGAAGTTTTTATATTAATTTTCAATGAATTGCTGTATGTGTGTACTAGAATGAACCATGTAAAATAAATATTGCTCAATTATTTTATATTTTATTGTCTTATTTTTATTTGTGTTTCAAAAGCGTGAACTTTAGTTGGCAGTTAAAAATTTTCAAAGTTCAAAAACAGCATATTGGAATTTTGCATATGAACTTTAAAACTTCAGATGCAACTTGAGCATCTGAGGATCAAAATGAGATTTAAAATCTCATTTGTTTTCACATAAATTATAAACTTAAAATTGACTATTTTTTGAAGCCTTTTGCATTAGAAAGGGAAAGTAGTTGACGATAATTTTTAACCACTATGTTTGCAGTTGTAAACACTAGAAACAAAAACACTTTAATAGTAATGTTTATGCTGAGTATATATTGCTCTTTATATAAATTATTTAATTACTTAACTTCTATATAAATAATTGCATTTAACCTAATTGATTTTCCTTTTTTTTTGTTTTGTCTATTTTAATGTGAATATTTCATTATACTAATGTTGAACAGAAACCTTTTTGCTTTTCAGGTTTTTAAATGTTCAGTATTTGGGGGGGGGGGCTGTGCTTTAGGACGGTTGTAGTATTAGCAGAGTGGATGTGCTGATGGTGTATAATGCCTTGTGGTAATTCACAGGCGATTATACTGAAGGATTATAAGTGGGGGTTTGTACTTACGGTAATAAAGTCATTTCAGAACTGTGGACATCTGAGTATATATCGCCCTTTATATAAATTATTTAAGTACTTGAATTCTATATAAATAATTGCATTTAACCTAATTGATTTTCCTTTTTTTGTTTTGTCTATTTTAATGTGAATATTTTATTATACTAATGTTGAACAGAAACCTTTTTGCTTTTCAGGTTTTTAAATGTTCAATATTTGGGGGGGGGGGCTGTGCTTTCGGACGGTCGTAGTATTAGCAGAGTGGATGTGCTGATGGTGTATAATGCCTTGTGGTAATTCACAGGCGATTGTACTGAAGGATTACAAGTAGGGGTTTGTACTTATGGTAATAAAGTCTTTTCAGAACTGTGGACATGTTGCCACTTGTATTCAATCTTATTTTGCATGAATATACGTAATTAAGTAGGAGACATCTGATGGTATACAATGTGTGTAGATTTCAGCACTAATAATCATTTTGGGAGGTTGGTCATAAATTCAATGTTCTTATTTAAGAAATGAGTCAAGGTAACCCTTTAGACTATATTTCTGATAATTTTGTGTGATTATAGTAACCTATAACTTTTCTCGGTACTAACACATAATGAAGAATTTTCTTCCGCTAAAATGTTTGTACATTTTTCTGACGGGCAGTGTATTTGAGTTGAGCGTTTGCGGAAAATTTGACAAATTTAGGTCGACGTGTGGATAATGCGATTTTCGAAAGTTCAAAAGCCCAAAAATCCATGGGTGATGATACATCAGGAGATTTAATAGGGATTTAAGTGAAGGATATGAACTTGATATCTATTTCTTGTTCCATTTTTTCCAGGAAATTAACAGTGGATTTTGATGTGTAGCTGCTTGCTTTGTCTTTATGTAGTTCTACAATGGGTGTGGGTAAAGAGAATATATTTCGAATTTGAAAATTGGGTACAAAGTATGTTCCTGATAATATGTGGAGTTGATATTAACATTTTTCTCTACTCTCTTTATTTTTAATTTCCCTTCATATGAAAAAATAGCAACAATCATAAATCTCTTTGAAAGACTTCCTTTTGAATCATGTTTTAAAATTGTTTCTCGTCTTTTGATGTTAATAAATGAATCTCTTTTTAGTGCAATCAATCTCTTTTTATTGTAATCATTTGAATACACCCAAGATTTGCCTATTATGACAACATTTTTCCATTTTTGTCCGGAAAAATACTTCTGATAAAGAATTCTGCAGCGCGTTCTACTAGTACGTTCGGCGGTATGTCATGGAGAAAGACGATGCACATTATGTTTTTACCCCCTTTTAAGATTCAAATCAGTATTAATCACTTTGTTTACAGTTAACACTGATCATTTTAATACTTTTGCAACTGTCCTTTGACTTTGCGTATTTTATTTTAACATTAAAGAATCTCACCTTTGTAACAATCGAAACATTTTTTTTTCTTTTCCCTTGGTATGTATTTGGAACAATTTTTCCACTTGAAACCAAACTTTTTTTTTTTTTTCTCTTTTTGTTAACAATATTACCTATCGTAGCTTTAGATATTGAAGCACCACAGCTTTCACAGCTGTTTTTTAATAATTATAGATGCACATACTTTCCTTCGGGCCCACCAGCGGCTGAGCGGTAAAGTCGCTGAACACTGGTAGTTCGGTCCAAGGTTCGAATCCCACGAACGGGCTGGCTGTATGGGTGTTTTCGAGGTTTTCCCCATGTGTAACGTGTATACAAGCCAGTTTCCCTTAGAAAGTCTTCCACGAAGGCATCCCTCCCCTTAGGCAGATAGCCCTCGAGGCTTTGCCGTAATTAAATAATCTAACATAACTTTCCTTCGGAAAGAACAGAGGCATGGCCTTCCATTCTCTGCTTCTTTAAAAGTGCCATTTTTCGTGAACACACTGTCCAGTAACGGATAATAATGTATACTTTCAAAAATGTAATTACATTTAAAAAATTCTTCCAAGCAATCAAATTTTTTTTAGCAAAGGAAAATTGTCTGAAAAATGTGCGAACAGCTTCTGTATCTTAGTTATTTTTTTCTCTAGCGCTGTTTATGTTCCGATGCATATTGAAGTTTATTTTATACTAGCGGATGTACTCTATGCTAGTTAAGTTAGATTGAAAGTAATGCATGTAACAGAGACAACGATACCGCTGTAATCCTTCTCTAAAAACAGCTAAAAATTCTAACATTTTAACGATGCTAAAAATACGATACATAGTCATACATTTTTCAGTCTGATACGATATGGAACGCACATAAAACATTTCAATCGAAAAATAAACTAATTCTCTCTCATTATATTAGCAACAATGGCACGCAGTTTTCAATGATTTTTGTTTTTCTAATCAAATGATCATAAAAGCTGAAGTTCCATTCAGTATTTCACCTATATTCAATTTTAGTCGATTAAATGTGGCAAAAAATTCATCATAATGGATCAGAAACAATAACGCGAGCAAACAAACAAACACGCAAACAGACATTTTTCTTTATATGTATAGATTTTGTAAAACTTTTACAAATTTTTGACTGACAAACTCTACGATTTGAAAGCGAGCAGTAGCAACACTTTTCGAAATAAAGCATTTTTATCTCCAACGCGCGAGACTGTTGCCACTCGGAAGAATGAGTGCGAAAATGAGCGCTTTCAGAGTTTTTAATTAATATTTCCACTGATTAAAGTCGTACGAAGATGGAAATAGTCGAAATGGCTTACCACGAATTTTTTGAATCTGGAATAACGTATTTAAATACTTGGCAATGCTATTTTTATTTCATCGTAAAACTTAGAAATTTTTTATTAACAAACTGTAGAATTTGAAAGCGAGCAGTGTCAACAACTTTCGAAATAAAGCGGATTTTCATTTCCAGCTTGCGAAACTGTTGCCACTCGGAAAAATGAGGGCAAAAATTATCTTCTTTACGAGTTTTTAATGAATATTTCTGATTTTGGTTACTTTTTTCTGGAAAAAAGTGGATTTCGATCTTTTCCAGGACCCAGAAAAGGACTGTAGAAAATGTGGTGACGATAGCTGTAGTAGTGACTGAATTATTAGAGGACAACCAAACACACTGACTTTCTTCTTTATATATATACTAGATCTAATGGATTAAAATGTGGTCTGGATTAAAATGCGAATTGATATAATTTAGTTGACTAGTATTATTTGATAATGTTATTCCTCTCATCCGGCAACCTTAGCATAAAAAATTCTTGTTATTTTAGTTTTAAAATTAATGTATTGCTTTAATCATTCGTATGACAGTGAATAGAAAATCTTTCTTCTTAGAGCAATTAGCTTTTGTATTTATTTGTTTTTTTTGTTGTGGATTATCTTCGAATGCTGGAATATTTATTTTCATTTACTTCTGTGTCTCTAGGTTTTTTTTTTTTCTTATGAAGTTTTGAAGTTTATAGACAATAAGAGAGCGTAATTAACAGTTAACAATTAAATTTCCTTTCTCTAATGAGATTTCTTAAGCGATAAAAAAATATATCGATCCGTATCTTTCCTTTTGCCCAGACATAAAAAATGAATGAGCTCTTTTCTTAATTAGTTCAAATGTTCGTTAGAATGTGTAGCAAACGTGATGTCGTTTTGCAATTTTAATGAGCGTCAACTGATTGAATGAAATTTTTTATGTATTCTTAAAAATTCTTTAATTACGTTTCCATGCTGCGCTTTCAAATCTCTTGCATTAAGAACGAAAATTCTGTAAAAATTCATAAATGCAAGTCATTATGTACATACGTACACGAAAGAAGTTTTTGCCATTTTTTTTTTTTTTTTCTCGTCCTTTCCTAAATGGTATTGTGTGAAGTGCAGTTACAATCCTTAATTGAAAATTAAGCAAACGGGAGTATGGATATTCTTATCTATTTCTAAGTTACTTAGCAGACAAGAAAGCTTTGTTTCTATATTCCTTTCATCTTGTTTGCCTTCTGCATTATTCAACACCTCTGTTCAACGTTTGTTGAAATTCAGCATAAAATCTACAGAATTAACGAAATTATACGGCATCAGAAAGCTGTATTTTATTTTATTACTCTATTTAGCTTTTTAGCGTAATCTATCATTCAAATGAAATTCATTTAGCTTATGCAATACGGTTTTGAAAATATGAACTGTTAAAAAAAATATGTGACAGAAATCATTTACTCCATATTTAAAAGGCGGAAAAAAAAAAAAAAAAAAAAAAGACAGTATTTATTAGCTCGAAAGGATCGTTAGTCCTGTGTGGGATATTAGTCTCGAAACAGCATTTTGCGTCGTAATGAAGAATCTGCATGGATTCTTGGATGTGTACATTTAAAAAATTCTTCCAAGCAATCGTGTACGTATGTGTACGTATGTTTCTCTCTCTGGATGTGTACGTATGGATGTGTACGTATGTTTCTCTCTCTCTTTGAAAAACCAACAGTACCTAGAGCCATCCAGTTTTGAATAACGTAGTCCTCACCCGAATTTTGAATTTCGAATTTGTTTTTTTTTATCTATTTCATATTTTCTGAAACTCTAACGAATTGCTGATTAAGAAAGTCGACGATTTCAAAGCGACCAGTGGCAACACTGTACGGAATAAAACATTTTATCTCCAGCGCTCGAGACTGTCTATCGGAAATTTTAAACATATGCTGTTTTTAAATATTTTGTGATTTTGCTGTTGAATCGAATTTTATTCGGCATAAGCGCCAAGAATGTGATATTTAATAATTAAACACACAATAAAAAGACAAGAAAAACGTGTTTTGTAAAGCCATCTTATAAGAAAACTGAACATTAATGTGATGAATTGAGAAAAGACTGGAAGAGAAAAAAAAAAAAAAAAGTATGCCGATACTTAACGTTGCATCGCGATTCTAAACGAATACTGCTATGCTGCCCTAAATTTTTTTGTAATTTTGCTCTTGAATTGTATATGGCGTAAGTGCGAAGAAAATGATGCTTAATATTGAAGCGAAGAAGACTCTCCCCCTCTAAAAAAATGGATTAGTAGTAGTGAGTGTAGTGTAGTGTGTTGGTTAGTAGCAGATTGGTAGGCTGCGATCTCGGCGAGAGCGTAAAAAACCTCACCAAAGCCTTTGTGCGACTGTTAAAATCTAAAACCTTTCAGATTTAAAAAAAAAAAAAAAAAAAAAAAAAAATTGATTTTTTTAGCAAAGAAAAATTTAAAAAAGTAACAATGAAAGAAAGAGCATAGTATTATTGTCTCGTTTTGGAAATATTAGTTTTCCTTCCAAAAAAGTTATTTAATGTTATTTATGCATCAGAAGAATCTCAGATTTGATTGCTTATTTGAATACGGCAATACTCACGAGCTACCTGCCTAGGGGAAGGTCTGCCTTTCGTGGAGAATTTTCTAAGGTGTACTGATTAGTATTAATATTTACGCATGGGGAAAACTAACCATTCAGCTGGACCATTCACCTGTATCGTACTCCCAGCATTCATCGGTCAGAACCATCCAGCCACAGGTGGGGCAAGAATCATCATAAGTTGGCTGGGAAAGAATTCAAAAAGAAGTGGCAAGCTGGGGTTTGGTTTATGTGATTACGGCATAGCCCTAGGGCTATGCCGTAATCACATAAACCAAGCCTTGAGCCCGTTAGGCATAACGGTAGGGATGCCTTCGTGGAGGACTTTTTAACTCTTTGCGGTACAGTGCGTCCGGTCTGGACACACCTAAAAATTTCCTTCCGTACGCAGAGAAAAATAGAATGAAAAAGGATTTATACGTTACTACTATATGTTACTCAGAACCTCCTTTATTTATAGTAGATGGCAGCTCAACACAAAACAGTCCATATATTTTAGCCATGTTTGGTTTTTTAAGACCCTCATTTTTCAAAGATATCTTCCAGTTTTTTTTAGGGTATAAAAGGAATTGTTTGAAAAGAAATTTGTATGTTATTTTTTTTGGCTGTAGGCTAATCTCCTTATTCTATATTAGTTTTAAATTTTTACCTCGAAATCTTGCCTAAAATCAAACGGCGAACCCTAGGTGTGCCCAGACCGGGCTCACCATAATCTAGGACAACTGAGAATCTGTGTTCTTTGTTTCTCCGCATCTCATCGGTCAGTTCATTGACAACAATGCTCGTTTCAGCACTCTTTCCGAAGCTCTATTCAATCAGTGTGCCACTTTGGGCACACCCACAAAATTAAATCGATAAGTGCTGTCTTCACAAAATTTTACTTGTGTACTCCTCTAGGCCTAATTACTAGCCTAGCCTGCCTACCTTTTTTTTTTTTTTTTCTTTTAAATCAAAACTCCGACTTTAAAAGGTAGCGTGCTGGAAAGGGTTAAGGGAAACTCGCTCGTATACACGTTACACATGGCGAAGACTACGAAAACGTACATACAGCCAGCCTGTTCGCAGGATTCAAATCTAGAACCGAACTACCAGTGTTCAGCGACTTTACCGCTGGACCGCCTGGTGGTCCGAAAATCGGCAAGGAAAATGGAGTAATGAATATAAATGAAGTGCATAACGTATTAAACATAACTTTTTTTACCAGAGCAGCCGTATTTGTTTACATTTGAATCTTAGCAGAATAGTGAATTAAGTCTTTCTCCACCTTCAGTGTCGTTTTGCGGAGTGGGACCAAAAGGAAACTTTTAGTTTTGTGCCTCGTGGAGTAATGAATATAAATGAAGTGCATAACGTATTAAACATAACTTTTTTTACCAGAGCAGCCGCATTTGTTTACATTTGAATCTTAGCAGAATAGTGAATTAAGTCTTTCTCCACCTTCAGTGTCGTTTTGCGGAGTGGGACCAAAAGGAAACTTTTAGTTTTGTGCCTCGAAAAATCTACCTTCTTGTCTGCTGGGCTAATTACTTGTTTTTTTGCGTAGAAACTAATTTTAATTGTAAAAAAAAGTTTAATTGTTTTAACTGTATTTGGTGTTTTATGCTTTTTCTGTATCTTTCAATTTTTAATGAAGTTTTTTTTGAGTTGTAATGTACCGGGTGATCAAAAAGTCAGTATAAATTTGAAAACTTAATAAATCACGGAATAATGTAGATAGAGAGGTAAAAATTGACACACATACTTAGAATGACATGGGGTTTTATTAGAAAAGCAATAATTAGCATAACAAATTAAGACAAAGCAAAGATGATGTTCTTTACAGGAAATGCTCAATATGTTCAACATCATTCCTCAACAATAGCTGTAGTCGAGGAATAATGTTGTGAACAGCACTGTAAAACATGTCCGGAGTTATGTTGAGGCATTGGCGTCGGATGTTGTCTTTCAGCATCCCTAGAGATGTCGGTCGATCACGATACACTTGCGACTTCAGGTAACCCTAAATCGTACGGACTGAGGTATGGGGACCTGGGAGGCCAAGCATGACGAAAGTGGCGGCTGAGCATACGATCATCACCAAACGACGCGCGCAAGAGATCTTTCACGCGTCTAGCAATATGGGGTGGAGCGCCATCCTGCGTAAAAATGTACGTTCCAGCAGGTGTTTATCAGCCAGGCTGGGGACGATGCGATTCTGTAACATATCGGCGTATCTCTCACTCGTCACGGTAGCAGTTACAAAACCAGAATCACGCATTTCCTCGAAGAAAAAGGCTGGGATAACAGTAATCTGTCGGACATTTTTTGAACTTTTTTTTTGATTCTAATAAAACCCTATGTCATTCTAAGTATGTGTGTCAATTTTTACCTCTCTATCTACATTATTCCGTGATTTATTAAGTTTTCAAATTTATACTGACTTTTTGATCACCCTGTATTTTTGCCTTTTCAATTTCGAAGTGAGAACTGAATTCATTGAATGAGAAATACTCGTATATCTCTAATGAAATTCAAGGAAATAAGTTTGAATGAAATGCAGGAAAAAGTGCGTATAATTTGATATTCTGTAAAAGGAAATCAAATTTTTCAAGAGGAACTTTCAAGCAAAAACCAACGAAAAGAAAATTCTTGTATAAGTTCAACTGAAGAAATGAACCCAAGATATAATTGTATTCAAAATTTCGTTAACTTAGTCATCGTTAAACTAAATTTCTTGTACGAACACCATATAAGTATCATGTGTCATACCTTTGAGATATCCCGTTTTCGTTCCTTTCTAAAATCTTTAGCAGCAAGCAACTGCGTCCAGCTATAAACTTTGAAAGTGACAAATCTGCTTCCCATTTAATTCTACCATTTGATTGATTAATATTATCTTTCTCCGTCTGACAGCTTGGTCCAGTCTCCATGACCTAACTGATAGGAAGCTTATCCTGCCCATGTACTTCAGACTTCTCTCTGCAACTAAATATTAAGCTTTCCAGAACTGTTGAACAGTTGCAGAAATTATAAATCCATTAGAGCGTGTCGGAACTAAGGATCGGAAGATAAACTTTAGCCGAGTTTCCCTTACATTTTCTTTCTAAATTAATCTCGTTAGCACAGACCATTAGTCAAAATGTCAAGGAGGTGTCCCGTGGATTCTATTCGAGTTCACGGCGTCAATGCTTTGGATGTCCAAAGTTTGTTGGATGGACCGTATTATCATTTGACCATCGCATTCATCACTGCTGCTTTGGATGCCAGTGGTATTAAATCGTTTTCTAGGGAGCTAATATTCCTCTATTTCGTAAGTATAAGAGGTAGATGATCGGGCATTTCTTCAAAATAAAGGCGATGAATTCAAGGGCTTTGCTTATGAAGCTTATTGATTTTAGGTACAGTAGTGGTGGTGTGGTGTGGTGTGGTGTGGTGTATTTAATTATGGCAAAGCACACTAGGGCTATCTGCCTAAGAGGAGGGATGCCTTCGTGGAGGACTTTCTAAGGGGAACTGGCTCGTATACACGTTACACATGGGGAAAACCACGAAAACGCCCATGCAGCCAGCCCGTTCGCGGGATTCGAACCTCGGACCGAACTACCAGTGTTCAGCGACTTTACCGCTCGGCCGCTGGTGGGCTTAGGTACAGTAGAACTCCAGTTATCCAAATCAGTGGGGACCGGAGGCCATTCAGATAATCAATTCGGATAATTGGATGGTAAGACCCGCCTAACGCTAGAGGGCGCTGAGAGCGCCATTGTGTTCTGAGACTCGATGGTTGATGTGTGATTTCTGAGATTGAGATATTATTATATTTAATTAAATCAATTTATATTTTATTGATTGGTGATTATTGATTTTAATTTATTGATATGAGATGTGATATTATGTTTTGCTGAAGCACAACACTTTCGACAAACTTGGATTACCACTGAATCTCAAAACCACCGATGCGCATGGGATTTTTTTCGAAGAAAGAGTCTACATACACTTAATTATAAGGTATTTCTCCCGCCTTCTTAGCATGCCTTCGTAGTGTAGTGGTCAGCTCGCTGTGCGCGTATTCCAGAGGTCCGTGGTTCGAATCCCGGCGGTGGCTTTGCTCATTTTTCATCTGTGCTGTTTCGAAACAACCTAATGACTCTACAGTGACGCCCGAACTAAAAGGGTGGTGGATGATGATTCTTCACACCCAGGATTTGACGATTGGGTCCCCTAAAAATCCCAGTCTTTAAAGGGGGAGTATGTAAGGTATTTCTCCCGCCTTCTAAGCATGCCTTCGTAGTGTAGTGGTCTGCACGCTGCGTGCGTATTCCAGAGGTCCGTGGTTTGATTCTCGGCAAGGGCGTTGCTCATTTTTCTATGAACTAGCTAAGACTGCAGCTGTCAAACCAGAAATTGACAAGGAAGTTCTGATTTCCGCAGAAGTTGCAGAAAGGCTCCTCAAGACAACATTTCAAGAGACATGGTCATCACGATGGCAGGAAGAAGAGACAGGAAGATTTACTTACAACATCTTCCCAATACCTTCCTCCCCCGGGGGTCGACGTAGAGTACTCTGCGCAGTACTGGCTAGGATCTGTACCTAGGCAGTCTCGGCCACGGGGTATAAAATTTATGAACTTGGCGGTTCCCGATGGTCCATGGGGTAAGTCTATACTTGCTCTTCATGGGCCGGGAGGTGTAAGTCCTTTCCACCAGGGTATTGGTAGCCAAATAGCAAACTGGACCATCGAGAGTCTGGTCACTGCTGTCCTTGGAATTCCATGTAAAGCTTAAGGAGAGGGCATCCCGTGTAGTGCTGGCAGGTAGCCCAAATTAACGGCCGGTCATCGACCCTAAGTTGTCATCGCCCACCCCACTGTGATCTCGGCCCAGCCGGGACGGTGGTCTTGACTGGTTCGTGTTTAGCGGTGGGCTCGATGATCGTTGAGCGATCATCAGAGAGTACCATAAATTTGTTGGTGTCTCGGGAGTGTGGGACCCCGGGCCCAGCAGGAGTATTCTAGCCACCTATAGGGTGGATTTCTGACTGATTTTATCAGTCTCTGTAATGCCATTAAGTTTGCGAGGCAGGTATGAAATTAGTTAGTTAGTTCCCAATACCTTCTCTCAAGATGCTGAAATGCAACCGACTCTTCCTCCAAGCCTGTACCAACCACGGGAAATTCCCAGCGTATTACAGACGATTCCTCAGACGATTACAGACTATTCTTGCGGTTTTCGCGGGAAAGACGCGTACGCACTTCATTACCTGCTCTCCTGCTCTCTAACAGAGCACCTTCGACAGCAGTTCTTTCCCTTCCGACTGCATCACATATCCTGCGAATAACTGTTCACGGACTATTACTACAGCAAGGACATCTTAGAGATAATGAAGCAAGTGAATGAAAATAATTATATCCAATAAACTAAAGATTAATGTAAAATGTAGAAAGGCAGCCTAACCGTTAGATTGCTAGCAATGACTAGGATAACTTCCTAACCCTGTAGTGTCATTAACTTAGTTTGGCGGAACAGATTAAGTAAAGTGACCACACCGTCTCTCCTGCTTCGAAATAACCTAATGACTCTACAATTGTATGTAATGCATGTTGAAAATGGAAGAAAAAAAAATATTTTTAAAGAAAAAGGAGTTTTAATCAATTAAAATGAAAAGGCAACACTTTTACGTACATGTTGTATAGCGTACAGTACAGCATTACGTACATGTTGTATAGCGTACAGTATTCGAAGTTCAGATTTTGAGCGTGAAGGTGCAGTTGCCCCTCGCTCCCTATTTTTAACTTCGCTAATTTTTCCTTGTCCTTTGTGTTAGATGTTTGATCAGATAGCCTGGCTCAGTAAAAGTAGTAACAGTGTAACTCTGATTAAAAATCCGTTTATAACCACGTGCAGTGCTGATAAGGACCACGTGCTTCTGAGACTCCTTCCTTTTATTTTTCTTCTTTCTAGGTATTTCTTTCTCCTGATGAGGAGGGACCTTTAGCTGCCCTCGAAATCGATTGAGTGTTTCAATATACTTACGCTAAATACAAGGTTGTTTTTACGATTTTGATTATTTACAAATGCTTTGAAAGTCATTGCTTGCTGAACATCTCAGTCAAAGTAAGGTGTTTGACTGCGTTCATCCGTCTTCGGGTCGCGCGTCCGCTTGATAATGAGAAGTTGCATGAAGTCACCCTCGGGCTGACGCTCCACCTACTTCAGCGCAGTTTCAAGGCCGGCAAACGCTTCACTAGCTTAGTCTGTCCGAGTCTGCTTCTTCGACATTAAGGTCATCTCCTTCCTCGACACTTTCAATAAGTTAATCATTTAGAATTTGAAACCCAAGATCTGACGAATCGCACACCATCCATTCTGCTGTCTCCTCAGCATTTACTTCTGAACATCGAGGAATTTGCAAAAGAATGTTTCTTAATTCCTCAAGTGACACGTCATCCTCATCTTCTCCTGTCTCTTCCTATTTTTGAGCTTTTTTTTCCTTTTTCTCCTCTTCTTCAGTTGATTCTGAAAAATTCTGAAATCTGAAAGCGATTCGGATAGTGGGAGTTCAGATACTTGGAGAAGTCTATATTTACGAAAATGTTATCTTTCACTGAGATATCTCATGTTTGGACTGATAATGATAGGACCACATAATAACGACTGATAAATGATAAGATGTAATGTATTACTGACACTAGCGGGAAGGCTCAATTCGTTATTAGATTTGACTTCTTTCTACTTGTAGAACTGAATGTACTACTGATGAGATTCGGGCTCATTTTTAGCAAAGTTGATATGTTTCAGTTATATTCTTTTAAAACTCATTTGTTGATTTTCTATTTTTTTCGACTTGTTTAAAGTGTCACTTTTATAGTGTGTATCACATTTCATATACAGTGTGTTACACACTATTTCAGTAGTGGATATATATGTAATAATAAATTTCCATAGTCAAAAATACACTTAAAATTCTACCTGTATGTTGTTTTCATTTTTTAATGGCGACGGTCTCTTATTTGAAAGTACGTGGAATTAAATTCACAGTCCCGTAATCAAGTTGTTTCCCCCCCTTTTCTACACGTACAGTTATAGAAGTATAGAATGTTCTGGAGATATTTATAGTTATAGAATGTTCTGGAGATATTTAAAGCGAACTGGAAAGGCTGACGTCATTTCTTGGAAGCTCCGCCTTTCCAAAGGCTATAAAAGGACTCGCAAAGGAATATCAGGGCCTTTTCTTTAATGAAACGATGCAGTAAACTTCATACAAAAAGTTATTAGTTGTTCTTTTTTATTTACTCCGGAGATCTGATTTTGTAACTGGTATTACTCCTGAATAATAATAAATGGATCCTGTTTTTTAAACTTCAAACTTTAAGCTACGACTACATCTATGATTCTTCACCAATCTATTTACTCCGGACAAAAGCTGATACATCACATATATGACCCATTTATTATTATTCAGTAGAAATAGCAGTTACAAAATCAGATATCCGGAGTAAATAAAAAAATTACTAATAACTTTTTGTATGAAGTTTACTGCATCGTTGCATTAAAAGAAAAGCGCCGATATATCTTTTGCGAGTCCTTTTATAGCCTCGGGAAAGGCGGAGCTTCCAAAAAATGACGTCAGCCAATCCAGTTCGCTTTAAATATCTCCAGAACATTCTAAAACTGTACGTGTAGAAAAGGCGGGAAAAACAACTTGACTACCTGGCTGTGGATTTAATTCCACGTACTTTCAAATAAGAGAACGTCGCCATTAAAAATGAAAAGAACATACAGTTAGAATTTTAAGTGTATTCTTGATTATGGAATTTTATTATTACATATATATTTTAATATGTACAAAGTTTTCTCCTTTTGTGACAAAATATTCGCCTGCTAATACGAAGAATATATGCACAAAGTACAACGCTTTTACATATACTAGAATTTAGACACTAGTATAATATAAATAAGAGACATATTTGAAAAAGTCGGTAGAATATATTATTACGGATTTGGTATTTAATAGTTAATGTTAGTTGAATTATAAATTAAATTGTTTATTCCCCGTGAAGTGCAGCGCGTGACGAAGGAAAGCTAAGCCGGAAAATTAAAAATACAACAGCACCTGCATTTAACATTAAATAAATAAATATCTGTTTTTGATTTCGAGAAAGTTCCAGAAAATTCTGGGCGATTTAAAATCTTATAAAAAGGAGGAAAAACCTCTCAATTCAGTTGTTATTGTAGTTAGTTAGTTTGTTGTTGTTTTAAGAGTTTGTTTAGAAAACTGCTCTTGTTGATCGTAACGAATTCGCGGATTAGCTTTCTTTAGCTGTTTTAAATTAAGCTCGTTTAGTAGTTAACGTTTGAGTAGTTAAAAGATAACTACTCTGAGATATTGCAATAGTGCACGAATATCTGAGGAAATTTAAGCATTTTTGTTGTAATAATAATAAATTTTGTTCATTTTTCATCGGACTTGTGCATTCATTTCATAACGAACCCATACGCATGCAACAATTTTTTTTTTTTTTTTTTTTTGAAAAATGAAAAATCATAGCTTAAGAAGATATCACAATATCCGCAAGAACCGAGTTTTTACTTCCTGGATCCATAGCCGAAAATAGAAATTTCCTCTACGGCATCATGGAATATCCCACTTCTCAGACCAAAAATTGTTGCGTGCGTACGGGTTCGTTATGAAATGAATGCACAAATCCGACGAAAAATGAACAAAATTTATTATTATTACAACAAAAATGCTTAAATTTCCTCAGATATTCGTGCAGTATTGCAATATCTCACAGTAGTTATTTTTTAACTACTCAAACGTTCAAGAGAGCTTAATTTAAAACAACTAAAGAAAGCTAATCCGCGAATTCGTTACGATCAACAAGAGCAGTTTTCTAAACAAACTCTTAAAGCAACAACAAACTAACTAACTAACTACAATAACAACTGAATTGAAAGGTTTTTCCTCCTTTTTATGAGATTTTAAATCGCGCGGGAGAATTTTCTGGAACTTTCTCGAAATCAAAAACAGATATTAAGGGTGAAGCAAACGAGGCATTGCCTCATTGAAATGATAAGTCATTGAAATGATAAGTTGGAATTAGCTACAAAATTTCTTAAATATTTTCTGAAAAATTCTGATGTGGACACCACGTGACTTGGTCGGACGGCTATTAAATTATGCAAATTTTTTGCTGCATTTCATTTAAAATTATTTCCTAGAATTACTCTAACTATGTTAAAGTATCAAGGCAAGTTGAAAATGACATCAAAAGTTTCGAATTTTGAAATATTTCGGTCAATTTTTATCGTACAACAGTCCAGTTCTTTGTAATTTTATTTTTTCATAGCCAGTATTAAACTTTCCCAAATATAAATACAGGAATTGGGAGACCGTATTAAAAACTAGATTTTGTTATTTGACAAAAGTTAGTTTTTTTTTTTTTTTTTTTTTTTTTTTTTTTTTTTTAAATTTGAAATTGCCAAAACACGACCAACGATTGCGAAAATAAAGGCCGACGACTGGCTGCAGCTAATCTGGGTATTCGTTATAAAATGGTGTGGAAGGTTCTGCGCGCAGAAACAATGCACCTCTTCCACGTGCAGAAGGTGTAACTCTTAGCAAATGCCGACTGAACCTTTCAGGTAGAATTCGTACGTTAAATGCTTGATGCCACACGTAATGAGCGTGTCCAGCAGTCCTTTGACTTGTCCTTTGACTTCGCGGCCGCATCTTCGAACAATTCCTATAAAACTCTCTCGTTGTCACCTTTCTAACGTTGAACTGTGATGCACTGTAATCCTGCTTTTTGTCGAATTAATGTTTTTTTATTTATTATTTAGTCTTTTTTGTTCCATTTGACATCTCACCCTTCATAACTATTTTTGTAGTTTTTTTCACTAAAGCTGGTTTGCGACCGCATGTTCTGTGGCAATTTTTCATCCTTTTGATGCCTACCATCACTTTGTCTGTCGAATTCGGAAACATTTTGTATAATCTTAGCAAAACACAGCAAAGAACTGTCCGTCTGATACCAGAAAAGAGAAACACAGAATGGTATAAAACCTTTCAATCAGGCACGTCTGCATAGTGGCTTTCATCAAAATTTTATTTGTTGGAAAGCAGTATAAAATTAAAGTGCAATATTCATTAAATTGTGTCTTAGTGAATAACTTAATTAAGAAATATATCTTTTAAATAAAAATTATTAATCTCGAGTGTAGAAGGAAAAAAACAAGACAAACATTTTCCTGTTTTTAAATATACTGTCAATTATAAATGAATTGACTAGTATGCATCTGTAAGAAAGACATTCCAGACATGCTTGCCTTTTTATTCAGAAAGTTAAATATTTGAGATCTGTTGCTATTGACATAGCTTTAACGTCTTTTATTATTGATAAAACTTTGGAATTTTTTTCTTAGCATTACAAACACAATTCTTCGTTTAAAAGCCGTATCAATAATCTCCTTGTAACTCTAATTTTTACTTCTATTAGCAAATACTTTGCCAGGATTTTCTTCCTCCCCCCTCAATTCATTTTTTTCCCGTTTAACAATACTCGTAATTCAGATCTCAAAGAATTTATTTCCGATTTTCATTCCTGGAGAATTAAGTAGGTTTAACATACTTCAGTTAAATTAGAAGAGTTTGAAATTTCTCGTTAAAAGAAAGGAATCTCGTGTTAAAAAATTCTTCCATTGTGTGCTGTCGTTATTGGTCTTTTGATCAATCTTTTTACTCCCCCACCACCACCTTGTTAAATGTATTTAGAAGCTTTCTTCAACTAATGAATTTGATTTCCTGAAAACTTCCGACATTCAGAAAAATCTATGAAATTAGTTAATAATTTCAGTTCCAAACCCCTTCTTTTCCCCCGAACTATTTATAAAGCTCATCATTTCTTTTTATGTCCTTTTTTATTTCCTTGTAAGAAGTAAAGGAAATACTATAATCGTGAAAAATTTCGGGTATGATATTTTAAGGAAAATATCCATTTTGACCTCTCTCGAATCCATTTGAACGATGTTTTTGCGTGATATCTGTACGTACGGACAGAATAAAGGGTTTTTTCCCCCCAAAACGAAATGTAAAATTGTTTCAAAATGGATCCGGAAGGGATTTTTTTTCGTGACGTCTCTACGCGTATGTATATATATAACGGGTGGCCATAATTAAACTGACAGTGCTCACAGTGTTCTGTAGCGCGATCTATTTGCGAGAATGACGCCACATTTTGTAGGAAGATTAAACAAGACGGAGGACGAAGGATTCCGCGAAAAAAAAGTTAGTTCCAAAAGTCGCCGCTAGGGGAATATTTGGCGCTGTGTAATAGAAAATAGAGTGTTAACAAAAGCAAATCAATAAGGAAATTACCTTTTATTTTGCATTCAAATAAGGTTCAATGTGGCTGCCGTTGTTGTGGACCATATATTGCATTCTGTGCACAGTATGCACAACAGCAGAAAGTAACATGTCTGCAGGAATCTAGCGTACAGTCCGTGATATGTTATCCTTCAACGTAGCCAGGTCCTGGACCACTCCTTGATAGACCTTGGACTTGGATGGGGTAAGATCAGGCGACCGAGGTGGCCATGCTGTTGGAAAGTAGTGGCTAATGACTCTTTCTGTTGTGAATTTCTGTCGTAGCATCTGTTGCACCCGTACAGCAACGTGTCGAGGGGCTCCATCTTGCATGAAAATGATTTTTCCCAGGCATTGTCTTTGCTGAAGTGCCGGAATGACAAAGCTGTTCAACATGTGGCGATATTTCTCTCCGGTAACAGAGCAGGTTTCCGGTCCTGTCGAGGTAATGTTCTCATAGAAGAATGGACCTACGATAAATTCCGCTGTGAACCCTCACCAAACAGTTACCTTTGGTGAATGTAGGGGAATTGCTGTGACTGCATGTGGTGATTTGTCATCCCAATTTCGGCAGTTCTGGGTATTCAGAGTTCCATTCAGGTAAAAGTGGGCCTCGTCTCCCCATAAGATCATCCATCACGGTCAAGCATCATCCACCTCCATTCTGGCAAGAAAGGTGAGAGCAAAAGTCAATCGCTTATCATGGTCGGGGTACAAATGATAATCTTTCGTAAGATTTTCCATACCGTACTGTAAGGCATATCCATATTCCATAAGCCATATCCATAATAAAAGGTAATTTTATTCCGTATTAATTTGCATTTGTTAACACTCTATTTTCTATTACACAGCGCCAAATATTCCCCTAGCGGTGACTTTTGGAACTAATTTTTTTTCGCGGAATCCTTCGTCCCCCGTCTTGTTTAATCTTCCTACAAAATGTGGCGTCATTCTCGCAAATAGATCGCGCTACAGAACACTGTGAGCACTGTCAGTTTAATTATGACCACCCGGTATCTCGCATAACTCAACAGCGAGTAGCTGTAGAAGGTTAAAATTTTGTATATGGAATTGGTATAACATGTAATTGTGCATCTTTGTTTTTCGTTGAAATCGGACGTCCCAAACATATATAAATGTATTAACATATTTATTGCCACTCTATTACTCAGCTTGGTGGGCTCATTTTTTTTTTTTTTTTATTCTTATATGTTGGTAAACTGCATTTTGTGCTTTAAAAGTGATTGATTATGTTGTTATTATAGTGGTTAAGGATTTTATGCCTTTATTTATCTGCATGCACTAATTTCTAGAATTATCAACGATTTAAACATTTAAATGGGTCTAACCCATTTGTTTAAATTTTAAACTCTTTTTAGAGTAGTGAATTAAGTTCCCAGTCCGTGCACCAACTTCAGTGACTTTTTGTCACTGTGACGAAAAGTTAACTTTCAATTTTGTGCAACCGAAAATTTTGCTATCTTGCTTGCTGCCAAATTGCTTGCTTCTGCGTAAAAATTCTAATTTTAATTGCATAAATTATTTTTTTTTAAACTGCTTTTAACTGTATTTGGTATTTCCGTATTTTTTAAACTGTTTTGACTGTATTTGGTATTTCAGATTTTTCTGTATTTTACAAATTTAATGAAGATTTTCGAGATTTTATGCATTTTTGCCTGCATGCGAATTGAGAACTGAATTGGTTGAACTAGATACATATCTAATTCAGAAGTCAAACAGCAAAAATCAGCGTTATATTTTCAAATTTTCACAGGACTAGTTTCGATGTTTTTACCGAACCACCATCATCAGCTGCAAAAGCGCAAATGAACGAGATAGGATATAATGATTAGATAAGATAAAAAAGCCTGGACAAGAATAAGCAAGTGGCGCCATCTGTTGATGAAACCAGAACTAAAACATAATTTCTTTAAAGTCCATTTAAAGGCCGAAGGCAAAGATGGATTGGAATTAGGATCGTCAACTAGAACAGAAAAATTTTTTTGAATGTGAAATGCCTCTAGAAAATCCAGTTCTCCAATGGAAGATGTTTTTTGAATAATTTTGGCAGCAGAAAAATTGAAAGTGTGATTTTCGGACCAACAATGTTGGGCAACAGAAGACTTCTGTGTTTCCTTTTTTCTAACATATGCCTCATGTTCCTTGACGCGAAATTTTAAGGCTCTCCTAGTTTGGCCAATGTAAATTAAACCACACTGGCAAAGAATCCTATAAATACCCCAGGAATGCATATCCGGAATGGGGTCCTTGAGTATGGAACTCGGAATTTTATTGATGGGAGAATAAATGACTGTAAAGTTAAAAATTTCTGCAAAATATGTGCAACGTTATACATATCTCTAATGAAATTCGAGGGAATAAGTTCAAATAAAATGCAGCGAATAAATGTGTATAATTTAATAGGTTGTACAAGGAAGTGATGTGGTGTTCACATCACATTTCTGGTTATTGTTCATGAGATGGCGTTACTGTTTGTTATTTCCTTTATCGTAATTTATTCACTTTAATATCTTCTGCTTAAGCGAGTTTATTTCCGATAAAGTTTTAAATGTCTTTCTCAAATCTACAGTATATATTAATGTTTTGGAAACAACCAATATTTGTGTTCATATGAAACCGGTACATGAAATATTTAGATGAACATCATATCTACGTTTCTAAACTTGTTACGGAAATACTATCATGTTGTAATATTTGTTATAGACAATATCTCGACTGTTACTGGGATTGTTGAAATGTCCCAAGAAAAATGATAAGAAGACCGCAAAGCATAAACGTAACTAAACATAGCTTACCGTTATTTTTGTATGGTAAAAGACATTCTTAGGTTTACAGCCGGAAATATAGACAAAGTTATAGTTATGAATACTGCTTCATATCATGGAGCATTAAACAAATTGAGAAATAAAAGCCCTATATCAGAATTTCACAAGATCTTGGTTTTTCAGAATAAACTGCTAAAAACATCTTCCATTGGAGAACTGGATTTTCTAGAGGCATTTCACATTCATAAAAATCTTTCTGTTCAAGTTAACGATCCTAATTCCAATCCAAATTTGCTTTCGGCCTTTAAAGAAATTATGTTTTAGTTCTGGTTTCACCAACAGATGGCACCACTTGCTTATTCTTGTCCAGGCTTTCTTATCTTATCTAATCATTATTTCCTATCTTGTTCATTTGCGGTTTTGCAGCTGAAGATGGTGGTTCGGTAAAACCATCGAAACTAGTCCTGTGAAAATTTTGTAAATATAACGCTGATTTTTGTTGTTTGACTTCTGAATTAGTATTTATTCGGCGTGTTATTGTGTCTTAAATAAAAAGGTTAGAAATTTTATCCAGGATTTAGTATTCGAGTGTTAATCTGGATATGTGGTTATAGTTTGCAAGTAGTATCCATAACTGTAATTTTATCTATACTTTTCGAAGCAAGTCTGAGAATTTCTTTTGCCGTTCAAAAATACAGAGGTAAATTGTGGAGATTCATTTACAGGGTGATTCGTAAGGAAGTATACACTTTCCAGATGCTTGTAAACCAGTAACAGTCAAAGACACGTACGACCTCAACGAACCATAAGGTAGGTGTAACCTCAAAGTTTGTGTCTCGCGCCTGATGGAAGTGACATAGGCAATAACATGCGAGTCATGGGTGTCCGCCGATAACATCGCGGACGAAAACGTCGCAGAGAAAACAACGCAAGGCGAAAACGTCGTGCTACAAAAACATCGTGGGAGAAAACATCGCAGTTCTAAAACATAGTGGTACAAAACATCGTCGTTGAAAATAAAGCGGTTCAAAAACTTCGCAGTTTAAAAACATCGTCGTCGAAAATATCGTGGTAAAAAATAAAGTATCTACAAATCATCGCGTGACGATAACATCGCAGACATGCTTTTTTCAGACTTTAATAACTGTAAATAGATATTCCCATAATAATTTGTGATCGCAAGATAGAAAGAAGGATAATTTGTTTTTCATATTTTATATTAACTAATAAATTTTTGCTGAGAAAATAAGAAGGAAACTTACGCATAGGAAATTAATGCAACTTATATAGCACTTAATAGAATTTTAAACCGACATAGTTAACTAACAAAGACCATTAATAAATCATTTTTTATAAAGTTTTTACCGGTAATTTTTCATTAAAATTATAATCTATAAGTTGCATTTAATTTTCTATGCTTAAGTTTCCTTCTTACTTTTCCAGCAAAATTTTATTAGTTAATAAAAAAGTGTGAAAGTAAAATTTATCCTTCTTTACATCTTTCGCTCACAAATCATTATGGGAATATCTATTTACAGTTATTAAAGCCTGAAAAAAGCATGTCTGCGATGTTATCGTCATGCGATGATTTGTAGATACTTTATTTTTTATCACGATATTTTCGACGACGATGTTTTCAAACTGCGAAGTTTTTGAACCGCTTTATTTTCGACGACGATTTTTTGTATCACGATGTTTTCTCTTTGCGATGTTTTCTCCTACGATGTTTTCTCCTACGATGTTTTGTAGCACGACGTTTTCGCCTTGCGTTATTTTCTCTGCGACGTTTTCGTCCGCGATGTTTTCGGCTGTAGCCGTGTCATGTGACTAAGTCGAAATGGCGACGTCTGGAGTGGAGAAGGCTTTTTGTGTTCTTGAATTTGTGAAGTCCTGACTTAACACCTTCAGATTTCTTCTTGTTGGGTTACCTAAAGGACAAGGTATTCGTCCCTCCCCTTACTGTTGATCTAGCAGAGCTGAAACAGCGTATCCCAGCCGCTATCGATGGACTTCATTCAGATACCTGAACACGCGTCTGGGCTGAAATGGATTACCGCTTCGATGTGTGTCGTGTGGCTAAGGGTTCACAGGCAGAACATCTGTAACTGTATTTAACAAAACTTAAAATAATCCCATAATCAGGTAACATATAATATCTTACATTGTTCTTGATTTACAATGCATTGAAACTGTATACTTCTTTATGGATCACCCTGTATTTTGACTAATAGTTAATATTTAATTAACTTTACTCTCATTCCATTTCACTCACGCTTTTCTGCCAAAATGCGGATCAGTTAGCGTGCGTTCAAGTTAAAGCGAGAAAGAAGTGCTATTTAAGAAAAGTTTCAAAGTTGATTTTAGAGCGTGTTATGCCTTTTTGAAGGCCACATTGTTGCTTTGACTTAATAGTAATTTGATTCTGTGGTGTTGAATTCTTCTAGCCACTAAGCTTGTTCATGCCGGCTTCTACGAGTCAGAGCCTTCCTGCGCGATTAAATTATCAATGATTCGTTAGGCTACATTAATTACATTTTATTTTAAGTTCAATATTACTTGTCTAAGTAAAGCTAGAAGTTTTGGCTTAAGTCCGAATGGGGTCGTCTCTGCAACTCTTTGTGATTGCATAAAACGTCATTTAAACCTTTCTGCTGACTTTGTCTGTAGCCTAAGACCTGATGATAATTCGTCTACAGTCTTTCTAGAGCTCTTAGTTTATGTTACCAAAGAATACGAGACTCTATAAAGTTATGTTTTAAATGATAGACTTCGTGGTCTTCTTTTCGGTGTTTCTGAGGCATTTCTGCAACCGCATTGACCGTGAGAATATGGTCCACGTCAGTTATCCCATCATAATTAGTATTTCTACACACGTTGACATCTAGAAGTCTACGTAAAATCTGTTTTATTTAAACATAGATCTCGGTTGCATCTAAAGCATTCGAAATAGAATGTAGATTTGGCACTTCATGGTCGCAGCGACTGAGGAATTACTTCTGTTCGCGACATGTGTCGTTATCACCGCACAGTTAACTCGCAACATTTAGTATCGCCGCAACTTTTGGTAACGTAAACTAGGGGATTTTAACAACTCCTGCCATCTTAGGCACATACTTACGAGGGAATTCAGATGAGGAAAATGACCTTGAAGTGCCTATTCTATAGCATAAGTAGCGGCCTATAGCCAGTGGCATCCTCGATTGGCTTTTCAGCGAGGGTGTAACTTATTTCTGACTTCTTTGGGGGCGATTTTCTTTGCTTTCAAATAACTTCAACTGTCAGTTAAATATTCTAATATATTTGCGGTTAATCTTCGGATCATGGTAACTTGGCGATTTTTTGGCGAAAATTTGGCGACCAACTCTGTTACAGAAAGCTGCTAGTTTCACGAAGTTTGTTTTCACGAAGTAAAGGCATGTTTTTTTTTTTTTTTATTTTTTTAACTCAAGATTTCCAACATTTTTTTCCAACAATCTGCTAGCCGAATTACGCTTATGCTAGAACTTTTATGGAACAAAAATGCTTAATCATGACGAAGATTAGGTGCGAAATTGCGACAAAGTGCAGAATCGCCCACTGCTTGCCGCGCTTTTACGAATTGCACATACACGGTATCATCCATGTACACATCGACCTATTTTCACTTTAAAAAAACATCCCAGAATTGCACAAAAATGGCATTGCGCGCAGCACTCTTGACTATATCCATGTACACTGCTAAAGTCCTAGCTAGTAATCTTTATTGCCTTACCAAAATGTAGCCAAACTACCTGTTACCATATTCAAAAGATTAGCCATATTTGCTTAACATTAAATATCTATTTTGTGACTTGTCCCGAATTGTTAAAAGAGCAAAAGACTAATTGTTGGTGTTTGTCTAATGGTTTTAAGTAAGGTTATTCGAGTATGACAAAGCACACGAAAGCTATCTGCCTAGGGAAAGAGATGCTTTCGTAGAGGACTTTCTGAGGGAAACTGGCTCACTTTTCCTTTACACATGGAGAAAACCGCTAAAACCAACCTCACAATCCGTTTGCCTACCCTCGAATCCAGGTCAAACTACCAATCTTCAGTGGTCGTAACTACTTGGCCGCTGGTATGCGGCGCTCGTCTTGTGCATTTCTGTGGTATCTCAAATAACTCATAAAACCATCATACCTTTACACCTGAACGTTTCTCAAGTCAAAGTTTTTATTCAGTGTTAATATGAGATTAAGATATTATTCAATATTAATATTAAATTTTTATTTCAATATTAAAAGCGTAGCGGAAGGAAAGACAAATGACAACACAATCGCTGAGCGATTTAAAAAATTTCGGCACTTTTCCGTTTCGCAGGCGCAAATCTCGCCAAGCAGACTTTATTGGCGACAACATACAGTATACACATAAAAATTATTAGAAAAATGTTAGTTCTAAGAATTCTTTTTAAAAAAGAAGGAATAAACATTTTAATATCGCTTAAAATTTTATAAAAAGCCAATAAATAAAGACAACAAATTTGTAAAAAGACATTAATTGAAGAATTTACTATGCTTTCATGGTTCAACATCCTGATTCGCCGGTTCATATCACGTGACCCCGAGCGATCTCATCTCACGTAAACTACTCTACAAAAATCTAATGCTCTCAGTAATTATCTACATTGATTTCAAGTTAAATCTTAATTTGGAACACAAGTTTAAATGCAAGAAATATTTCAATTCGTACGAATAGCTTACTCAGAAATAATGTAAAACTTCAGTGCTTTACTTCGCTAATGCATTCTCATTAGAATTGATGAATTTAACCCTTGACTTTACCTTTTCTATACTTTCGGCTTCGGGTAAGCGCTGTGATTGCATCCTAATTGGCTTAAATACAGAAAATGGCCTTAGACATAAAACTGAACTATCTGATAAAAATTCTATGTAATGATATGCGAGTATTGAAAGAAACAATCTGATAAGAAAAAGCTGCGACTTGTTTTGAAAATGAGGCGTAAAAGGTTACCAGCGAGAATATTCCGTTTGGCATCGGTTGTACCATTATTGGCGACTTTATCGCTTGCGCCGGCAAAACGGAAAAGTACCAAAATTTCTTAAAAGTGGTTTGTGAATACTTATCATGAAATAAACATTTTCAGAAGATACTTCACACATTTTCAGCTCAAATTCAATTGCTGTACGTCCTTTACTTAGGCATTAACGCAAAAAAATCACAAATTATAAGAAATTAATAAAGAGACGATTTCAAATTTAATTCCTAAAATGAGACGTAAGATAAGACCTGTATCGTCAAAACGACTTTCAGTTTAGAAGTAAACAATTAATCACAAACTAAGTAACTAAGTAAGTCTCTTGATTAACCTAATAAGGAACGGTGGATTGCTCTGTCATGGATGTAACATAAGTAACAGGTGCAGCCATCTATAAAGTATTACTAGAAGCTTTAACTTCTGAGTAACTGCGGTCACAGTTTAAACACACAGTAAATTTAAATAGTTCTCATGCCCACCCAAATCCCATTCAAGTCGTTAATCTGGATTACAGAGCAGCATGTTTGGTGTCAGGAAAATTGCACTTTTGGGGCCAGAGAAATATTTATCCAAGACAAGAGATATAAATCTCTTGCCAGTGATAATATTTTCATTAGCAGAACTGGAGAAAGTATTTAATACCTTGGTATTTCACGTAAAATGCTTTGGCAACAAACCTTTATTTAAAGAGCATGAAATGACGATGAAGAAAATGTTAGTTTGAATTAATACAGATATATGTTTAAGGCAAAGTGGAAACCTCATCTGTTCCGAAAATGAATTTCATGAAAGAATGAATGCCAGACATAGAAGGAATTTAATTCCACAAGTTCTTCATCATTAAATGAGATGTGAAACTGTATTGGCCTTATGGAAATTTACTAGTCAGTGAAATAAATGAAGTATTTTTGGAAATTAGGATGAGAATAAGTTATGGTAAACCGAGCGGACTTGTAAATGTTCAAATTTTAGGAATTTGTTGGATATTGCAGCTCAGTCTAGCCTATATTAAATATATTAAGTAAATTTACGGTTAGCTTACAGTTAAGCAAAATCCTTTACCAAATTATTTTACAATGAAATTTCGAAAATTTTGTATAAGTTTCATATTATGCTAAAAAAATACAGGGTGGTCATAAAAATAACTTCCCGATATATGTGAAGCTATAGCGACTAACCCGCTCAATCAAAATAAAATTTCAGATATTTGAAGGTATTCGCTCGAGATTGCGATGATTTGAAACAGGAGAGGAAACCACAGTATAGGCTGCCGTACACTAGTTAGGCTTTTTCGACTTGTTTACCTATATGTGGGACTATTTATTTAAATTTCAATTTTCATCAGTTTGCTTTACATTGATTTTTACACCAAATTTTATACTAAAGATTACAAAATGGTATAGAATGTGAACATAAATAATACATTAAAAAACGACTTTAACGATAACAAATGTGAGGAATAAGTAGATTGAATTCAAACGTTTACGTTGCTTTTAAATTGTCACTGTTTACTGATAGATAACTTATGTGTGATTCAAGTCTATTCCTTAAGATAGAATGTAAACATAAATAATATATTAAATAACGACTTATGCGATAACAGTTGTGAGGAATAAGTAGATTGAATTCAAACGTTTACGTTACTTTTAAATTGTCACTGTTTACTGAGAGATAATTTATGTGTGATTCAAGTTTATTCCTTAAGATAAAATCTAAACATAAATAATATATTAAATAAAGACTTATGCGACAACAGTTGTGAGGAATAAGTAGATTGAATTAAAACGTTTACGTTCTTTTAAATTGTCACTGTTTACTGAGAGATAATTTATGTGTGATTCAAGTTTATTCCTTAAGATAAAATCTAAACATAAATAATATATTAAATAACGACCTATGCGACAACAGTTGTGAGGAATAAGTAGATTGAATTAAAACGTTTACGTTCTTTTAAATTGTCACTGTTTACTGAGAGATAATTTATGTGTGATTCAAGCTTATTCCTTGAGATAGAATGTAAACATAAATAATATATTAAATAACGACTTATGCGATAACAGTTGTGAGGAATAAGTAGATTGAATTCAAACGTTTACGTTGCTTTTAAATTGTCATTGTTTACTGAGAGATAATTTATATGTGATTCAAGTTTATTCCTTAAGATAGTACTTTTAAGACTTTGTGAAAACCGTAGTCTAGCGTTTTCTTGCGTAAGTCTTTAGTTACTGAGAAATGAAACAAATAATGGTCTACAGTTCCAGGTGAGACCCGTAAAATGAAACTCAAAGCGGTGGAGATAAGCAATGAATGGATTGTGGGTTGCCAGAAACAGAGTTATTCAGCGACTTGTAGAAATGAGGTTTTTTTTTTAAGGAATTGGTAAAAACTGAAAGGTTCTTCTTCCTGTGTCTGCTGAATTCCAGTTTGATTTCTATAATGAAATAAGATCAGATTCAACACAATATTTTAAATAAGATATAGGCTTATGTAGAGTTGTAAACGTAATTGAAAACGTCATTTAAACCTTTCTTCTGACTTTGTCTGTAGCCTAAGATCTGAGGATAATTCGTCTACAGTCATTCTACAGCTTTTAGTTTATGTTACCAAAGAATACGAGATTCTATAAAGTTATGTTTTAAATGATAGACTTCGTGGTCTTCTTCTTTTTGGTGTTTCTAAGGCATTTCTGCAACCGCAATGACCGTGAGAATTGGCGGTCTCCTTGGCTAGCTTACCAGCAATTTCATTACCGCTGGTGCCGACGTGGGCCTTCATCCAATATAACTTTGGTGAAGATTTGAAACAATAGAGCTCTCAAGGTTTTGGTTACAGTGAAAAAATTCCGAAATTTTCGAAAGTCAACATCCACATTTCCTTGCGCATTGAAAAACCATAAACGGTTTGAAACTATACCCATATTAACGAAAACTGCTGGAGTTTGACGATGTCGCAGTATTCTCCGAAACCTGGGAAGGAAGAACATTTGAAGCACCTAGAAATTATTTTGGAGAATATGAAAATTACTAAACTACATATTAAGCCTTCGAAATCTCAATTTGCTCATACGACCGTGAATAGGTCCTGTAGTAGGACAAAGTCAAACAAGGCCGCGAGAAGTAACAATCCAAGCTATAAAAGACTTCCCTATAACTACGACCGAAAACACAAGTCGGTTATTTTTAAAACTTGAGGAGATAATGCCGGATAGTAGAAGGCAACAGGGTCACAGTTAGCTGTTAATGATTTAGTGGTCACCAGAAAGCTTTTATAGTAACAAGTTGAGATTGTAATTAGTTTCTTGACTTTTCATTACATATTAATAGTAGGCAGCTGTATTATTTCTCATGTGAGCTATTTCTCATGTGAGCAGTAGAGATGTGCCATTCGTTTGCGAGTTGAACTGATTCAAAGAATAGATTCACTTTATTGAGCGAGCAAATTTTGATTGGTCAAAAAAGATCGGCAATTCTTTTAGTGTTCATCCACCAAGAGCTCTCGGCCACCAGCGGCCGAGCGGTAAAATTGCTGAACACTGGTGTGCCGACCTGGATTCTAATTCAGGCGAACGGGCTGACTGCATGGACATTTTCGTGTTTTCCACACGTGTAACGTGTATACGAGGCAGTTCCCTCAGAACATCCTTCACGAAGGCATCGCCCTCCTTAGGCAGATAGTCTTAAAGTGCTTTCCTAAATTAAATTAAACCAAACCACCAAGAGCTCTTGCTGGAAGCGTGGCAGGGAAGATCGGGGTTAATCTTTGAATTATGGTAACTTGGCGATTTTTTTGGCCAAAATTTGGCGACCAACCCTGCTACAGCAACCTGCTAGTTTTTGTTTGGACGCCATTTTGTTTTCACGAAGTAAAGGCATTTTTTTTTTTAACTCAACATTTCCAACATTTTTTTTCCAACAATCTGCTAGCCGAATTACGCTTATGCTAGAAATTTTATGGAACAAAAGTGCTTAATCATGACGAAGATTAGGTGCGAAATTGGGACAGAGTGCAGAATCGCCCATTGCTTGCCGCGTTTTTACGAATTGCACATACACGGTATCATCCACGTACACGTCGACCTATTTTCACTTAAAAAAACATCCCAGAATTGCACAAAAATGGCATTGCGCACACTCTTGACTATATCCATGTACACTGCTAGAGTCCTAGCTAGTAACCTTTATCGCCTTACCAAAATGTTGCCAAACTACCTGTTACCATATTCCAAAGATTCGCCAAGATGGGATCCCTTTTCAGGGAGAGTGAATTTTAATTTTTATCTTCTTAAAACTTTGAACACTTTTTATTCTAGAATTTTAGTATTAGTTCTATGTAGAAAAGAGGTTTTACTGCACTTGAAAGAAATCAGTCCAGGGAGTTACGTTTGATTGAGTTTATTCTCGTGATCACATGCTCTGCTTGTTCGATTCTTTCCGCTTCATCTTTGCTGACAGTTCTTGATTCACTCCCCGTTCCCGATCTTATTCACCAAGGTGATTGTTACTGAGCGACGAGTCGTAAGTAAAGAACTTATTCAGTTCACTGAGCGAACATTTCTGATCTGATATCATAAAAGAGCGGTTTTGCCCACCTCTTAGTAGTATATATTCCAACTTCAAATGGTATCGAAACGTTTGATACATCAGGCATTTAATCAACATGTTTCGTACCTAATAGGGCTTGGTTTCCCATTAATTGCTGCAATAACATTTGAATCTTTTTCTTGGTATTTATTTTTTATTTATTTTGTATCAATTTGAAAGTGATTTAAAGGGCTGTTATCTTATAGGAAGTAAAAAATAGTTGATCTATACGAAGTTGGTGTTCTTAAACTGTAGAAAAGCTTACATTAGAGTATGAAAAAACATCTGAAATCATGCGACCCAAAAGGGCTATGAAAAACTCAAAAGCATAATATACAAATGTAGCACTATCAATAAAATCGTTTCCTGAAAATATATTTATTAAATAAAATAATTTATGCATTAATAAACATATAAAATAAAACATATTTGCTAAATACATAATAATGTATATAAAATAAAATTGAAAATATCAAATTAACTACATAATACTAAATATGTGAAATACTAATATATTCATCTTTTTGACACTAGAAACTCCCCAGAAATCTTGTCGAAATATTTGCAACTTACATTAAATACATTTCGTTACATAAATACCCATGCACGTACCAAAGAGTTAACATATATATATATATATTTGTAATAATAAAATTCCATAGTCAAGAATACACTTAAAATTCTAACTGTATGTTCTTTTCATTTTTAATGCCGACGTTCTCTTATTTGAAAGTACATGGAATTAAATCCACAGCCCCGTAGTCAAGTTGTTTTTCCCGTCTTTTCTACACGTACAGTTATAGAATGTTCTGGAAATATTTAAAGCGAACTGGATTGGCTGACGAGGCTGACGTCATTTCTTTGAAGCTCCGCCTTTCCAGAGGCTATAAAAGGACTCGCAAAGGAATATCGGAATCTTTTCTTTAATGTAACGATGCAGTAAACTTCATACAAAAAGTTATTAGTAGTTCTTTTTTATTTACTCCGGAGATCTGATTTTTGTAACTGCTATTTCTCCTGAATAATAATAAATGGATCCTGTTTTTTAAACTTATCGTCTGATATTTTGAGCTTCGACTACATCTATGATTCTTCACCAATCTATTTATTCCGAACAAAAGCCGGTACACCACATATATATATTTCTTATCATGCGACATTCTAAAAAATATAGAAATTCCATTCACAAATTTGAGGGCAGTTTAATATACCTTTCAGTTTATTTCGATCGGTTTAATGTCATACTCTCATTTCTTGTGTAAGAATTGAAAGTTCTGAAAGATTTTTCAATTTGCAATAGAAAGGATCATTTAAATAAAAAATATGTGTTATCTCTAATATTAAATAATAAAAAATCTGTATGTATGTGTGTGTGTCTTCCTCGTATTCTAGAAAAACGGTGGCATATAGATCTACCAAAGTGTCAACACACGTAGACAGACTTCCAGCGAAATATGTGAACCTCGAAGGTCAAATTATAAATTTCGAATTTCTTTTTAATTAATTTTCTAGTTTGTGAAAATTTAATGAATATTTGATTAATAAATTCAGCGATTTTAAAGCTTGCGTTGCCACTCTTCAAAATGTAGGATACTGATGTTTCAAATTTAAACCCACACCTCAGTGATATAAATGAAATTTGTTGCCACTGTCCGAAAATAAACATTTTTTATCTTCCATGCGGCAGTGTGTTGTCGTTCAGCAAAGGGTAAGGTATGTTTCTTTCAAATTTATTCCGTTATTAATTAACAAACTAAGCTATTTAAAATCAATAAACCCAGATTCAATTTAATTATTATTAGTTACTAGCGGGACCCATAAAATTACATTAACTAGTTTCAGAAAAATCATACTACATATATTTTTATTTTATTTTATACCTATTTTAGGCGGCTAGCCGCTCTAGTATGAATAAAATTTAAAATAAAATTTATTGCAACCTCCCAAATTGGAAATGCAATATAAGAATAATTTATATTCAATATTACATTGTTTCTGCTTACTTTCGTAAATTATTTAAATTTTAATTATTTATTACATATTAAAATATATATGTAATTATTTTGTACATATTAAAATATATATGTAATAATAAAATTCCATAATCAAGAATACACTTAAAATTCTAACTGTATGTTCTTTTCATTTTTAATGGCGACGTTCTCTTATTTGAAAGTACGTGGAATTAAATCCACAGCCCGGTAGTTAAGTTGTTTTTCCCGCCTTTTCTACACGTACAGTTTTAGAATGTTCTGGAAATATTTAAAGCGAACTGGATTGGCTGACGTCATTTCTTGGAAGCTCCGCCTTTCCAGAGACTATAAAAGGACTCGCAAAGGAATATCGGTGGCTTTTTCTTAAATATAACGATGCAGTAAACTTCATACAAAAAGTTATTAGTAATTCTTTTTTATTTACTCCGGAAATATGATTTTGTAACTGTTATTTCTCCTGACCAATAATAAATGGATCCTGTTTTTTAAATTTATCGTCTGATAATTTAAGCTACGACTACATTTATGATTCTTCACCATTCTATTTATTCCAGACAAAAGCTGGTACATCACACACACATATATATATATATATCAACCACTTGCCTTGGAGGATGCCTTTGACAGAAACATGAAATCTTTATATAATATTTCACTTTTTTCTCAATCTTGTGTGTAAGCAGTTCTCACAGTGTTTCCGTCCGCTAAAGGTTAGGTTAGGTTAGGTTATTCAATTACGGCAAAGCCTCGAGGGCTATCTGCCTAAGGGCAGGGATGCCTTCATGGAGGACTTTTTAAGGGAAACTGGCTCGTATACACGTTACACATGGGGAAACCACGAAAACACCCATACAGCCGCCCGTTCGCGGGATTCGAACCTCGGACCGAACTACCAGTGTTCAGCGACTTTACCGCTCGGCCGCTGGTGGGCGTTCGCTAAGGTCTTGAATTCCTCTTTAAAATTTAATCAGCCCATCATGTTTTGACAAGTCATGCGATTTAATGCAGCAAACGCATTTCTTAAATAATTAACATTTTTATTTTAGTTTTAATAAAGTGGCTAATCGATATAATTTATTCTCTACAGCTGTTTATTATAATTATTTTTCATCGCTTATTTTTTTAATATTTTATCTGATTTAATTTTTTTCGAAAAAAATCTTAACTGAGCGATACTTCTTATGATTATTAGCAATCTAATTTGTGTATGATAAAATATATTTCTTACCAAATATAGAATCATTTCTTTTTCTTGAATTTTAATCTGAAAGTAGTATTATTTTGCATATTTATGAATGCCCGTTGAGGTGTTTAATTCGGCATTAATAACTTAATTAAAAATTCTTAACACTGGTATTGCTTTTGAAAACTAAAACCTCAAGAAGGCTTTTGTTAATACCTTCCGTAGTTGGAAGTCTAGCCGTTCTCGATCATCACACGGCAAGTAATTCCTCCGCTGTGCGAAAGATAATCATTCACTTCTCTCGCTTTTATCATTCTCTTGAGGTTGAATATAACCGTTTGCATAACAAGCCATTGGTCTCAGCGTTTCTGAATGAACCATCCACAATAAAGGTGCAGCTTTGTTATAATCGGATTCCTCGGATATTTCTCTCCAATCCGGATAATTCCCTTCTGCAAACAGGACCAATTAAACTCCTCGTAGAGGACAGGGTACTGTCAGTCCTCGTTTCCTCAGGAAATAGTGCCGATCATTATTTCCCAACTCATTCACTACCTGAAATGAGTTGGGGAGGGGTCGCGAATAACTAGCTGGGCACCACTGCTTCTGAGAGCAAATGCAGTTTCGAAACAGATCTAAATGCACAAAGTGTCGCGTTTAACGGGCAGGGATATATCAGAATACCTAATCTTCGAATGCAGCTTCCCCACCCCGTTTCCTTCGGCCCTTGTTCGCAGCAGTTTAATGAGAATTTGCTTCCCCGTTGGGATGCAATGAGCTGCAACGCGACCCTTTAAGATTAACTACCATTCAGATGTCTCTTGGGGAATTTGGAGTTCATACCTTGCCTCTCTGGAGAGAATGGGCGCTATATTAAGAGGCCGTGATTGGAGGAATGGGTCTTATCGGGAGCTCTTGCTGTTGCTGCCGCCCTATGAGGACCAGTTCATACCTCTAGAGCGGGGGTTCTCAACCGCGGGGGGATTTCATAGTTTTAGGGGGTAATGAGATCATCCTTTTATTTACCTGTTAAGTATTTAGTTTTAGTTTACGAGTATTGAAAAGCTACTTTTGTTCAAGTTTTAGTATTTATTAACATTTTTTTGTTTCTAAATTTGAATAAATGTATATATATATATTTCGAGCTTGGGGAAGGAAGGGGAGAATGATGGTCTAGCTATGGTGAAAGGTGTGCATGAGACAGAAATGTTGAGAATGCCTGCTCTTGAGCTACTAAAACTTCACTTGGAAGAAATATGCATACGACGATTTCATTTCTCTGTTTGCAGTGGCGTAGCTAGGGTAGTGCAAGCGGGGACATCTGTCTCCGAAATGAAATATTTCCCATTTTTAACACACAGAAAGGGCCGCAAATTCTTCAGTTTTCCCCGGGCGCTGGAAACTCTAGCTACGCCCCTGTCTGTTTATAAAATTTCATGCTTAGTTTGATTAATTTTCATTAATTTCATGCTTAGTTTGATTAATTACTTATTTTAATAAGTAAAGTTTGCGAATTTTGTTGATTATGCAAAAAAGAACAAGCAGTTGTATTTCAGGAAAAGTCTTTATAACTACCACTCATTTTTTAAGACAATATGTTATGCAAGTAATTTTTATAAAGGTTTTTCTGTGACAAAAAATTCTACTCCTCACTGGCGAGACTTCCTTTCTTTTCGCGAAGCCTGAGCCTCATTTTATTTATTTTTCTTGCTGCATTTCTCGAAATTTGGGTACCTGTTTAGGATTTCGTACGCTTGGTGTCACTACTGGGACTCAGTTAAGGTGTTGACCGAGCGGTAAAGTCGCTGAACACTGTTAGTTCGGTTCGAGGTTCGAATCCCGCGAACGGGCTAGCTGCATGGGCGTTTTTGTGGTTTTCTCCATGAGTAACGTGTGTGTACGAGCCAGTTTCCCTTCGAAGGCAGTCCTCGCTTTAGAAGTTGACCCTCAAGTATTCTGCCATAATCAAATAAACCAGTTCCGGTGGTAGAAATAGCACATAAAATTATGCGGTGAAACGCATAACATCTAAGTATCAAAGGTGTGAGGGATATTATTCTATGAGTAAAATTTCGCCCTTATTTTTATCCTTAAAATGAATACTAAAGAAGTTGACATGAGATCTCAAAAGGAAACGAATATTAATATAAGAAATTTCGTTTAAAGATTATCAAAGGAAGAGGATCTGTTTACCAAATTTGTTAAATAAGAAATCATTTTTGCTTCAGGTAATAATTCGAAAGTACAGAAAATTAGATTATTGGGGGTGGGGGGAAAGATTGGAAAAAAGATAGAAGTGTTCCGAGTGGAGTTACAAATCAGAAGATAATCATGAAATCCAGTTGAACTCGAAGGTTGATGCTATGAAACTTTTTGTAGAAATCTCTGGAAGAATAAAACAAGTTATGTCTCCCAAAAATTCTGAAAATTTTTTCATGTCATCGCACTAAAAATATGGCCAACTCATTGGATTAGAAGTCAATTTTAACCATAGAACAAGAATGGTATTTTCATGCCGAAAAAAATAATTGATAATTCTTAATATAATGAAATAATAATATGAAATAAACTGTGACAAGAGTGATATTGTTACCTTTGTTACACAAGTGTTATTGTTACCAATATCAATTGTGTGACAAAGGTCAGCATAACCCGAGGACTAATACTGCCCCCCCGCCGCTTATCTCACATGAGCGACAGGAGACCGAAATATTACAATTTATTCAGTGAAAATCTTTTCATTTGCTGTAGATAGAGGGAAAAAAACTCACCCGCGAAATTTCCAACTACACATGGCTTGATCAAAATGATTGCTCATCGCTTACAAGAAAAGAATTGACATTTTTTGAAATGAAAGTATTATAGGATTAATGAGTATTTTTCTTATAATACGTTTTGTATAGTAATAGTGTGGGCATGTGAGTAGAATGAGGCCATAAATAAGTTATTTCAGACTTATCCACATGAAGCAATTAGCAGGACCAAGTGTTTTTTTTACTGTCATAAATCTTTCAAAGGAGGAACAGAAAATGTGAATGATTGTCACACGATAGTAGGCTTTCAACATCGTTATAGAAATAATCATCAACACGTTTATATTCATTATTAAAGAGAGGCCTACCAGCTGCTGAACTCTGGTAGTACGGTCCGGGGTTTGAACCCCTGGTGACTGGCTGTACGCACGTGCGTTTTTATGCTTTTCCCCATGTGTAACGTGTATGCGAGCCAGTTTTCCTCAGAAAAGCCTCCACGAAGGCATCCCTCCTCTTACAGAGGCCGTTCACACATTTTTTAGACGATGTATATTGTATTCACAAAACTAAATTACATAAAATTCTTGTGTTTTAAATGTTCTGTTTGACATCCCTTATTCTGAACTATCTTTCGACACCGCAATTTCCAGGATAATAATGCCTTTTGAAGTGGCAGAAGAGGTATTCTATCCCATTCCTCACGAACAGCTTTCCAGAATCCTGCTAGGGTTTTGGGACAACGTTTGGATAATGCAGTTTTTAAAAGTCCGAAAGCACAAAAATTCATAGGTGACACATCGGGAGATTTAGTAGGGATATCAGTGAAATCGGGAGATTTACTAAAATACTAAATACTAAATCGGGAGATTTAGTAGGGATATCAGTGAAGGGTATGGCCTTGATACCAGTTTTTCGTTCCATTTCTTTTAGGAAATTTACAGTGGATTTTGATGTGTGACTGCTAGCTTTGTCCTGATAGAGTCTCACAGGTTGATGGCACTGTGTGTAAAGCGATGGTATTTCATTCAGAAAAATTGGCGATAAAATATGTTCCTGATAGTATTTGGAGTTAATCTGGACATTTTTTTGCACTCTCTTTATTTTTAACTTGCAACCAGCAAAAATCATGAATCCCTTAGAAAAACTTTCTTTCGATTCTTTGAACCATGTACTTAAATTTTTTCTCCCTTTTTATGATAATAAATGGCTCTTTTTTGTTACAATCATTTAAATACACCCATGCTTTACCTATTGTGACAATTGTTTTCCATTTTTCTTTGGATAAGTGTTTCTCATATAGAATTCTGCAGCGTGTCCTGCGTTGAGCGATATGCTTTGGAAGAAGACGATGCACATTGCGTTTTTTCGCTTTCTTAAGATTTAAATCAACGTTTGTCATTTTGTTTACAGTGGACACCGAGCATTTTAATGATTTTGCAACTGTCCTTTGACTAGGGGGATCTTCTTTTAACATTAAACAACGTACCTTTACAATAGTCGAAGATGTCCGTTTTTTCCTTGGATACTTGTTTGGAATTTTTGTCCCACTTGAGGCTCCAGTTTGAAATTTTTTCCTTTCTTGTTGATGATATTACCTATCGACGCTTTAGATATCACAAAACCATGATTCTCACATCGTTTTTGGATAACGGAGTATGCATATTTCTCTTCGAAAGGAGTGTAAATATATCCTTCGAACCACTGCTTTGTTAAATTCGCCATTTTGAATAAAAACAAAACTTTCAAGCCACAGACGATAATTTTGACTTTTAAAAGCATAGTAAAATTGCAATTACTTCTTTTGCAGCATACGAGATTTTATTACCGCTTACCAAAATCGTCTAAAAAATGTGCGAACAGTCTCTGTACGTAGATAGCCCTCGAGTGCTTTGCCATCGTTAAACAAGCCAAACCGAACACTGTTAAGGCACATTATAAAGTAATAAAAGTTATTTGGTTAAGTTAGTAAAGTTGCAGAGTCTCACTGTCTAGGGAAGCGTAAATTAAATCGAGACTCATGCTGAAGCTGAAAGACTTATCGCTATATCGAGTAAGAAAACAGAGAACGTAAGACGGGTGTAAAAGACCCTTTTATTAAAATGCAGTAATTTAACAGAAGGCACTTCTTGTGTTTATAAAACCCGCCAGCGTTTATGGCATGACTGAAAAGTAATGAGTTCAAATTACAACTAAGTTAAGTCGTAAGTTATCCAAAGACTACACAGACTCATAACGGTAAGTTGGCTCTAACCTATGTCGGTATAACAAACTCTAATGGCAAGACTAACGCAACGCCTTAGACAGACTGATATCGAGGTGTTTCAACTAGTAACGTGGTCTTCAGCAGGCGGAACACGCTCTGATTCAACAATCTATAACATTCCTTTAAGTATTATCTCTTTCTACCTTATCTGATATGCACAAACTTAAGGAGGTAGGTAAACGGAAAAAATGACATTAAATTGTGTGTGTGATTATGGCAAAGCCTCGAGGGCTATCTGCCTAAGGGGAGGGATGCCTCCATGGAGGACTTTCTACGGGAAACAGGCCTCGTATACACGTTACACATGGGGAAAATCACGAAAACGCCCATGCAGCCAGTCCGTTCGCGGGATTCGAACCTCGGACCGAACTACCAGCGTTCAGCGACTTTACCGCTCGGCCGCTGGTGGGCCACAAATGACATTAAAGCTACTTAATATAAAATAATTAGTTAGATAAAAATAAATAAATCCTTGCAAAGTATATTATAACTGAAGGAATTTATGAATTTTTATATGTTTTCATATTTCGAATCATCTCAGTATTGCTTTAGTACAAAGGTTTCTTGAAATCAATCCGAAGTCATCAAATAAATGATGTTTATTATTCAAGGATATATACGTAACTATTTGCTGAACATAACATACCGTACTTAAGGAAAATAAAATGTGCTGTTTAATAGTATTGTTACGAAATGTACAGGCGCGGGAAGATAGCTTCCCCGCAAAGCAGTTTTAGGTTTGCCATAAGAATGGCAAAGGAAGGCAGGGCTGCCACATTTGGCGAGAAATCGCCCATTCGGCGACAAAATTGGCGATATACCATGGACGGATAGAGAACCTTCTGAAACGAGTTCTTACCGGTTTAGCACAGAATGTTCCCGAACACAAGCCGAAAGCTATATAAACCCTGCTGTTCCGCACTCAGTTAGTGTGCGTCTCTCATCGAGTGTGTGTGTCTCGTCTAGCGAGTTGATAGTCAGTCATTGAGCGAGTGTCTCGAAGTCTAGCGCCGAATTGGTCGTCAAGTGCATCGAAGAGTCTCTTACTGTATCGCGGTTAGTGCATCGTCGAGAGAGTGTATTAAGCTCCGGGAACGACTGAGCCGAAAAGTCGTGAGCTGTGCTCTGTGTGTCGTTGAGTGCATCGCGAGTTGTAGCGTGGAGAGTCTCGAGAGTACGTAGAGTTCCGAGAACGACCAAGCAGAGTCGGGAGCTGTGCTCGAGTGCTTTGCAGGAAGCTGTCTCCACCGTGATAGCCTGATAACCTGAAGGCTGTGTCGCTGATCGTGTCAGCGTATTTATAGTAGTTCATCGACGACTGTGAAACGTGTTTTGGAGCTGTCTAATTGCGTATTGTCTAAATAAAGTGTGTTTCGATACTTCATCAAGTGTCGTCGTTATTCACTCCAAATCTACGAACCCCGTTCGAACGTGAAGGAAGAAAATAACGCAACAACTGGTGTCAGAAGAATAGGAAAAACGTAACAGTATATAAGACATTTATTTACTATAACATATTTTGATGCCTGATCCGAAGACGGACTTAACTTGACTCTCGAGGAAGTTAGTCGTTACTGTTGTAGAGTAATATTATGTTAACTTCCGGCGTTTCTCAATATTTAACACGTTTTTTAGAATATTTTTAAGAAATTTTAAAGGAATGGGCTTATAAATGTATTCCAAAATTGCTTTGGATAAATGTACTGCGCACAGAGAGGGATGTTTTGAAGGAGAGCATGTAAACGATGTTGATTTAATCCAAGTTTTCAATGCAGCATCTTTTTACTTTGTTTTTGACTAATACTCACTTGTATGACCTTATAGTCAGCGAAGTCTACGACATTCCCGTGGGAAGGAGCGAAGATGCGCTTGCCGTTGGTAACAGTCTTGAGCATCTTACAGGTGACAGTGCGATTTAGCTCTTCCGGCCCCCAAATATTAATGGAAAGCACCCTGGGAAAGATGGGTCCGAGGGTTTCCCACTCCACTCCTCTTCTCTTTCCATCAACCCTCGACTTGCCGCATATTTACAATGCCCCCATACAGCATGGGCACTACAAATTTACAAACATCCATGCCTTCTTCGGGATTCGAACCCGTGCCAAGGCAGTCAATGACGCCAACCACTATACCGGCTGGGCGGCAGTTCTGCGCATGGTAGCATCCATGTTGGTTGGTGATTTCTAGAGCTCCGAGAAAAATGTCTATATTTTGGTAATTATTGTGTTTTTTCTTGTGCAAGTGTAATATTATGAAGATTTTTGAAGTTATGAAGTGAATATTTCTACTCGGATTTGGATTACAAGCGTTATTTTTGAAGAAAAGGCAATACTTAAAGTTGATGCATACGGAATGGCTCATTAGCATATTCTAAGTGAGTTTTTTGCTTTTTCTTCTCTTTACATCGACTATGCATATTGAATTTGACTTTTAAATACGATTACTTACTTGTTTATTTATCTGCATATCAAATTTTAGCGAAGTATTGCTTGTATTTTTAGAGATATTTGAAATTTATTTTCCGAAGTGACGTTAGAGTTAACGTGGCGGACAATTGTTTACATTTGAAACTGTCGGGTTTTGCACTTCATGTTTTTGACTTTTAGCCCCATTGTCGGAGATCATCATTCGTTAAGTGATTGTTCGACCCTAAGGCCTTTACCATTACATGTTTATCATTCCCCTAAGAACCTGTAAAAGTTCGTTAAATTCCATAAAAGTGGAAAAAATCCTGTGCAGTTATACTGAAAGTGCTATGTCTTCCGTAGTGAAGAAGTTAATCAGGCGCGGCGCCATTTATCGGCCACGGATGAAGTCTTCGTTGAATAAGCAATAATAACAATTAGATATCGTCAGGGATAATTTTGGCATATCTTTTACACATTATCGTAAGTTTGACACAGTATCGTATAACGTAAAAATAGAAAATAATAAAACAAGTCTCAGAAATTTTTGTGCTTTCGTCTGAGGCGAAAGTACTTATATATTAATACTAAGGTGACCAGACGTCCCGATTTTTAACAATTTGTCAGGATATGAGTCTTATATTATTTTTGTTAATTTTATAATGTTAAATTTTAATAATAACAAATAATTGCTGACAGCTGATTATCGAGAACTGCTTATCAAAGTTCGCATTGTTGATCAGTTGTTAGAATTCGATCACCATTGTTTGGACTTAATAGCATTTTTTGGTACTGGCAATGACGAAAACATTTTGCAACTGTCTCTCAGGCGATGCACATCGTACTGCGTGCTAGTGCTAGTTAAACAAGTGATGTCAACAAATCAGCTATTCAGGTAATTTAGGAACGTGATTTATTTATTTATTTCATAAGCATATATATTTTCTTGAATTTAGCAGACAGTATTCTTATTATTTTCTTGAATTTAGCAGACAGTATTTTTATTGTATTGTATAGTAGGAAAAAGTAATAGATATTTTGGAGCACATTACTAGTAAGTTTTTCTGCCCGCCGGCTGATTTATTGAATTATTCGTTTTTGAATGTTTTTTTAGAGTTTTACATGTATATAAGAATTTTAAAGTGATTTTTATAGTGGCGGCAAAAGGTCTAGCGTCGGCCTTCAAAGTGATGCTTACGATTTAACGTTACGGAAAATTCAGAGAAAAAATAATACAAGTTAGAATTGTTATTATTTAGAAAGAAATATAGGATTCAAATTAAAATAATTTTGAAAATATAGTTACTTTATAACAAAAAAATTAATTTAATTTTTAAACTAAGAATAAAATTTGTTCATGTAATTATGTACCTATTTACTGTGTTTTTAAGCAATATATATAGACAAAAATTTATAGTACAATTTATAAATTTATAATAAATTACTTCTTTAGATTTTTAACATAATGAATAAGAACAGAAGGTGCAAATTCAAAGATGATCTAAGAAGTGAATTTCCTTTTGTTAAAAAAACTAAAAGCGATTATGTGCTAAATGTGAGAAATGTAATTTTCTATTTCGCCCGGCTGGAAGAATGATATTTCACAACAGTCGAGGGGTGCAGAAACATAAAAGATATTTAAATACTACTGCATCTTCCTCCAAAATGCAGGAATTTTTTCGGAAAACAATTTATGGAGACGAAGAAATGAAATTAGCATTAGCAAATCTTTTCATGCTAATAATCACAATCACTCCTTCAGATTTACAGAAGTTGTCCAAAAGTTATTCAACAAAATACAACAGCAATCTACTAAAATAATTCACTTAAATGAGAACTGGCCAAAGAATAAATTAATACTGTACGTAATTTTTTAATGTATTATATTTGTAAATTGTACTTATGTTGAAATTAAAAAAAAATATATTGCAATACTATTTTTACGTTCTATGAAAATTTATGTTGCTTCATATAGACCAAATTTTTAATAAAAATCCCCCCCTGAAAATTTTGTGTTCCGCTTTACCAATGTTAAAATCTGGTCACCTTACTTAGTACTCATAGGGAAGTAGACTGTCTCGTGATGTACGAATTTAATGATGATAAAGTCAGTAGCCTCTTTACCGGGCAAAGTCCGCAATAAGATGATAAAGATGAAACAAAATCTACTTTAAATAGTTGAAAGTAATAAAATATATACAAGAACTACCATCTAACATGCGGTTGTTCGATTAGATAGTCGTACTTCCCTATGTTTTTAATAACTTCGTGAGTGGAGGAATCACATTTTTCATAGAATTTGAATGTAATCTTTAGTAATTCGGCATCTAATGGTAAAATCTTTAGAGAATTATGAATGACAGTGTTCCTAACGAACCACGGAGAGTTTGATAGGAATCTGAGAGTTTTACTCTGAAAACTTTGCTCTGTTTGAACGTACAGTAGCTGCCCACGCCGGGGCGGCATATAGAATTATGGGTCGGAATGCTTGTAGATAGAGTGTTCATTTAGTGTTGATATTTAACTTGGAATATTTGCACATTAAAGAGTAAATGCTCATTAAGGCAAGTTGTGCTTTGATATAATTAACATGAAATTTGAAAGTTAACTTCTGGTCGAGATAAGCACCTAAATATTTTACTTGGTGGTCACGAGACACGATTTGCCCGTTCAGCGTAATTTCTTCTAAGTCTTGAGGGATATTTTCTTTTTTAAAGGAAATCACTTTTGATTTTTCGGGATTAATTTTTATTTTCCATCCTTTACCAGAATTAAATGTAATCACTGGCATTCTGTAGTTTATTTCTTGCATGATATGGATTAAGTGAGTGGCATAAAAGTGCTGTGTCGTCGACATAACACGCAATGAGAATATTTTCAATATTAGGAAGATCATTAATATATAAATTATAGAGAAGCGGGGAAATTACCGACCCCTGTCGTAAACCCGCGTGAATTTTTCTTGTGGTGGAATAGTTATCTTATCTTGTGGTGGAATAGTTATATCTTGAATCTTAACTTGAAAAGTTCTGTTCTTTAAACAATCAGCGATTAGATGGATGATGGCAGGTGGGAAATTATAGTTCATCAGCTTGATGATAAGACCGCGATGCTAAACTTTATCGAAGGCTTTCTCTATGTCCATAAAAATAGCAGCAACTACTTCCTTTTTATTAAAATTTTCACCTATGAATTCCACGATTCGGGCGATCTGCTGAGTCGTTGAAAATTCCTGGCGAAGTCCGAATTGATGGTCTTTGATGATGTTATTTTCATTAATAAAAATGGTGAGTCAAGACTCGATAAGCCTTTCGAAAAGTTTGGCAAGCCCTATTGCCAAAATTGTAAGAACGTTTTATTGATTACTAGGAAGAAGTACTAGATATGTTGGAGCCACATTACTAGTACGTTTTTCTGCCCGCCGGTTGATTTATTGGATTATGCGTAGAACTTTCGTTTTTGAATGTTTTTTAGAGTTTTACATGCATATAAGAATTTTAAAGCGGTTTTTTGCTTGTTTAATTTGGTTTAAAGATCACTGAGAAATATCGTAGCGCTTCTAAGAGTGAAACCATTGAAAATAAGAATTTTTAAAGGTGAATTTCTATAAAAATTATTTCTTACTGAAGATAAGAAAAAAATGTAGTTGAAATAATTAAATGGTGAGTAATTATAGATTTTACTTGTGTAAATAAAAAAGAATTTTATTTGTTGTGTGTGTTAAGCGACCATGCTTTTTAAGGATTTGATGATCAATGTTTTAATGTTTTAGATTTAATATTTATCTCCCCTTACCACAGTACTTATATATTATTGTATTTTCTAAATAGTACGTTTTTATTAAAGAAAATGAGTGAAAGTGATGAGGAAATATTTAATATTGTTAAAGGAATGTATACGATTATTGAAGAAATGGTACTTACGTATTAACGCAACCAGGCCAAAATTCGCATAAATTGCCAAATTTGGCGACCCTACTTACGTCACCCTACGTGTTATACGTAGTTTTGTAAAAAGATCATGTGGATATTCACAAAAGTTTCCAGCATTTTCGTGCAAATTTTTGTAATTTATAAGAAAATAGCAGTGTACATGGATAAAGTCAAGAGTGTGCGCAATACCATTTTTGTGCAATTCTGGTCGTCGTATTTTTACTTAAAAAAACATCGACGTGTGAACATCGACATGAAAAACATCGACGACGATGTAAGTCGACGTGTACATGGTTATGGCGAATACGGTTTTCAATCAGTGCTAAAAGCAATAGCCAAAAGATTTCCGCCGAAAAAATAATTCTGCAACTTACTAAACCCTTCCGGTTTCGAATTTGAATAAGTTGCAGAATTATTTTTTAAGATTTAATAAATCTTTTGGCTATTGCGTTTAGCACTGATTGAAAACCGTATTCGCCATAACCATGTACACGTCGACTTATTTTTACTTAAAAAAACATCCCAGAATTGCACAAAAATGGCATTGCGCACACTCTTGACTTTATCCATGTACACTGCTCTTTTCTCATAAATTACAAAAATTTGCACGAAAATGCAGGAAAATTTTGTGAATCTCCACATGCTCTTTTTACAAAACTACGTATAACACGTAGGGTTGCCGTAAGTAGGGTTCAACTTATTCAAATTCGAAACCGGAAGGGTTTAATTGCTATTTATATTTTAAAACAAAATAATATAAAAAACTGTATTAAAAATTATCTGTAATTAATAAATGTACATTTTCTTTCTATTCATACTTTTTACTCAAAGTTACAAATAGCGCCAACCTGGTTGCGATAATACGTAAGTACCGAAGAGGTAAAGACTAAACGTATACCAAGAGAATTAGTTAGGGATCCCTGTGAACAGGTTGATGCTGTTTCTAGATGGGCCCGTAGGAATTCTTTTGAGATTATTGGAGATGGAAAAGGTGAAATAATGAAGGAACATTATTTTTGGAGTTTAAAGAAGAAATTAAACAGATGATAGAAAATAAGGCTAATCTTTAGAATATGGTAACAGGTAGTTTGGCGATATTTTGGTAAGGCGATAAAGGTTACTAACTAGGACTTTAGGAATAATCTGAGAAGTACACAGTTTGAATCATAGATTATTTTGTCTCAGAGAAATGCGAGATTATGAGACATGTAATGTGACATTTTACGAAAAATTCCGATCGTGATTTTAGCTAATAAGCACTTAGAAACAATTTCGCTACTAAAGTGCAGAATCGTCCACTTATTTGTTTGCCGCTTTTTACAAAGGTAAGAAGAATTGGATTTTTGTCAATTTTCTTTGACTTTTTAAGTGAACATAGGTCGATATGTACATAGATAAAGTCAAGAGTGTGCACAATGCTATTTTTGTGCAATTCTGGGATGTTTTTTTAAGTGAAAATAGATCGACGTGTACATGGATACCGTGTGTGTGCAATTCTTAAAAACGCGGCAAGCAGTTTGCGATTCTGCACTTTCTCCCAATTTTGCACCTAATCTTCGTCATGATTAAGCATTTTTGTTCCATAAAAGTTCTAGTATAAGCGTAATTCGGCTATTCGGCTAGCAGATTGTTGGAAAAGTGTTGAGTAAAAAAAAAAAAAAAAAAAAAAAAAAAAAAAAAAAAAAAAAAAGCAGCCTTTACTTTTTATTTTGTGAAAACAAAATGGCATCCAAAACAAAACTAGCAGGTTGCTGTAGCAGGGTTGGTTGCCAAATTTTCGCCAAAAAATTTGCCAAGTTACCATAATATAAAGATTCATCGAAAATAAATTTAGTGGAAAGGTGAGTGAGTGAGTGAGTGCACCGCTATGATGGCTTCCGACCACGGACATGAACCAAACGGAATTATATACCATCACGGCGGGGAAGACTCCAGAGTAACAAGGTTGAATATTATAAACTAATAACAGTTTTTACATATTGTTAACTGCAAGGCACTAAGCGTTATTCTGGTTATCTGCTTTAAGTTCTGAAATTTTGAAACATTATAATATTATCCACGGTTGTTTCTGCTTAGGCAGTGTCCTGAGATTTTCTCTATTTTATCAAGGGCTATTCTGTTTTTGAGTGTGTTAGTCGTCCACATTGCCCAGGCAGAGTCCGCTGGTTTCTTCAAGTGCCAGGTTCTTGTATGTACACAATGGAAGTAATAATGGTCCGTGTCGCCTTCCTCTCCGCATTCGCAGAAAGGAGTATCCCTAAGTCTGAATCTGTTCAGGTATACTGGGAATGGTCCATGACCTGTCAAGAACTGTGTTAGGCTAGCACAGTGGGTCTTTATTTCCATGTTAACTTTTGGCAGTAAGCGAAATGTCCTTCGTCCTACCTCTGCCTCTGTCCATCTACTTTGCCAATTTTGTAGCAGACTTGTCAAAGTTGTTCGCTTAATATGAGACCAAGGAAGTTTAATTGGTCTTTCTAATATATCCGTGCAGTTGGCTGCCTGCTTGGCCAGTAGGTCAGCGGCTTCATTGCCTTGAATCCCTGTGTGAGCGGGAACCCATTTTAAAGTGGGTCTTTGCGAAATAGGCATTGTCAGAAGCTGTTTCTGAATTCTGTATACCAATGGACTCCGGCTGTTTTGACTTGCGATAGCCGCCAGACTTGATGCCGAATCACTGAGTATGGAGAATTTCTCCTGTTGACACGTGTTCGCATATCTAATTGCAGCACTGATAGCTAGAAGCTCTGCTTGGTGTACCGAGTTGTTCGAGCCTAATTTCCTTTTCCACTCGAATGTTACAACTCCATTTTCTAGTCCACAGAAGGCGCTGCCCGTGCCGTTCTCAGTTTTGGAGCCATCTGTGAAAAGGTTATTACTGTACCTCTGAATTGGTTGGTCGTTTATACTGATACCGTCAGAGAGATTGAAAGCTGCTCGATGAAAGTTATTGCAGTTGTTTTGCTCCTCGTAGTCCGAGTGGTGATAATTATGACCCCAGAGTGTTGAAGTTTGACCCAGCCTGGTAACCCTTACGATAGCTGCCTCCCTTTCTACTATCAAATCTAGGGGAGGAATTCCTGCTAGTTGTTGTAGGGCTAGTGTTGACGTGGTACGGTAGGCCCTGCATACTTGAAGTAGCTGCTGTCTCTGAATAGAGAGCAGGGATCTTTTCATATGAGAGGTAAGTTCGCCACCCCAGATTGCTGGTCCATAAGTTATTACTCTTTCTGTAATAGTTCTATGCCAAATTTTTAGTAGCTTAGATGAGATACCCCATTTATGTGAAGTCATGCGTCTCATGTTGTTGCTTAGGATGCTAATTCGAGTCTTAAGATTCCTGACATGTGGCATCCAAGAAAGTCTGTTGTCGAGTAATAGCCCAAGATATTTCAATTGGGGGAAACATTTTACCGGTATCCCATGGAGTTTAATGCTTGGGTTGCGTCTTAGCTGCCTGCTGCGTCCTATGAGCAAAGCTTTAGTTTTCTCTGCCGAAATCTGAAGCTTATGTGCTCTGGCCCATTGGGAGAACAGATCAAGACAGTATTGAGATCTCATTTCGAAGTTACTCCTTCCTGCCACAACTAGCATAAAATCGTCCGCATAGGCTATGATTCGAGCGTATTCTACGCTCTCAAACTGACGAAATGCCGAGTTTGCCACTATATTCCACAGTGTTGGTCCAAGGCATGACCCCTGTGGGCATCCTCTAAAGACATTTTTGACATAAATGCCGCTGTCTGATGTTACTTGTACACTTCGATCTTGAAGGTACGAGCGAAGGACAGTAATAATGGCTGTTGGGCACGCCATGTTGTGCAGCAAATTTATTACGTCTGGCCACCATAGGGAGTCAAAGGCTCCCTTGATGTCAATGGCTATTGCCAGTGAGTGCAAATTGTTATCCTTGTTCTGTTTGATAGTGGCCATTAAGTCTTTTATGGCATGTTCAGTTGAGTTGCCCATTCGGAATCCATATTGGTTGGGATGCAGGGCGTTGTTCCTTTGCAGGAAGAAGTCCAATTTGTAAAGAATTACTCTTTCCAATACCTTACCGAGCGCTGGCAGTAGACAGACTGGCCTGTAAGATGTAGGTTCTGCCGGAGTTTTGCCTGATTTTAGGAATAACGCCACTTCTGCCAACTTCATATTTTTAGGAAAGTACTGATGTTTCCAGTAAGCTGAAATGACCGCAAGGAATAGTTTGGGAATTCCCGGTGTATCTCTCTAATGATGATAGTATCAATTCCATCCGGACCTGGAGCTTTTTTGGGTGCCAGAGTATGTATGATGTTATCCACTTCCATTTGCGTAGGAGGGAGTTCGTCTCTTCTGGTAACTTGGCGAAATTTCATACTGTAGGTTTTTCTCGCTTCCTCTTGCTCCTCTAAGAAATCCTCTTCATCATCATCAGGAAAAACTGCATTTATGATCTCACTGATTACTTCGATGTTGGATGAGGCAGTGCTATTGACCATAGGCGAAAGGGTCGTAGGACGAAACACCTTGTTACATGTTATCTTTTGAGTAGGTCCAAAGGCTTTAGTGACATTACTACAGTAAGTTCTCCATGAGATTAACTTAGCCTCTTTAATTTTTCTTTTATATAAAGCTCTGGCTTTATTGTATGTTATCATTTTGAGTTGCCGTAGATATGGATCTACCGTGGATTGTGCTTTTCTGCGAAGTGCTCGAACTCTGCTCCTCTCTGTGTTAAGCTCTGGTGACCACCAGGATATCGAGTGTTTTGCCTTTACAGATTTCAAACGATATGCTTTGTGGGCGGCTTGCACTATTTTTGTAACTAGTAAGTCGTAGAGATTATCTAAGGAGTTTCTGTCGTGGCAGTTGTTGAAATCTTTGATAAATTTCTCTACATGCGCTCGAATGTGTTCCCGTAAAACGGAATGTCCTCCAAATGCCGTTTTGAATCTTTTCTTTATTATGTAGTCTATAGGAGTATCCAGCCTGTAAGTAATAATTTTGTGATCACTGAGTGACGGCAGGTCACTCACTGTCCAATCTTGTATGTACGGAGTTGTATTGGGAGTTGATATTGTTAGATCTGGCCACCCTCGAGCTCTAGATGTTTCAAAGGTAGGCGGTGAGTCCTGAGCGTTGATGACAATGAAATGCTTACTGTCCAAGAATTCGAGTACCGCAATTCCCCTTCGGTTCTCCGAGTCAGCACCCCATAGTTGACTATGATACAGTGTGATGCCCCAGTTAGAAGGTTAGAATTAAGTTCCTCTAATAGAGAAGAAAGTAAAAATGTTTCTTCTGTTGAATTAAAAGAAGGAAAAAGGGAACAGGCAAATGAATTAGTTATTAAACCTGTGGCCAATGACATCGACGTTTATGATGAGTTATGCAATCAGATACAACCCAGTGATATAGGTGTCAAGAACTAGAAAAAAGAATGGGGACATTGTTCTGAAATTAAAGAATCGATCGGATGTCTCTAAACTGGAAAATGCAATTCAGGACCATGTACAGTTAAAAAATTTGGTTCGAACACGACGTAATAAATACATTAGACCAAAGATTATTATATATAATGTTAGTGATATGGTTGAAGATGATGCCCTTAGTTCTAGAATAAAAGAGGATTGTGTTTGCGATGGTAATTCGTACGTTCTCTTTTTCGCATCAAAACAAGCGAATATGGTGTATCACACAAAATTTATGAAATTTCTCCTAAATGTCAAGAGGAAATTTTGAATTGTAATCGAGTACAGTTTGGTTGGAAGGCTATGAAGCTAAGTTTTTTATTCAGCCGAAGAGATGTATGAACTGTCTACGCTTTGGTTACTTAAGGAAGTGTTGTAAAAATGATAAGTCCTGTTCTAAGTGTTTTGGCAAGCACGGAAAGAAGAATGTCAGAGTGATAATATAGAATGTATTAAATGTAAAGATGCTTTTGAAAAATTTGGTAGAGAGGTGGATTTTAATCACGAACCTTTTTGGAGAGACTGTCCATCTCTGATAAAAGAGAAGAAGATTATCAGAGATAATTTAGATTTAGATTTCTAGTATTTAGAGTACAATTGACTGCGGTGGGGAGTTTTTATATGAGCTTCTGTTTAATATATCGTTTCAAATTGGAGGAGGTTTTTATAGTTCTTTGCAGCTTTTTGTTTTGAAGAAACATTCTGTATTATTCAATAAAATATTTTTGTAAGAGTCTTGAATATTTAATTAGCAAGAAGAAAGGACTGTCCTCTGTTTTTTTTTTGGTAAGTCCTGGAACTTTTAGAATTTATTACACTGTATTTTACTTTGTAAATATTGATTTAAAGTCAAGTTTTAATCTACTGAAGTTTTTATGGTCTATGTTTCTGTATTTAATTGACTTTATTTTACTTGCCATTGGTCTTCATGTAAATATAAGATTTTTAAGTATTAACGCAAATCATTGTTCAGCAGCAGCTTTCTGGAATAGATAAAGTGATTGGCTATTTTCCAGATATTATTCTAATTCAGGAACCGTATTATGCGAATCAGAAATTGGCTTGGACTCCTACGAGATGGAGATCGGTGCATGCGGAGGGGGGTAGATCAGCAATCGTGATTGTAAATGTAGATATTGACTGGTACTATTCGGTTTCGAGGGCCGTAAAAAATCGTCAAACTATTGTTGATGCCAATGCCGCCAAAAATAATTGCGGCAAGAAAGGAAGTATAATAGTAAATAACTATCTAAGATTGATGTTTTAATTTAGATGAAAGGATGTTTATGTTATGTTGATGTTTTAATTTCATGTAATACTTTTTTATTATTATAATTTATATTAAAATTTCTAAACATAACTGAATGGATGCCTGCATCGCTCTTTCGCTACCGACTTATCGCTAAAGCATAATTTAATCTCGTTGGTTGTTCGTTCTCGTTCTCGTTGGTTCTCGTTGGTTGTTGCTGAAATTGAGGAATAAATTGAATTCTAATCCAGAGAGGCTGGCAATCACAAGACTTTTCAGAATTGCTCCTACGGAAATTGCAGATGGTATTGGTCGCCTTCATGTCATCGATGGGACACTGAATGCCAGAAAATACATTGACACTATTCTATAACCAAAACTTCTACCTTCCATCAGAGATGTCTTTCCCAACAATGCTTCGTTTATTTTTCAGCAGGATTCTGCCCCTTGCCACACGGCCAAAATATCGAAAGAGTGATTTCGTACAAAGAGCATTAAATTGTGGTCATGGCCAGGAAACAGTCCTGACCTCAATCCTATCGAACATTTGTGGCACCGTTTGAAACCTCTTGTCCGAATGAGGCGCCCATCAAATAAAAGGGAACTAATTGAGGCTATAATTGTTCCTGGCATCATGTAATAACGAAAGAAGAGCTTAAAACTCTTGTAAGCTCGATGAAACGTCGATGTGAAGCTGTAATCAAAAATAAAGGGTACCGTACTAAGTACTGATAACTCACTGCAATCATCACTATCTAATGTATATCGATAACTATTATCGTTTAACTTTTTTGTATTGCAAATAATTGAATTTTGTGTTTTGTATTGAATTCAGTAATAAATTCTCTTTAAAATGATGTATGCAAGTTTGCATTTTGTGAAACGTAAAGTTTTCTATAAGCATACAAAGTTCAAAAACATAAAAATTTCCAAAAGTGTCCACAATTTTAGCCACCACTGTATACTTGTGGGCATTCCGCCCATCTCGTTGTCCCATGATTTTTGTTATAAAAAGTTTTTATTGAGATCGAGTAGGATTGACTTTTATTCATATACAGATGGTATTGTTTTTAATACTGCTTTTTATATTTTTAGTTGTCGTCATTTACATCCAAGAGAACGGATATCAATTACTTTCAATAGATGTATTCCTGTATTTAATGATATCGATGTCTATACGGTTGGCTCGGGGTTGGAGAGAAAAATTGGTAATTGGCATTTGTAGTGTTTTGTCATGGACTAGAGATTGAACATGCGTAGTTTACATTAGAAAAACATAATTCGGTGTATCAAGCCGAACTGATTGCCATAGAAAAAGTTTTAGAGTGGCTTGTAAGAAATTTGAATGAATCGCATGTGATTACAATACATTCTGATTCTACGTCAGTTCTTCCAGCGCTAACCAAGCCCGAGCAACAAAACTTAAATATTCAAGTTATTAAAAAATTGGCTGTACGCGAATCATCGATTAAGTTTTAACTGGGTTAAAGCCCATATTTTTTATTTGGGCAATGAAAGGACGGATGTCTTAGCAAAGGAGTAACAGTAACAACTTCAGTAACAAGTACTGATACTGGAGTTGTTAATGTACAAGCATCCAGGAGGAGATGTATTAATGTTATGAAGTGCGACATTGTTGATAAATGGAGGATACAATGGGAAAATTCTGATAGAAATAATATGTTTATGAAGACTTTTTATTCCCAAAACGAATATGAATATCAATAATGATATTGACTTGAACCAGTTAATTACAGGTCATGGGAGATTGCCCTTTTATTTGAAAAGATTTCATATTCAAGGTAGTGATTTATATGGAGTGTGTATAAAGGTTGGAGATAATGTGAATTTTATTACGGGATGTGAATTAACCAAACATATTGATGGAGCGAATATGGATTTTATGAAAAATGGTAAAGCAAAAAGAACAGCATATGAGATCATGAAGATAATTAACAATAATTAAGGAAGCCATTGGCATTGTATGATTTGTGTGGGTGTTTGTGTGTTGTGTTGATTACTAATATTTCTTACATTTTTATTTAATTCTTAAAAGGCATCTGCTTACGTTCGGAGCACTTTTTTTTAAAAACATAGAATTCTGATGAAATATATATTTATTTAGTCAAAATATGATATCAAATCATGAAAATAGGTAAATGTTTAGGAATATTTTAATAAATTTTTGAAATATATTCAATTTTATGCAAATTTTTAGGAGAATTTAACACTTACGTTAAATGTCGTATATTTTTTCCCCACAGCATATATTTCAATTTTATTTATACTGTATACTACTACAACACTCATCTGTGTTAGGAACTAAAATGTTTATGATATTTCTAAAATTTACTAAAATATGTGTAATTACATGAAAAAACACAGTTTTCTGTAAAATATTTCTTATCTCTTTATATAGAAATACTTATAAAACAATCAAATTAATAAATATAACTTGGATTGTAGCTTAAAACCTAGTAAATGATATAGAAAACACTTTAGTGAAATTTAGAGATACCTTTAGAACATTTTGAGTAATTACATTTCTTGTATGTAAAAATACTAGAAAAATTAGTTTTCCAGAAAACGCATTTAAAGATTTTACATTAACAGAAAACTTGTTCTGTTGTATTTACACACTTAAAATTCTTCACATTTGTACATCACACCCTCCATATCTTTATACTTAAGTAATTTTTATTTCCTATTTGATTTTAATTTCTTTCTGGGTATTTTCGAAATGAGCGACGAATGACGCTTCGAGTTCTTTATTCTTTCGTTATCAATTCCAAAGTAATTTTTAATCATTTCTTGTTCAATTGATATGCCTAAATGTTCAAACACACGAAGTAATCCAAGATACCCTGAATTAAAAATTAAAACTGCTATATGTGTACCCAGCAACAGAGTCTTTATACCTAATCGCAATGTTGCCAGACCCAGTTCAAAAAACCGCAATGTTGCCAGTCCCAGTTCAAAAAATTAAGGCAAATAATTATTGCCAGAAACAAAAATAAGTACCCAGAATTAAAATGAAATGTTTTAGCACAATTTACACACACACAGGTAAAAAAAAACACGGATAACAACATTGTTTACCTTTAAGTTGAGCCTTTTAAACGGCACTTCCGGTCTTTCTGCTTTCACTTCCAGTGCAGGTAATTGGCTATATCTTCTCTTCTAATTATCACAAACGTAAAAATGAACCATTTTCGGAATCCTTCAAAACTGACCTTTCAAACTGGGCAATTAAAAAAATCGAAATTTTTCGCCGAAATCGTTTTTTTAACGTAAGCAAATACCTTAACATAGCATTTTGATTAGTTGCGATTATTTTATGTTTTTCTTCTTTCCTTATGTGTTATGAAAAGAGAATTTATTCAGCAGCTATATATTGAAATGCTGTCTGAATGTATATTTTGAGTTTTTTTTTTTTTTTCTTTTTTTTTTTGCTTTATGCTAACTTTTTTGTTACTCGGACTCTGGGCCTGGTTTCCCGGTGCTTAGTTTTAACGTTTGCTGCTTAATTTTCTCTGTAGGTTATTTGGGACATGGCTGGGTCTTCGTTTGTGGTTTTTTTGAACTGGCGTAGCCAGCATAAGGTCTTAGGGCAAACTCTATTTTGCAAGGAGGACACGGCTGTGCCCTAAGTTCACCGGTTGGCGTATTTCACAAGTGCACATCAGCGTAGCCACTGAGGGAGGGGTTTCAAAAATGGACCAATGAGCTTCTATTGCTCTTGTGATGATGAATCTTCGCGCATGTGAGCGTATGTTGTTTACGTTTTAACTGGCATTTGTTTCGCATTTATAAATGTATTGCGTAATAGTATAAAATCGCATAGTGTTTTCGTTTTATGAGTTTAATTAATTGCTGAGATTTTACTTTCGCGATTTTTATCACTCATTGATATTTGAATTAAGGTTCACGGCATTTTATCGCTATTTACATCGAGAAAATTACTCAGGCTACAATTAGCCTCGAATATTATGCATTTACTAACAAATGTGGATTAAAAGAATTCATGCTTATAGTTTTATTTAGCTGAGAAGGACTGTAAGTGTTACAATGAATCTAGTGTTTTCTTATTTCACTGCTTGCATTCTTTTGATTTTGAAAGTGTAAGATTCAAAATACATATTGTGTATGACCTAATTATATCCATTGTTAACATTAAAAGTTATATGTGAATAGATACATTCCTTCTGTCTGATGAGTATTTCTTGTGTAGACAGTATATTTAAGAGTGATCAGTTATTAAATGTGAAATTTAACACACGAAATTACACTGGCATTACTATTAAATTGGCAAATTAGTGAATTACGAATGCAAATTGGTAAAGTGAATGAATGAATAAAACTTTGAATAAAATTATGCATTGACTATTATTGTAGAGCATCTTTTTCATATAGACTGTAATAAAAAGTGCTGACTTCTATTTACATATATAAACTGATGTAAATATTTTTCTCATATGCATAGTTTTATATAAAGATAGTATTTGGTCTCAGATGTGTATCACATATTTCTTTATTCTTATTTATCATTTATTAAGTAATATTTCGCATGAATATTTTTGCGGAGTATCCAACATGTGTTTGTATTTATTTCAAATTCTTTCAACCAGATAGTGAAATCTTCCCAGTTGCTTAGATTTGATCTAACTTCGCAATGAAAATTTCAGAAGAAATAGACGATGTACAGAAAATTGCGGGTCAAAATATTTTCAACCATCTTGCTTAAATCTTAAAACGTGCGAAAGGTCATGTGATTTGACAGAAATATTACTGGATGCTCATTGGTCCATCCTAGAAGCCCCTCCCTCGGTGGCTACACAGATGTGCACTTGTGAAATATGCCACCGGTTGGGCAGCTTTTACTTTTTGATCAACCTTTAAGTTTCTTGCCAGAGATTTCTCGGAAACAGCAACGAACAAATTTCATGTATTTAACGCAAGTTTTGAGGAAACTAGAATTACACTTGTATCGAAGAACGTTTACGAAGTGCGCAAATAAAGAATATGTTAATAATTTCTATCAATGGAAAAACATCTTGCAAATTGTCAAGAATTCGATAAAATCTACCCGATATTAGTATTCTTTCGTTATGTTTAATCATCTAAATAATATCTCAAAGCAATTGTAACTTCTCGACGAAAGAAGCGATTTACTTTTTCAAAAATAAAAATCGCTTTCTTCTTTTTACAAGCAATGTTGCCACTAAAAACTATTGGTTGATCTTTACAATATGGTAACTGGTAGTTTGGCGACATTTTGGAGGCGATAAAGGTTACTACCTGGGACTTTGGTAATAATGTGAGCAGTACTCAGTTCCGATTACGCATTATTTTGCGTGAGGGAAATGAGAGATCATGGGATATGTCATGTGATATTAATGGACGAATTACGGTTCTTTAATCGGAAAAGGGGGGAAATCGGGAAAAAATCTGGAAATTTTGTATTTGGCTTTATTTTGTGTTGTGTGAAACAGTGTTCGTGAATTTTTGGATCCCATGGCCGTAACTAAAGTGAATTCGAAATGGGTATTTAGTGGTATTGAAAAGGGTAGTAATAAATGTTTCTTTAAGGTTGTGCGAGATAGAAATAAAGATGTTTTATTAAGTTATTTATTTTACCTGGTACCTTGCTGTGAAATAGAAGTATGATTTTAAAGATCCTGAAACAGAAAGAAGAAAAGTTTATCGGACACGTAATCAAGATTCTGAAGAAGATTAGGTAAGTTAGTATTTTTAATTATTTGAGGATATTATTTTTATGCATTGTTCTAAATGTAAGGTGGAAGTAAAGGAATTTGGTATTATTGGGAAAATTGTTATTAGCAATGATTTAGTTTAAAGTAATTAGGATTGTAAGGTAATTTTTATTAATTTAATGTATGTGCTCATTTATATTTTAAGTAGTGTTTTTGAATTTAATTATATTTTAATTAAATGATAGTTATTTTGTGAATTTTATGTTTGTAGGAATTTGGTATACGTTTTAGTTGAAGTAAATGTGCAGGGAAAGAATTTAAGTATTTGACACTAAGTATTTGTAATCATTTTTAATGTTTTGTTATAAATTCGTTGGTGACGTTTATAATAGATAATTTAGAGGTAAAAGTTTTTGGATATTTTATTTATTTTATACGTGCAAATGTCCATCCTTGGAAAGGGTATATACGTTTTCGCGATCAGGTAATTTCATATATGTCCTTTTTACCAAATTTAAAGATTCACAAAATTTTCATGCATTTTCGTGAAATTTTTCTAATTTATGAGAAAAAAGCAGTGTACATGGATATAGTGAAGAGTGTGCGCAATGCCATTTTTGTGCAATTCTGGGATGTTTTTTTAAGTAAAAATAAGTCGGCGTGTACATGGTTTATGTGTATGTGTTATTTTGAAAAACGCGTAAGGAGTATGGTATTGTGCACTTTTTCCCAATTTTGCAGTGAATATTTGTCATGATTAAGCAGTTTTGTTAGATAAAATTTCTAGCATAAGTGTAATTCGGCTAGTAGATTGTTGGAAGAAGTGTTCAGTAGATAAAAAGAAAAGAAACATGTCTTTACTTCGTGAAGACAAAATGGCGGCGAAGAAAAAAAAAATAGAGGGTTGCTGTAGGAGAGTTGGTCGCCAAATTTTCGCCAAAAAAAACGCCAAGTTACCATAATGTAAAGATCAACCAAACTATATTAATCATCACTTGAAATATAAAAATGTAAACAGAATCCATGAAGTTGTAAATGCATATATCGATTTACGACACTTGTAAAGAATACTAAAACTTATAAGCTACTCAATGGAAAAAAATGATGATAATTATTTCATTTGAATTATACAATTTTCCTGATATATTTATTAATTAATGTCTGCAAGTTCTTCATGTCTTTGGTTACAATCGACATTTCCCAGATTTTAAATCATATAGCTTTGTTTGCGACAAATGCTTCAGAAATTAATTTGAATTTATAGCGATATTTTTGAGCTTAAAGAGCTCTATCATTCCCTCTGCCTTATATATTTCTCACATTTATCTTATCCTTCTTGAAAATTCCACGATGGTAGGCGTCACAGAGCATCAGATTATAGCTAACTTGCATGACATTACTGATAGATAAACAGACAAACTCAGTTGTTTACATAAGTGATTTACGCGAATATCTGTTTACCTTCAAAATTTGGGAAATTCTGCCTCGAGGAATTTCTGTGATCCTTCGTAAGATAACTGCGCTAGTTAAACCGTTTAGATATGTTTAGGGAAAGCAATCTCTTAACATACGCTATTGTTTCTGCCATCTTCTCAGCTACATGTGTAAACAGGCAAGTTGCCCGAATACTTAGATTTATAAAGTGGTATGATTTAGTTTACAACTGAGTGTTAAAATGGCAGAAATTTGATGGCGCGTGAGTATAAAAGCTAAGAATAGCAATGCATTCCCCATTATTAGAAACTTAAACAATTTTAAAATGCCAGACTGTTGAAATATTTGATTTACTAACATTGAACTATTAATAAATATATTTATGAGTTCAGTTTGGTAATAGTATAACGTAATGAACTGTTTAATTACGCCAGTTCAACCTTCTCTTGCATTTAATTTATGTCTTCGTACTAAATGCAGAAGCTGTTCACACATTTTTTAGACGATGTATATTGTATTCACAAAACTAAATTACATAAAATTATTGTGTTTTAAATGTTCTATTTGACATCCCTTATTCTGAATCATCTTTCGACACCCCAATTTCCAGGATAATAATGCCTTTTGAAGTGGCAGAAGAGATATTTTATCCCATTCCTCCCGAGCTTTCCAGATTCCTGTTAGGTTTTGGGACAACGTTTGGATAATGCAGTTTTTAAAAGTCCGAAAGCACAAAAATCCATAGGTGACACATCGGGCGATTTAGTAGGGATATCAGTGAAGGGTATGGCGTTCATACCAGTCTTTGTTCCATTTCTTTTAGGAAATTTAAAGTGGATTTTGATGTGTGACTGCTAGCTTTGTCCTGATGGAGTCTCACAGATGGATGGCACTGTGGGTAAAGCGATAGTATTTTATTCAGAAAAATTGGCGATAAAATATGTTCCTGATAGTATTTGGAGTTAATCTTGACATTTTTTTTGCACTCTCTTTATTTTTAACTTGCCGTTATAAGAAAAACCAGCAACAATCATGAATCCCTTAGAAAAACTTTCCTTCGATTCTTTGAACCATGTACTTAAATTTTTTTCTTCTCTTTTATGATAATAAATAGCTCTTTTGTTTTTTTTTACAATCATTTAAATACACTCATGCTTCATCTATTGTGACAATTGTTTTTCATTTTTCTTTGGATAAGTGTTTCTCATATAGAATTCTGCAGCATGTCCTGCGTTGAACGATATGCTTTGCAAGAAGACGATGCACATTGCGTTTTTTCGCTTTCTTAAGATTTAAATCAACGTTTATCATTTTGTTTACAGTGGACACTGAGAATTTTAATGATTTAGCAATTGTCCTCTGACTAGGGGGATTTTCTTTTAACATTAAACAACGTACCTTTGCAGTAGTCGAAGATGTCCGTTTTTTCCTTGAATACTTGTTTGGAACTTTGTCCCACTTGAGGCTTCAATTTGACGTTTTTTCCCTTTCTTGTTGATGATATTACCTATCGACGCTTTAGATAGTACAAAACCATGACTCTCACATCGTTTGTGGATAACGGAGTATGCATATTTCTCTTCGGAAAGAACGTAAATGTAGCCTTCGAACCGCTGCTTTGTTAAATTCGCCATTTTGAATAAAAACAAAACTTTCAAGCCACAGGTGATAATTTTGACTTTTGAAAACATAGTACAATTGCAATTACTTCTTTTGTAGCAAAGAATGTTTTATTACCGCTTACCAAAATCGTCTAAAAATGTGCGAACAGCCTCTGTAACAGCCTAAATAAACTGCATTAATATAACGAAGAGGTTAACATAGTTGAAAAGGTTTATGAAAATTACGCATTATTGTTTAAACAAAAACTAATATTGGGTTGGCAAGAAAGTAATTTCGGTTTTTTAATCAGATATAAAACTTAGTTTTTTCATACAAGAAATGAGCTTTAAGCAGTCAAATATCTTCCATCCTGTTTGATGACCGTTTGCCATCTTTCTCGTATTTACATGATTCCGCGCTCTTAGAACTTCATCGGCAAAAATCTCAGCCAAGTGCTACTTGAGGTCATCGTTGTTACCAAAATTTTTGCCATTTTAAGAAGGTTTGTAAACTTCGAAATAAACGATAATCCGATGGTGCAAGGTCGAGGCTATGTGGGCGATGCGACACCACTTCCCAACCAAACTCCAATAATTTCGTGCGTGTTGCTGAAGATGTAGGATTTTTTTGTTTTGCATAAGAAACTTATTTGAAGTTTTGATGCCTTTCCTGAACCTGAAATTTCATTTTTTATTCTCCAAAATAAAGAATAACGTAAGCGATGTATGCGTAAAAAGGTTTTTAAATTGCGGTGCATTTTAAATATTTTATAAAGAATTTTCGCTGTAGGCATGGATATTTAAATACTTCGAATTTTTTTTTTTTGTTAAACCTACCATTCAAGTTTCTTTCGTAAGCATTTCAGTTTTAAATATTAAAAATTACGTATGTGCTAGGGAGAGCATGAGAAATTTAGAGAGGATTAGGTGGAGCAAATAGCGAAAAAAAAAAAAAAAAAAAAAAAAAAAGGTTGGGAAACGGTGCTCTGGAGGGTGGCTTAAAATGTGTACAGATTACAGATTTTGAGGGGAAATAGAGAACATCAGTATGAACCACATTTCACATAGGAAAGAACAGAAATGGATAGGCGGCGATATATACCAACGCTCCAAGTTGGCATCTGAGATTTCTTCATTAAGGCTTGCGATGTTGGATGGAGAGCATGCATCATGCTATGAACGCTGATGTCCGAGCGGTAAAGTCGCTGAACACTGGTAGTTCGATCTGAGGTTCCCTGCCAACGAGCTGGCTGCATGTACGTTTTCGTGTTTTTTCCCATGCCTAACGTGCATACGAGACAGTTTCCTTTAGAAAGTCCTCCACGAAGGCATCTCTTCCCTAAAACAGATAGCGCTTGAGTGGTTTGCAGTAATCAAATAAACCAAACCAAGCTACGAATGCTGAGTTCGAGGATATTGAACATTAATTAAATGGCACCATTAATTAGCCTAAACACTTCGTGTATATAGCTGACGGTGATGAACGAATCACTGGTAATATCCGCAAAACTCCATGCATCTTTGAAAATATTTGGCATCGATGTCAGGCATGTATCGTTGCAAATGGTCGGAACTTTGAAACACCTCTTGTAAACAATGTTGTAGCTAGAGGAATGGCGGTGCGTCTCGGTTGGCGCATTTTTGGAGACGGAATTTTTTTGAGAGAAACTTTAATTTCATAGTATCAGGTTCAGTGTTCCGCCTTACTTGCTTTGGGAACATGCAAAGACCTGACTCGGAACAGGGAGCTTACTAAAGCTATGTTCAATAAATGTGGGAAGTAGACAAGATACACAGGAAGGGTATACGAAACCCTTTATTTTTCACTCTTTACAATAATTTCCGGACTTCGGAATACAGAGACCAACCACTTGTGGTCTGAACGTAAGAATATAAAAATATTAACTAAACTCTAACTTAACTTTGGAATAATAAACAAGGGCTTACGTGGAAAATTGGCCGTATATTAACAGGAAGCCGTATGTAGTACAGAGAACTGTTAACACTACAATACGTTTAAAATTATTAAGAGGATTAAACCTCTGGCCTGGAAGGCAATCAGCAACCGAGTAAAACTGCTAAGGCAAGCGGCCTGCTTCGACTAACTCCTTCCTCTCTCTCGCTTGGCAAAAAGCCACAACTTAAGTACTTGGCGCTCGCCAACAAATTTGCATAAATAAGTTAAAGCTTTTAATTCTGGCCGGAAGTAGAAAATAAGAAGTGATAGTAAAGATTTAAAATAAAATAAACGTTAGTAAAACTTAAGATCCTTACAATAGGTTTAACTCACATGGATCGGCGAGGCAGATGAAGAAAACTGAGATTCTGAATAGCCATACCAAATTAAATTGAGAAAACTAATATTTTTTGCTCTAGATGAAATATTTAAAGAAATTAGTATTAGATTTCAGCAGCTGCGTACTCTTGTTATGCCTTTCCTTAAAAACACTATAAAAATAATAACGTAATTTTAAAAGGTTGGAATTAAAATTTTTTTAAAAAATAAACCTAGATTGTTAGCATTTCTCTATATGCTATTTTGACATTGGTATTTATTAGTATACCAAGAGGGGCGACAAATTCAGGGATCATCCCAGGCGGCAAATCAAGGGCCGCCCCGGACGGCAAAAGACCTAGCTACTGCTCATTGTTTGTGAACCATATTATATGTCTACCAGCTGTTGTATGGCCCACCAGCGGCCGAGTGGTAACGTCGCTGAACACTGGTAGTTCGGTCCGAGGTTCAAATCCCGCGAACGGGCTGGCTGCATGGGCGTTTTTGTGGTTTTCCCCATGTGTAGCGTGTATACGAGCCAGTTTCTCTTAGAAAGTCCTCTACGAAGGCATCCCTCCCTTAAGGCAGATAGCTCTCGAATGCTTTGCCGTAATCCAATGAAACCAAACCAAAAACAAACCAGCTGTTGTATAGTTAAGTTTCACTCAATAAAGCACTTTACGCTGCTTTCTGTTTTGCCTCCTTCTTGCATCTTCATACTCTCTTCTATCCCCTGCGAGTGGCATGTCTGGTCACCCTGTTTGTTTTAGCTGAAGCTTCCATCGATTCTGAACAATATCTCATGTCAATGTCACTTAGTGATCTAACCTAGCACTTATCTCCAAGTTGTATAGCAACATTCATGGGAACGGCAGTAATAAGGTTTTGAATTTTTTCTTTTCACTTATTTATTTTATACTTTATATTAGTAGTAACATGACAGTTAGGTTAACATTAACTATATCTATCATTATATATGTATGGGTTGGGTACCAAAGTGAAAAGCAAAACTTATATTTGGACTTGACATTGAATTATGATTTAAACACCTTTGTTGAGAACCATTTTTTTTTCCAGTGACATAATCCGTCTCGTGTTGAACAACGCAAGAATGTTAAACTCTGCGCATTTGGACAAAGGATCATCAGATACTTAAGAAAAATTATGGAAAATTTGTATCACTCAGTCCTATTCGAAGCCGTCTAATGAAACAGACGTTTGCAGTACTTCCAGCAAACGTCAGAAACGATGAGCTATCTGCCAACTCAGCCACATAGCTCATGTGGCTGAGTTGGCAGATAGTTCATCGTTCAACTCAGCCACATGAGCTATGTAGCTGAGTAGACAATAGTTGTAATTTAGTTTAGCAAATTGGTCTGGATTCATATGATGGTCTCCTGTGGCTGAGTTGGCAGATCGTTCATCGTTCAACTCAGCCACATGAGCTATGCGGCTGAGTAGACAATAGTTGTAATTTAGTTTAGCAAATTGGTCTGGATTCATATGATGGTCTCATGTGGCTGAGTTGGCAGATCGTTCATCGTTCAACTCAGCCACATTGAGCTATGTGGCTAAGTAGACAATAGTTGTCATTTAGTTTAGCAAAATGGTCTGGATTCATATGATGGTCTGGATTCTTTTTTATAAATTTATATTTTTCTGGATCGGGGTGTTACCAGGAGAAAAGAAAAGCTTGGAAAGAATGCTATAAACTTAACTGGCTTGCAGAATAAAAAATAGTTTAACTAAAAGGCTGCTTGCTTAGAAGATTAAAAATAATGCGCACATATGTTTACCTGAAGTCGGGCTAATACAATTGTTTAAAATTTTTTATTTTTCAACCAAGAAGAAATAAACATTTCTACTTTATAAATAAAGCAACTAGAGCAGTTTTCAATGCAAGCCTACACACGTTCACAACATATGGAAGATAAAACTTTAATTTTAATTTCAGACTCTAACTCTGTTTAGTGAGAAATGCTCTCTTTGACATTTTATTTCTTTTTTTGATGTGCTATATTTCGGTGAAACTTTAAAACATTTTCATTAATTGGCGAACACTTTAGAAAGCATTAAGTTTGTTAAAACATTTCTTATGCTGTTTTTATCGATATACCGGTTAATGGTACTGTCTGCCATCTGCTTGGGTCCAAGTTCAGATTTTGAAGAAGCCATGGATATTTAAAAGTGTATAATGCGTTTCTACACCAAAACTGGCATTGGATCTGTTACAAACTCGTTCCGTTACCTATTAGGTATCTAAAGCTTTAAGCCAGTCACAGATTCAACCCTTTCCCTCTTTGGCACAACGAATCTGAGGTAGACAATGTTGCCATCAAGAGAATGAGTCACGATATAAAAGCATTCTGAACACGTCCTATTTCGTCATGGCTCTCCAGCCTTTTTTTGAGAGAAGTACACGAAATAAATAATGGCGGAAGGTCGTTTTAAATCTTATAACAGCTACTGTATGTTCTCGTGGTGCCATCTGCAAATGATATCGTGAACCATTTGTTCCCCAATTTGGTTTAGTTAGGTGAGTGAGTGAGTGCACCGCTATGATGGCTTCCGACCACGGACATGAACCAAACGGAATTATGTACCATCACGGCGGGGAAGACTCCAAAGTAACGAGGTTGAATATTACATACTAATAACAGTTTTTACATATTGATAACTGCAGGCGCTAAGCGTTATTCTGGTCATCTGCTTTAAGTTCTGAACATTTGAAACATAATATTATCCACGGTTGTTTTTGCTTAGGCAGTGTCTTGAGATTTTCTCTATTTTATCAAGGGCTATTCTGTTTTTGAGTGTGTTAGACGTCCACATTGCCCAGGATTGCCCCACATTGCCACATTGTCCACAGTGCCACATTGCACATTTCTTCGAGTTCCAGGTTTTTGTATGTACACAATGGAAGTAATAATGGTCCGTGTTGCCTTCCTCTCCGCATTCGCAGAAAGGAGTATCCCTAAGTCTGAATCTGTTCAGGTATACTGGGAATGGTCCATAACCTGTCAGGAACTGTGTTAGGCTAGCACAGTGGGTCTTTATTTTTATGTTAACTTTTGGCAGTAAGCGAAATGTCCTTCGTCCTATCTCTGCCTCTGTCCATCTACTTTGCCAATTTTGTAGCAGACTTGTCAAAGTTGGTGGCTTAATATGAGACCAAGGAAGTTTAGTTGGTCTTTCTAATATATCCGTGCAGTTGGCTGCCTGCTTGGTCAGTAATTTTAACAGAGAAGTTTGCCAACAGTGAGCGCCAGTGAAGTGAATTGTCCTACTGAGTTTAGAATGTGGAACCTTTTGGTCTCCAGCATGACGCTTTACCGATTACTCCAAAAGAGAGATCGATTATTAGCCATGTCTTTCGTGGGTTCCGCTCGCAGGGTTCCTGCAGTGTTAAAAAAGAGCGAAAGCCTTCATCCAATCTCACATTTGTTGACATTTTTACTGGTTAACAACGTAATTTTTAATAAAAAAATTTAGAAAAATTAAGAATCTTTAGTCAGTTTCTAACTTTTAAACTAAAAGTGCTCGGGTCTTCTACGTACTTGTCGCTTGCCCTACAGTTGCGTTTTACAGTGTTTTTCTATAGCACAATAGTGGAAGTGGACTATATCTCTAATTGCAAAATTTTTTTCTTCTATCCACTTATTCCTATCCTTTAATATTTGCTTTCATTTTTGAATCTGTAATCTGATAGCTATAAAGGATGAAACAAGGGCGTGCTTCTTCCGCATTTTAAGTCAGTTCAATATGATTATTATATGATTATGCTGTCATGTGCTATCTGTAATTATATTGCAAATGAAGATGTATGAAATGACCACCACTACGATTCATATTGAAATTTATCATAAATCAGTACTAATTCCTTTCATACATATGTATACATAGTCTATGCAAAATAAATTAAAAGTTTTAATTTATAAGCTCGTTAAATCTTGTTTTTAATTTGGTAATTTCCTGTTTATATCCTAAAAACAGAGAAATGTTTATGAAAAATATCTTTGAGCTGGGTTATTTCAAAATTAATTCCTCGTTTTATATATATATATGGTTTTTATATGATATGCATATTCGTGTCGGGGAGGTTTCTGTAGACAAGGGTTCCTAAAATACATTAGTTTCTAGATTATTTTTTATAAGAAATTGATTTTTTTTTAAATTTAATTTTTTAAAAAAAGTTTAATTTAATACTTGACTTTACTTGCTCGTGTCTCAAAAAGACTTCATTAGTAATTTCCTTTTAAAACTTTAATTATTAAATGCTAATTTATAAGGTTACAACTTTATTGGTATTTCTTTTTTGGACATTCTTCACTTTTTACTTTTGGTTTTGACTTTTACCATTGCCTGCATGAATGACGAAACACGAATTGAATGATTGGAGAGTTAGGTTTGGAGGCAACTTCCCCTTGATAAGTCTGTCTCCTACCTGCTCAACAGTCGTTCACTTATGTATTTTTAAAAAAATTGTTTGGATTAATTTTAATTTGCTAAATTTGTGAATTTATTTTCATGGATTGGTTTTGCACTTGATCTGCTTATGCTTCTGAATTTAAATGATATTGTAGATTAGTTCGAGAATTAAATCTTTTATATGTTTACACATTTTTTAATCTTTTTGCTTTAAATTTGCTTTTTTTTTAAATTTTGGCTTTAAATTTGCTTTTTTACTTTTTTACGTGTTTGTTAAAATTTAAATTTAATTGGTATTTATATAATGTTCATTACGCAGTAAATAATAATATTAAAATTTGAAAACCAAAACTTTAGTTAACCAATAGAAATAAAGTGCTGCTATAATTTCGCAAACTTTCACATTGTTATCCGCTCATTGTTCTTAACTTCTGTATTCTGCTAATATATAGTCGCCATTTTTCTTTATTCGAATATAGTATTTTTTATAAAATTGTGAAAAGAGCGATTGTAATTATTGAAAATGGATTCATATTTTGTGTCATCTGAGCTGTTTATATTTTATAAAGTATAAAACAATGTTCAACCGGCCATGAATGACTGCTGTTACATTTTGTGCACTAACTTCGTCATCGTGTACTACATCGTTACATCTAAATATCATTACACAAATGTACAGAAAATATTATTGCATGTCTTAAATCCAGTTAAATTATGTATTCAAATATCTGCCCTTGGTGTAGTTAGTCTGCAACACATATAGTTTGGCTATTAGAATAACGATATTTTGTTGAAAGTACATAAAAAAAGGGGGGGAAGCAACTATGACGGCATACTCTCGCGAGAGCATTAAAAACGAAAATTCCAACAAATGCACAAAGAATAACGGTAGAAGTTCAAGTTTCTAAACTAAAAAGAACCTGCTGGGGCTGCGTAACACGAAAGAAGAAGAGCGTTGTGCGTTTGCGAGTAATTATCCAGAGATTTTCTTTGCACTGTCTCCTTGGCAACGCCTGGCAAATGAGCGGCAACTATGACAACGGAGATGATGGACCTTATTCGAAATTGCGGAATGCGATATCTTCTTCTCTTAATTAACCGGGTTCCTTGCCTTTTAAAAGGCAAATAAATTAATTCCATGCAAAAGCAAACGGCAAAATGTAAGCGTGTCTAGAATAAAAGACGTTTATTGCTTCTTGTCCTTTTTTATTACTATTACATCTTCACTCTTTCGCGCCTCGCGCGCTTGTTTACGAGATCTCACGGGATTTCTGAAATTTCCGAGAGTTAGTCAAGAATTAAATTCGAGAACTTCCATTAAACCTTCAACGATGCAGGAATTCCATGCAATTATTTATGTGTTCTGGAACACGAGAACTTCGCACTTTACGGAAAATCAGAGGGGTTTCAAATTTCGTTAACTAGTAGCAAATGGGCTGACGGAAACCAGTATTCATAATTAATTAAAAGAAAGAAAGTAACCGCCATCCAAAAAATAGTCTTATATTTCTTCATTATCAAAGTTATTTGAAACTGTTGGGAAAAGAGGTTTGCCAATATTCGGGTAAGAAATAATGTTTTTAACATTCAAAAGACGTTTTTTTGTTAAGCAGAACTTTCAATTAGTTTCGTGGAATTTTTATTATTTCAGAAATTAAAAAATAAATCTAGTTCTCGTATTTTCCCTGATGGGAAATAAAATTTCCGATAAAGAAATAAATTTATATTATGACTAGGTAATTAGAACTTTAGCTGAGGAACGGCGAACATACTACGCCTGATAGTTCGCAATTTTGCTTGCTGTAGAATGGGCTACGTTTAACTGGTACACCATTCAACAAGTAAGGGCCCGGCTCCATCAGCATCGGATAAATTAAGCAAGTCGCATTAGACAAGGCACTTGATAAAGTAGGATTTAACTGGTACACCATTCAACAAGTAAGGGCCCGGCTCCATCAACATCGGATAAATTAAGCAAGTCGCATTAGACAAGGCTCTTGATAAAGTAGGATTTAACTGGTACACCATTCAACAAGTAAGGGCCCGGCTCCATCAACATCGGATAAATTAAGCAAGTCGCATTAGACAAGGCTCTTGATAAAGTAGGATTTAACTGGTACACCATTCAACAACTAAGGGCCCGGCTCCATCAGCATCGGATAAATTAAGCAAGTCGCATTAGACAAGGCTCTTGATAAAGTAGGATTTAACTGGTACACCATTCAACAAGTAAGGGCCCGGCTCCATCAGCGTCGGATAAATTAAGCAAGTCGCATTAGACAAGGCTCTTGATAAAGTAGGGTTTAACTGGTACACCATTCAACAAGTAAGGGACCGGCTCCATCAACGTCGGATAAATTAAGCAAGTCGCATTAGACAAGGCTCTTGATAAAGTATGATTTAACTGGTACACCATTCAACAAGTAAGGCCCGGCTCCATCAGCGTCGGATAAATTAAGCAATTCGCATTAGACAAGGCTCTTGATAAAGTAGGATTTAACTGGTACACCATTCAACAAGTAAGGGCCCGGCTCCATCAGCATCGGATAAATTAAGCAAGTCGCATTAGACAAGGCTCTTGATAAAGTAGGATTTAACTGGTACACCATTCAACAAGTAAGGGTCCGGCTCCATCAGCGTCGGATAAATTAAGGAAGTCGCGTTAGACAAGGTTCTTGATTAAGTAGGATTTATTCGAAATTAGGCAACATCCTGACTAATTCAGTTGGTACAGAGGGTTGCTAATTTCAAGTCTCTTGTTGCGCGGTACAGTACACACTTGTACATTGCCACAAAGACATAAGTGTTGTAACCTGACTTTTTATCAATAGGAGGCCACATATTAGAATTCAGAAAATTGCAGAGTCTCAAGCTGATTTACCAAGACCGCAGCTAGATATTTAAGTCTTTTTAAAAGCAATAAAACTGATTTTTGGATGTAAAGAAATGTTTCAAATAATATAAAAATGACATATCGTTTTATAATTAATATAGTTATTTAATATAAATATAAATAAATAATTCTTTCCATTGTTGCGCCATATTCAAGAAAATATATTTCTGAGAAACATTTTTGTATGCATATATAAATGCATAATTGTGTATATATTGTTACGTTTTTTTCTATTCTTCTCACACCAGTTGTTACATTATTTTCTTCTTTCACGTTCGTACGGGGTTCGTAGATTTGGAGTGAATAACGACGACACTTGATGAAGTATCGAAACACACTTTATTTAGCCAATATTAATCAGGGACAGCTCCAATAACACTTTTTACAGTCGTCGAAAATCTACTATAAACACGCTGGAACAATCAGCGACGTAGGCTTCACACTGTTAGGCAGTAACGATGGAGACAGCTTCATTGCAAAGCACCCGAGTACAGCTTTCGACTCTGTTTGGTCGTTCTTGGAACTCCACGTACTCTCGAGACTCTCCACTCGATGCACTCGACGATACACAAGAGTATAACTCTCGACTCAGCACAGTCTAAGACAAAACTCGAGGATGCACTAATTCGCTGATGTACTAAAAGACTCTCTTGATGCACTCGACGACCCACTCGGCGCTAGACTTCGAGACACTCGCTCAGTGACTGACTATCAGCTCGCTAGACGAGGCACACACACTCGCCCTCTCGATGAAGCACATACTCACTAACTGACTGCGGAGCAGCAGGGTTTATATAGCTTTCGGCTTGTGTTCGAGAACATTCTGGACTAAATCGGTAAGAATACGTTCTAGAAGGTTCTCCATTCGTCCATGGGATATTTTGTCGCCAAATGGGCGATTTCTCGCCAAATGTGAGAACCCTGCCTTCCCTTGCCATTTTATGGGAACCCTAAAACTGCTTTGCGGGGAAGCTATCTTACCGCGCGTGTACATTTCGTAACAATATGTATATTGCATAATATGTATATATATGTGTGTGTGTATCAGATAAAAATATGTAAATCTGATTTATAATTTAATTTATTAACAGTTTCTTTATTCTAATCGTGCCTATTCAAGCGCGTTTACATTTTTTAATACTATTGTGATAGGATGAGAGCACAGCGGCATCCAAGCAGCACAAAGGGTGAAACTAAAAGTACGCATTTATCCAATATGGCATTTTGGTTTACGTTAGACATGTTTCAGTTCTGAGAGTTTAGGTTCCGAATTAATTACGTCATCAGTGTTACGCACGCTTTGTGGCATGGATTAAACTAGAAATGGTGCAGTCCAGGAATGCTGTTATTTTTAGAATACAAATACCCTAATTAAGAATGAGGAATTAAGAAGCTATTAATAAATTAAATTATAAAGCTGATTTACATATTTTTTAATATTTGTAATATATATATATATATATATATATATATATAAGTAAAACATGTTCCTTACGGAGCCATTTTTGTGACGTATTAAATATTTCTCCCCCTAAATGGAAAACCAACATTTTTTTTTTTCCAAAAGTTTTTTTCATTATAATTGTGGACTGATTTTAATAAGGAAAAAATAAGCGGTTTTTAGAATAATATCAAATACGTTTTCATTCGAGTGAAGAATAATATGATTATAAGAAAAACAGAACAAGATACCTATTTTTTTATTTCTATGCCTAAAATAAGTGAAATTATCAGGACTTGTATTCCTTTTTATTGCATTCCTCATCCTTGGCAAAAAGCCACAACTTAAATACAGTACATATGTTACGGTGAAACACCGAAATCTGGAGAATGTCGACTTTCACCGGTGAATGTCAACATTCACCATGTTCTAACGGTGAACGTTGAACATATAAGAATATTATATTTCCTTCTCCGTCATTCATTCGCGAAAAAACGCGCTTGAGACTCAGAATAAGAACTTAAGAATATAAGAACTTAAAACACACAGTACATTCAAAATGAGAAACAAAAATAATAGAAGTTATAAACTTACCAAATTATGTGATTCAAATCTTATTTATTGCAACAACTTAAACTGTTATGACACTTTGAATCGCACAAGAGGCCCTTGCTTTTACAACTGCATTTATTTGTGGAACACTTCCTTTTGGAATGGTAGCGTGTACATAGACTCCTCTCTTTTCGACCTACACCAGAGCATATCTGTGATTGTCGACATATACCGGTGAGGGTCCGTATGTACAAGAATGTAAAGAAATGTTCGATCTTTCACCGACGTATTTGGTGAATGTTGACATTCTCCGGTGAAAGACAACATTCTCCAATTTCGGTCTTTCACGGTAACATATATTCGATACGGCAAACGGCTGCCTTTTTTTTTTAGTTTTTCCATACGTATTTCTGAATAAAAGCCAGCTTTCCTTAGAAAGTCCCTCAAGATGGCATCATTCCCTCTACGCAGAAAGTTCTCGCGTGTTTTGTCATTTTGAATAACCTAATCTAACTATTTCTCTCACCATATTTGAAAAACATGGTGAGGTATTTATTTTAAGTAACCAGTTATTTTACGTTCCGCAACTTTACTGCCCTTTGCGTTTTCCTGCAGAATGAAAATTTTAGATCAAGCGTATTTAAGTGAGGGTTTGAAATTGCTTTAGTCAGAGCGGTTCCGCCTGTTGAAGTCCATATTACCAGTTGTGTGTGTGTGTGTGTGTGTGTACTTAATTACGGCAAAGCACACGATGGCTATCTACCTAAGGGGAGGAGTGCCTTCGTGGAGGACTTTCTAAGGGAAACTGGCTCGTATACACGTTACACATGGGGAAAACCAAGAAAACGCCCATGCAACCAGCCCGTTAGCGGGATTCGAACCTCGGACCGAACTACCAGTGTTCAGCGACTTTACCGCTCGGCCGCTGATGGGCGCCATATTACCAGTTGATATTCTACGATAGCATTCCTGTCTATGGCGTTCCTTTAAACTTGTAACTAGTGCGGTCACACTGAGTGGACAACTAAATCTCCGAAGTAGTTAGTTGAACGGGCTCTCACACATAGCAGTGAGGCATGCGCCAGCGATCAATTGATGAAAACAGAGTTATACGAGTCTAATATTTAATATGTCCTGCGAGTCTTATGTACTTCAAAGCTGAATCAAGTTGAAAAAACTTGCTTGTAATTTAAGCACCAGTAAACATCCAAGTTTCTAATGAATCGAATAAGGCTTTAAATAAAAATCTGATATGTGCACTACATGACTTCCTTGTATTGGAATATTAAACTATACGCATTTTTTCTTGCATTTCATTTAAATTTATTGCATTGAATTAAATCTACTTCGCCGACAGCGCATAAACCACAATAGAATAAATGCATTCTTTATAATTCACTCTAGTATTTGTTTACCATAGCGACACTCTGGCGCTAGGTTCACTTAACAGTATTAATAATAATATAACAGTTAACTTATATAATAATTATATAACGGAAACTAACTGTTATATAATCAAATAATTATATACCAGTTTACTTATATATTTCGTTCATATTATAACTCATAATGCACAAAATTTATATCATTTAAAGAACAGAATTATCTAATCGTTGCCACATGTTCTATTCAAATACTATAATAAAGCTGGAATGATGTATAAAAGAAATTAAGCAAACAAAACAAAAAAGAAACAGATTTTCACAGACGATTGAGTATTTCTCATTCAATTAATTCAGTTTTCACTTCGCGAGAAGGCAAAAATACATAAAAACTCAAAATATCTATATTAAAAATTACGAAGTAAATCTCAAACACTTATTTCCTCGAAAAAATTCCGCAAAGAATTAAGCATGATTTAATTGGCAATAATAAATAAATGCCTTATCTTTGTTGTTGCGAAGCTAAGTTTCTTTAGATTGGCAACAAATCCACTAGTCGCCTGTTTCAAATGTAAACATCAATGGCCGCCATTAAAAAAACGCTTAGCGGCAATTAAACAACTTTAAAATTGCTGATAATTCTAAAAATATTGCACACAAATTTACTAAAGGTATAAATCCTTAACCGGAAGATAAAAAGAACATAATACAATCATTTTTAAAGCAAAAAATGTACGATTTACAAATATATAAGAGTAAAGAAACTGAGCTGGGTAACAGAGTGGATATGTATATAAATATATTTATATACGTTTGGTGCGGCCGATTGCAACCAAAATACGAGGTGCACATCTACCTGTTATAGCAGTCCTAGATACAAAATTTGAACGTTCCGAGGCTATTCGTTTTTGAGTTATGCGAGATACGTACGTACATACGTTCGTACAGACGCCACGAAAAATTCTCTTCAGAGTTAATTTTAAAGCAGTTTTATAATTATTTTGAAGGAAAAGAGTATTTTATTCTGCCCTTACGTACAGATATCACGCATAAACATCGCTAAATTGCATTCGATAGCGGTCAAAATGGATATTTTCGTTGAAATATGCTGCCCGAAACTTTTCGCAATTACAATACTTCCTTTTTACTTCGTACAAGGAAGTAAAAATGACCAACCAACGTACGTACTTTGTATTCTGTCCAACGCTCAACCTTTGTTTCTAATCCCCAATGATGTGTTCCGAATAACTTTTTTGATGTGTTAATATTGATGTTAACTCGTACAGCACAAGGAGAAAACTAAATGTTTTTGACTGTTCAGTGTGGATGTTGTTTCGTCGAGCGGATGGAGGGACCTAAACTTTTCAACTGCTCAATGATCTCACTCAAACTATTCTTAATTTGAGTAAGCTCTCTTGATTTGAGTTCTTAATTTAAGTAAAAGATTACCTGTAAAAGTAAGGAGTGATCAGCTCATTGCGTCTGTAGTAGATTAAAATCGAAATGTCATTTTATTATCATTTTCTGACCAATATATTTATATTTTTAAACTGTAGAGACATTAGGTATTTTTTGGAAGCAGAAAAAATGAAAAATGAGGAAATGCCTTCGTTGGGAATAAAACCGCGGACCTGTGGAATACGCTAGCAGCTTGCAGACCACCACACCAAGAAGGCATGCCAAGAAGTGGGGAAAAATACCTTATATACTCCCCCTTTTAAAAGGTGACTGGGGTTTTAGGGGACCCTATCGCCAAATCCTGGGTGGTGAGAATCAGCATCTACCATCCTTTTAGTTCGGGCGCCACTGTAGAGTCTTTAGGTTATTTGAAAGCAGGAAAGATGAAACATGAGCAACCTCCTTCTCCGGGGATCGAACCGCGGACCTCTGGAATACGCGCCCAGCGTGTAGACCACCGCACCACGAAGGCATGCCAAAAAGGCGGGAGAAATACTTTATAAAACATCTTTTTTTAATGTAACATTTTTTTGCGATTACACTAATGTTTTAGTACTTCAGAATGGCTACAAAAACGGCAGCAAAATGCGGGTTGGGAGAACCAAACCTTAAAGTAAAATGCGTTATTAAAGTTCTTTTTTAGTCCTAAGGCGCTTTGTCCCTGAGGGACTATTGTTTTCGTTTTGTGTTTTTGCGTCGAATCACTCTGAATGTCCGTTTCACTTTTACTATTACCACCAAATATTATCGCTCTGTATTATATTTGAAGAAATTGAATAATGAAGAATCTGCATAAATGTATGTATGTTTCTCGTATTGTGATAAAACAACGGTACATAGAGCCATCGAATTTTGAATGACGTAATCTTCCTACGAATATGGGCATGTCGAAGACCAAATTTGGAATTTGTTTTATTATCGATTTCATATTTTGTAAAACTTTAATGAATTTTTGATTAACAAACTCAAGGATTTCAAAGCGAGCTATGGGGGGAAAAAAACCTTTTTATGTCAAGCGCGTGAGATTGTGTACCGGAAATTCTAAGGGTATGCTCAATTTAAAATTATTTTGCGATATTGCTCTTGAACTGAATTTTATGGTTTACGTGCGAAGAACATGATATTTAATAAATAAAGGTAACACAAAAAATATTTAAAAAACGCCCCTTCGGACGTAATTTAAAATCCGAAACCTTTCAGATTTTTTGAAATCATTTTTTGAGTTTTTCGTTTTACTAAATAAGAAATTACGTAATTGTTAGCTTTAGAATACTGCTAGCTGCAGCTACACGTCCACGGGATTGCATGCGTTTAATCTCTTCGCCCGTTTTTCTTCACCAATTTTTGCTCTTCGTCTTTCTGAATCATATTAACCAAGATGCTAATGTCACTCCTAACGCCAAGAATTATAACTAAAGTAACAATAAATGATAACTGAAGTAAACAATAACTAAAGTAGGGAACTCCATTTTCCATTCTAAAATACTTTACAAGTCATTGCCATCCACAACTTCAAAACAAAGAATAATTAAGTTAAATATCATAATATTTTCCATTGTTTCAGATACTGAATTAATACTATTGTTTGATAACAGTTCGCATAAACTTTGTGAATAAACATCCAAAAAAATTTAGAACTTTTTTAACCACTCCAAGCAATAACGGTTTTTTGAGGCGAACAAACATATTGGAGGCAAATTATCCGGATACTTTCATCAGTTTACGTCTCAGATATAAAAATATTGTAGCGAATATATATAAAAAAAGTGTGGCAACATTTAAACATTGCGTCCACGGCAGACACGTGTGCCTTTTAAACAGCTTTGTTTGAGTTCCCAACAGAAAGCCACATCTTCGTATGATCTCAAAGCACTGACATTCACTTAGTTAATTGCTTTATCGTTTAATGGATAACTGGTTTATAACGTCGAAAAGTACATTCTACTAAGACATTTTTATTATCTTATGAAAAAGAGAAGCAAGTTTATTAGTTTTCATTACATAAACCACTTTAACTTTTTTTAATTAACCCCTTCGAGCCGGGTAGCGAAAACGCGCGCTTATCGCTGAGGCCGGCAGTGTCTTACGCGAGCGTCTCTCCAGGGCCGGGGGCTTTTTTGCTACTAAACCTAAATCCATGAAATTTCCGAAGTATCAACCCATTGTTTAATAATGCTCTATTTAAACGGCTTATGCTTTATAAATATTTTTATATATATACTTTAATTACCTTATTTCTTGTTTAAATGCATATTTTACACATTTTATTTTAATTACTCACCATTTTATGAATTTTAACATTATACATCTGAAAACTAAATATATTACTTAAAATTCTCTTTTCGTATGAAAAATTTGAAAACAGGGATTTACACACAGTCCTACGTTACATTCCTTGCACTCGTAATAACTCATTTGCCGTTTTAGAGGATTTTTCCGGGAATGTGAACAAACGAAGCATCATCGTCTCATTTTCTTATCAGTCTCTTCTGAACAAAGTTTTGGAAAATGTCTTTCAGTTAATCTTTGAGAATCAATATCAGAATATCAGAATTTCAGAATCAATATCTGAAATATTTTGCATCATTTCTGCTATTTCATGCTCTGTTAAACATTTTCGACGCTTCGACATTGCAACGGTAAAAACAAAGAATTCACGTCTAACAAGATCTAATTATTTTCTAAAAACTGAACTGCAAACCGAAATACCCAACGCTTTAGAGCAAATAAAACTTCTCTACTTACAGTAAACAACTACCGCGTGCGAATAAAGTGCGATTTAAAGAGACGTCATAAATTACGCCATTCGGAAACATTTAGTTCCCCGTTTGTTTATATAATCAAAAACACGTGTATGTGAGTCATGCTTCTCTCATTTCGAGTAGAAGGTCTAATTTACATGTATCTGAAACCATATGGACATACAGTGCCATCTTGTGGCAGAAATTATAGTTTGAAAAACGTTCCAAAGTACTGGCACAAATACGTGACAGTCGGTAGAGAATGGAACAATCCTCTGGCACGCCTGCGTGTCGGCCGGTAGGTAAGTGCGTTCGTTGCTGGCACGTATACGTGACAGTCGGCGTGAAGGGGTTAAAATTAATTTTTTTCTGGCGAAATTTAATTACTTTATTAACGGAGTATCTCTTATAATAACCTTTTACTTACCCAACCGTTTTCATTAAATATATTAATTTTACAGATATAATGTAATTGAATGAAAATTTAGAAAACAAGCGGAGAAACATAGAGTGACAGTAGATAAAATATTAATAACAGCAAGTAAACAACACTAATAACAGAATTAAAATCAGTTTTTACATCAAAGACCGTTGACATATCTACTCCCGAATTGTTAAGCATTTTCCCGCTCTTTTAATTTTAGAACAGCGGTCATCAACTCTTTTAACTTCACGGACCATTACATATATAATTTTATATTTGGCGGACCACTAATATGAATTTAAAAAATCCTTAAATCAGACCTTAAAAATAACATATTAATACGCAAAAGCAATATTCATCTTTCCAATACATGTAAAAAGGCACTACCTTCTTTTCCAAACATAATATTCGAAACAGTTGGTGTTCAGCAGCATGTCTTTATAGAAATTCAGGCTACGCCCCTGATTATGAGTAACAATTAAAACACTATTAACATCTCACGGATACACATATTTCGTTCACATTGGAAAATTAGATGAAAAGTACAAAAATCTGACCGTCTTGTACAGAAAGCTTCAAATTTCCATATCCATGAAAAGGAACTTCATGAAATGCAAGAACAAATTGGCAAATACAAAGCAATATCAATAAACTGAAAGTGTTCTGCCGCCAATTTTTAATTATTGTAAACATAATTATTATCACTTACTCAGAAATGGCGCCATCGATCAACAGTTAGACAAAACAAAAACGGAAACTTCCAGTCATGCAATTATAAACAAGAATGCAAATGGTTCTCATAAAAACCTATCAAGTTGCCTATTGACTCGGAGAAAAGCTGTGTTAGTAATGACTACAATAGCATATGTTTGTAATTCAAAAGGAAAAAGAATTCTAGTTCGCGCTGTTATTGATAACAGCAGCATATCCATGGATGCCAACTCTCACTTTCAAATGTCGCCAGATACTCCTGCAAAAGTAGCTAAAAAGTGGCTAAAGTTAGAAGAAATTTCCCTAAAAGTAGTAGCTAAAATTTAAAAAAAAAGTATAATCCCTATTTCATATTTAAATTTAAATTTTAACAAACACGTATAAAAGTAAAAAAGCAAATTTAAAGCCAAAATAATTTTTAAAAATATTAAAAAAAAAATGTGCAAACATATAAAAGATTTAATTCTTGAACTAATCTACAATATCATTTAAATTCAGAAGCATAAGCAAATCAAGTGCAAAACCCATCCATGAAAATAAATTCACTAATTTAGCAAATTAAAATTAATCCAAACAATTTTTTTAAAAATGCATAAGTGAATGACTGTTGAGCAGGCAGGAGACAGACTTATCAAGGGGAAGTTGCCTCCAAACCTAACTCTCCAATCATTCAATTCGTGTTTCCTCATTCATGCAGGCAAGGGTAAAAGTCAAAACCAAAAGTAAAAAGTGAAGAATGTCCAAAAAGAAATACCAATAAAGTGGTACCCTTAGAAATTAGCATTTAAGAATTAAAGTTCTAAAAGGAAAATACATATGAAGTCTACAGAAACCTCCCCGACACGAATATGTATATCAATAAAAAGAAACTAAAAAAGAACTAGACATAATCCATATAAACCAATAAGAAACAAAAAGAATTAATTCACAATTTTTAAAAAACAAATATATACTTAAAAATATAATTTTATATCTAGAAAATATTTAAATACTACATAAAAAATTTTAAAAAATACTTAAATAAGTAAATAGTAAGTTTTAATTCTAACTTGTAAGGATCTTAAGTTTTACTAACGTTTATTTTATTTTAAATCTTTACTATCACTTCTTATTTTCTACTTCCGGCCAGAATTATAAGCGTGAAGGATTTTATGCAAAGTTGTCTGGCGAACGCCAAGTATTTAAGTGTGGCCTTTTTGCCAAGCAGGAGAGAGGAAGCAGTGAGTTCGAAGCAGGCCGCTTACCTTAGAAGTTACGCAGTTGCTATTTGCCTTCCAGGCCAGAGGTTTTAATCCTCTTGATAAATTAAACGTATTGTAGTGTTCACAGTCTCTGTGCTACATACGCTTCCTGTTATTATAAGGCCAATCTTATTCTAAAGTTAAATTAGAGTTTAGTTTTATTTTTATACCTTTTACGTTAGACCCCGAGTGGAGGGTCATTGTATTCCGAAGTACGGAAGTCATTGTATATAAAGAAAAATAAAGGATCTTGTATACCCTTCGTCTGTATCCTGTCTACTTACTACAATTAGTGAACATAGCTTTAGTAAGCTCTCTGTTCCTAGTCAGGTCATTGTATGTTTCCGAAGAAGGTTAGAAGAAACATTGAACCTGATAGTGGCACCCGACGAAGAATAACCATGGCCGAATTTCAAGAAGAACCTGTGCTGCCTGCAGAAACGGCTCAGAATCCAGAAATGCCAGCTGCCGCGCTGGAAGGATTTGGGTACATCGTCCAGACCATGCGCGCTTCGATGAAACCAGAAGCAACGTTTAATGGAAACTCACAGGTAACCAGTTTTTTGGAAAAATTGGATGACCACTTCATGCTCTACCCCGTGCACGAGTTTCAAAAAGTTACCTTAGCTACCAGCGCTTTGAGGGGCCAAACGCTTAACTGGTTCAAATGTATCGGCAGAAGTCTCTTGGGTCAAGCAGGAAGTCCCACCTATACTTACGAAAATTTCAAGACTGCCCTACTAAAAGCCTTCCCTGTTGTAAGGGATCGTGCGAAATTAGAAACAGAACTTTTCAGTATATATCAACAAAGAATGGAAAACCTCTCGAGCTTTATTTTAAGAAAAATTCACGTTTTCAAGCTCTTGTATGGAAACCGTCCGGATCCTGAAATAATTCAAGTGATTTTGCCGAGGTTACTACCCCAAGTGCAAGACTTTATTGAATTACGAAATCCGACTACACTGGAAAAGTTATTTGAGCTAGCAATGCAGTTTGAAAGTAGAAGAACGGCGGACGTCGAAAGAAGACGCCAATATCAACAGCGAAACCAATTTGGTACGCCAAGACTACAGCAAACTCAAGCACATGGCTACGGAGAAAAAGCGAATCAGTGGGCAAGGAAACCCGAGCATTCAAAAACAGCCGGCGAACGTCGACAGTTCAATAGCAACCTAGGAAAAAAGTCTCAAGGCCAGTGGAGAAAGAAGGAAAGCACCGAAAGGAAAAATAATTTAAACTAAAACGGATTTCTGCTGACGAGAGGGTGCGGAAATCCGAAGGCCACGAAAACCCCTCTTCCTACAAGTTAAATACAGTAATGGTGAAAAATTTAACTCTTCCGAAGATTAAAGTCTTGGTAAATAATATCCCGGCCACCGCACTCCTGGATACCGGCGCGCAGTGTTCCTGTGTGGCAGAAGTCTTTTTTAGAAAGTATTTTCGCAAATACCGCATATATAATGCGGATAATACAACAGTATTAGCGGCGCAAGGAGAACAATGTAAGTGCGTAGGTAAAGTACCTTTGTACATCCGTATCAAGGAGGAACAAGTAAAGGTGATGTTTTTTATAGTAAAGAATTTGCAAGCAAATTTAATCCTAGGAATAGACTTTCTTTCAGACGCACAAGCTACACTGGATTTTAATGCAGCGTCCCTTAAGCTGACGATGAAACCAGTGCGTGTAGAAAAGGTTGAACCGCCAAGGTTAAATCTTGACCACCTGCCTAATGACGAGCAAGATAGAATCCGACAAGTGGTAAGTGAATTTGCTTCCTTATTTAGTGATATTCCAGGATTTACTCAGGTTACTAACCATAGTATTGACACCGGAGATGCATTGCCGGTTCGTCAAAAACCATACCGGTATGATAAGAATAAGGAAAAAATTATAGAATGGCATATTACCGATATGCTACGTAAAAAGATCATAACGCCTATCTCAAGTAGTTATGCTAGTCCGGTGGTTTTATGTAAGAAAAATAATGATTATCCTTTGGAGCATCCAAAAAGGTGGAGATTCGCTATTGATTACCGTAAATTAAATTCCATAACGAAATATCCGGTATATCCGTTACCGATCATAGAAGAAATTTTAAGGAACATAAAATCAACCAAATTTATGACGACTTTAGACTTAACGAATGGTTATTTTCAAATAGGGGTCAGGCCTGAGGACGTGCCTAAGACTGCTTTTATAACCAAGTCTGGCACTTATGCATTTTTGCGAATGCCGTTTGGCCTTTCAGGCGCCCCAGCAACATTTCAGCGATGCATGGACATTGTGTTAAGACCTGTTCTTGGAAAGTCCACATTTATCTATTTAGATGATATTATTATTACTAGTGATAAGCTCGACCAACATGTACAGGATTTAAGACAGGTGTTTTCTTTATTAAATGAGGCCGGTCTAAAAGTTAATGTCGAAAAGTGCAAATTTGCAGCCCCTGAATTAAAATATTTAGGTTACAAAATATCGCAAAAAGGGATCGAGACAGATGAATCAAAAATAATCGCTGTACAAAAGTATCCGACTCCAAACACGGCAAAGAAGCTCTCTTCTTTTCTAGGACTTTGTTCATATTATAGGTCCTTTATAAAAGATTTTGCGGCTATCGCTGAGCCATTGTTAAAATTAAAAAGGAAAAAGGCAAGATTCTCGTGGACTGCCGAAGCCAATAGTGCTTTCGAAAAATTAAAACAAGCATTAACGCAAGCCCCTGTGTTGAAATTTCCTGAAAAGGATGAAAATTTAGAAATTTCAGCGGATGCTTCGGATTATGCGGTAGGAGCGGTACTTTCGCAAAATCAGCAGCCCGTGGCATTTTTTAGCCGAACTTTAAATCAAACACAAAGAAACTATTCCGCGACCGAGAGAGAGGCACTTGCAGTTCTGTTAGCAGTGCAAAAGTTCCGAGTCTATTTTGGAAAGGCGCCGATAACAGTATATTCTGATCATGCGGCGGTAACTAGATTGTACTCAGGGAAAAATTTATCCCCAAGGTTAATAAGATGGGCACTCAAGCTGCAAGAATATAATCTGGTAATCAAGCATACCCCCGGAAAGGAAAATATCGTAGCAGATGCCCTATCACGAATTAAATTAGACGAACAGGGTAATACCGTAAAAGTTGCAATGCTGACAGCGTGTACAATAAATTCCCGAGAAACTGTAATAACCGAACTGGGTAAGGATCCTGAGTTTGGAAGTATTTATGAGTATTTGAAGGATCCTGAAAATTTTAGCCACCAAGATATTGTGGCGATAAGAAATAGGGCGGCCCATTACGAACTAATAGATGGTCTAAGACAACAATAACACGCCGAATAAATACTAATTCAGAAGTCAAACAACAAAAATCAGCGTTAATTTACAAAACTTTCACAGGACTAGTTTCGATGGTTTTACCGAACCATCATCTTCAGCTGCAAAACCGCAAAATTTTGCGGTTTTGCAGCTGAAGATGATGGTTCGGTAAAACCATCGAAACTAGTCCTGTGAAAGTTTTGTAAATTAACGCTGATTTTTGTTGTTTGACTTCTGAATTAATAGATGGTCTATTATTCTACACAAAAACTACGAATTCCAACAACGAATTTCGACCTGTTATCCCAGCTAGTCTTATATTAAATATCCTGCAAGAGCTCCATGACAGCCCTTTAGCTTCTCATGCTGGTATTCGAAAAACTATCCAACGCGTACGCGAGGCAGTCTACTTTCCTGAACTGCAAAAGTTAACAAGGGCGTATGTCCAGTCCTGCCCAACATGTCAAGCCGTTAATTATATTAATTTCCGCCCGGCCGGGTTTCTAAATAGTATTAAATCCGAATTTCCAAATGAAATAATCGGCATCGATTTATTGGGCCCTTTCCCAAAAAGTCAGTTAAATGAAAGTCGCTATCTCCTTGTTATGGTTGATCATTTTAGTAAATGGACCGAAATTGTTCCCTTAAAACGAGCCTCCGCGAAATTAGTTACTGATTCTATTTTAAATAAATATATTTTAAAATACGGGGCGCCCCTAAAAGTTATATCGGATAATGGTCCTCAATTTGTAAGTAATATATTTGAAGACATGTGCCAAAAACTGGGCATACGTCATTTAAAAATGGTCCCGTATCGGCCGCAATCAAATATAGCGGAACGGGTCAACAGAAATATAGTGAAAATTATCCGTAGTTATGTTAAAAATTTTCATAAAAGCTGGGATAACTATGTCAATGAATTTGCTTTCGCCCTTAGGACCGCAAAACATGATACAACGGGCAAAACTCCTGCTGAGTTATTTCTAGGCAGAAAGGTTATAACACCGTTAGATAAACTATTTTATGTGCAACAAAGAGCCCCAGAATTTAAAATGGGTGATATAGAAAAACTAATAAAAGAAGCAAAAAAGAATACGGAAGTAGCACAAAGAAAACAGAAGTTATACTATGATCTGAAACGACGGGGAGTAACTTATAAAGTAGGGGATGAAGTTTTAAAAATTAAGCATTCACTTTCTTCAGCACCAGAAGATAAAACTGCCAAATTTTTTCCACGCTTTGAAGGACCATATGTTATAGAAAAAATAACTCACGCTGTTGTAGTGTTAAAGGCAAGAAATGGTGAAACCTGTTCCGCAAATATGGATCAAATTAAACCCTACTTCGATCGTAATAAAATGAAAATCTTTTCAGATCTTTTGCAGGATCCGGTACGGCAGACACCGCAGGTACAAGTTCCAGAGGTGGGAAAACGACAAGTACAAGGGCAAGCCAATGAGAGACAGAAGCAAGTGAAAAGAAAATTGCCCCGCGGAAAAACTGAAGGTAAAAAGAAAAAGAAGCCGTTCCACCGTCCAGAAAACAGAGTTTACGAACATCCCCAGAATGAAGAAGGGAGAAGGAAGACGTATGTGGAAAGGACCGGGAGAAAGGACGGCAACTATAACCCGGCTGTGAAACGGAAGATTGACTCATCCGACAGAACTCTCCGCAGCAAAAGTCGCCGAACTGCGGAAGGGCCATCAGCGGCGGAGGAAAAAGTACAAGAAAAATTTGAACGGCCAACAACGAGGTCCAAGCAGGATCACGACAGAAGTTTCCCGGTTCCACCAAGACCAGCTGCCTTCAAACGGCCAAGACCACAAGCAGAGGACAGAAGGAAGATGTTCAAGGGTGGCCGTAGTGGTGAAAAACGGAAGCTTCCAGAGGAAAGCACTGAAGGGCGAGCCCGTACAAGAAGGAGGATCAACCAAGCTACTATCAGCTATACCTTTAAAGACTGGGCCCAGAAAAGGATGTCTGAATATTACAAAGATAAGTAAAATTTTATGTTACTTTGCAAACTTAAGTTAATCTTTCATTCTTACTGCAAGTGGCAGATTTCAAGAAGTTTTACCTCATGCGAGGTCTACCTTTATCGCCAAAAGGGCGAGAAATGAGTTGTGACCGATTTTCTTATTATGTTTTTCAATTACTCGCGCGTAAAACTAAAGTTGATGTATAATAGCGTTGTGTAAAGACTTAAATATTGTAAAAAGTTATTGTATAAATTTTATTTAAAACATTCTAGCAAGAAAGAAGTTTTAGTCTGAAAGACTTTTTGAAATGTAGTATTATTTCAATGTAGAAAGAATTGGCACTTGCTTTGAAAAGAATAGAAGTTAACAATGTACTACTAATGTATGTTTTCAAATGTGTAAAATTAACGGCATGTTGATATGTTCTTGTATACATGTGAACTGTTATTTTGAATGTTAAGAAATACCGTGATATGGTAAAAGTGAAAGTAATGTTAAAAATTTGTTATTCGTGTGACTGTAAAGATTAAATCATGGTGAATATGTGTTAAAGGTTGAATGATGTAGTTAGGCTCTCTGACGCTACACTTTAGAGTTAGCCACTTTCAGAATAGTACCTCAGGGTTTAGTGTTGAAAGTAGGGTGTGTTAAGAGGTCTCGTATGTTGAATTTTAACACGTTAGTGTTTTGATTGTAGGAGGAAGTGTGGCACACGTAGACAGAAACACATACGTGTTTGGTGTTCTTTTACAACACATGTCAGAGAGCACGGGGAGAGATAATTAAAATAGTCATGAATGAAATAAGAATGTTAAGAGAAGTATATTCTATATGTTAATTGCAATGTCATTCTGTAACATTTCATTAAACTAGTTTTCCTTCCAGATCTCTGGAAGGAACCAGAATTGAATAAAGCTCCTGTTTAGATGCAGTACAGATGAAAAAAAAAAAAAAAAAAAGATTGTTGTATATCCCGGGAGCTGCTATTGTAACAAATTTCTTTCTTTTAAATTTTCTAGTTTCTAGCTAAGTTATGATTGTAAAAGGTTGGCCTCGCGTTAGTTTTTAGAGCTAAAAGTTTTCAACAAGGTCGTTTTAGACCTCAGTTTCAAACAAATTAACTCTGGCGGGAAGTATGTAAGGATCTTAAGTTTTACTAACGTTTATTTTATTTTAAATCTTTACTATCACTTCTTATTTTCTACTTCCGGCCAGAATTATAAGCGTGAAGGATTTTATGCAAAGTTGTCTGGCGAACGCCAAGTATTTAAGTGTGGCCTTTTTGCCAAGCAGAAGAGAGGAAGCAGTGAGTTCGAAGCAGGCCGCTTACCTTAGAAGTTACGCAGTTGCTATTTGCCTTCCAGGCCAGAGGTTTTAATCCTCTTGATAAATTAAACGTATTGTAGTGTTCACAGTCTCTGTGCTACATACGCTTCCTGTTATTATAAGGCCAATCTTATTCTAAAGTTAAATTAGAGTTTAGTTTTATTTTTATACCTTTTACGTTAGACCCCGAGTGGAGGGTCATTGTATTCCGAAGTACGGAAGTCATTGTATATAAAGAAAAATAAAGGGTCTTGTATACCCTTCGTCTGTATCCTGTCTACTTACTACAATTAGTGAACATAGCTTTAGTAAGCTCTCTGTTCCTAGTCAGGTCATTGTATGTTTCCGAAGAAGGTTAGAAGAAACATTGAACCTGATAAACTTACGTACTATATGAGCGTTGGGGTCTGCAAAAGTGTTTTTAAAGAGAAGTAAGTGTGTTCTTCAAATTAATTATATAGATGGCGCTGATGTAGGTAAAGTTGAGTGCCAAGTTGCTATCTTTGTTATATTAAAAATTTTTTGCAAACATTAATATTAAAAAATATAAAAATAAATCTAGAAAAAAATTAAATTAAAAATTAAAAATTAAAAATCCTAAAGGTAGGTAATTCAAGTTTTAATTTTAACGATCAATTATTAAGGAAGTAGCTGTGCCAATCAAGAGATGTAAGTTGCTTTAAGTGAAATAGAGTTAAGTGGTATTGTGAATTGATTAATGTAAACTGTTTGTAATGTGAAATGTGTGTTCTGTTGAAAAATTGTGTAAATATTGCAAACAACGTTAAGTGAAAAATTTTTTGTGTGTGCAAATTGCAAATAATTAAAGTAATTAAGTAAAACTAAAATGTTTTAAAATTTAAGTTTTAAAGTAAAATTTAATAGGTTTTTGTTAGTCGTCATTTTTTAAACTGAACCCTCATAAAAATATAAGGAATGTCCCAATTTTTCTGCGGACCATCAGAACGTTTTCACGGACCACCGGTTGGTGACCGCTGTTTTAGAAGACCCGACTCTTCAGAAGAAGACTTCATTCTTTTATTAAAAAGTTCTTGCAACAACTTGAAGAAAATATGCTGCACTACATTGCTGTGACTTACCCACATATGTAGAAGCTTAACCACTAAAATGATCATATGACTAAACATGAATTGTGTGAAAAACCTTCTGATGCTGATTTGTGGTCTCGGGCAATAGTGGTAACAACAAGCTTAGCCTCCTAGCCTTACTCCAGTTTTGCTTAACATTTTGCTTAACATTGACGAACATTTTGAAAAACGACAGGCATTTCGCGCACGCTTGCAGCCGCAATGGATAGTTGTGCAACGAGGTCCTCCAGTGAGTCAGCGGGAGTCTCGTAAATGATGCTCTTCAGATGGCCCAATAAAAAAATCCAAGCTGGATAAATCTGGCGAACGGGGTGGCCATCGAACGGGTCCACAAGGGCCAATTCATCGCCCCGGAAATGTCGCACCCAAGTAATTGCGGACCCGCACGTGGTTATAGGCTGGTGCACCATCATGCTGAAACCACATGCGATCACGAACGACAGCCGGAACATTCTGCAGCGATTCCGGTAGCACCTCTTGCAGAAAAAATATGATAACATAAGCCATTTGTACGTGCAGGTAAGGGTATGGGTCTGTGAGGTAGTCGTTAACAATACCTGCCCACACATTCACGGAGAAGCGGCTTTGGAATGCATGTGGACGTGTGCCGTGTGGATTATGAGTTGCCCACACGTGTATGTTGTGGCTATTGAAGATGCCGTCCTGTGAGAAAGTTGCCTCGTCCGTGAATGGCACTTCCGATGGGAAATCCGCCTGCGCCGCCCACTGCTGCAAGAGCCAATGACAGAAATGAACTCGAAGAGGGTAATCTGTCTCTTGCAAGGCTTGGGCTCTCTGCAAATGGCATGAGTGCAAAACTATTTTCATGCAATAGTCTCCAAACAGTGAAATGACTCAGCTGAAGACGATGTGCAATAGCTCTTGTACTTGTCTGAGGTGATTCATGCACAATGTTCAAGATGGATTCTGCAATGTGAGGTTGTCGTGCACTTCATCTTCCACTCCTAGTGTCAGAGGTGGCTTCAAATGACCCTCTCGAACATTTTGTGCTTCAGCATACGCCTGTTCAGAAACCGTTCCTGGCACAACTGCAGCGCTGCTCTGCTCTTCCCATTAGCATCAATATACATGAGATGCATGTCAGCCTTTTCCCTGTGCATAAACTCACCCATCACGCTCGACATCAGAGTTGCGAATGATCCTCTGATGCATCCGGATCGTGGTTTGTCCGGACACCACCGCTGCATTGGCAGCCAATCACAGCTGTAGTTCCTATTACTGTTAGTGTTCCCCCTTTTGAACATTTATTATGAATACTGTATTTCTGCAAAGAAGCACTTTGCGTTGATTTTGTACATAAACGCATTTTCCTCTGGTGTCGTTTTTTTCCTTTCCTGCCTCAACCCGTAATTTTAGACCCTACATTCCTATACAATAAATGCATGTTTTAGTACGCTCCACCACCCCTACAAAGTTTGTCCCATATTCTAAACACCCTGTATATTACAAAAGCCCTTCCCTCATCAAAGCAATCAGGAGACGGAATTTTTCTTCTCCATAGAAACGTTTGGGCGGAGGATTACGCTATACAAAATTTAGTGGCTCTAGGTAGCGTTTTTTTCCGCAATGGGAGAATCCTACATACATTGATGCAGATTCTTCATTATTTAATTTCTTTAAATATAATACAGGGCGATAATATTTGGTGGCAACAATTTAAAAAGTGATTCACCGTTTAAAGCAGACGACGCAAAATCGCGTTTTGAGACTGAATAGCCCATTTTTGGGATTAGAAAAGGACTGAATAAATGATTTATAACTATTACTGCTATTTTCTGAAGCTATCAGAATTTAATTAAAAAAAGACGTTTTCATTAAATCAAAATAATATTTTAACTTTCATATCTGAAGGAAATATTCTGTTTTTTTTTTTTTTTTTTCCTTGTCCACAACCCATCAGTGAGTAAATCTCCATCACCTGGATAAATCTGTAGTTGTACGTCCACATATATACATAAATATCTAAAAAAAATATATAAAATAAAAGAGGCATTAAATCCGCACTTTTTGTTTTTATTCCTTAAACGTTTTGTGACATTTCATCAGAGGGATATTTTATTTTTGAACAGTCAGATGCGCTTTTCCTATGCTAAAAGTTCCATTTTTTTTTAAAAAATTACTTGATGAAATATGAAACATAGTATTAGAGTAATGGAGCAAAATGTCACTAATAACTTAAAGAAAGATTTCGTATCATGAAAATTATGATATGTGATCGTCGGGTACGTCCTGCAACCCAAAGAAAAAACATCAGATACATAATTTAACAAATAATAATTATTTTATTTCTAACATACAATAAAACGCAGCAACTTCTTTGAAAAAATGTATAAACGTCTTTTCCGCTTTTATTCCAAATTTATTCTCAGTAAAGAAGCATAGAATGATGGAGTGTGTTTCATGATTTCACCAGTTAACCAATTCATTCAGAAGTTTCGCAGAAAGACATTCAAACGAGGGAAATGTTTTTCTAAAAAACGTTTTCGAAAATAATTTCCAACTTTCTTTTAGTAATTTCTTGAAAGATTTTACGTCTCCCTTTCGCTTAGTAAACTATTCATAAAAAGTTAGTTAAAATTAATGTTCGTATGATAAATGCACACTAAAGTGCATCTAAAATTTGTTTATAATAGACGCAATATATTACCATTTTCCTGTTTTGAAACTCATTTAATTCCACACTTTAATTTTCTATGACTTTGATACATATTCTTATATTGCTTTTCTTTAAGTAACCGTTTAATCTATTTTCTAAAACTTCAGTTTCTTATTTAAGAAAATAAACATTTGCGTATGATATATTGTTCTAATTTCTAAAGTCAGGAATGCAAATTTTAAGAACATACCCTTTTCTTAACTGAAATACTGAAGTGTACAATAAAGTACTCTACATTCCCGCATACCGGCTGCAGCGAAATTTTGAAAACGTTCCTCTCTAGAAAATATATACTTTGTAAATGACTTAACAGACATTTAAATCACTTCCATTTCGCTAATTTATTTACTTTCCTTTCTCTTCCCGGCATCCCCTGCCTCTTAGCATATTGCTCGCCTTCTTCACGGCAAGCCGACATAAATAGAAATGAAAAGAATGAGTTATGAGGATGTTAAGTAGGAATTGCACTGAAAGCCTCGCGTAATGAGGTCGATCCCCACACTTGGCAGAATCCGTTGCTAGTTCAGTTTAAATTAGCCAATTCCGCAGTAATTAATTTTCATACCGAAGACTGTAGTGGCTGCCAAAGGGGCTAAAAGCCCTTTTACCCTAACTGCACTTTGCAAACGGTTATGAGACGTGAAATGACATAGAAGCCAGATCTTGGCCTGCGTCCAGTTACGACTATCCTAAGTGCCGAAGATGCCTCCTTTTCAGTCCATTCCTTAATAGTTGACTCCTCCAGTTCCTCTGCGAATTAATAATTTTAGTAACACCAAGTAGTTAAGAGAGCATTTGCAAGGACTGGGATATTGTAGCTCAAGTAGATGTTGCCAAGTTTCAACTCCAATTCTCTTTAAAGGAGAGATGCTGATATCACATAGAAGCACGTCACGCATCGTTACAAACTCCAGAACACCCTTGCTAATTAATTCTGACTCTCACTAAATTACGGGTACATGTAAAAGCCCTATTTGCAGGGTAGGGAAAACGCTAGAATGTTACTGGAAGTAGAGGACTTAAGCGATTGCAAAGTTTGCTGTCGTTGAGAGCCTCTTGAAGTTACAACTTCATCTAACTTTTTATTTCTAGCAATTAACCCAATAAAATTCTATAATTTTAAGGGGACTCATACACCTTTAAACCCACAAGATCTTCGAATATGTGACTGTTGCAAGGATTGGGATAACTTATTTATTTTAAAAGCAATTACTTCCAACTTTGTACAGCTGACTACATAATATAGCTGCTTTCTGAAATGGTAATCAGAAAGTTTAGTTTGTGTTGCCACAAATATTTTTATAATTTAATCCGCTTTGTGACAAGATGTTTCGCCATGTTTCTACCTTGCGCTCACAGTTTAAAACATTCTGTTGCATACTTTAATTCTATATTTAATATATAGCTTTAATAACATTTGGTAACTACTGTGAACCAAAAAATCTAATAATTTTAAGTTAAATTTTTATTTTACTTGGAGTTGAGATTATAAAATGTATTTTATTAAAAAAAATCTGTCATGTTTTCGTGCATGAAATTTTTTAATATTAAAATATTCATCACATTTTTGGTTCAGTTAGAAAATAGTGCCCATATAAAGAATTCCATCCAATTTCAAGTATGTACCATTAGCCATTTTTAAAATATCATGCACGCAAGTTGGAAACATTTTGTCACAAAGCGGATTAAATTACAAAAATATGTATGGCAACAGAAACTTTCCAGTTACTAGTTTCCACAGCAGCTATATTATTTAGTCAGCTGTTAAAAGTTCGAAGTAATTGCTTTTAAAAAAAAAAGTAAAATATCCCAATTCTTGCAATAGTCACATACTGGAAGATCATAATAGGTTTAAGGTTCATGAGCCCCCTTAACTTCCGACTTATTCATTTCTGTGATAATTTGTATATATTGAGAAAACGTGATAATGAAATGAAAGAAACAGAGGAGTTCTTGTTGGCAATTCATGTTGTAGCACCATTATGGAACGACGTAATGGCTGTAAGATATATGACCGAGGCAAATTAGTGACAGGACAACTAAATATGCTCGACTAGTTTAATCTGCATCGGTCAGGATATCATCAGAGGCAGTAACAAGTTTCCGTGTTTATCTGTAAATTCAGAAGAGATAATTCCCGTGAAAGATGTGATGAGAGTGTTTTGTATGGGAGTTTAAATTGATTCAACCGTGTCATAACTTTGGGTTATCTGCTATTCGCTCGAGAGCTTTTGAATGCCAATCATTTTCTTCGTTTATTACTTCCTTTTACGAAGTAAAAAAGGAAGTATTGTAATCGCAAAAAGCTTCAGGCAGCATATTTCAACGAAAATATCCGTACGTGCGTACGTACGTATCTCGCATAACTCAAAAACGAGTAGCCTCAGAACGTTCAAATTTTGTATATAGGACTGCTATAACATGTAGATGTGCACCTCGTATTTTGGTTGCAATTGGCCGCACCAAACGTATATAAATATTTTTATATATATTTCCACTCTGTTACCCGGCTCAGTGATCTCAGTTTCTTTACTCTTATATGTTTGTAAATTGTACATTTTTTGCTTTAAAAATGATTGTATTATGTTGTTCTCGTCTTCCGGTTAAGGGTTTTATGCCTTTAGTAAATCTGTATGCAATATTTTTAGAATTATCAACAATTTTAAAGTTGTCTAAGTGCCGCTAAGCCTTTTTTTATGGCGGCCATTGATGTTTACATTTGAAACAGGAGACTAGTGGATTTGTTGCCAATCTAAAGAAACTTAGCTTCGCAACAACAAAGATAACGCATTCATTTATTATTGCCAATTAAATCATGCTTAATTCTTTCCGGAATGTTTTCGAGGAAATAAGTGTTTAAGATATACTTCGGAATTTTTAATATAGATATTTTGAGTTTTTATGTATTTTTGCCTTCTCGCGAAGTGAGAGAACTGAATTAATTAAAGGAGAAATACTCAATCGTCTGTGAAAAACTGTTTCTTTCTTGTTTTGTTTACTTAATTTCTTTTATACATAATTCTAGCTTTATTATAGTGTTTGAATAGAACATGTGGCAACGATTAGATAATTCTGTTCTTTAAATGATATAAATTTTGTGCATTATGAGTTTTAACATGAACGAAATATATAAGTTAACTCTTATATAATTATTGGATTGTATAACAGTTAACTTAGTTTCCGTTATATAATTATTATATAAGTTAACTGTTATATAATTATTAATACTGTTAAGTGAATCTAGCGCCAAAGTGTCGCTATGGTAAATAAATACTAGAGTGAAATTTAAAGAATGCATTTATTCTATTGTGGTTTATGCCCAGTCGGCGAAGTAGATTTAATTCAATCCAATAAGTTTAAACGAAATGCAAGAAAAAATGGGTATAATTTAATATTCCGTACAAGGAAGTCATGTGGTGTGCACATCACATTTTTTTTGAGATAGCTGAAATATTTTAGAATTTTAAAAGTAATAATTTTAGTGATGATAGAGCTGAAAATTTCTCTGATTTTGCACAACTGAATAAAACAGTAGTTTGATTCAGGAAGTATGAGGTTTGATGTCCTGAAAATGACCTCTGAACAATTTTTTATTGAATTGTTTCCAACCGTTAAGTTAAGGGATCTCATTTTGATTCAGCTTTTAGCCGAATGAGTGTGAATCATCATGAAATCTCAGAGCTGTGCGTAGGTCTTTTTCACCTGAGGCAAAGACATAATTCCGCGTCTCTATATAACATTCAAATTAAATGTATCTGTTTATAATCAAAATCGTAAAAACAACCTTGTATTTAGCGTAAGTATAATGAAACAATCGATTTCGAGGGCAGCTAAAGGTCCCTTCTCATCAGGAGAAAGAAATACCCAGAAAGAAAAAATAAAGGAGAAGGAGTCTCAGAAACACGTGGTTTTTATCAGCACTGCACGTGGTTATAACTGGATTTTTAATCAGAGTTGCACTGGTCGCCTACTTTTACTGAGTCAGGCTATCTGATCAAAGCATAAAGGACAAGAAAAATTAGCGAAGTTAAAATAGGGAGCGAGGGGCAAATGCACCTTCACGCTCAAAATCTGAACTTCAAATAATATTCAAATAATATTATTTGATGTATAACTATTCAAATAATATAATCTGAACTTCAAATAATATTCAAATAATATTATTTGATATATAATTATTCAAATAATATAATCTGAACTTCAAATAATATTCAAATAATATTATTTGATATATAATTATTCAAATAATATAATCTGAACTTCAAATAATATTCAAATAATATTATTTGAAGTTCAGATTTTGAGCGTGAAGGTGCATTTGCCCCTCGCTCCCTATTTTAACTTCGCTAATTTTTCTTGTCCTTTATGCTTGATCAGATAGCCTAGCTCAGTAAAAGTAGGCGGCCAGTGCAACTCTGATTAAAAATCCAGTTATAACCACGTGCAGTGCTGATAAGGACCACGTGTTTCTGAGACTCCTTCTCCTTTATTTTCTTCTTTCTGGATATTTCTTTCTCCTGATGAGGAGGGACCTTTAGCTGCCCTAGAAATCGATTGAGTGTTTCATTATACTTACTGTAAATTCAAGGTTGTTTTTACGATTTTGATTGTCACATTAGCGTGTTTCTCTTCTAGTCTAGTATCTGTTTATGTCCAAATTCAACAAAGGTAATTATATGAAACCATACCACAAAGCTTATAATATTTTTAATCATAACTTTATGCATCCAGAAAGTTAATACGTATAATAACTTACAATTTATAAAAGGAAACGTTAAAAGTACCTTTTTGACAAATAGCAAATAACACTGAAGTAATATAAATAGTGCTGCAACGAACATAAATATTATTACATTAATATTCAAGCTTTTTTTGGTATTTTAATTTTCCTTGTTTTTGATGACATCAAATCCACAGTAATGTTTGTAAAAATCTACTTGGTTATTCAGTTTATATTTTAGGTAAAAAAATGACGATATTTGAAAGATTTTTTGGCGAAGAGAAGATTTTATGTATTTTTTTATTCACTATTTTTAAAATTTTTAATTTTAAGCTTTTGGAATTTTCGGAAGCTTTAAGCTTTTAGAAGTTCGTAGTCTACCACGGGAGATATAGAACTGTTCTATTTTTTTCTGTGCAGAGTGTACATTATTATGTACAGCATTTCATTTATACAGAATATATACTATTACATATAATATATATAATATAGACTACTACTATTTTTGCCGATAGATGGCGTTACCTCCTCGCGTTTGGTACTACCAGAGTGTATAAAAGTCCGTTCTGTGGTTGCTTTCCATTATTCGAAGTTGAGATTTTGAGCGTGAAGGTGCAGTTGCCCCTTGCTCCCTATTTTTAACTTCGCTCATTTTTCTTGTCCTTTATGCTTTGATCAGATAGCCTGGCTCAGTAAAAGTAGGCGGCCAGTGTAACTCTGATTAAAAATCCGGTTATAACCACGTGCAGTGCTGATAAGGATCACGTGTTTCTGAGACTCATTCTCCTTTATTTTTCTTCTTCCTTTCTAGGTATTTCTTTCTCCTGATGAGGAGGGACCTTTAGCTGCCCTCGAAATCGATTGAGTGTTTCAATATACTCGTATTTACGCAAAATACAAGGTTGTTTTTACGATTTTGATTGTCACATTAGCGTGTTTCTCTTCTAGTCTAGTTTGTGCTATCAACCGGCATTTTCGAGAATATTTTACTGTTTATTGTTTTACCACGTGCATCATTTTATTTACTTCTTTCCACGTGGCTATTAGTTTTTCGGATTTGGTTTACGATTTTGATAGACTATTACACACACTGCAATTATATTTTAATATTAAAGAGTGGTATTATAAAAAGAGGATATTTTCATAAGAATGGATAAATTATTTTCCCTCTTTCTTACTGCAGAATTTTATATGGTATGCGTCCAAGGATCCGGAACGGATTAGCGGCGTGTGCCGTGGAACCACTGCATTTAAACACCAAATTTTAAATTACCTTGATATAAATAAAAATTAAATAATTTTATAATTAAAAATAAATTGTTCGTTAGAGCTAACGTTAATCAAAATGCATAAATTTAGGGTCTTTCGGGTTTCGAATGTAACTGCGCGGGGAAGCAATTCATGGAATCAGAATAAATAAGGCCTTACCATTCGTACTTAGCGTATACCTATAATATGAGAGTCTCTTTAAGAAATATTCTTTGTTGCAGTGTTCTAGAAAATAAGAGCTTTTAAATTCTTTTATAACTCATATTAACGCTACGTGGATGCATTCAGGTAAGCAATGCATTCAGATATAAAAATAGTCCATTCTTTATATACTTTTACCTTTTACGTAACTTTTAATTACGAAACACTTTGTCGAATCTGAATTATGCAAGAACTGTAGTTATAATATTACAAGCGTGTCCATTATGCTTTTGAAAGAACTCATCGTAAATAGGAAGCTATAATTAAAAGTTCTCAATTAAATTTTCCTATCTTCTTCTTAACATGCGGAGTTTTGAAAAGATTCGAAAGAAAAAGCCTGGACAAAAAAAGATATTCAATTTAACTTTTAATTCACATCCAATCATTAAAATACCATTTAATTCGAAACTCCTTTTTAAAGTGGTTCGAACTACGCTATTAAAAAGTTTTTAAAAGATTTTACACAATTCTTTTCTTTCAAATACACACGCTTTTCATTTGGAGGGCATTTTTTCCATTTACTTATGCCCAGCTTGGAAAGATTATTATTTTTTGTTGACCGTGAATGGCAACACAGAAGTAAAGAAATCCATTCATTAAAAAAAAAGTGGAATTCTAAGTAATGAAATATTGCATTCCATCTCAATAAAATGCAGCTGATGTTCTGAGAGAAGTTTCATATTTTATAATCGATTGGAATTTTTTTAGAGTGGAATAAAAAAGCGGGAAATATGTTGCCGAAGCATAGCCTCAGGGAACTATGATTCCGAATTTTTTAAACAAATGTCATCGTTTTATTTTTTAAATATTTCGAGGAGAAAAATTTATTTTTAGCGATTTATTAACGAATCTCGTTTCTAAGCAACTGTAGAACTGAAGGATAATAAATAAGTAAGCTATTTTATGTGAAATATCTGAAAAAGAAACCGGTATTTAAAATTAAAGTATAAAACTCAAAATATTTCGTTTTGACTTTATTTCATCGCAATTACATTTTTCTGAACGCCTGTTTCACTGTTGCTGATGTATTTTCATTGAACCAGACATCGTTTGCAGGTTTTAGTTTTCTCAAAGTTTTAACTTCCTTTCAATAGATAAGATTTGAATTCATTTTCAAATGTTGAAATTGCGACAGAAAATATTTCACTGCTCACGGGAAATTAAACTTCGAAACATATTTGTAGAAACTTGAAATTTCATTTACTTGGACAAAAATTATAATAAGAGTAAACAATATTATGAAAAACCAATCTCGAATTTTGTAAAATACGTAGCTAGTTACGAATTTTGAAAGAACTTTGTAATTTCGAAAATGAGTTAAATGTTTCTTGATTATCTAATGCAACTTATATTTCCCAATCTGTGAAAAGAAGCAGATTAGATTAAATTTTAAAATTAACCAAGATTTAATGTATAGTTGACATTGGTTTTATTGAAAAAATTCTGTGTGATTTAAGGAAGGCTGTCATGAGTCTATCTTTTTCTAGCGGAAAAGCATTCTAAATGATCGACTGGGGCTTATATTTCTTTCCGGGCAATTCAATTTTTAAAGCTTACTTATCTTGTACTATACAGGGTGATTCTAAATTTTTACAAATTAAGTCGGGTACTCACCCAGATGAGAAATAATTACCATAGAGCATAGGGTTGCATTCCACTCTGAGATGTAGAAAAGAGGAATATTGGAATTTCAACCTGAACTTGTTGGGAGAGCGAATGAACGAGACCAAAATTTGCACAATCAGTTTAGTGAAAAACTCAGAGAGTGCACAAAACGGATGAAACCAAAAACTTAACTTTCGAGTGCTAATTCGAGCTCAGATTTTGATGGCAAAACTCAAATGCACATCTTTGGTTGGCAAGGACTCAACCTCGCAAACCATTGCAACAAGTTAATTATCTAAATTATGACGAAGAAATTATTTAATTAGGGGGAAGAACTACTACCTTGATATCAAGTATCCAAGGTAGCAGAGCCCACCAGCGGCCAAGCGGTAAAGTCGCTGAACACAGGTAGTTCGGTCCGAGGTACGAATCCCGCGAACGGGCTGGCTGCATGGGCGTTTTCGTGGTTTTCCCCATGTGTAACGTGTATACGAGCCAGTTTCCCTTTGAAAGTCCTCCACGAAGGCATCCCTACCCTTAGGCAGATAACCCTAGTGTGCTTTGCCATAATTAAATACACCACACCACGGTAAAAGTTTACAATTGGGTGCCCCTTGTTTTTTGGCGATTCTTTTTTGACGCCAAAATCGCGCCAGGAAGACACAATTTCAAGATGGCCGCTACACAAAACCAAAATAAGAAGTCAAAGAATTGCATAGGCTCTGTGTCCATGTACACATGGATCTGTTTTCGCTTAAAAAAAATCCCAGAATTGCACAAACTAGGCATCGCGCACTGCTTTAAATTTGACCATGTACACATTAATCTACTTTTATTTAAAAAAAAATCAGGAGGCTAAAGCAAAGTTAAACTATCATGGTAACCAGAAATGATATTTCATCGCCAAAATTTTACAAAAAATTGTCGCTAATCGAAGGGGCACCCAATTTTACACTAGAGCCCCACACGCTCAAGTGTACTGCTACCTTGGTGAGTGCTTTAGAGCATTCACCAAGGTAGCAGTTTTTTAGTTTTTTCCCCTTTCGGAATCTTCTGTCTTGTCCTCCTGGACTCGCTATGCTGCGCTCATTCTACTTGGAGCTCCCTTCTATGTCATAGGAAATCCAACATTCTCCCACCAACAACAGCTTAACCTTCTGCAAATATTTATATAAATATAATATTAAACATATATATAACAATAATATTAAATAGTAAAATTATTAAAAACAAACACAGTATTGCAAAATTAAATGTAAAAAAAAATCTGGCTACAGTAAATTCTGACAGCTGGGAACACAGCATGTTAATCTCGGCATACAGCAGAAGTTGGAATTAGTTGATAATATTCATCCCTTGATTAGATAATTAACTTGTTACAATCGTTTGCGAGTTCGAAACCTTGCCAATCAAAGATCTGCATTTGAGTGTTTGCCATCAAAGTCCAATTTTCTGCTAAACTGTGCAACTTTCGGCCTCGTTCATTTGCTCTCTCAACACTGTTGTAAGTCCAGGTTGGGATTCTAATATTCTTCTTTTCTGCCTCTCAGAGTGGAATGCGACCCTTTGTTTTGTGGTAATTATTGCTCATTTGAATGAGTACTATCAACTCTCTCAATTTGTAAAAACAATTTAGAACCAACCTGTATATTGAAACATAGACTTCAAATTGTTTCATAATACATTATTTTTTCTCTGTTGCTTGCTTATTGCAAAGTAAATATAATCAAAGCAATCCTTGTAATAAAATAACTTATTCAAAGAATGTTAATCAGTAACTCGCATAATAATTCAGATATTCTGAAGTTTTATAGTTTTAACGTAAAATACCAAAAAATCAGAACTACGCCGAGACTACCCGTCTGCACAGGTTCTTAATATACGTATGTAAACCTTAGTAATAATTAGACACAGTGAGTCTACTATTAGAATATCTGTTTACAATTTCAATATTTATAGAAAAAGAAATAAATTTTATCTACTTGAATTCTGCACATGCTTCTTGACGAATAAACACTTTTATTAATACTCGACATCAGCATTTTCACAGTTTCCAAAGCAGAAACGGTGCTACTTTGGTAGACGGTTGCACGGATTTTTGGCGATTTACGTTGGCGCAATTGTTGGTGCGGTTTTTACAGTCGTCAGCCATCTTGAAAAATGCTGTTTTTACGTATTTCACGCATAGTAAAGTATTCGAAACTCTAAAAAAATTAATATCGTTAAATATAATGGATTAATTTTTTGTTGAAAACGTTGCTTTTTAAGATGGCTGGTAAATGTAAATAAATACATTTACTAAGAGTATAAAGTTCTAAAGTAAGGTTAAATTATTACTTTCATATAATAGGATAAAAACACCGCTATAAAAACATTGCGCCAACATTTAATTGGAATAAAATATTACTTAAATTGAATATTCAATTAAAAACATTAACCAACGTTTAAAAGAATTAAATTGTTCAATTACTTAAATTCAAATCCTTTAAAATAAGTTTTATAGGATATAATTATTTAACATTAAAACATATATGGCAATAAATATCTCAGGAATTTTTGAAAAAAGTGCATTAGTTTTTTAATAAAAATTGAACTATACAATAATAAAGTAAAAGAAAAATATGTACTTACATTTTTTTTAAAGCATTTTACCTTAAGTATATTGATAAGTACCAGAAAAAAAAAAAAAAACAATCTTCATCTGTTATTCCCATCTCTCGCACTTCATTGAAGAAGAAATTAGCGAGGTTTCTTCCAAAAAATTTTAATAAATTTCCTCTGACCCTTGTAACAATAAATAAATCTTTGATTAAGAAAACCAGGTTGGCCAAAATAAGGTCTCAAACGGCAATTTTTTTATGCCGATACCAATAATTCTTGGTAATTACCACTAACAACATTTATCTTCGAAACAGAGACATCCATTCGCTTTGAAATCTGAGGAATTCGACGAGATGAATAATAAAATTTTAAAATGGCGCGGTAAAGCACAAATATTCAGTAAACATTCAGGGAGCTGATTACATCACGCATAAAATTAAAATTATTTAGATAATCATTCATGATAAAATCACATTTAAAAAAATTGCAAAATTAAATTGTATTTTAATATTTAACAGCCATAAGTAATGTTTAAAACATTAGATTAAATTTATAAATATTAAAACCAATTACTTTTAAAATAATGTGACGTCATTCATCACATCATTCACAACATAAAATTCCATAAAATATCATAAACAATAAATTTTTTATTTCAAATAAAAATGCAAAATTAAATTCATTTTTATTATTTTGAAGTCATAAATAATATTTAAAACACGGAATTTATGCATAATTAAACGCATTATTTTTTAAATAAAATGACAACAAAGTATCGGTTACCATAAACAATTTGTCTAGCAATGGGTTTACCATAAGTCGTATTGCTCGCCGAAAAACAATCGCCAAAAATCGCCAAAATCCGTGCAACTGTCTACCAAAGTAGCACCGCAGAAACTAGGATATTATTCAATAAACAGAACAAAAATACAATATAATAATTCAATTCAATTCATATCAACATTAAATTCATAGAACACTTCTATCACTAAGCAAACACGGATCAGAACGTGCATGGCAACGCCGAAAACGGATGCCATCCACAAAAAAAGGATACACAAAACTCGCGTCATTTAAAACATTAATACATTAAAAGTCTCGTGTTCATTCAATAAAATTATTCACAAAACAGTCTCGTGAATATCTTCCGAAGTTTATTGACGGCATTGCGTAACAATATTCATTCTTTGAAAGAAGACTTTTCTCGTCATAATTTTTACTTTCTTGTACGAAGTAAAAGAAGTATTTTCAATGAAAGTATACATTTGGACCGCTCTCGGATCTATTTGAACGAAGTTTTTGCGTGACATTTGTACGTACGGAGAAAATAAAGGACGTTTTCCCAAACCTTTGGCTATTACAATATTTCTTTTTCTTCGTATAAGGAAGTAAAAATTAAAATCGAATAACTTCAGATTACAAACTAATACCTCGAAAAGTTTACCATCAAAGTTGAAAAAATTTTAAGTATGTCAAATATACTAAAAAAGAGGAAAATTCTAAGATTAAAATGAAACTGCTGTCTGATCTTGGTATGTAGATTGCAGATTAATACCTGAAACAATTATAAACTAACCTTAAGACTACTAGTATAAGTTCCCCAGATCTTGACTCTCTCCTTAACGAATTTCAGTTTCTATACGAAATGATTGTTTGATTTATAAATTTGTATCGAATTAAGAAGATAGAAGCGAAAAAATTGTTACTTTCTACTTTTATAAAATAAAATTTTGACCTTATCTATCGATTTAATTTCATTTTTTACTTCCTTGTACGAAGTAAAAAGGAAGTATTGTAACCGCAAAGAGCTTCAGGCAGCATATTTCAACAAAAATATCCACTTTGACCGCTTTTGAATGCAATTTAACGATGTTTTTGCGTGATATCTGTATGTAAGGACAGAATAAAAGACTCTTTTCCTCCAAAAAAAACTAAAAAACTGCTTTAAAATGAATTCTGAAGAGAATTTTTCGTGGTGTCTGTACGAACGTATGTAAGTACGTGCGTACGTACGTATCTCGCATAACTCAAAAACGAGTAGCCTCAGAACGTTGGAATTTTGTATATAAGGACTACAATAACATGTAGATGTGCACCACGTATTTTGGTTGCAATCGGCCGCGCCAAACGTATATAAATATATTTATATATATATCCACTCTGTTACCCGGCCCAGTGATCACAGTTTCTTTACTCTTATATGTTTGTAAATTGTACATTTTCTGCTTTAAAACTGATTGAATTATGTTGTTCTTATCTTCCGGTTAAGGTTTTTATGCCTTTAGTAAATGTATGCTTTTAGTATATGTTTAGAATTATCAACAATTTTAAAGTTGTTTAAGTGCCGCTAACACTTTTTTTTTATGGCGGCCATTGATTGTTTACATTTGAAACAGCAGACTAGTGGATTTGTTGCCAATCTAGAGAAACTTAGATTCGCAACAACAAAGATAACGCCTTCGTTTATTATTGCTAATTAAATCATGCTTAATCCTTTCTGGAATTTTTTCGAGGAAATAAGTGTTTAAGATTTACTTCGTAATTTTTAATATAGATATTTTGAGTTTTTATGTATTTTTGCCTTCTCGCGAAGTGAGAACTGAATGAATTGAATGAGAAATACTCAATCGTCTGTGAAAACTGTTTCTTTTCTGTTTTGTTTGTTTAATTTCTTTTATACATCATTCTAGCTTTATTATAGTATTTGAATAGAATATGTGGCAACGATTAGATAATTCTATTCTTTAAATGATATAAATTTTGTGCATTATGAGTTATAATATGAACGAAATATAATACTGTTAAGTGAATCTAGCGCCAGAGTGTCGCTGTGATAAACAAATACTAGAGTGAATTTTAAAAAATGCATTTATTCTATTGTGGTTTATGCGCTGCCTGCGAAGTAGATTTAATTCAATCCAATAAGTTTAAATGAAATGCAAGAAAAAATGCATATAATTTAATATTCCGTACGAGGAAGTCATGTGGTGTACACATCAGGTTATTTTTATTTTAATAAACATGTTGCGGATACAAAAAACGAGGCACAATATTTGTGCCTATTTCTTTCAAAATGTTGCATTTTTGATAGATCTGTAGCAAGAAGAGAGCAGCAGGCAGCAGTCCAAATAGGCCGAAGTGTAGAAAACAAAAAATTTGTGTTCAGGATGAAATCTTATTTCCGAAAGATTTGGTTTCGGTTCTCAATCTGTTTGATAAGATAATTAATACTGCTGTAAAATTAATTATTGGCATCTAATGTTTTAGTTCTATTTTACATTACCATTATTGCGTAAGAGTCATATGACATGGAATATTCTTGAAATGACGCAGTGCAGAAAAAGATTTTATTTTTAGAACAAAGAGGTGAAACACCAAATTAAGCATTAAGCTATTGCTAATTGAAATTATAATTTATCTTTTACATATTTTTTTAAAGCTTACACACACAAAATGTTAAATGCTTTTATATTCATACAGTAGCATTGTTTTTAATAAATTATACTTCGACGTTAAAATTAGTGGCAGATAAAGAAAAAAAAAACATTGTTTTTTAAAATGGATCAATCACTTCGATACAAATAATTTATGCAAATAGGACAATCATTTCGATATGCAGGAAGTGTTATTTTAATAACACAAAGTGAATTTATTAATGGTTAAGAACGCGGTATATTAAAAATTTCAGGAGCTATGTATTTATAAAAGAATGATATTAAACCAACAGACGTGTAAAAGTGCTTTTAAAAGACTTTGAAAGCCTTGTAAATCATCAGAAAATCTGACGTGTATTGGCGAGGGGGGAAGACGACTTTTATCAGAGTTAGCAATCTGCTTTAGTTGACATTTCTTGGCAAAAATAGTTGCTATGCGTTTCAAATTTCTTGTCACATACACCAGCAAAATTTCAATCGAATACCCACAGAAAAACAATTTCTGCATCAAATTTAATACCGAACAAAGCAAAGGTTAATAATTTTAGGCCTAGGCTTAGTTTTTCTTCTTGAGTATTCTACACGAAAATTTATTTCGGATTTTCTTCAACACATTACATTTTTTTAACTACTGTTATTGAAACTCCAAAAACTAAAACCACTTTTAAAGATGGGTCTATGTTGAGATCAGTCAATAACAGGATCAGCAGTCGTAGATTGCAAAGGATACTAATGGGGCAATGATTTTTGGGAAAGAAATGGCGGAAAGTTCTTTGACTCGAAACGCAGGAAAGCCCGAGATCTGTGGGTGAAGAGGGAAGCAGTTAAACTGCTAACACTTTAGATTTATGGGGCAGTCAACTTTGATGGATAGCTAAATCGTGACTTTCGAAGATCCACATTTCTTCCATCCTCATTTCATCTTGAATTCCATTTAAGAATACTATATACCGAACTGAATTTTGGATTGCTCTGTACTTATACATCTGGTCCAATTCTTTAGTAGTTAATAGGCAGAGAGTAAAAGATAATAATAGTTAAAAAAAAAGGAAAGAGAAAAATAATTTTTTTTTTAAAAAAAAGGTTAGTTTTGTACGAATAAAAGATTAAATTATTCTTTTTACAAAACTTATGTATAATTTTGTATCCCGAATATTAAAAGCGTTGGGAGCTTTTAATAAATTTTTAAAAGTAATAGATTATAATTTTGGCAAAGGAAATCCATTATTGGATTTCATTATTTAGTGCCCACGCTTACGGTATTCGATATATAAAACTGCAGATGAATTTGTGAGGAGAATTATTTGATATTTTTTTTCCATTAAACTATATGATTAATGGTTCCCCCTGCACACCAATGTCAGCGCGGTAAAGTCGGTGAACACTGGTAGTTCGGTCTGGAGTTCCAGTCGACTCCAAATTCTGTTGTAGACATTGTAGTATGCGTCTCAGAGGCATGATTTAAGTAAAGAATGACTATGGTCAAAAGTGGCGAATAACTGGTAGAATTGAGGGAGGTCAGACATAAATGGAGGTAACCGAAGATTAGAATATCCCTCAAAGTGTCATACCAAGATTTTGAAGCCGCTTTTTAAGCACCTGATAAGTTGATAGACAGCCCGGTCAGGAGCGACCAAGAGCAACAACTACATCAGATGACTGTCTTCTATTGTTGTCGGTTCGAAGAAATCGCAAAGCAACTACAGGAGATTTTGTTTCAGATCTTCAGGCTGCTGCATGAACTAGAATTAGCCGTTCTACTGTTGAAAGAAGGTTTAACGAGGTTGGACTATATAAGGATAAGGATAAGGAACGGGGGACGTGGGAACTATGCCTCTACCATACGGTTAATTAGTATAGCACCACGTCCACCATGATCTAGAGAACCCTTAGGACAACACTAATTCAAGTACGTGAGTACATAATTGAAAATGAATGATTGATTACAAACAATTGTGGTATACCTTGGCAGTAAAATTGTTGCATTTGTGTAAATAACAGGTTACGATACATTTAACATAATACGATGTAGTTAAGAAATGATAATGTGTTATTGCATAAGACTTCTAACAAGTGATGTATCATTATACTTAATACATGACACAGCGCGAGGATAAACTCCTGAGGAGAAGTCAAACATATAACTATAGAGAGATTATTATATGATAAAAATACGGTTGAGTATGATAAAAATCCAGTATAGGATGACAAAAATACAGAAGTTTACAGCAGATTGCAGCAATGATGAATAAAAGGTATGGACTAATATGTTTGCGGTAAAATACATTGAAAATGCTATGCCAGTTAAAAATAGATGTGCATATGACATGAAACAGTTTATATCTTGGCAATAAGAAATTGTTGCATTTGTGTAAATATCGGATTACGATACATTTAACATAATGCAATGTAAATACAAAATCATATATGTTATTGCATAAGACTTCTAATAAGTGATATATGATTATACATAATACATGATATAGAACGAGGGTAAACTCCTGAAGAGAAGTCAAACATATAGTTGTAGAGAGATTATGGGTTGTACAGTACAGTATGATAAAAATGCAGTATAGGATGATAAAAAGACAGTAGTTTACAGAAGATTACAATAATGATGAATACATAGGTATAGACTAATATGTTTGCAGTAAATTACATTGAACATATTATGCCAGTTAAAAATAAATGTGCATATGACATGATTTAGTTTAAACAGTTGCAGTATACCTTGGCAATAAAGATTTGTTGCATTCGTATAAATAACAGATTACGATACATTTAACATAATACAATGTAAATACGAAGTCATAAATGTTATTGCAGGTTGGACCATATGCTAGAAAACCAACGGTTTGTGTTTCGCTGCCTCCATTTTCCAGAGGGGACCGTTTAAACTAGTGCCGATGTCATGCTCAATGAAGCCAAGACGACTAGGCTCGATTATTTTTTACTGAAGAGTCCAGATATATTCTGAACAGTGATTTTAGACGTGTTTTGATCTAGAAAGCTTCACGGTGGAGGAGGCACTTGCGACAGGGTGCCTGGGCCGAAGGCCCTACCCCAGGTCGAACACTTGTGTATCTTTTAATGTTGACAAGACATAAGTAGAGATCTAACGAATCAGTGGTGGTTGAATTTTGAAAAAGATACATAAAAATTGCCAAAATACTAATCAATGAGTGAAGCAAAACCGTACGTGAAAGTGTCAAGCATCTGACGAGCTGATGACATACTGCAAGAGAACTAGCTAAAAACATTAAGGATCAGTGCATGCATATGGTGAATTACATTGAGTAAAATTACAACACAATACAGGTAACACTAGAGATTAAATGAGGAGAAAAAAAAGCAACTACTAAATAGGGGTTCCACAACTCAGCCGACAGGTAGGATAAATTGTTCGTAAATAGCAAATAAGCGAAAGCTCAGCATAAGTAAACATATAAAGATTTCTTTTATCAAAATTTTCCCAAAATGAATATCGAGCACACTAATAACCTCGTCCTTATATAAAATACTAAGGCATTAACATTTTGCTCATAAGCAGGATTGTGCATAAAAATTTCCTCGTACGGATTAAATAGCAGAAAGAGTTTACCTATTGAATTTTCAGTAGACTGTATTTCGGGTAACTTAGAAGTGATTTTCTGAATGATTTTTGCAATAGAAAGAACTTTGAGAACCAAGTTACCAATTTCCTTTATGAGCTTGAACACTTCGCCAAAGGAACCTAGGCCAAGATTACTTTTGGTAATACTACTATTTTCATTGGTGTTACGTAAATTGACAGGGTGCTTATTTACCCTATTTTGGGTGACATCTGCATAAGATAACACATTATTGCTTTGGAGCTTATGAGATACAGTAGGTTTTGTAATTATGTTTACATTAGGTTTACTGTTTGGTTTATTAACCCTTTGCCCTCGAGGCGCTTTTCTGTGCACTCTGTTCATTCTGAAGATTCAGTCTCTTCTGTACAATCACTTTGGCTTCCAGATTCACTATCGATTATTCGGATTTTTCGTCTTCTTGCTCCTCTAACGTTGTCACTATCTTTATGACTTCCGTATTCGTTCTCATGGGCAAGCTGTCTATGTAGTAATGTAATTTCGTTCGTTATTGCCGAAAAATTAAACTCATCTTCGCTAGAAGTAACTTCTTCGTCGTGTTCCATACTTATTGAGCTCAGTAACTTTGAAAGAAATACTGCGATCGGCAAGAAGGTTGAGTTCGAACTGATGTCGAAGACAGAGTCCTACCCGCGGTCGCAAGTATCTTTGAGATAAGACATTTAATCGCATAAGCATTGCAAAGACAACCTTTATTTGAGATAAGGCATCCTTATAGCTATTCAGACACCTCGTAATATGATCTACAAAACGCCAAGTAGATCTCTCAAGCGATATTCCTTAGGTCAAACACAAATAAACACATCGATTCGAATAGTGCCTCTCAGGCACCGCTCGAGTTATCGCATCACATGCAGTGGTGCCTGAGAGGCACCGCTCGAGTGCAAAGGGTTAAGCTTCGGGAACTTAGGACAACCCCTAAAATTCGCGGTGTGCCCTTCTTCTTGACAGTTACGACATTTAACAACTTCAAGCCTTTCTGGAAAGAGGAAAGAACAAGAAATATCTTGTTTCCCGCTACCTCGGTGTAATGGTTTGGAGAGGAATCATGAAACATGACAACACCGAGCTGAATATTTGTCAAAAAGGTTCTGTAATCGGGGCTCAGAGTTATGCGGACGAAATATTGAAACCCCGAGTTAGACTGTTTATGGGTGCTGTTGGCCCAGAGGTTTTGTTAATGGATAACAATGCTCGGTACGGACAGAATAAAGGACTCGTTTTCCCAAGACGGATCGTCAGATGGATTTAAAATGGAATTTTTTGTGACATATGTGTAGAGACATTAGATATTTTTGTTTTGGAAGCAGGAAGATGAAATGTCAGCAATCGCCTTCACCGGGAATCGAACCACGGACCTCTGGAATACCGGCACAGCTTTCAGAACCAGCACGAAGGCACGCTAGGAAAGTGGTAGAAATACCTTATATACTCCCCTGTTTAAAGGGCGACTGAGGTTTTCAGGGGACCCACTCACCAAATCCTGGGTGTGGAAACCTCATCCAACACTCTTTTAGTTCGGGCGCCACTGTAGAGACATTAGGTATTTTTGTTTTGAAAGCAGGAAGATGAAAAGTGAGCAATCGCCTTAACCGGGAATCGAACAACGGACCTCTGGAATACCGGCCCAGCGTGCAGAACCACTACACCACGAAGGCACGCTAGGAAAGTGGGAGAAATACCTTATATATGTACCTATGTATTTCGCGTAACTCGAAAAACGATTAGCCGTAGAACGTTGAAATTTTGTATTAGGGGCTGATATAACACCTAGTTGTGCACCTTCCTTTTTTTTGCAATCGACAGTTTGAGAAATCATTGGCTTAGAAATTATTCGAAATCTAGCGAAATCATATGGTTTGAGGTCTAGAATTTCTGTCTATGTCGTCTGCTATTACTTGAAAGTCCTCGACGTCGTCACTATTCTGTCTGTCTTCTCAAGTACAATAATCTCCAGAATATTAGATTTATGCGTTTTCTGAAATTCTTCGCCATTATTGCTTCATCAATCAGAGTCTATGCATTCAGAATTCATGAGCAAATGAATTAGAAAGACAAAAACAACCGTTACGTGGGCGAACCCATTTTTAAAATTTACAGAGCTTGCTTTTTTGAAAGGAAGGAGAAAATTACGTAAATATAGATAAAAAAAAAAAAAAAAATGGAATTTTGAGCTAAAAAGATAGGGAAAAAATACGGTAACGGTAGTAAAAATGGTAGATGGCTAATTCAGAAGTCAAACAACAAAAATCAGCGTTATTTTTTTTTTCAAAATTTTCACAGGACTAGTTTCAATGGTTTTACCGAACCACCATAGGAAATAATGATTAGATAAGATAAGAAGGCATGGACAAGAATAAGCAAGTGGCGCCATCTGTTGATGAAACCAGAACTAAAACATAATTTCTTTAAAGTCCATTTAAAGGCCGAAGGCAAAGATGGATTGGAATTAGGATCGTCAACTAGAACAGAAAAATTTTTTTGAATGTGAAATGCCTCTAGAAAATCCAGTTCTCCAATGAAAGATGTTTTTTGAATAATTTTGGCAGCAGAAAAATTGAAAGTGTGATTTTCGGACCAACAACGTTGAGCAACAGAAGACTTCCGTGTTTCCTTTTTTCTAACATATTCCTCATATTCCTTGACGCGAAATTTTAAGGCTCTCTTAGTTTGGCCAATGTAAATTAAACGACGCTGGCAAAGAATCCTATAAATACCCCAGGAATTCATATCCAGAATGGGGTCTTTGAGTATGGAGCTCGGAGTTTTATTGATGGGAGAATAAACCACTTGAAAGTTAAATTTCTGCCAAATATGTGCAACTTTATAGCTAATTGATGGAAAGAAGGGAATGACAACAGAATTTTTATAATCTCCTAAAACAAGAGTGTGCCTTATAGGGTGTTGAGATGAGAATTTTTTAACTGCTTGACTAATGATGTTGGGTGAAACAACTCTGAATTTTGTGGTTTGACTTCTGAATTAGTATTTGTTCGGCGTGTTATTGTATCTCAGTTGATAGATGGCGTTTAGGCAGAAAGGAACAAGATGTTTTGTTCAAATCTTACCTGCCCAAGAAACCATTTCTGTTCTATAAAAATAGAATATCATATCTTAGATGAGCATTTCTTTTAACCGTAGCTTATCTAGATATAGGTGCGTTATTTCTTGGGAAAATTAAACACATGTGTTTGTTAAAAAATTCAATTATCAATTTACTTATAAGAAGCGAAATTTAATAAGAATTTATAGTCAGCAAGGAATTTTAACATAGTGAGTACTCTGCTTATTACATTTCATTAATTTAGTGAATTTTGTAAAGTTTGTGAAGGACAGGCCTTCCTAGAATGTATGTGCTAGCTCAATTAATAAATCTAAATTTTGTTTTTTGGTGGGTGTAAAGTATAAGTAATTTTAATGGTGTAATTTTTAACTTTTTGTGAGAAATGTTCTGAGGTAATTAATATCTTTTTCGTACTGATTGTATTAAACTATAAATTACAATTGTTTTCCTTGCTATTCATAGCGGAAAGATGGAAAATTATTAAATGTCGAAAACCAGTAAGAAATATTACCGGGTGGCTATAATTAAACTGACAGTGCTCACAGTGTTCTCTAGCGCTATCTATTTGTGAGAATAACGCCACATTTTGTAGGAAGATTAAACAAGACGGGGGACGAAGGATTCCGCGAAAAAACAAATTAGTTCCAAAAATCACCGCTAGGGGAATATTTGGCGCTGTGTAATAGAAAGTAGAGTGTTAACAAATGCGAATTAATACGGAATAAAATTTATCGTAGGTCCATTCTTCTATGAGAACATTACCCGGACAGGACTGGAAACCTGTTCTGTTACCGGAGAGAAATATTGCCACATGTTGAACAGCTTTGTCATTCCGGCACTTCAGCAAAGACAATGCCTGCGGGAAATCATTTTCATGCAAGATGGAGCCCCTCCACACGTTGCTGTACGGGTGCAACAGATGCTACGACAGAAATTTACAACAGAAAGAGTCATTAACCGCTACTTTGCAACTGCATGGCCACCTCGGTCGCCTGATCTTACCCCATGCGGCTTCTGGCTATGGGGCTACCTTTAAGTCCAATGTCTATCAAGGAGTGGTCCAGGACCTGGATACGTTGAAGGATAACATATCACGGACTGTACGGGAGATTCCTGCAGACATGTTACTTTCTGCTGTTGTGCATACTGTGCACAGAATGCAATATGTGGTCCACAACAACGGCAGCCACATTGAACCTCATTTGAATGCAAATTTAAAGGTAATTTCCCTATTGATTTGCATTTGTTAACACACTATTTTATATTACACAGCGCCAAATATTCCCCTAGCGGTACCTTCTGGAACTAATTTTTTTTTTCATAATCCTTCGTGCCCCGTCTTGTTCAATCTTTCTACAAAATGTGGCATCATTTTCGCAAATAGATCGCGCTACAGAACACTGTGAACACTGTCAATTTAATTATGGCCACCCGTTATAAGTAATTTTAATGGTGTAATTTTTAACTTTTAGGTAAGAAATGTTTTGAGATAATTAATATCTTTTTCGTACTGATTGTATCAAACTATAAATTACAATTGTTTTCCTTATTATTCATAGCTGAAAGATGGAAAATTATTAAATGTCGAAAACCAGTAAGAAATATTAATATATTTTAAGACCTTTACTTTTCGCTTTTGGAAAATAAAATACTGCGTGGGAAAAGCATTATTAAATTCCATTATTTTTGAGTTTTATTAATACCTACGTTAGACCAAATCATTCATTTTAAACACGAACTTTTATAAAAAATTTAGGAAAAAAATTAAATTGAAATTTCATAAATAAAATCTAGTAATTTTTCATAGTTTACTTTTCTTCTAGTTATTTGTCCTTATGATAAAATATTAACGAAATATATTTTGAGGTTTTGAATATGCGGATGAAAACTTATTTTAGCCTGTTCTTTAGTAAGGTGATTACCACACAGCACGCAAGAATTATCTGTTTTGAGAAGCTGTCTTGATGCGGGACATTCTAAGAAAAATTGGCTCGTATTTATGTTAATCACTGGGAAGTACTGCGAAATATATAGGAGAATCGTTTGTTCCGTTTTATGGGATAAATTTATTACTTTTTATTTTATTAGTTGCCCTCAAATATATTTTATTATTTTCTTCGGAAATATATTCCTACAAGTGAAATTTATCGAGCATACTTAATAAGGGAAAGAATTTATTTGCTCAGTTCGGTTGAAAAACACTGTACTTAAAATACTAATTTATTTTTATTACTTCAGATGTAAAACGAGTCGTAAAATTGTCAAGGGCATTTTAGTGACTTAACTAAATGGAATAATTTCGTTTTCAATTTTTAATTTTTAACATTAATTTAATTAAATTCCCATATCTCGCCTGAAATAGATCAATTTATTACAAAATTGCGTCTTTATGGCTATTATAATGCACAGAATGTGAATGTGAGTTTCTTTCAATTTGATTAACCAGTTATTTTATGTTTTGGATCTGTACCGTCACTTTTCTCTTTCCGTTTTCCCGCCAAAATGCGAATTTATTTCGTGTATATTTAAGGTTAATGTTTCGAGATTGTATGAGAGAGCGCGATCTGCCGCTCGTGGCCACGTTATTAAGTTTCTGCTTTAGATAAGAGTTATTTTCTTTTGCCTTGCATTATAATGCCGACAGCTGAATTCCATGCCGGTAAAGCTATGAGCCAACTTCGCGTTAAATTGCTCTGTGTAGCCTTTGGCTATTAGTTTATTTAAGTTTGAAATTTACATTTGACCTACTGCCTATAGTAAGCTTATCGCCATAAATACTGGCGGAGTTGTAAGCACCAAAAGTGCCTTCTGTTCATATTATTCAGCTTTAAATAATGGGTCTTTTACAGACTTCCAGACAAGTTTCAGTTGTTAATGTAGACTTAGCCATAAGTCGCTTAACGTTTGCCAACAGTTTAGACACTTTGGCTAATGCCCAAGTACGTAAAATTCTGCATGGTAATGTTAATGCTATGAAGAAACAGAAGTATCATGTTAAGAAAAGTTTCCACACAAAATATATTTTAGCCATTCATTACTTATTAGAAGTGTTTTTGAACCTTGTTACTTTTATAAAAAATTTAGGAAAGTTATTGAATTCAACAAAATGTATAATTAAAAGAAAATAAATATGTAAATACCGTATTTTATGAATATTAAAAGCGTAAAAATTAGCATAAAATGTATTCATCTCTACATATAATAAAAGAAAGAGTCTGTGTGTGTGTGTGTCTTTCGTTCGAGCTGCGCGTAAGCTAATAGACCCACGGCTACGAAATTTGGTACATAAGTGAATCTAGACAAGAGCCAGTGCACCTCGACGCGATTTTTTCGAAATTCGAATTAGAATTTTTTAATTTTATGTTTTGTGACGAAATCGCGTCATTTTGACACATAATGGGCTATAGGAAAGCGAGATTTTACTCTACACACTCCATTTTCACTTCGTCATGAAACGTAGGCACTTAGCTATTTTACGAACTTAAAATAAATTTCTTGTTTCAATAAATCGATTTAATAGGAATTTATTTAACAAAGGGAGCTTAACACCTTATCAACAGGATTTTTTCTAAAAGAGTTTATTTTTAAAAATGTGCAGTTTATTTTTCTTCGATTTTTGGACACGTTAAGCTTTTATCCTTGCGACTGCTTTTACAAAAAGAATTTTAGAGAAATGATAATACTTTGTATTTTAAAAGAAAATTTTAAATGAAGCTTCCGAGTACACTTCTCACATCTTTAAAAATGTGATTTTGGCAACAATTTTCCTTTCTTATTGTTGTTGATAGATTTTTGATGAAATCGCATCATTTTGAATAGTTTCATTCTTTTAGAAATATGGGTTTGGCAAAAATTTTTAATCGTATTTCATATGTCACCGTTTTTAAGAGATTGGCATATTTCATTGTCATTTATATATATATATAATACACTTTTATTGATTTTTTTCTTGATAAAGTTGTTCTGCAAAGTAAAATTCTGCGCGGAATTTTATGTTTTTTGAGTTGCTTTCATGTTATTTTTTTGCTTATTTCACTGTTTGTCAGATATTGAAAAGTTTTGCGCGATTTTTTTTCTTCAACGGAAAGTTGGTTAATTTTTTTATTAGGATAATTAATATTTGTATTAAGAGATATAGCTTATTTCATTGTAATTTTCTCTTGAAAATATAAGATAAAATATCATTAATTATACTTTGCTTTTCAGAATTTTTTGTTTTTTGTATTCTTTTATGTTATTTATTGCTCATTTCACTGTTTTTAAGATATTGTAAAGTTTTGAGTGATTTTTTTTTAGGAAACAAAGTTCTTAACCTCCTTTCATTTGAGTTCTTAAGATTTTGCAAAGGGAAGTTGGTTAATTTATTTATTAGGCTAATTAATATTTGTATTAAGGGATATTGCTTATTTCATTGTAATTTCGTTATACATAATAACCTTTTTTTATGAAGTTGTTCTGCAGAGTAAAATTAAGTAAGAAATGTTTTGAGATAATTAATATCGGTACTTTTCCGTTTTGTCGGCGCAAGCGATAAAGTCGCCAATAATGGTACAACCGATGCCAAACGGAATATTCTCGCTGGTAACCTTTTACGCCTCATTCAGATAGTTCAGTTTTATGTCTAAGGCCATTTTCGGCAATTAAATCAATTAGGATGCAATCACAGCGCTTACCCGAAGCCGAAAATATAGAAAAAGTAAAGTCAAGGGTTAAATTCATCAATTCTAATGAGAATGCATTAGCGAAGTAAAGCACTGCAGTTTTACATAATTTCTGAGTAAGTTATTCGTACGAATTGAAGTATTTCTTGCATTTAAACTTGTATTCCAAATTAAGATTTAACTTGAAATTAATGTAGATAATTACTGAGAGCATTATATTTTTGTAGAGTAGTATACGTGAGATGAGATCGCTTGGGGTCACGTGATATGAACCGGCGAATTAGGATGTTGAACCATGAAAGCATAGTAAATTCTTAAATTAATGTCTTTTTATAAATTTATTGTCTTTATTTATTGGCTTTTTATAAAATTTTAAGCGATATTAAAATGTTTATGCCTTCAAAAAAAGAATTTTTAGGACTAACATTTTTTAAATATTTTTTGTGTGTATAATGTATGTTGTCGCCAATAAAGTCTGCTTGGCGAGATTTGCGCCGGCGAAACGGAAAAGTACCTTAATATCTTTTTCGTACTGATTGTATCAAACTATAATTTACAATTGTTTTCCTTATTATTCATAGCGGAAAGATGGAAAATTATTAAATGTTGAAAACCAGTAAGAAATATTAATATATTTTATGTCCTTTACTTTTCGCTTTTGGAAAATAAAATACTGTGTGGGAAAAGCATTATTAAATTCCATTATTTTTGAGTTTTATTAATACCTACGTTAGACCAAATCGTTCATTTTAGACACGAACTTTTATAAAAAATTTGGGAAAAAAAATTAAATTGAAATTTCATAAATAAAATCTAGTAATTTTTCATAGTTTACTTTCTATTCTACGCAGTTTTTAAATTTAACGTTTGGTGTTTCTTTCAGCCATTTTTCCGGTACATTGAAAAGCCAGACGAAGGCTGGCAGCGAAGATTAACGATTTTTATGACGAAAGGTAACGATTTTTATGGACACGGTGTTTATTGAAACAATGTGAAATGAAGAAAATGCATAAATTCGAAGTAAATAATCGAGTATCTCTAAGAAGTACTTTGGAAAAAGGCAAACTTCAGTAGAGTTTCAGTCGGTCAGACCAAGAGCTCAGTTATTTACAACTGGTCCATTCATATTATCTATACTATTAAAACTTATGCGAGTCTGCCTGTTTGTTTGTAGCATCATCTCCTCCGGAACGGAGGGGAGTTGAGTTTCGACAGAGTAGTCCCCCCCCCCCCCGGATTCTGAAGAAAATTCGTGGGAAGCCATTTCGACTATTTTAATCTTCGTAAAGACTTTATTCAGCCGAGATATTAATTAAAAACTCTGAAAACGCTAATTTTCGCACTCATTTTTCCGAGTGGTAGCAGTCTCGCGCTCTGGAGATAGAAATCTACTTTATTTCGAAAAGTGTTGCCACTGCTAGCTTTCAAATCGTAAGAGTGTTCCAGTTTTAGTACATGTGTTACCGTGAAACACCGAAATTGGAGAATGTCGACTTTCACCGGAGAATATCAACATTCACCAAATACATCGGTGAAAGACCGAATATTTCCCTACATTCTTGTATATTCGGACCCTCACCGGTGTATGTCGACAATCACAGATATGCTCTGGTGAAAGTCGAAAAGAGAGGTCATAAAGTGCCATAATAGTTTAAGTTGTTGCAATAAATAAGATTTGAATCACATAATTTAGTAAGTTTTTTATGACTGTTATTTTATTTTCTCATTTAGAACGTACTGTATAATTAAGTAAGTTTTTAACTTTTATTATTTTCCTTTCTCATTTTGAACGTATTGTGTGTTTTAGGCTCTCATGTTCTTAAGTTCTTATTTCAAGTCTCAAGTGCGTTTATTCGCTACTGAATGACGGAGAAGAAAATATAATTATTATTTATTGTTATACTCGTATGTTTAACATTCACCATTAGTACATGGTGAATGTCGACATTGACCGGTGTAAGTCAGAAATAAGAGTATTTGGAAAATATTTCGGACATACACCAAAAGACTATGTGAATGTTGACATTCACCGGTGAAAGTCTACATTCTCCATATTTCGGTGTTTCACCGTAACATATGTACTGTTCACCAAAAATTGGTAAGTTTTACAAACTATGAAATAAAATTGGCCTTGTCAAACGGTCATATTCTGACGCTGAAGAAAGCATACGATTGCATGTGACGTCATTTTACGTCGAAAATTGTTCGTTAATGTCAGCGTTTTAAATAAATAGTTGCTGTTGGTAACTTTTTAATTTTTTTTTATTATTATTAGGATAACTGACACGATATGTTATTGCCACGTTAATTCTTTTATTGATATCGAGAAAAAGTTGCTATATTACATTAAATTTAAATCACGAAATCATACATATTATCCTGCCTAAAAGAAGAGATACTTTTGTGGAGGATTTAATAAGGAAAAATGGATTGTATTCATGTTGCTCCCGACGAAACCCTTGATACGCCTATTGGTCCAGTCCGTTCGCGTGTTCTAAGCCTGAGTCGAATTGCTAGTTTTCGGCAACTCATCTATTCCGCCACTTAGCGGTAGTTAAATTGCTAGAATGAAAATATATTTAAGAATCAAAATCTCACCAAGACTCTCTAAAATTAAAAATTAAAATAAATAAATAAATGAATAAATTTAAAGGGCAAAGATTTCTTTGGTAAATCTCTTAGATATATGTCACAGGTATGATATTACACATGTTTTCTACTTATGGTATATTTTAAAAGACGTTAAATTTATACGTTTGTAGTATTGGGTTCTCCAGACGGGGAATGCGGTCAGCATATAAGCATTCTGTACCGCGCCACGCGTATGGGGAAAAATCCGTCTTCTTGATTGGATGTGGCTTCCGATGAGATCATTTCATCTACGCTTAGGACTTTGTTTGAGCTCGAAAGTACACTTCCATACCATTTGTTTACATTTTGATAGCAGTGCCGAAAATATTATTACTATTAGCAACGTGCGTTGTATTTTTGTTGCCACTTGTTATGGCACTACAGTGTGGTGAATTTTATATAAAAAATGCAGCGTTCTTTCCCTTTCTATTGCGCGCTTAGTTTCTTGGAAGCAGCTCTTTTCTAAGCGAAACCTACCATGGTTGATAGAACCTTGGGAAAAGTGGAACAAAAAGGAAATCACTATCCCTGGAAAAATTTTACGAAATGGCATGGAAGTCACAATTTATAACTCAGAAAAAAGGCTAGAGCATCGAAAATTTAAAAGAATACGCTTCACATTTTAAACATCAATAAGCGGCAAGGCCGTATATATACGGCTTAGAATATTTATTGTTATATCTGTAAGATCGTATATATACGTGCATATTAAAATATGTCAACGAAATTAAGGCAATATATCAAAAGAAAACAAATCCAGGTATGAAATACCAGTAGAGGTTTTACATTAAAATCAAAAAATAATTTGTTCTCATAGTAGTTTTGGGAAATTTGTGCTTTCTGAGCGAAAAGCCTGGCCGCCCAGAGGGTTAAGCGGCATTGAAATTATAGTAAAAATGTGTTAAACACCTTCTATATGTCCGCGTTTTCATCGACTCAGGAAGATATGAAGCTATAAGATATTTCTCTCCGCCTTTTTAGCATGCTTTCATAGTGTAATAATCAGCACGCTTGGCGCGTGTTCAGTAATTATCACATTTGTCACAAGTATAACTATCACAATAATCACAAGGCGTAAAAGTCTTTAGCATCGTTCACACTTGTCGAGCAGGGTTTAAGCTGCAGCCAATCAGATAATATAGAGTATGCTTAATATACAGCTGACATGCGAAATATTTGATCTTTTATTATTTTTGTATGTTGTTCCCAGTGAATAGAGAGTTTTTGTGTCAAGCTGGTACAAAGTTAAACAACAAGAATATTTAGACAAAATCCTTATGCCAGTTTACGTGAAGTAGCAATGCCTGGCAACGGTAATTCAGCGTACGCAAGTGATGACGATAAAAACTTTAGACTGATTATTCACTTTAACCTTTTTCTCAATAACGCCAAAATAGTTACTTTTCAAAGGGTACCTTCTTTCCCAGAAGAACATCATTTTTCAAAAAAATGCCAGAAACGCTGTGTAAAAAAAAAAAAAAAAAAAAAAAAAAAAAAAATTATTCGTGGTCAGCAGCACGTATGGAGAAAGACCGTAGCAGCCACTGCATTACATATATCTCCATCTTAGCGTATTCGGCGAAAGATTCAATGTAGTTCTGAGGCCTGCCCATTGACAAATGCCCAAATTACGAAGAACAATATGAAAAAACGAGAGGACAGTTTAATATGGCATTTATTTAATGACTGATATGTTACAGCAAATGCTGAAATGAAACATCATCAATACAAAAACATGCAGCTGCCCAGACGACACAGTGATTAGGAGGGCCCATCAGTGGCGGAGCGGTAAAGTCGCTGAACACTGGTAGTTCGGTCCGAGGTTCGAATTCCGCGAACGGGCTGGCTGCATGGGCGTATTCGTGGTTTTCCCCATGTGTAACATGTATACGAGCCAGGTTCCCTTAGAAATTCCTCCACGAAGGCATCCCTCCCCTTAGGCAGATAGCCAGCCCTAGTGTGCTTTGCCGTAATCTCAATAAACCAAACCAAACCAGGGCTAATCTTTGGAATATGGTTACAGGTAGTTTGGCGACATTTTGGTAAGGCGATAAAGATTACTAGCTAGGACTTTAGCAATAATCTGAGAAGTAACACAGTTCGAATCACAGATTATTTTGTCTCAGAGAAATGAGAGATCATGAGACATGTAATGTGACATTTTCCGGAAAATTCCAATTGGGATTTTAGCTAATAAGCACTTAGAAACAATTTCGCTGCTAAAGTGCAGAATCGCCCGCTTATTTGTTTGGCGCTTTTTACGAGAGTAAGAAGAAATTGGATTTTTGTCAATTTTCCTTGACTTTTTAAGTGAAAATAGGTCGATGTGTACATGGATAAAGTCAAGAGTGTACGCAATGTCACTTTTGTGCAATTCTGGGATGTTTTTTTAAAGTGAAAATTGGTCGACGTGTATATGCGATTCTTAAAAACTCGACAAGCAGTGGACGATTCTACACTTTCTCCCAATTTCGCACCTAATCTTTGTCATGATTAAGCACTTTTGTTCCATAAAAGTTCTAGCATAAGCGTAATTCGGCTAGCCGATTGTTAGAAAAAATGTTGAGTTAAAAAAAAAAAAAAGGCCTTTACTTCTTGAAAACACAATGGCGTCCAAAAAAAAAAAAAAAAAAAAAAAAAAAACTAGCAGGTTGCTGTAGCAGGGTTGGTCGCCAAAGTTTCGCCAAAAAATCGCCAAGTTACCATAATCCGAAGATTCACCCAAACCAGTGATTAGGAGAGCCTATTGCGGTACCAAAGGGCCGGGTTCGAGCCCCGGAAAAGACATGGATATTTGTAAATATATAGTGTGCGTGCGGGATGGGGCACTAAATATGTGGTGAGCCGAAAGTCTTCTAGAGAGGTTGCTGATAGGGAACGAGAGACTGTCCGACCCGTCCTTCCCGGAGTGCTCTCCTTCAAAATTGGGGCGGAAGTGACTGAAGTTATACTGTCACCTGTATGCTGTTCAAGGCTCTTGCCAACGACAGTAGCAATCTTGCACTCCTTGCGATGAATTCTATGCGTTTGTTCTGATGCTGCTGTCAGACAAGTGAGATAAGTCACAACCCACACACAAGGTTTGTAGGAAACTCCAGATATTTATTTTTAGTATTTATACCTTTGAAGAATTGAGATGTATTTTACAGTTTTTGAGTAATAAATTTTTATAATCCTAATACTCGTTCTTAATAACACAATATATACAACATATTATTCTATAAAAATATCCTTTGGATTTCAAGTAAAATTTATAAATATGTACTAATTTCTTCAAATGTTATTAATACTGAAGAGAGGTATTATACCAACAAATTAAACTTCCGAAATCTAATCAAAAATGGTTCTTGTTTATAATAGCTGTGGGGTAGAAAATAAAGCTAGCGCATTTTAGCTTGAAACAAAATTCAATAATAATAATAATAATAATAATTATATTAGTTATCCTTAACCACTTCATCTTAATTTTTACTAAAGGCTCTTAACTTAATTTTTACCAGGCACCGAAAATTTAATTGCGTTTGCTATGAGAGACGAAATAGCCTCGAGTGGTTTACCGTAATAAAATAATCCGTCGTAATTTAATCGTTTATAATACGATTTTTTTAAGTGAAGGTTTGAGGGTTTTTAGGGAAAGAGGCATATGTTTCGTAAAATTTAATATTCCACAACACAGTGTTCATTTTTTTCTCGAATTACGAGATGTCTGAAGAGTTTCTAAAACTTTTAATCGTCTGCATTCTAACTGCGTTCCTAACCGAGACCTAACATAAACATTTATTTAAATTAGTTTTCCTATTTTACGTAATTACTCATTCGTTTCGATTGCAATTTAATTTAAAATACTATTTTAACAGAACTTTTAAATTATAATTTATTTCAGTGAAAAAAGTGATATGTAACTTATTATTATTTATATCATGTGTTTATTTCGTCCATTACGATTTTTTTTTATATATTTCAAGAAGCAGGAAATGAAAGGAAGCGTAGGAAAAAAAATTCGTTCTGGACACCACATCACTTTTATGTGCGGCATATAATTTAATAGTTATAGACAACGTTTTGCTGCATTTTATTTAATCTCATTTCCTCGAATTTTACTGACATATTTTTTGTTAAATCAATTAAGTTTTCACTTCTCGGCAAGATACATAAAAACTCAAAACATCTTCATTAAAAACTCGTAAAATACAGAAAAGCCTAAAACAGTTCACTAAGCAGCGTAAGAAGATGGTTATGAAAAAATCTAATGAGTACACCGCATGACTTCCTTGTACGGAATATTAAATTATACGCATTTTTTATTGCATTTCATTTAAACTTATTGGATTGAATTAAATCTATTTCACCGACAGCGCATAAACCACAATAGAATAAATGCATTCTTTAAAATTCACTCTACTATTTGTTTACCATAGCGACACTCTGGCGCTAGATTCACTTATCAGTATTATATTTCGTTCATATTATAACTCATAATGCACAAAATTTACATCATTTAAAGAATAGAATTATCTAATCGTTGCCACATGTTCTATTCAAATACTATAATAATGCTAGAACGATGTATAAAAGAAATTAAGCAAATAAAACAAAAAAGAAACAGTTTTTCACAGACGATTGTGTATTTCTCATTCAATTAATTCAGTTCTCACTTCGCGACAAGGCAAAAATACATAAAAACTCAAAATATCTATATTAAAAATTACGATGTAAATCTTAAACACTTATTTCCTCGAAAAAATTCCAGAAAGGATTAAGCGTGATTTAATTGGCAATAATATATGAAGGCGTTATTTTTGTTGTTGGGAAGCTAAGTTTCTCTAGAATGGCAACAAATCCACTAGACTGCTGTTTCAAATGTAAACAATCAATGGCCTCCATAAAAAAAGGCTTAGTGGCACTTAAACAACTTTAAAATTGTTGATAATTCTAAAAATATTGCATACAGATTTACTAAAGGCATAAAAACCTTAACCGGAAGATAAGAACAACATAATTCAATCAGTTTTAAAGCAGAAAATGTACAATTTACAAACATATAAGAGTAAAGAAACTGTGATCACTGGGCCGGGTAACAGAGTGGATATATATATAAATATATTTATATACGTTTGGCGCGGCCGATTGCAACCAAAATACGTGGTGCACATCTACATGTTATTGTAGTCCTTATATACAAAATTCCAACGTTCTGAGGCTACTCGTTTTTGAGTTATGCGAGATACGTACGTACGCACGTACTTACATACGTTCGTACAGACACCACGAAAAATTCTCTTCAGAATTCATTTTAAAGCACTTTTATAATTTTTTTGGAGGGAACGAGTCTTTTATTCTGTCCTTACGTACAGATATCACGCAAAAACATCGTTAAATTGCATTCGATAGCGGTCAAAATGGATATTTTCGTTGAAATATGCTGCCCGAAACTTTTCGCGATTACAATACTTCCTTTTTACTTCGTGCAAGGAAGTAAAAAGACGAAACATACTGACTTAATTTGGTTTTTGTTAATTGATAAGGGATTTGTTTGTTATCCTTGAAAAATCAATAATCTTCGGTCAACAATGGCTACCTTTACGTTTTAATTTTACTATTTAGAATTTTTCCGGTTTAAAATAACATTTCCATACAGCTTATTAAAATATTTTTACTAGAATAGAAATCTAAATAACTTTTACTTAAAATACTGACTCAAATTTATTCGAATAATTCGTCGGATTAATTAAATTTATGTTCCTTGGATATTGCATATATATATATAAAAAAAAAAGTTTCTAATAATAAATTATATGTATATGCGATAAAAACAAACTTAGAAGTAATAACGAGCAGAAATTTGATGGCGTAGAAGTGTTGATCCATACTAAATAGGAAATTTTAGATGAAGCCAGATTAAATCTTCATTTTTTATTTCAACAAATATGTTGTGGACACATTAAATGTGCCTATCCTATTATACGCTGGTGTACAAAACTTAAGCAACAGGTGTTTTTTTTTTTTTTTGCTTAACTCCACGAGAAATCATCTGAGAGACATGAAATTCAGAATTAAGAGACAGCATTTTGTATTTAAACGATGACGAATGCATAATTGCGTTAACAATGAATACAATGCATACAATATGAAATCAAACAAAAATAGGCTTTATTGAACTCATCGTTATACACGATTGCCTGCACAAGAGGCAGAACAACAAGCAGATGTTCCTTACTATGAGATATGCCCTACCCTTACTGCAATGGTTGCTTCGAACGGTCTCTCCATACCCAGCCCCAGATTGTCCAACAGATCTTGAGATAAGAGTGCCCATTCCTCAATCAGCATCTGTTTCAGTTGCTGGGTGTTCCCCGGAGGATGTAATCGTGCCACAAGGCATCTTCCCAAAGCATCCAACACATGTTCTACGGGATTTAAATCAGAGGAGCACGATGGCCAATCCATTCGAATGATATCTTGCTTTTCAGTAGCTTCTGAACAGCAGGAGTCTGGTGTGGCCGTGCATTGTTATCCATAAAAACGAAGTCTGCTCCAATGACACCTCGGAACAGACGCACAAGAGGAAGGATCACCTCCTGACAATAGCGATCTCCGGTTACAGAACTTCTGTCGAAAACGTGGAGCTCTGTCCGTCCGTTCAGCATAACGCCTCCCCAGACGAGATCTTCAGGACACCATAACGGTCTCTTTCCGTGATGTTACTGAGATTAAACCGTATTCCGACCTCTCTCCATATCAATTTGTGTTGAAAATCGCTTGTGGCACTAAAACGACTGTCATCCGTAAGGAGGATACGACTCCATTGATGAGATGCCCAGTTTTTACGCTTCTTGCACCGCTGTAAACGGTGACGCTGATGGCCAACTTTCAGAGGGATGCAGCGTTCAGGACGGCTGGCGAATAAGCCAGCTTTGTAGAGGTGTCTGCACACAGTAAACCGTGACATTTGTCGCCCCGTTACTGTACACAGTTGTTGAACTATGGAGTTTGGTGACTGGTTTCGGGCTCTTTTCGCCTGCAGGACAATATATCGGTCATCTACTGCAGTTGTTTTCCTTGGGCAGCCACCACCAACCTTTCTAACAGCCGTACCTATGATTTGTAAGGCTTTCCGAGCGCGCGAAACGACACGGTTGTTGATTCCGAACTCTTCAGCTATACTGGGTCACACTTCGCCCCTACTCCAGATTTTCGATCATTCTTCCGCCTGGGAAGTCATACAGATCATTTCTTCTAGCCAAAAATTTATTTCACGAAAGAACTCCCTGTACTTGCAGCGAATGTCTTTAATTGCGTCTCCATCCTTCCTCTTATGGTAGTCTCGAGTTGAACGCGCCGACCGTACGCGTTTTGCGTACGCTCACGTAGCCCGTGACGTTTTTTTCTTGACATTTGCATACGCATGACCTTTCTACCGAATTGCGTGTTCATTGTACTGAATGCAAGAACCCCTTTTCTACAATTTAATGGCTATCTGATTAAAATTTACATTGTTGCTTAAGTTTTGCACACCAGTGTATTTTAGATAAATTTGCAATAAGAAAGAAGGAGCAGACGGGCAGCAGTCCAGCTGAGCCAAAGCGTAAGAAGCATGTGCATTATGTTCAAGGCGAAATCTTTATTCAGACTGAGTTAGTTTTGGTTCTCAATGCATTCTGATTGGATTGTTAATATTGCTAGAAAATTATTATTGGCTGTTGGAGTTTCACTTCCGTTTACATCATCAGAACTATGTAAGTGCAAATAGAGGTTACTATTTTTAGAATAGAGAAGGGGAACTAATTTACGCTGCTAATTTAATCTTTTACATATTCTTTATTTTTCTCAAAAAGACTTTTGGACTGAAATGCTGAAAACTTTAATAGGACTCAAAGAATTAAATTTAGTTTTAAAAATTGAGCTTTGTATATTATATTATACAGTTATTTATTTAATTACTGCTGATAAAAATGTTATGATTTACGTTTTTCTTCATTTTTTAGTGCTTTAACGCTTTTTCTTTAAAAAGGCTTCTCTGTCGCCACGCCTTTTTCTACTTGAACGGGGAGATATGTAAAAAAATAAAGAATATGTAAAAGATTAACTTAGAAGCGTAAATTAATTTCAGTCTCTATTCTAAAAATTGTAACCTCTATTTGCACTGCATTTCTATCAAAATCTACGTCCATATGACTCTTACATATTTCTGATGATGCAAACGGAACTAAAATTCTAACAGCCAATAATAATTTTTCAGAAATCATCCAATCAGAATGCATAGAGAACCAAATCTAACTCACTCTGAGTTAATATGTCATCTTGAGCATAAAGCACTTGCTTAATATGCTTTGGCTTAGCTGGACTGCTGCCTGTTTGCTCCTTTTTTCTTATTGCAACTTTACCTAAAATGTAATAGGATAGGCACATTTAATGTGCCAACTTGATTGTGGCCACAACATGTTTTTTGAAATAAAAAATGAAGATTTAATCTGCCTTCGTCTGCAGTTTCCTCTTCATTATGGATCAACACCTATACTCCATCATAAATTCTGCTCGTCATTACTTCTAAGTTTGTTTTTATTACATATATATATATATATATATATATATATATATATATATATATATAATTTAAAGTAAAGTAGAAAGAACAAACGATGAAAGACCTATGTGGTCAAAAATCTTTGCGCATTGTGCTGCAAAATTAAGGAAATTAAAAGATAAATTCTAGTACGCACGCTAAAAAGCTGCTTAAATACTGTGTTTCCGTGAAACTTTAACATAAGCAAAATTAGTTGCAATGAAATGTGTTAAAAGAGAAAAATACAACATTTGATTATTTACAAGTAAAAATCAACAATAATAGTAAGGTATATGCTAAACTAATTAAGTATATTTAAAACATAGTAAAAGTATTAACTAATTAATGAGTTAAAATAAAATTAAGAAGCGGTAAATGGTCGATTAGTCCAATTCGAAGTTCACTATGGCACGCCAGGGGAAATATTTATATATATATATATATACATTTGGTGTGGCCAACTGCGGCAAAAAAGAGAGGTTCACAACTAGATGTCATAGCATATAATATACAAAATTTGAACGTTTTTTTCAGTTATGCGAGATACATATATACGTATATATATATCTGTACGTAGAGATGTTACGAAAGAAATCCTTTCTGAATCCATGTTACAATCTGTTTTGGAAAAAAGAGATTTTTATCCTACCCGTACGTACAGATGTCACATAAAAAATCATTCAAATGGGTTCAAGAGTGGGTCAAAGTGGATATTTTCGTTGAATATGATATGCAAAATATCTCTATTTCGCGTTTACAATACATCCTTAACTTTGTAAAAAGAATAATTTTGTAAATTAGAAAGAATAATTTGTCTAGTAGTTCTTTAAAAATTTTTTTTAATGATTTAATCGTGTAATTTTTTACTAACATAATTTCTTTAGTAATTCATTAAATTTATGTAGTTCTTAAATAATTGCAAACAATTATTTAAAGTTTTCGTTTTAGTCTGAAAGAGCTCTTAGTCTTGAAACGCGATTTTGCGTGGTTCGCTGTAAATATGTTGTTTAACTTTTTATTCCAGAGTGTTTCTATTCGGAAAAGCATAAGATATTATTCTTTGATATTTAGTTTGGTTGTTATTAATTAACAAACAGAACTTTTTAAAAGCAACAAATTTAAATTTTTAGAATGTTATTTTTAAGTTTTTTAATCGATTGATTTAAATAAAAGTGTATTTAATTCATTATATATATATTTAAAAATATTATTTTCTTAGAATTATATAGAATATTTTTCACAATTTAAAAAGAAAGAAGATATGTTGTAGGGTTTATATTTATTTTAACTAACATTTATTTTAAGTTTAAGCTATCTTTCCTGTCAAGCCTTTACTTTCCCCTAGAATTGCCAATGCCAGAGTATGTAAATTGTAGTAGAACGCGCAGAGTATTCAAATTTTAGCAGAAGTAAATTGAGTTCAAATAGAAGGGAAACGAGATTGTAAGTGTGCTTCATGAATCACGAGCGTGAAGGTTGCTAGGTAGAAATTTAAGAACCACGCGTTTCGGCCTGTGTGTCTATTTCGGCAGTTCGTTGAATCTTTCAACTTTTTAATCAGAAAGTTTGCTGAATCTCAGCTGTATCTTAGAACGCGGTTAAGTTAGTTGCGATTATAGAACCTCGTAGGTAGTAATTTCGTTATTTATTCATCCTTTCATTTATTTTTAGTTGCATTTTTGTCTAATTTGTTAAACCGCTGGGTCGGCGTAGTTTGTGAGCGTCAAGTGAACGCAGCTGTATTTCGAAAGTGGAATAAAAAGGGATTTAAACCCTTTTTACGACTTTGTGTAATTTACAGTTTATAGCAGTCACTACTACTGTTGCTGACCAATTGGGGCCTCGCAACATTATAATGTAACGCATCCATGTTAATCTAAATGCATATTCATCTAATATCTAAAAAAATGTTTTTCTATTTCACCTGGGCCATCTGTGTTAATAATCTCTTCTGATAAACTATATTTAACTTTAAAAGATACCCTTTCGGCAACGTTAAAATCTAAACACCTTCCAGATTTTAATATTTTGTTTTCAAAAATTTTCCACAGAAATTAAACGTAATTCATTATTAAAAATGATTATTTGCGATTACTTACGAGCATTCTAGAGACATTTATCAATGAAAATAAATTTAGGAGTATTATAAATAAATTCAGCAAGAAAAGACCATAACGTCATATCGTGCAGTGATCTAGAATCGGATCGTCATTAGAGCTTTATATAATTATCAATAATAATTATTATTACAATACTAATTATAATAAAATTATCCTTACATGAACGAAATCGCCGATTTCTCAAAAACGTTAAGCTATAATTTTATGAAATTGTAAGAAATGAACCTGTTATCATTTATGTCGAAAACTTAGAAATTCAGTGTAAAACCATACCGAAACAGATAATAGCGGAAGACTGCGCAGAGGAATTTAAATGCAAAGTTGGCTCTTAACCCTTTGCGGCACAGTGTGTCTTGTGTGGACATACCTAAAAATTCCCTTCTGCACGCACAGAAAAATTGAATGAAAAAGGATTTATAGGTTACTCTGAACCTTCTTTATTTATAGTAGATCGCAGCTCAACACAAACCTGTCCATATATTTTAGCCATGTTTAAATTTTTAAGACCCTCATTTTACAAAGAAATCTTCCAAATTCTTTTAGGGTATAAAAGGAATTGTTTGAAAAGAAATTTCTATGTTATTTTTTAGCTGTAGAGTAATCTCCATATTCTATATTAGTTTTAAATTTTTACCTTGAAATCTTGCCTAAAATCAAAAGGCGAACCTTAGGTGTGCCCAGACCGAGCTCACCGATCATCTAGGAAAACTGAGAGTCTGTATTCTTTGTTTCTCCGCATCTCATCGGTCAGGTCATTGATAAAAATGCTCGTTTCAGCACTCTTTTCGAAGCTCTATTCAATCAGTGTGCCCTCTTCGGCCACACCCACAGAAATAAACGGTAAGTGCTATCTTCACAAAATTTTACTTGTGTACTCCTCTAGGCCTAATTAGACTGCCTACTTTTTTTTTTAAACAAAACTCCAAATTTAAAAAGGTGTGTGCCGGAAAGGGTTAAAGCTTCTCGAGCGTGAAATATTATTGGCAGTTATAATGCACAGCCGAAGACAGGAGCTCTTGTTTTAGAATAGCACACTTAGCAACGCGGTCCTTACTAGAGATGAGCAAAACCGCTCCTTTAACCCTCTCAGCATTAAGGCCGGAAAATTCCGTACAGAAGGTTGCCTTCCACATTCATTATACATGAAAATTTCTGCTAACTTTTAATGTATCTGATTTCAGTTTGGATGTACATTGGAAGAAAAAGAATCAAGGTACAAAATGAAAAGAGTCATTTTTTCATTAAAATCAAGAAAATATCACTTATTCATGACAATTTGAGGAACTTTGAAATTTCAAGGTTAAACCCGTAACGCTCAGAGGGTTGCGAAGGTTTCAGAAGGTGATTTTAGAGCGTGCTATGTCTGCTTGAAGGCCACGTTGTTACTCTGAGTTACTAACGACTTGTTTCAGTGACGTTGAGTGCTTCTAGCCATTAAGCTTGTTTCCGCCGGCTTCTACGAGTCAGAGCCTTCCTGCGAGTTAAATTATCCTGTGTGGCGTTAAGCTAATTTAATTAAATTTTATTTTAAGTTAATTTTACGTATTTGAGTTAAAGCAGAAGTGACCTTCTTCTGACTTTTCAGTTGTATTAAGACCTGAGAATAATTCCTTATTCAGTCTTTTAGGGCTCGTTAGTTTATACTGCCTAAGACAGGAATGGGCAAACGTTTTCGGTCACGGGCCAAAAATCGAAAAAAAAAAGTTTGGTGGGTCAAGAAAAATTTTACTAAAATTTTAAAAACACTATACAAGTATTACAATTTAAATATCTTAATGAGATGAATGAAATTGCAATTTCATTTTTTAAAGTTTCTTATATTGAGGTTCGGTGTGAGAAGTACCGATTTTAAGGAACAACGCTAATGCTCATCTGTCACTCTACTTCTGAAATAATTCTTTCTAAGGTTCATAGTTGAAAACACTTGTTCACAAATATAAGATGAAGCAAACATAGCACATGTTCTGGGCGTGAGCTATTAAATTTAGGAAACTCACTTTCGATAATGATTTGTAAAACCCTAATTTTTCATCCATACTTAGAAATAACTGCTTGGGATGACTGTTAGATTGCAACTTAATTAATTCAAGCTGCAAATATGAACTCACTGCTTCACAATTTACGTCGAAAGGCATGGTAAAAATATCCAATTCTGTTTGAATGGCACAGAAATCTGGAAATCTGTTTTCCAACTCAAAATGCAGTTTTTTTAAAGCCATCTTCATAATTCTTAAGCTTCTCTTCATTTACTGCGAGGTATTGAATTTAAGCTTTGGAAATGAGACAAGTCGTTCTTAGCTAGCTGCCCAGAAAACAGATAAGTTTTAGTTTAAAAGCTTTAAGATGGGCCCGGATATCGTCGATAAATTGATTTTTCCCTTGCATCTTGACATTCAAGTTGCTCATATGACAAAGAAGATCTGTGAAAAATGCAAAGTCCAGAAGCCATTGTGTGTTTTTTCTAACATTTTGCACTTGCAGAACTCTGTTTTTCATGAAAAAAAGACGCCCACCAGCGGCCGAGCGGTAAAGTCGCTGAACACTGGTAGTTCGGTCCGAGGTTCGAATCCCACGAACGGGCTGGCTGCATGGGCGTTTTCGTGGTTTTCCCCATGTGTGACGTGTATACGAGCCAGTTTCCCTTAGAAAGTCCTCCACGAAGGCATCCATCCCCTTAGGCAGATAGCCCTCGAGGCTTTGCCATAATCACACACACATACACACACACACATGAAAGAAAGACACAATGTCGTCTTTCAGCTGCCAGTCTCACTCGAAAACACATCCTGCACTAAGCATTAAAATTATTTTTCTTGCCTGGACATGAAACATCATAAACTTGGAGCACATTGTTTAACGAACTCCCCATCACTGGGAGCTTTGTTATATTTAGCAATATTGTATGCTGCAATGTAACTTGTATGTGTAGCTGCTTCTTGGATACTGTTTACCTTCTTGAAAAAATTTTGTCGGCCTGATAATTTTTATAAAGATTTTCTGCATTTTGTTTTCTTTCATATTCGAACATAGCTTCGTAATTGGAATTCTTATCTTTAGATGTGAATGTCTTTGAAGACTGCTACAGGTTCATTGCAGATGAGACACACTGGCTTACCTTTTACAACTGCAAAATATATTTCCAGGTCCATTCATCATTAAAAGGACGGTACCCTGAATCAACTTTACGTTTTTTAGCCATTTTGGGGTTGAAATCTTTTACGAATAACCCAAACAATCACCAGCTAAGCTATACTTTTAATAATTTCACCACTATTCACAATGATGCTATATGTCCGCAATTTTTCCTTCCGCAATGAATAATTTTAGAACTCGCGTCAAAAGAAAAAGCCGCTGGCTGGAGTTTAAAAAAAATGCATAGTCTGTCACATGTGAGGTCTACTTCACTTATATTGGATTCCCATATGTCTGCTCCCCGAGAAAGAGATATCGTTTGTTTTTGCCAATCTGCAGCTATAACTAACAAAGAACTTCCGCTTTTAACACTTTACCAATTAAAAGCTATCTGTGCTTGCTATTTCAGTCGATTTATGTTTTGTAGAACAAAAATAGAGAAAGTAAAAAGATCACCAATTCTTTGAAAAAAGAAAGTAAAAAAATTAAGAAAAGCAGAGGGATATATAATATATGAATATATATTTCTTTTAATTTGCCTCTAAACGGCAAATTAAAATTCTATCCGCAGGCTGAATAGAGCCTTCCGGCGGGCTGGAGTTTGTTCATCCGTGACCTAAGAGAACAAGACTCTATAGCTTTACTGTTAAGTATAGATGTAGACCCCCTTTTAATATCAACCAATTCAGGTTTTAATTGCCACTAACTAATTAATAATTAATTTGTGTAATTTTAAATTCAGCCGATATTATCACTGATCTTGAATCGTTTGATTCGCTTTCTTTTGCAATATTTAATTACACTCAATTTTGTTTTTATGTTACAATGCATTCCGTCGACACTACATTATTTTATTTTTACTTCCCGCATGCACACATACCTTCTCCTGATTGTCCTTAATGGTTACGTTTTTGAACGTTACTTTTCATATTGCATTTCACTGGTAGTTCGGTCCGAGGTTCGAATCCCGCGAACGGGCTGGCTGCATGGGCGTTTTCGGGGTTTTCCCCATGTGTAACGGGTATACGAGCCAGTTTCCCTTAAAACGTCCTCCACGAAGGCATCCCTCCCTTAAGGCAGATAGCCCTCGAGTGCTTTGCCGTAATCTAATAAACCAAACCATATCTAGATCACTCATACAGAAAACCATGAATACTCTTATGCAACCAAACTGCACACACATATATTAACCTTAAATAAATATATATAAATGTAATAATTTTAGCAGGATACAAGAAAACACACATTGCAGTTGGTGAATGGAAACGAAATCAATCAAGCAAAAAAAAAACAAGGCTGAAGGACTGTTTTAAGATGAAGACTGTAAAATGGCAAACATCATTTTGGTGTTGTAAAAACCTTTGAAGGAAAGTCCAGAATAATTTTTTTATTCTTTATCTTTAAAAATAATCATGTCGCTCCATGCTTTCGAAAGTGAATGGAAGCAATCTGCATGCCCCCATAATTTAAATTATGTAATCATATTCGGATGAAAAAGACGTAGCAAACAAGAGTGTCAAATAAAGAAGAACGAGCAAAGAGGGAGCCAGATTGTGCAGCAAAGATTTTTTATACCAAGGCATGATTATATTAAACAGATTACACCTCGGATCACACTACAAGAATGTTTACATTAAGCGAATTAAATTTCAAATACATAACTGATTCGTATTCGAACGCTGGGTTAAGATTTAGTAAAGATTCTATTAGAAAAGTTATTGCTTATTCGTGGATTTCCCCATGTGTAACGTGTATACGAGCCAGTTTCCCTTAGAAAGTCCTCCACGAAGGCATCCCTCCCCTTAGGCAGATAGCCCTCGAGGCTTTGCCATAATCACACACACACACACACATACACACACACACACACACACACACACACACAGATATTGCATTTCACCATTTGCCTTAACATACCACCAATGTCACATTTTGTATTTCTTCTGTCCAACAGAAAATATGGATTTGAAAATGTAACAAGATTAAAGTTAATCACGAAATTTATGACGTCCTCTTCCATGCAACTTTAAACTAAATCAAAAACTTTCGAAAATCTGTGACTGTCTGGAAAGAGAAACGTTCCTTTGAAAAGATTATCATACGCAGACGTCTAAATTTTCGATGGGCTACGAAATGCACAGTTATCCATCGAGTTGAGAAGACATACAGGTGATTATTAAACGGCGAACTCGAAATGCGGTCGTCAAGGGATATCACATCCTAATAAAGCGTGTTCACTGATCCCGGTTTCTGAATTGATTTAACGCGAATCATTAATGCAACAATCTGTACCGCTTCTGGAGCAGCTTCGAATTAAGGGTGATCTGGAGGCAACGATAGCATATTCACCTGTAGCTTAATTAAGAATGCATTGCAAATAACAACTGGATACGAACATATTCCTTGTGCTAAAATGATAAATTGGTAGTGAATATTTTAAACATGAACGGGAATCACTATCTGTGAAGCATAATTTGCTATTCAAACAGCGTAAATAAATAAACATACCGACACGACAGTGAATCAAGTGAATTTTTCAAATAGTAAACGTTGCTATTAATGAGGTACTCCATCGCACCCTATTGCCATTATCGAAGTTTGGTTCGTTAATATGCTTGAATGTTGATGTCACAAATGAATTTCGGCAAAATGTCGAATTTCCATGCGTTTCCGTTCAATTCATGCTCGAGAGACAAAGACGTATACACCCGAGGTTCGAGGACAAAATAAATACCGTAATTTCCGGAAGAAAGGCCGTATCAGCGTAAACGCCGCACTCGAGAAAAATGGCGGGCAAAAAATTAAAATTACACAGAAACTCCGCATCAGCGTAAACGCCGCAATAGATTAAATTGCGCGTGACATCGTCGTGGGCCGTATAGATGCAAAAACTCAACCTAAGTCCTGATATATGACATACCAGTTAAGAAAAATGCATGAAATGCAACCATAATTCAAAAATAAATTAAAGGTCAGAAATGTATAGCTTCTGTGCCGTTTAGAGACATTTTCAAAAATTTTCCGCTCCCTAATTAAAAACTATCCAACAAGTACTTGTACCCTAACTGATGGGATCTGTATTTGGCAGAATGCCAAGAAAAATCCATTCATGCTGAAGAGGAAATACTGCTTGACATTATTATATGAGACACAGTAAAGGCATTAATTAAGGCAAACTGGCGAACCACAACTCGTGAGATTTCTGAGAGATTAAATTGATTGAATTTGACAGCTCATGATCATTTGAAACGCCTAGGTTCAATCTCAAAACTCGACATATGGGTAAGCTCTTCTATAGTTTCGAAACTGTCGGATTGAAATTTTGCAAAACCAGTTTTGGCACTCGCGTTCTGCAAATACATATTATCCAAGCACAATGGATAATCTTTTTCTTGCTTGAACAGCATTTTAACTTTTTCGATAGTAAAGTAAAATATGCCGAAAATGCTGCTTTTCACTTTCCATCTATGAAAGAACCTAAACCAAAACTACTGCGTAGAATCAATCGCACTTTGTCACAAACAAGTCTTGCTATATCAGCTGTCAAAATATAAAATGATTTTGCTGCTTAAGTGCGAAGTTGGCTGTAAAAATACAATTAAATCCTCTGTTGGGAAAAAACGAAATTACTTTCCGAATAACCCAATGTATTTGCACCGCTATAGAAATCAAAGAGGCTGAATTTTAAACATCGATCAAATTCACCAGAAGCTAGATGAAAATGTGGGAATGAAAGAAGCAGTTAATGAAACACAGAATTGTTTATTCTGTAAAATTAACTGTAGACTTTACGAAATATACTGTAATGCCACTGTAAGTTTTATGAAGTATTTAATACAGTTACCGTAATTTCCGGAAGAAACGCCGCGGCGTTTACGTGTTTAAAACGGAGTTCGGGGAGTTCGTTATTGCGAGGCAGGTGGAGTTGTGTCCGCCTTTGAAAAAAAAAATTGCAGAAAAGGCAGGGGTGGAAAGAGGATGGGTCCTGGAAGATTCATCGAATGGCAGAGGAGAGACACTATTCAAACTGACGAGAATGTTGATTTGAAAGGGGGAAGAATGTTATTGTTCTGAGATCTCGTTTAGGGTGAATAAGGCATGTAGGTCCGTTCAAGGGAAAGAACGTAAACAAAATAACGTTCGCAAAAAGCAACTGAGTGGTCTTTTGTGTGGGAACAGCACCAATCTATGCACAATGACAAGGCCATCCAAACTATGTACAATGACCATCGTAGGAAATATTTTATTTTTAGTGCACCTAAACGCCGCATGGGTAGAAACGCCGCACCCGCTGAAAATTTAAGTTTTAAACACGTAAACGCCGCGGCGTTTCTTCCGGAAATTACGGTAACTGTATTAAATACTTCATAAAACTTACAGTGGCATTACAGTATATTTCGTAAAGTCTACAGTATATTTTACAGAATAAACAATTCTGTGTTTCATTAACTGCTTCTTTCATTCCCACATTTTCACCAAGCTTCTGGTGAATTTGATCGATGTTTAAAATTCAGCCTCTTTGATTTCTATAGCGGTGCAAATACATTGGGTTGTTCGGAAAGTAATTTCGTTTTTTCCCAACAGAGGATTTAATTGTATTTTTTACAGCCAACTTCGCACTTAAGCAGCAAAATCATTTTATATTTTGACAGCTGATATAGCAAGACTTGTTTGTGACAAAGTGCGATTGATTCTACGCAGTAGTTTTGGTTTAGGTTCTTTCAAAGATGGAAAGTGAAAAGCAACATTTTCGGCATATTTTGTTTTACTATCGAAAAAGTTAAAATGTTGTTCAAGCAAGAAAAAGATTATCTGTTGTGCTGGGATAATATGTATTGACAGAACGCGAGTGCCAAAACTGGTTTGCAAAATTTTAATCCGACAGTTTTGAAACTATAGAAGAGCTTACCCATATGTCGAGTTTTGAGATTGAACCTAGGCGTTTCTAATGATCATGAGCTGTCGAATTCAATCAATTTAATCTCTCAGAAATCTCACAAGTTGTAGTTCGCCAGCTTGCCTCAATTAATGCCTTTACTGTGTATCATATAATAATGTCAAGCAGATACTTATTTGTGTCTAGCTTCGGTTAAGTCTATTTAGTAATAGATTAGTTTCTTATTTTCTTATCCAGATTTAAAAGACCCGAGGGGAAGCTTTCCTGTAAGTCCGACAAGGGGCCATGTGTATTATTCCTTTGAATAAATGAAAGGTTATTTAAACCCATTCTCGAGTCTACGTTGTAAGTACACTCATGTCAATAAATTAAGGATAATTCGGAGTCACGCGGAAATCGAACTCTAAAATAAATATATCACCTGTAAAATCACTACACACATCTTAAAGAATTATATTCAAATTTCAGGAAGTAACAATGTATTGAAGACCGTGTGCAGACGCTTAGGGCAGATTGGTTTATATGCTCGTAGACCTGTCAGATGCGTTCCACTTATTGCAACTCACTGTCGCCTGCGAACAGCCTGGAGTAGAGAGCATGCATTGTGGACACCGCAAAAGTGGGCTTGTGTGATGTTTTCCGACGAGTCCAGGTTTAGCTTGCAGTCTGATTCTCGCAGGACTTTCATATGGAGAGCTCCAGGTACCCGTTACCACCAAGGCAACATCATTGAACGACACCATTACGGTGATGCAGGAGTGCTCGTTTGGGTTGGAATTATTCTGGGTTCCAGAACTGACCTGCATGTTCAAATTGGAACCATGACAAGCCAAATCTATCGGGACGTCATTCTGGAACAACATGTACGTTTGTTTCGGGGCGCCATGGGCGCACAATTTGTGTTTATAGGTGATAACGCCCGTCCTCACCGTGCAAGCATCGTAAGCGAATGCCTTCAATCGGAGGATATCACCCGTATGGAGCCCACCAGCGGCCGTGCAGTAAAGACGCTGAACACTGGTAGTTCGGTCTGAGGTTCGAATCCCGCGAACGGGCTGGCTGCATGGGCGTTTTCGTGGTTTTCCCCATGTGTAACGTGTACACGAGCCAGTTTCCATTAGAAAGTGCTCCACGAAAGGCATCCCTCCCTTTAGGCAGATAGCCCTCGTGTGCTTTGCCATAATTAAATACATTAACACCAACACCAACACCATCACCCGTATGGACTGGCCAGCATTCTCACCGGACTTTGAATCCAGTAAAGCACGTGTGGGACATGCTTGGCCGACGAGTTGCAGCCCGTCAACCTCCTCCTACATGTCTACCGGAACTTCGGAGAGTATTGCTTTTTGAGTGGCGTAATTTCCCCCAAGATCAGATCGATAATTTGATACTCAGCATGCCTAGGCGTTGTACGGACTGTATTGCATCGTGTGGGAGACATACAATGTATTAACAATCATACCAGCCATATAATATTGGTATTTTGTAAATAGGTTTTTTTTGTAATTTGCTCCAGGGAGAAAAAATCGCTAATTTTTTTAATAATATCAAACATATAGCATCGTTTTTTTTTTGCTCTTTACCTTTTGTTTAATAAATAAGCTTTACAAATAGGTCAAATTTGTTTTGCTTCTAACTCTTCCTTTGCCTGATTTTGCATTATCCTTAATATATGGACATGAGTGTACTTCAACTCAGCGGTAAGTCGCTATGAATTCATTAGGTTCCTTACATTTGCCATAGATACATATATAGATATTTGCCATAGAGAATGTAGCGAGAGACGTTATATCCTGTTTTAGTAGTGATGACATTTCTGAGCTTTTCAGACGCATTGGTTTAACTTCAGCTGTGTACATACCAGAATTTTCCAAAACACTAGATAAGCTCAAAATTTCCTCTCTGAATGTGATAGACAGAATAAATAGAATCTCTCTCTGAATGTAATCTCTGAATAGAGACGACAAAACTCAAATTATTATACAATATATTCAAAGTACTTCACCTATATTTCTCAGTAACTATATCTTACAGAACACAAGAAACAACGGTATGAAACTTAAACAATTTTTTGCTTGATCAAAAGTTATTAGTTACTCCAATCATTTTGAATATGCCTATGTAATAAAGTTAATTGCTTTGAAATATTCCTATGTTACAGTTTTTTTAATTGTATATTGATGATTTAAAAGCTTACATAATCAGTATAAACTGCATTAATTAATATTTGCTGAATAACACATTTTCCGATTGCAAAAATTAGCGTATTTAAATAGTAAAATGAAATAGGAAAAATCATAGCAACATTTTCACGTTTTAGTCCATTGAAAATTTTGTCTAAAATAATGATCCGTTTCAAGTCGCTCTAAATCAAGGCGATTGCGATTATCCGGTGGCTTCAGTTCTTGGGTTGACACGATCTTAAATAGTGTTGTAGGGTCATTGAGTTATTTTAGGCTTCAGAAAATTGAAAAATGTGCAATGCTCTTGCCGGGATTCGAACTTGGACTTCTCGCATCCTCTCCGAGTGTCCTACCGTTACACAACGAAGGCATGCCGAAAGGAGAGAGGAAAATGAGCGATTGGGAATTAGGGGAGCCAAATCCTGATGGTAAAGAATCATGATCCATCACCTTTTTATTTCGGGCACCACTGTAGAGTAATTTGAGTTTTTAGATGCTGCAGAAGTGAAAAATGAGCAACAGTTGTAGTGTCTTCTTGCGTATTTTGGAATCCTACACTCTAGGTAGACCCTAGATGAAAAAGCTAAGTAGCGAATTGTCGCTAGGTCTTGTAAACTCATTTCTAGGTATTAGGTAGGTTTCTAGGTACTAGGTATTAGGTAAACTCATTTCATCGAATTTCATTAGACATAGATTTCTCATGTAATTAATTCAGTTCTAACTTCGCGGCAAGGAAAAAAATAAAAAATGAAAGCTATTTTCATTAAAAATTGAAAGATATAGAAAAACATAAAACACCAAATGTAGTTAAAACAATTTAAAAACAATCTTTACAGTTAAAATTAGAGTCTCTACGCGAGAACAAGCTATTCGGACAGCCGGCAAGACAGCAAATTTTTCGGTGCACAAAACTCAAAGTTTCCTTTTGGTCCCAATCTGCAAAAAGACACTGATGGTGCAGAAAGACTTAATTCACTATTCTGCTTAAGTTTCAAATCTAAACAAATATGGCTGCTATGGTAAGAAAAATTAGGCTTAGCCGCACTTAAACAACTTTTAAATTGTTGATAATTCTACAACTATTGCATGCAGATTAACTAAAAGCATGAAACTTTTAATCGGAAGATAATGACAGCATACCTAAATCATTTCTAAATCAAAAAATGCACAATTTATCAACATATAAGAATAAAAAGAACTGAGTTCACAGAGCCGAGTAACGGAGCGGGTATATATATAGAAACCAGGAACTTCCAGACGTGGCCGTTTCTAAATATAACTTTATTTCATGATAATTCGCATCAAATCACTTTTTAGTAAACAAGGCATTAATCCAATCATAGTTAAATACAATAATTTTACTTACACTGGTTTTTAAAGATATGACCTAGGCATCTAAGACACCAAAGAATAGTAGCACAGACTTGTCAGCATGGTGGAAACTAGGCAAAGGAATGACGTAGTTGTTTTGCCAAGAGTATTTATACTAAATATTATTCATAGGTACAGCTAATCTGTGATTAGTTAATTTTAAGTTGTTATGTAACATGAAAAGATCTCGAACTTGGAAGAACAGCTGAATTTAGGGAGGGGACATAAAACTTAGCATAGTTAATTTTGAGGTCCCTAATCGTTTCTTAAAGCAGCCATTGTGTTTTGTTATACCTTATATCTATCTATCTATCTATCTACAGTGGATGGATAAAAATATGGAAACACCTTGTGAAATGCATGTTTGAAAAGAAAGATTGATTTTAATGAAATATGTAGGTGGCGCTGGCGTTTTTGACTACTGACGCCACCTATACAACTTCGTAAATGTGCTAAACAGTTCAGTTGTTGTCTCAGTACTGTTATGTGAGGTTGTCATTGCATTATGTCAGAGTTAACAGACTTCGAACGTGGGCAAATTGTTAGGCACGTATGGTAGGTGCTTCCGTAAGCAAGGTAGCCGAGGTGTTTAGTGTTTCAAGAGGTACTGTATCGAAGATTTATTCCGCATATTTGAAAAGCGGAAAAACATCATCTGCTAAATCACAGCGCGGACGAAAGTGTGTCCTGAGTGATCGTGACAGACGATCATTAAGGGCAATTGCGACGAAACATAAGAAGACCACAGCTGCAAAAGTTACTGCTGAAATGAATGTTGTGTTACCGAACCCTGCGAGTACCAAAACAATTAGAAGGGAGCTTCATAAACAGGGAATTGCTGGCCGTGCTGCAATTGAGAAGCCACTCATCAGTGATGCTACTGCCCGTAACAGGAAAAGGTGGTGTTTAAGTCATAAAGCCTGGATTATAGAGCAGTGGAAGCGAGTAATATGGTCTGACGAGTCTTCTTTCACATTGTTTCCCACTTCTGGTCGAGTTTACATTTGGAGAACGCCATCTCAAGCCTATAATACAGACTGCTTGTTGCCAAGAGTGAAACATGGCGGGGATTCTGTTATGGTTTGGGCAGCCATATCGTGGTTGTCTGCTAGCCCCATGATAACTGTTTCAGGGCACATGACTGCCAAGACTTATGTGAACATTTTGGCCGATCAAGTTCATCCCACGGTACAAACTTTGTTCCCGATGGTGATGGTGTCTTCCAAGACGACAAAGCCCCTGTTCACACAGCTCACATTGTCCAGGACTGGTTTTCTGAGCACGAGGATGAGTTGTCCCATCTCCCCTGGCCACCACAGTCACCAGACCTGAATATTATCGAACCTTTATGGTGTACATTGGAACGGAAAGTGCGTTCTCGTTATCCACCGCCAACATCGTTATCTGAACTTCCCACCGTTTTGCAGGAAGAATGGTATAATATTCCTTTGGCAAACATACAGGAACTGTATTTATCCATTCCGAGAAGACTGCAAGCTGTTTTGGATGCCAACGGGTTTCCTACACCATATTAAGCAAAGAAACATGTTTTTTTTAAAGGTGTTTCCATATTTTTGTCCAACCCCTGTATCTATACTATATATATATATATATATATATATATATATTTGGTGAGATCGGTTGAAACCAGAAAGGGAAATGCACAACTAGCAGTCCTGTATACAAAATTTCAACTAGCTGAGGCTATTTAGTTACATTTCAGCTAACTTTCTGAGTTATGAGAGATACATACAAACGTACGTACAAACGCTACCCTGAAAAAAACTCTTCTGAATCTATTTTAAATCAATTTTATAATTCGTTTGGGGGAAAAGAGTCCTTTATTCTGTTCTTACATACAGATGTCACGCAAAAACATCGTTAAATTGCATTCGATAGCGGTCGAAATGGGTATATTCGTTGAAATACGATACCCGGAATTTTTCGTGATTACAGTACTTCCTTTACTTTATACAAGGAATTAAAAACTAGTGACAGTGATTACATTTCAAACATGCTGACATTTCGTTTCAAAATCATGTCATTATTATTGGAATATACTTTATACTGCATATGAATTTCAAAGCACTGTAACAAAATTTTCTTTTAATTGAATCGGATATTTGTCGATCCAAGGCAAAATATTCATGCCTTATCTTTCCAATCTGTCCATGTCATATTTTAATCCGTGTGCCATGATTAATTACTGTCATTGTCATGTCCCTTGTAATCAGTGCCATTTTTAGCAAATGAGCAGTTAGGATCATCAAACACTTTTCCCTTAAAATCTGTGCGACGAGGATAAGTAAACTAACTCTTCTTCGCTGATCCTTCTGCGAAATTACCACATCCGAAATAGCCGAGCAAAGGCAAGAAAAAGAACAAAGAAGCATGCCTGTTTAAGAAAAGATAAAGCTTTACCTCTTGTCAGCGCCCCAAGCTGTTTGGAAACTTGCGGCGATGTTCCAGTCAGCTACTTTCCTCAGTTATTGACACAGGAAAGAGCAAAGACTCGACAAACATAAAAGTTTTTTTCTTTTTTTATCCTTCGCGCGATTTGATCACCATCGCCCAAAGGATTAGATTCTTTTGATTTTTTTTCCCCCTACTCTCCTTTACTTCTAGTCTTCAGTAAACTTGCAGTTTGAATTTTGGGCTGAAATTAGCTGTTCGCCCATTCCTAGAATGGGTTAATTTGTGTACCCAGAGCTGAAGGAATAGTTATTAACTATTTGATACTTTGGAAGAGCTTATTTGCGAAGCTTTGGGAAGTTAGATTCTTTTAACTTTTCTATCCTAATACAGAATTCTAAAGTACAAAATCCAGATCTTTTTCAATGCTCGCTAGTAGACAGGAAACATAAATCACTTCTGTGTGTTTGGATATTTTCGCCACACATTCATAGTATTAGATACGGAACAAGCAAATATGGGAGGATCAATTTTTCAAAAGATGTTTGTAAATAATGAACATAACCAATCCCAGCGACATTCAGTTACAGTTGGAACAATAATATCGTTAAGTTCCAATATAGAACTTATCCCAAAACAATCTTGACGATTTTATTCCCTATTTAATCCGTACTCGGAATAGGCCCACCAGCGGCCGAGCGGTAAAGTCGCTGAACACTGGTAGTTCGGTCCGAGGTTCAAATCGAGCGAACGGGTTGGCTGCATGGGTATTTTCGTGGTTTTCCCCATGTGTAACGTGTATACGAGCCAGTTTCCCTTAGAAAGTCCTCCACGAAAGCATTCCACCCTTTAAGCAGATAGCCCTCGTGTGCTTTGCCATAATTGAATACACCACACCACACCACACTACCGTACTCAGAATAGCTTTTTATCATCATTCTTATATTTGCTCTCGTTTTCCATCTCTTCGGGTAAACGTAAAGAAGCCGTAAGTTGACACATTGTGAGGAGTTATCTATTTATTTTTGACTAATAGTTAACTGAGTTAAACTAACTTTCCCATCGCTCTCCTTTTCACACTCGCTTTTCAAGCCAGAATGTAATGAGATAACGTGCCTTTATTCGGATATAGGGATAAAGAAGTGCTATTTAAGCGAAGGTTTCGCAAGTTGATTTTAGAACGTATTCTGCCTACTTCAGGCCACGTTGTTACTGTGACTAAATAGCGATTTGATTCTCTGGCATTGAATGCTTCTAGCCATTAAGCTTGTCTCGCTGGTTTTCTACAAACCAGAGCCTTCCTGCGCATTATTTTATCCTGTGAGCCGTCAGGCTAATCTGACTACATCTGATTTTAGTTCAACATTACTTGTTTAAGTTAGGTCTTATGGGTTGGCTTGTGTAAACCGAATCTGTGCTATTGTTAATTCTTTGTGTTCAAATAAAAGAGCTATTTACATCTTCTTCTGACTTTGTCTGTCAATAGTTTAACACAAGAGGATTATTCCGCTATACTCTTTCTAGAGCTCATAAAAATCAAAGAATGCCAGACTCTATAACCTTCTATTCGTTATACCAAAATACTTACGTATTTCGCATTCAACCTTTCTGAAAAACCAATTTCTGGTAGCAGTTCCCCTCCCTTCTTCCTTTTGTAGGGTTCTGCTTATTTTTACTACTAGTTATTTTATTTTGTGAGCCTTTCCTAAATTCTCTTATTTCCCCTAGCGGTTCCTCGCCAGGGTATAAATTCAGTAGCGTGAACAAGAGTATTTAAACTGTTGGACCAGAAAGGTTAAGACAGGGCGCAATTTCGCTATTGTCAACACACATTTAATAGTTTCTACCAGTTGGGAATCTTAATAGCGACTACGCATTCTTGCTATCGAGTTACTAACCTGCCGGCGTAGTTCTGGGTCAACCTGCTAGTTTAAATTGAATTGTGAAGTCTCGCACGACTCCATACCTTTATATTTAGCATTAAATACCTTGCGCGCATGATATTTTTAAAAAAGGTAATGGTACATAGTTGAAATTTGACAGAATTCTTTATATGGGTACTACCCTCGAACTGAATCAAAAATCTGATGAATATTTTAATATTGAAAGAGTTTATGCACGGAAGTATTACAGATTTTTTTTTTAATAGATTACACTTGTAAACTCAACTCCAAATAAAATGAAAATTTAACATGAAATTCTTAGGATTTTTGGTTCGTCGTCGTTTCCAAGTGTTATATAAAAGTTCTCTATTATATATGGAATTAAATTATGCAACAGAATCTTGTAAACTGTGCGGGCAAGGTGGAAACATGACGTGAACGCATAAAAATTTTGTCACAACGCAGATTAAATTATAAAAATATCCGTGGCAACACAAACCTTCTGATTATTAGTTCAGAAAGCAGCTATATTACGTAATCAGCCGTAAAAGGTTGGAAGTAATTGCTTTTAAAATAAATAAGTTATCCCAATTCTTGCAACAGTCGCATATTCGAAGATCTTAAGGGTTTTAAGGTGTATGAGTCTCCTTAAAGGAGCGGTTTTGCTCATCGCGGTAAGGACCGCGTTGCTAAGTGTGCTATTCTAAAACAAGAGCTCCTGTCTTCGGCTGTGCATTATAACTGCCAATAGTATTTCACGCTCGAGAAGCTTTAACCCTTTCCGGCACGCTACCTTTTAAATTCGGAGTTTTGTTTAAAAAAAAAGTAGGCAGTCTGATTAGGCCTAGAGGAGTACACAAGTAAAATCTTGTGAAGATAGCACTTATCGTTTATTTCTGTGGGTGTGGCCGAAGAGGGCACACTGATTGAATAGAGCTTCGAAAAGAGTGCTGAAACGAGCATTTTTATCAATGACCTGATCGATGAAATGCGGAGAAACAAAGAATACAGATTCTCAGTTTTCCTAGGTGATCGGTGAGCTCGGTCTGGGCACACCTAAGGTTCGCCGTTTGATTTTAGGCAAGATTTCAAGGTAAAAATTTAAAACTAATATAGAATAAGGAGATTACCCTAAAGGTAAAAAATAACATAGAAATTTCTTTTCAAACAATTCCTTTTATACCCTAAAAAAATCGGGAAGTTTTCTTTGTAAAATGAGGGTCTTAAAAATCTAAACATGGCTAAAATATATGGACTGGTTTGTGTTGAGCTGCCATCTACTATAAATAAAGAAGGTTCAGAGTAACCTATAAATCCCTTTTCATTCAAATTTTCTGTGCGTACAGAAGGAAATTTTTAGGTGTGTCCAGACCGGACACACTGTGTCGCAAAGGGTTAAGAGCCAACTTCGCAGTTAAATTCCTCTGCGCAGTCTTTGGCTATTATCTGTTTCGATATAGTTTTATACTGAATTTCTAAGTTTTCGACATAAATAATAAAAGGCTCATTTCTTACAAGTTTATAAAATTATAACTTTAAGTGTCTGAGAAATCAGCGATTTCGTTCATGTAAGGATAATTTTATTGTAATTAGTATTGTAATGGTAATTATTATTGATAATTGATGATCCCATGACGATCCGATTCTAGATCACTGCACGATATGAGGTATGGTCTTTTCTTGCTGAATTTATTTATAATACTCCTAAATTTATTTTCATTCATAAATGTCTCTAGAATGCTCGTAAGTAATCGCAAATAATCATTTTTAATAATGAATTGCGTTTAATTTCTCTCGAAAATTTTTGAAAACAAAATATTAAAATCTGTGACACTGTGACGCAAAGGGTTAAGAGCCAACTTCGCATTTAAATTCCTCTGCGCAGTCTATGGTTATTATCTGTTTCGGTATAGTTTTACACTGAATTTCTAAGTTTTCGACATAAATAATAAAAGGCTCATTTCTTACAATTTCATAAAATTATAGCTTAAAGTTTTTGAGAAATCAGCGATTTCGTTCATGTAAGGATAATTTTATTATAATTAGTATTGTAATAATAATTATTATTGATAATTATATAAAGCTCTAATGACGATCCGATTCTAGATCACTACACGATATGGCGTATGGTTTTTTCTTGCTGAATTTATTTATAATACTCCTAAATTTATTTTCATTCATAAATGTCTCTAGAATGCTCGTAAGTAATCGCAAATAATCATTTTTAATAATGAATTACGTTTAATTTCTCTGGAAAACACTTCTTTCCACCTTAATTTGAATACACGTACACTAGCTAATTAGCCTTCTGGCAGGAAAGCGTGGTGAAAACGAGACTGAAAGGAAAATTGCTTTAGATAAAAATTAGCTATTAATGAAACTAAATATCTAACAAAATAAATAAATCCCCAAAAGTAAATATTAAATAGAAAATTATTTTTTTGATTGAAAATAATGCATGCTTATGCCAACTCCAATGAGCCTGAGACATATATATGCCCATGCCAGATTCGTTTAGTAATTATATATACGATAGTCGTTATTTCAGAATATAAAGAGTGCCCCGAAAGAAAACAATCATTGACTGATATTTATAACTAAATTTCTATATACCAGAAAGAAATAAATGTGCTAGCAAATTGAATCATAGTTTTGACTTTGCAAAAACCCTCCAAAATTTTCCATTGATGAATTGGTTTTCTTTAAGCTTTTGACATTTGCAAAGACTTATCTTGTTTAGTTAATGACTTCCAATCCAGTCCTTCCTAACGCTTTTAAAATTCTATCAACTTGATGTTTCAATTTTCGTTACAATTTCTGCCAGCAGATAGAGCTACCTTCTCGTTCACTTAACTCATTTTAAGTATAATTACAACCATAGCTTTCGCTTCGTTACAGATTTTTTGCTCCTCATAAAGGAAGACCTCCACGTATTTGCGTTCGAAATCGTTAGAGTCTTGACTAAGATATACGCCAAATAAAAGGCTGTGATTTTACCTAATTTATATTTTACTTTGAAATGTGTTTACTCTTCTCTCTTGTTTCAAAGGAGTTTTTTTACAGTGAGAAGTGATGAAAAAGAGCATAGAAAATCAAGTATTCGAATTAAAAGTCGGATGAGTTCTAAATTTTCTCAAATCCAAATCTTATGAACAGGAGTTCTTAACGAGAGATAATTCTCTCTGTTTTGACAGTTTCAGGAGGAGAGGAAATGTTAGCTTATCATTTAGCACTTTAGTTTATGAATGTAAGAAGACTGCATTTATTCGTTTTGATATTTATCAGCATATTCTATAACATTTTGTAGCTGAATTTATAAAAGACGTTAAAAATAATACAAATCTAAATAACCATAGATATATTTTTCGAATTTCGATTCAAAAGGATGGAATGATCTTCTAGCATTGGTGAAGGGGGTGCATGGGATAACTACTGCTCTAGATTTTTTTCGAATCTTGAATCTCTTGAGCCCCTCAAGCAGTGCTGCCAGAATTTTTTAACTAAAGTAACAAAATCTCACTTAAATAATTTCGTTTAACAATTTTATATTGCCTCCTTAAGTAATGGCGAAGTTTGCCGCTGGAAAGGTTTCATTCCTGAATTCTCTTTTCTTACTTTGATTTCGTTCAATGTGGTATAAACAGCATATTTTTCAACTAGTACAAAACATTGATTTTTTATTTTGTTAGAATGTTTCAATTTGTGAAGTTTTGCTCTTATTTCTTGCAAAGAAAAAGAATTGTTCAAATTAGTTTCCCTGCGCCAAAGTACATCTACTCGCGAAAATACATCTTCCTAGTCATGTATGTGTTTGTGGAACAGAGATTTAAAATGACTGTCATTAAGAGCAATCGATAGTAAAATCCCACCCAGATGTTTCCCCTAATATTATCCCAAGCATACATTTATTGGATTCCCGCCTTTATGTTGAGAAACCTTTTGAACTCCTAGAATCAATCTTACTTCCGCGCTCGCTTAAAGAGTTGATGAACTGACTTGCTGGAAATGAGTTAGAATACTTTCTAATGGAAAATTATTACATTCACGTCCTCTTGAGGTTACACAAATGTATACAACACTGTTCCCGGAAATTTATTTCCTTGTGGAAAAGGAAAAGCTTCCTCTGAGTGCTTAGAAAAGAATTAATATTGCTATAATTAATATATACATGGTGTTCCAAAAGCTAAGTATCTATCGAATGGCTTACGTATTATTATATCTATCTTGCGGTTTCAGTTTAAGAATTGAGTCAAATAAAGTGGGCAGTCACATTACATCAAGTTAATAAATTATCATATTCCTTCGTTCTACCCGTTGGGGTGTAAGTGGTTAGGTTATCCAGGTAATAGATGGATAACCTAACCACTTACACCGAATCCCGGAAAAAGCATAGTTTATTATTATGCTTAGTTGCTCGAGAGGATAATTAGCAGCACCTAATGATTATGGGCCTTTAGTTTTCAGCCTGAATGGGCTAAACACTTACATCAAGAGAGGACGCCGGCGGAAATGCGTCTGTACATAAGGCCAGAATAAAGGACTCTTTTTCTCCCGAAAAATTATAAAAGTGATTTAAAATGAATTCTGAAGAGAATTTTTCATGGCGTCTGTGCGTGCGTACGTACGTACGTATCTCTCATCTCAAAAACAAGAAGCCTCAGAACGTTGAAATTTTGTATATACGACTGCTATAACGTATAGACGTGCACCTCGTATTTTGGTTGCAATCGGCCGCTCTAAAAGTATATAAATATATGTATATATATATATATCTACTCTGTAACTCAACTGACTCTGTAACTCAATTAACTTTGTGTTCTACTCTGTAACTCAATTAACTCTCTCAGTAACAATCTACTCTGTAACGACTGTCTCAATGATCTCTTCCTTTATTCTTATATGTTCGTAAAATGTAAATTTTTTTCTCTAAATGTGATTGAATTATATTGTTCTTATCTTCCGGTTAAGATTTTTATGCCTTTAGTAAATCTGCATGCAATATTTGTAGAATTACCAACAATTTAAAAGTTGTTTAAGTGCGGCTAAGCCTAATTATTTTTTCCGTGGCGGCCATGTTTGTTTACATTTGAAACTTAGCAGAGTAGGGGGTTTGTTGCCAATTTAGAGAAACTAAGCTTCGCAACAACAAAGACAGCGCCTTCTTTTATTATTGCGAATTAAATCATGCTTAATCCATTCTGGAATTTATTCGTGGAAATAAGTGTTTGAGATTTGCTTTGTAATTTTGAATATAGATATTTTGAGTTTTTATGTATTTTTGCTTTGCCGCGAAGTGAATTAATTGGAGCAGAAATACTGAATCGTCTGAGAAAAACTGTTTTTTTTTCTCTTGTTTGCTTTAATTTCTTTTATACATCATTTTAGATTTATTATGGTATTTGAATTGCACAAATGGCAATGATTAGGTAATTCTTAACTGATATAAATTTTGTACGTTCTGAGTTATAAAATGAATGAAATGTAACGCTATTAAGTAAACCTAGCGCCAGCGTGTCGCTATGGGAAACAAACATAGTGAATTTCGGAGAGTGCATTTATTCTATTGTTGTTTATGTGGTATCGATAAAGTGGAGTTAATTCAATCCAATAAGTTCAAATGTAATGAAAAAAAAAATGCGTATAACGTAATATTCCGTACAAGGAAGTCATGTGGTGTACACATCAGATTTTTTCGTTATGCTGTCAAGTGTGCTTATAAACGAATTTGTTCTTAGTTCAAGTTTTGCCTTTAGGAGTGATTTCAAACTAGCATACTGACTAGTGAATTGTTAAAGCACACTCTTTCCATTGAAAATAATTAAAAATTAGAAATATTTTATATATTTGGATTAGAATTAAGCAGACAGAGGAACATTTGTTACTAGGAAATAACACAATTTTATAAATTCAGAGAGAATGTAGATCTTGCCTTATACATGTGTTGTTACATGTCAGGAATGAATCAGATATGACTCAGGAAGCAGAAGAAATACCAACTATAATTAAGTCAATAATTTCACCGGCAAATATCGGGTTGGCAAGAAAGTTAATTTAGGTTTCTTTCTATGAAAAAAAGGAACTTTATTTAGTCAAATGTCTTCCATTCTGTTCGATGATTTTTTGCCATCTTGGTAATTTCATAATTCGCGTTCATTGAACTTCTGGTCTTCAGTTCCATTTAAGAAGTTTTTGTAAACTTAAATAAATGATAATCCGATGGTGCAAGGATTAGGCGGGTAGCCCTCTTGTGCTTTGCCATAATTGAATAAACCAAAGCAAACCAAACCGATGGTGCAATGTCAGGGCTATATGGGAGATAAGACATCACTTCCAAACCACGTTCTAGTAATTTCGTACGTTTTGCTAGCGATGTGTGAGGCTTTCTACAGTCGTGGTAGACCACAAGTCTTCTAGTGTTTGTCAATTGTGGCCTTTTGTGTTTGATCGCAACCTCCAGTTTTAAAAGTCGTTGGGAATAAACATTTGATTTGAGCGTTTGTTTGTGTGGATGCATCTGAAAGTATATAACACCTTTATACTGCCACCAGATTAATAACATGATCTTTTTCTGATGCAGCTAGGCTTGTAAAGACATTAGGTTATTATTTTTTGGGGAAGCAGGAGACTTGATAAATTAGCAATGCCCTCGCCGAGAATCGAAACGACCACTAGAATATGCACCGAGCGTGTAGACCACTACACCACGGAGGCACGCTAAAAAGGCTCGAGAAATACCTTATAAGCTTTCGATATGATTTAAGCACGATGTATAATCAAGATGGTACTGAAATCATCATTCCGTGGCCTCGCTCAAATTTCAAGTACCAACTAAACCAACTTGCTTCAAAATCTTGGCAAGATTTGTGGAACAATGCTCCACAGGAAAGACGCACATATAACTTGATGTCCAATGTAAGCTTAGCATCTCTGAACTCGAATCCTTCCCTAAATTACTTTATAATAGGACATGGACCCTTCCCCACATATTTCTACGCAAGAAATTTGGCAAATTCTGATATCTGTGTATGTGGGGAACAGGTAACTCCTGATCACTACGTTTTCTCATGCCCCTTAACTGACGATATTCACATAAAATCACCAAGAACTGACCTCCTGGCATTCCAAAGGCTTTTAATTAAAAATAAACATCAATATCCAAAGTTTCAGAAAATTCTGCAACGACTCTCTTCCTACGGCCTAGATCTCTGTCAAGTGTAAGTCCACATACAGTTTAAACTTAGTGAACTTTTACATGCTGTGATTATGGACAAAATGGATCCGCTCGTGAACTTTATAAACTGCAATAAAGCAATATATTTGAAATAACCCATGGACACCCACCTCTTCAGCCTTATTACAAAAATTCATTTTAACATTGTGTTGCCAGTACTAATTATAATTATCTCATTATGTTTATTTGTTTATTAATCATGTTTATCTCCTATTTCAGTTGCACCAAATCAGATGTTCCATTTATCTTGTAAATCTCAAATTGTATTCCGACTATTTTGTAATCTACTTTATGCCCTACACCATTATTTTTAATAAATACTGGATGCGGGGCGTACTGTGGAATTGCACGATGTACCATAATAAGAAAACTCTAGACCCTTTTTAAAGCTTCAGTCTATGCAAATTCTTATAAAACTGCGCAATTACACCCCCCTTTTTTTTAAAGAGTTAGTATGGGAAGGCCTTACCAGCCTATGGTACATCGCCGGTGTCCCCCATACTTTTACCTTTACCTGTATTCTTCATCGCCAGTGATCCTTAGTTTCAAAAAGGTATCGATTGCTTTATGTTTGAAATGATTATCGCAACAACTGATTCTTTTGTTAAGTGAATTTCTTTCAGTTCATGCGGACCCAAATACCAAGCGAGTCCAAAACATCCTATGTCATGTTCAGTTGTTGTGTGTGATACATTTAACCCTTTTGAAATCTCTCGCACATTTATATGGCGTTTCGATTCAACTATGCCTTTAATTTTGTCATCAGTAACTTCAGAAGATCTGCCAGAACGTTATCCAAATTCAAGGGGAAAAAAATCTCTAGAATGAAATTTTTAAATCACTTCTGACAAATGCATTCTGTTTAGCAATCTACACCATAAGCTGCACATATCTTTTTGGGAGCCTCAGCCGCTTTCTTGCTTTTATGAATATAAAGTTGTTACAGTTGTAAAGAAATACACACGGAATTTATTTCTATAGCAACGTAAAATTCTAAGCTGCCAAAGCGTAGATAGCATCGAACGTTTCCTTTTTAAATGTTAAATTTCAAGCCGGGTTAATACAAAAACTGAAACATCCCCCCGAAGCAAACGCTAACTTACATTCAGTCTCCCATTTCGCCTAGTGTGCTGCATATTCACCCTCCCCAACTGTTTATGGATGATTTGAGGCGTGAGGAGTAGCAGAGACAATAATAAGAATAGGCGAGATTGAGGTTACATGGAACTCGAAATGAAGCTATATTCTTAGATATTCTAATGTTATTATTACTACGCACCCTTATTGGGATGTATGTTTCTTTGAAAGAAATAGTTCTGTGATAGTTACCTGTAACTTCAATTATTAAAAAAAATCTGATGTGTACACCACATGATTTCCTTGTACGGAATATTAAATTACACGCATTTTTTCTTGTATTTCATTTAAACATATTGGATTGAATTAAATCTACTTCACCGACAGCGCATAAACCACAATAGAATAAATGCATTCTTTAAAATTCACTCTAGTATTTGTTTACCATAGCTACACTTTGGAGCTAGATTCAATTAACAGTATTAATAATTATATAACAGTATTAATAATTAATAATAAGAGTTAACTTATATAACAGTGAACTTAGTAGTTAACTGTTATATAACCCAATAATTATATAACAGTTAACTTATATATTTCGTTCATATTATAACTCATAATGCACAAAATTTATATCATTTAAAGAATAGAATTATCTAATCGTTGCCACATGTTCTATTCAAATACTGTAATTAAGCTAGAATGATGTATAAAAGAAATTAAGCAAACAAAACAAAAAAGAAACAGTTTTTCACAGACGAATGAGTGTTTCTCATTCAATTAATTCAGTTCTCACTTCGCGAGAAGGCAAAAATACATGAAAACTCAAAATATCTACATTAAAATTACGAAGTAAATCTTAAACACTTATTTCCTCGAAAAAATTCCAGAAAGAATTAAGCATGAATTAATTGGCAATAATAAATGAAGGCGTTATCTTTGTTGTTGCGAAGCTACGTTTCTCTAGATTAGCAATAAATCCACTAGTCTCCTGTTTCAAATGTAAACATGAATGGCCGCCATTAAAAACAGGCTTAGCGGCAATTAAACAACTTTAAAATTGCTGATAATTCTAAAATTATTGCACACAGATTTACTAAAGTCATAAAATCCTTAACCGGAAGATAAAAACAACAAAATTAAATCATTTTTAAAGCAAAAAATGTACAATTTACAAACGTATAAGAGTAAAGAAACTGAGATTACTGAGCCGGGTATTAGAGTGGATATATATATAAATATATTTAGATACGTTTGGTGCGACCGATTGCAACCAAAATACGAGGTGCACATCTACATGTTATAGCAGTCCTATATACAAAATTTCAACGTTCTGAGGCTACTCGTTTTTGAGTTATGCGAGATACGTACGTACGTACGTTCGTACAGACGCCACGAAAAATTCTCTTCAGAATTAATTTTAAAGCAATTTTATAATTTTTTTTGAAGGAAAAGAGTAATTTATTCTGTCCTTACCTGCAGATATCGCGCAAAAACATCGTTAAATTGCATTCGATAGCGGTCAAAATGGATATTTTCGTTGAAATATGCTGCCTGAAGCTTTTCGCGATTACAATACTTCCTTTTTACTTCGTACAAGGAAGTAAAAAGCGGGAAAGTACTCGATGAAAATGCGGTAATTAGTAATAAAGGAAGATTGCTTTTAAATAGAGAATGAAGCAATGCTTTTACATAATAAATTTAAATAATACTTTACTTTAAAGAGCAATTACATACACATTTAAGCATTTTTGATTTAGTTATTATACTTTTGTCTTATTCAGTTGTTTAATATTTTTAGCCTTCTGTTTTCAAAGAATTGCTAAAGTAATCCGGCTGTTATTTACGTATGTTTACTTTATGATCTTGTCCTTTCCATTGCGCTTTAGCTCTCACTCATTTTAAGTGAATAGCATTTTGATAAACATAACTGCTAACTTTCGTCGAGTTAGCTCAAAATGTAAAGAATTATTTGTTCAACATCGCTGGCAGCACTCTCTCGTACACTGCGAAGAGACGAATAGTGTTTGTTCAGCTCATATGAGTTTTCCTTTCCCTCTGAATAAATGATCATGCCTCGAGCCTCGGAAGCATCCAACAGAATTTTAATTTATTTGCAGAATTTTCCGAAATGTACTGTCTTGGAGCGCTCCGAAAGAAATTATTGTTCCGCGTTCGCCAGTTGCAAGAATTGCAGTTTCTGCTAAAGGTAACAAACGAACGGGGCATGTTAAACTCATAAAAAATATATATCGCCAACATTAAAGATTTCGCCGCAGGGACAATAATTTACGCCAAGTTTCACTTTCTTGGCTGGAAAATGGCACTTATGATAAATCGGGTTTGCTTTAAAGTTTATATTCTTTGTTAAAAATGACTTCAAGAATTCTGGAAAGCCAAACAAAAGATGGGGTGAATTCATTTAAAAAAAACTATACAGTGTGAATAAAATGAAAACAAGTGTATAATCTCTTTTCCTAAAGAATTTCATTTTCCAAAGATGTAGGCTTTTATAGCAAGACATTTGTTTCACTGAATCTCTTCAATTTATTGCTTTATAAAGCACTTGACGATTTCTTGTTTTCATAAATATAATTTCTAATGCATTTCAAACAGAAAACCAGGCATTTGCAATTGTGTTTCGCTCGGGGCTGCATAAAAGTATCTCGACAATACTTAATGTTTCTGATGCAGCACAAATATAAATGCACGTGCAAAGATTTTAATTTCGATTTTGTTTCCTACATATGGAAGTCTAAGGCTGTAATGCAATGTAATCATAAATTGATTTAGGATTTTGTTTTATATGAAGAACTGCAGGAAGCGTATTTAATGAAGCAAACATTTCTACTAGCAGTTGCCAGTCTAGCTTAGTAACACCTGAAATTATAAAATCTTTACAAAATAGAATTTAAAACTGTTAAAATTTTTTCATAAACTTAGCTTGAAATAATATAAATTTAATCTATATCTCTACATATAATAAAAGAAAGAGTCTGTCTGTGTGTGTGTCTTTCGTTCGCGCTGCGCGTAAGCTAATAGACCTACAGCTACAAAATTTGGTACATAGGTGCATCTAGACAACAGCCAGTGCACTTCGAAGCGATTTTTTTGAAATTCGAATTCGATTTTTTTAATTTTATGTTTTGTGACGAAATCGCGTCATTTTGAGACATAATGGGCTATAGGAAAGCGAGATTTTACTCTACGCACTCCATTTTCAAATCGTCATGAAACATAAGCACTTAGCTATTTTACGAACTTAAAATAAATTTCGTGTTTCAATAAATCGGTTGAATACGAATTTATTTAATAAAGGGAGCTTAACACCTTTTCAACGGGATTTTTTCTAAAAAAGTTTATTTTTAAAAATGTACAGTTTATTTTTCTTTGATTTTTGGACACGTTAAACTTTCATCCTTGCGACTGCTTTTACAAAAAGAATTTTGGAAAAATGATAATATTTTATATTTTTAAAAAAATTTTAAATGAAGTTTTCGAGTACACTTCTCACATCTTTAAAAATGTGATTTTGGTAAAAATTTTCCTGTCTTATTGTTGTTGATAGATTTTTGATGAAATCGAATCATTTTGAAGTTTCATTCTTTTAGAAATATGGGTTTGGCAATAATTTTTTATCGTATTTCTTATGTCACTGTTTTTAAGAGATTGGCATATTTCATTGTCATTTATATATAAATGCAATTTTATTGATTTTTTTTGTAAAGTTGTTCTGCAGAGTAAAATTCTGCGCGGAATTTTATGTTTTTTGAGTCGCTTTCATGTTATTTTTTGCTTATTTCACTGTTTGTAAGATATTGAAAAGTTTTGCATGATTTTTTTTTCTTCAACGGAAAGTTGGTTAATTTTTTTATTAGGATAATTAATATTTGTATTAAAGAATATAGCTTATTTTATTGTGATTTTTTTCTCTTGAAAATATAAGATAAAATATCATTAATTATAATTTGCTTTTCAGAATGTTTTGTCTTTTGTATTCTTTTATGTTATTTATTGCTCATTTCACTGTTTTTAAGATATTGAAAAGTTTTGAGTGATTTTTTTTTAGGAAACAAAGTTCTTAACCTCCTTTATACCATTTGAGTTCTTAAGATTTGTAAAGAGAAGTTGGTTAATTTATTTATTAGGATAATTAATATTTGTATTAAGTGATATTGCTTATTTCATTGTAATTTTGTCATACGTAATAACTTTTTTCATGAAGTTGTTCTGCAGAGTAAAATTCTACGCAGTTTTTAAATTTAACGTTTGGTTTTCCCTTCAGCCATTTTTCCGGTACATTTAAAAGCCAGAAGAAGGCTGGTAGCGAAGCTGCTAGTATATATATATATGTAAAGAAGAAAGTCTGTGTGTTTGTCCTCTAATAACTCAGTAACTACTATAGCTATCGTCGTCAAACTTTCTACGATTGTTTTCTGGGTCCTGAAAGAGGTCGACGTCCATGTTTTTCAGAAAAAAGTAGCTAAAATCAGAGATATTAATTAAAAGCTCGAAAAAAACGGTCATTTTCACTCTCATTCTTCGGAGTGGCTACAGTTTCGCAAGCTGGAGACGGAAATCTGCTTTATTTCGAAAGTTGTTGCCACTGGTCGCTTTCAAATCCTAGAGTTTGTTAATAAAAAATTTCTAAGTTTTACGATGAAATAAAAATAGCATTGCCAAGTATTAAATACGTTATTCCCGATTCCAAAAATTTGTGGTAAGCCATTTCGACTATTCCCATCTTCGTACGACTTTAATCAGTGGAAATATTAATTAAAAACTCTGAAAGCGCTTAATTTTGTACTCATTTTTCCGAGTGGCAACAGTCTCTCAGCGTTGGAGATAAATATGCGTTATTTCGAAGCGTGTTGATACTGCTCGCTTTCAAATCATAGAGTTTTTTAATAAACAATTTATAATATCTATACCAAATATACCTATATGTAATACAAAATCTATACCATATAAAGAAGAATGTCTGTTGGTTTATTTGTTCGCATTATTGATTCCTGATCAATTACGATCCATTTTTTTGCCAGATTTAATCGACTAAAACTGAATAAAAAAAATCTGAAATGTTTCAGATTTTAAATTACGTCCAAATGGGCGTTTTTTAACATTTTGTGTGTTACCTTTCTTTATTAAATATCATGTTCCTCGCACTTAAACCATAAGATCCAGTGCAACAGCAATATTACAAAATAGTTTTAAAACGAGCATATCTTTAGAATTTCCGATACAGAGACTCACGCGCTGGAGATAAAAATGTTTTTTCTGCGCAACGTTGCCATTACTCGCTTTGAAATCCTTGAGTTTGTTAATCAAAAATTCGTCAAAGTTTTAAAAAATAGGAAATCGATCATAAAACAAATTTCAAATTTGGTCTTCCACATGCTCATATTCGTTGGAGGATTACGTTATTCAAAATTCGATGACTCTATGTACCGTTATTTTATGACAATGTGAGAAATATACATACATTTACGCAGATTTTCATTATTTAATTTCTTCAAATATAATGCAGGTCTCTAACATTTTATGGCAACAGTTTGAAAAGTGAACCGACATTTATCCGTCCGACGCAAAATGCCAAAACGAAACTAATAGTCCTTCGGGATTCAAATCCCTTTGGACTAATAAGTGAAATATTGGATGGAACTTGGGCGTTTACGACCAATTTGATTAGAAAGACTAAAATCATTAAAAAATGCGTGCCATTTTTGCTGATATAATGAGAGAGACTTAGTTCATTTTTCTATCGAAATTCTTTATGTGGGTTCAATATCGCATCAGCCTGAAAAATGCATGAATATGAATAGTAATTTTTGCATTGTTATTTGCTAGGGACGTGAGAAACGTACAGTGCTTCGGTGGGACTCGAACCATGGACTTCTGAAATACGCTTCGAGAATGCTTCCATTTACACCACGAAGGCATGCAGAAAGAAAAGAGAAAATACACTGAAGTGACAAAAGTCATGGGATAGCAATATGCAAATATACAGATGGCAGTAGTATCGCGTAGAAAATGTATAAATGCGAAGTGCTTTGGCAGGGCTTTCATTTGTGTTCAAGTTATTCATGTGAAGAGGCTTTGACGTGATTATGGCCGCACGACGAGAATTAACAGACTTTGAACGCGAAATGGTAGTTGGAGCTAGACGCATGGGTCATTCCATTTCAGATATCGTTAGGGAATTCAACATTCCGAGATCCACAGTGTCAAGAGTGTGCCGAGAGAATCTAATTTCAGGCATAACATCCCACCATGGATAGCGCAGAGGCCGACCACCTGCACTTAACGACCGAGACCAGCGACGTCTGCGTAGAGTTGTCAATGTTCACAGACAAGCAACACTGCGTCAAATAACCGCAGAAATCAATGTGGGAGGTACGAGGGGCGTGTCCGATAGTACAGTGCGCCGAAATTTGTCTTCCTTGGGCTATGCCAGCAGAAGACCGACTCGAGTGCCTTTACTGACAGCACGACATCGCCTGCAGCGACTCTCGTGGGCTCGTGAGCATATCGGTTGGTCCCTAAACGAATGGAAAACCGTTTCTTCGTCAGATGAGTCACGATTTCAGTTGGTAAGAGCTGATGGTAGGGTTCGAGTGTGGCGCAGACCCCCCGAAGCCATGGACCCAAGTTGTCAACAAGGCACTGTTCAAGCTGGTGGTGGTTCCATAATGGTCTGGGCTGTTTTTACATGGCATGGACTCGGTCCTCTGGTGCAACTGAACCGATCATTGACTAGAAATGGATACCTTCAGCTACTTGGAGATCACTTACAGCCATTCATGGACTTCACGTACTCAAACAACGATGGGAATTTTATGGATGACAATGCGCCATGTCACCGGACCACAATTGTTCGCGATTGGTTAGAAGAACATTCTGGACAATTCCAGCGGATGATCTGGCCACCTAGATTGCCCGACATGAATCCCATCGAACATTTATGGGACATCATCGAGAAGTCAGTTCGTGCCCAAAACCCTGCATCGTCAACACTTTCACAATTATGGACGTCTATAGAGGCAGCATGGCTCAATATTCCTGCAGGGGACTTCCAACGACTTGTTGAGTCCATGCCACGTCGAGTTGCTGCACTTCGCCGGGAAAAAGGAGGACCGACAAAATATTAGGAGGTATCCCATGACTTTTGTCACTTCAGTGTACTTTATGTGTATAGTATTTAATATTATTGATGGCCGTATATAAAAAAGCTGAACCCGGGTTTAAACCCCTGAAAATGCTTGCATATTTATAAGTATCTTCTTGGCAGACGGCACTAAAATACAGTCAAACATCGCTATAGAGAACTTGGTTTATAGCGAACTCCCAGGCATAATGAACGAACTTTTTGCCCCTTTAATTTTTTCTACAATAAATGATTATTTCTCTAAATCGAATATAACGACATTTTACTAGATATCTTGACTGACTTGGAATGGCTGAAGGACCTTTAGCATTTTTTCAATCTTTCTTCCAGAATTTCTATAACTTTCAACTGAAAAATTATTCATCCTTAAATTCATTCTGTTTATGCTATAACCTTTTTGTTCTAAGCAAAAAGTTATGCAAGCAAAGAAAGGTGTAGCATAAAATTCTTGGATTTTCCGTCCACACACTATGTATAGAAGATCTTGTTGTGTCAAGCAGTAAGCCAAAGAGCTTGAAACGGTTCGTTAATTTCACACGAGTTCTTTGACTGAGCCAGCAGACATTGTGTTCAAAGCTAATGCTTATGAAAACACATATTTTAGATGGAAATGTGTAATCATGACTTTTATGCTAAGTAATGTTTCGTGTAAAATTGTCAACTTACAGTAAAATTGAAAAATAAGGAAAAAATTTAGTAATTGCACATAATAATTGTTAAAACTTTGTTTACCTTTAAAAAAACCTACTATTACCATCTTTTGGGAAATGCGACAATGACAGTCACACTTTCTGTATGATTCATCAATCAATTTTTACAATATTTTGTGAAAAAAATCATTTTTGTCCTTATCAGATCCGATTGCACATGGCGAGCCTAAAACCCTCTCGAATAATCTGGTGGTAGAGGAAAGGAATTTTTTAAAAAAGTTATTTAAAACTTGTAACTGAGTTATTATAAAATGTAAGGGAATAATTCTTTTAATTATTAGATTTTTTTACCTTTAATTTCAACAATACATATTCTAAAATTCTTCTTTATTACTTCCTTAAGTACGCATCTCATAAAATTTGCAACACACCACCTTTTAACAGATTGCTTTCCAGTATGAACAATTCTTGCTTAAAAAGTTTTATAAACGTATTTGTCAACAGGATTTCAATTTATGTTTACAATTCAGTGTTAAGGTTATTTATATGCTTAGCTAATATTTATAATCATTATGAATTTAGATACATTTAATGATTAGATTTCTTCACAGTAACTTCGCTGGAGTATATGAATGAATAAATCCTTCAAATACATTAAAAATAATTTAATAAATATTTACGTAGTTTTTAAAAGGCACTTACATGCTTTTTGCAACCATATGAATAAATACCCATACATATTTCATATTTTTCGTTTCAGGCATGTGCAAACCTTTAATTTCTGTGCATTCAGTATATTTTTTAAGTATTTTACAATAATTTAGCATATACCCGAAATGTTTACATAAGAAATATGTATAAATATATTTTTAATGAAAATTTTATGCATTATTTTTAATACCCGCTCAAAGGTCAGTTTTTCTTCGAAATTCCTCCATGATGGCATCACTCCCTTTAGGCAGATAACCCTTGCATGCCTTACTCTATTTAATAAAAATTTAACCTGACCTATGTGCCTAACTACAAATATTTTAACACGCAAAATTTTATATTTATATTAGCCATCAAGTTTCAAATGCTTGACTTAAAGCTCGTTTTAGGATACATTTTGTGATTATTTTTCAGTTATAAAATTAAAATGATGAGTTTAAATGAGCAGTTATAAAGCCTCTGCTCCAAAAATTTTTAAAAATTACATGTTGCAATAATGTATGGATGACAAAAAATTTTGGGTTATTTAAAACATTTTTGCGTTTGGTACATAAAATAAAAGTAGCGAATACTTTATCAAGGCTATCGAAAGACTTATACAATTATAAAGGCACCGCAAAGTATTTTTCATTTTGTAAGCATAGCATTTTTGCTAAAATCTATATTTTTGTAATTCAACAGCTTAGAATTTCATAAAACAAATTCATAATCCAAATCGCTGTTGTTAGCTATCGAAAAATAACCAAGATGTGATTTTTGTTTAAATGTGACTAAACTATACGAATTGCTATTATCCATCACACTATGAATGTTTCTTTTATGCGGAAGTGTCCTGTTTTTTTTACTTCCTTGTACGAAGTAGAAAGGAAGTACTCTAATCGTGAAAAGTTTCAGGCAGCATATTTCAATGAAAATATCCGTTTTGACCGCTATCCAATGCAATTTAACGACGTTTTTGCGCGATTTGTGTACGTAAGGACAGAATAAAAGACTCGTTTCCTCCAAAAAAATTCTAAAACTGCTGTAAAATGAATTCTGAAGAGAATTTTTCGTGGCGTCTGTACGAACGTATGTACGTATGTACTTATCTCGCATAACTCAAAAACGAGTAGCCTCAGAACGTTGAAATTTTGTATATAGGGACTGCTATAATATGTAGATGTGTACCTCGTATTTTGGTTGCAATGGGCCGCACCAAACGTATATAAATATATTTATATATATATCCACATTGTTACCCGGCTCAGTAATCTCAGTTTCTTTACTCTTATATGTTTGCAAATTGTACACTTTTTGCTTTAAAATGATTGAATTATGTTGTTTTTATCTTCCGGTTAAGGTTTTTATGCCTTTTGTAAATCTGTGTGCAATATTTTTAGAATTATCAACAATTTTAAAGTTGTTTAAGTGCCGCTAAGCCTTTTGCTTTTCCGGGAGCCATTGATTGTTTACATTTGAAACAGCAGACTAGTGGATTTGTTGCCAATCTAGAGAAACATAGCTTCGCAACAACAAAGATAACACCTTCATTTATTATTGCCAATTAAATCATGCTTAATCCTTTCTGGAATTTTTTCGAGGAAATAAGTGTTTAAGATTTACTTCGTAATTTTTAATACAGATATTTAGAGCTTTTATGTATTTTTGCCTTGTCGCGAATTGAGAACTGAATTAATTGAATGAGAAATACTCAATCGTCTGTGAAAAACTGTTTCGTTTTTGCTTAATTTCTTTTATACATCATTGTAACTTTATTATAGTATTTGAATAGAACATGTGGCAACGATTAGATAATACTTTTCTTTAAATGATATAAATTTTGTGCATTGTGAGTTATAATATGAACGAAATATAATACTGTTAAGTGAATCTAACGCCAGAGTGTCGCTATGGTAAACAAATACTTGAGGTAATTTTAAAGAATGCATTTATTCTATTGTGGTTTATGCGCTGTCGGCGAAGTAGATTTAATTGAATTCAATAAGTTTAAATAACATGCAAGAAAAAATGCGTATAATTTAATATTCCGTACAAGGAAATCATGTGGTGTACACATCAGATTTCTTATTTGCATGGAACTGTCATGCGTCGAAGCGCTCAAAAGGTAGATTTTGAATGTAAACAAAAAACACCCCATCTGGAGACCGTAGCCTCGGAGCAGTTCTTCACTCGTAGTGAGGGGTTGGGCCCTCCTTCCTTTCTTACCTACATGAAAATTTCTGTTTATGGAGAGAACTATGCAATCGCTGAATAATTTGAAGGTTTCAATTGCATTTCTTGTTGCCCCAGAACACGGTTAATACAATCTGAGGGCCTTGGCTCAGTGTCTATTCAGGGGCACCAAATCCTCACTATCCTTTTTTCCATAACAGGAAAACCGAGGACCTGAGAAATAATAAACTGATAGTGAGGCTTTCTAAACTTTGAGGCCCAGGCCTTGGGTGTTTATGTCGTAATCAGGCTCTGTATGCAACGCGTTGTTAAGAATAAAAACACTGATATTATACCAGGTTGTTCAATAAGTTCGCGGAACGGAAATGAAGAAACCAATTTTTATTTGTAAAAATGACTTTATTTTTCAATGTAATTTCCCTCAACTTCAATACACTTATTCCAACGGTCTTTTAATTTATGGATCCCTTGACTGTAGTGGTTTTTCGGCAGCTCTGCAAAATATCCCTCCATGGTAGCTATTACCTCTTTATTTGAAGAAAATCGTTTTCTACGGAGATATTGTTTGAGGTGTGAGAAGAGCCAGAAGTCGAAGGGAGCTAAATCTGGCGAATAGGCTGGATGTTGCAACAATTCGTACTTCAATTCAGTTCTTTTAGCAATGGTTTTATGAGCTGTGTGCGCAGGTGCGTTATCTTGGTGGAAAATGATTTTCTTCTTCTGTAATCCGGGTCTTCTTTCACAATTTTTTTCTTATTGATTCAAAAGGTTACAGTAATAATCCGAATTAATTGTTTTGCCACTTTGAAGGTAATCTATAAACAAAATTCCTTTCGCATCCCAAAAAACTGATGCTAATATCTTGGCTGATTTTTGCACACGAACTTGCTTCGGCGCCGAAGAGCCGCGTTCACACCACTCCTTAGCCTCCTGTTTTGATTCAGGATCATGATGGTAGACCCAACTCTAGTCCATTGTGATAAATCGAAAGTCGCTTTTATTCTTCTTAAAACGCTCCAAATGTTGCTGGCAAAGTCGCATCCGAATGTGCTTTTTGCTCCATCGTTAGAGAATGCGGCACCCATTTTGCAGAGAGTTTTTTTAAACTCAAATTAACACTCAAAATATTCGTCACTGTGCCCAATGAAATGCCTAAAGCCTCTGTTAAATCTCTTTCAGTCAATCGACGGTCTTCCAATACCATATCTTGTATTTTTCCAATGATTTCCGGTGTTGATGCAGTTTTTGGACGTCCCTCTCGCGGATCGCCTTCAAGTCTGGTACGACCACTTTTGAATAAACTAGCCTACTTGCAAACCATTGTTTTTGAAGGAGCAGATTCACCCAACACATTCACCATTTCGGTATGAATTTCCATTGCCTTTAAACCTTTCTTTACAAAGAATCTGCTAACTGCACGGCCCACCAACGGCCGAACGGTAAAGTCGCTGAACACTGGTAGTTCGGTCCGAGGTTCGAATCCCGCGAACGGGCTGGCTGCATGGGCGGTTTCGTGGTTTTCCCCATGTGTAACGTGTATACGGGCCAGTTTGCCTTAGAAAGTCCTCCACGAAGGCATCCCTCCCCTTAGGCAGATATCCCTCGTGTGCTTTGCCATAATTAAATACACCAACACCAACCAACACCAACACCAACACTGATGATTGCACGTTGCTCAATTTTATCCATACTTGAAAAAAGACACAACAGGTTAGATATAAAGGGCGGTTAAACAATGAATAAATTAACAAATCGAAATGAAACGTTTGACGTGTTCCTAAGAAAGAACAAATATGAAAATGACTTCGAAGTTTTACGTCTAATATTGACGAATAGATGGCGTTCCGCGAACTTATTGAACAGCCTTGTATTAATGGCATTTAGAAAGCTAAATTCATTTGCCCCATTTTTAAGGCTTAGTAAATTTTGGAGCGTCTCAATTTCATGCATGTTCTATTTTTGATGAACTTCTTCCGAATTTCCTTTCTTTAACGTTTAACTGGCCTTTTACGTTACGAAAATGATTCATCACGCAGACATTACACAGTGTAGACGAAGTGGCTCTTTTGTTCGCCTATAAATACAAATTAATTCTACCTCGTAACTCGCATTTTCCACAAGATCCCTTTGTCGCAGTTAATGAGTCCCCGTAGACAAGTGGAGAAACGCGCACGGAGCTTAATCAATTTCTATCCAGCAGAACGAGCAACTCAACTCACACGCTGTCTTTCGCCTAATAACAAACGAGCATCGAAGGAATTCGATGTTCCATCTTATCTGCGTTAATGATCTCGCTCCGCAGCCGCGATACATGCAAAATCAACTTCCGAAGCAGGACCGTTATCTATCAAACCCCATTCGAGGTCACACTTTTGTATCCGTTGCGGATCCCTAGCGCTTAGGGAGAGATAAAGTTCTCGGTAAGATTAGAAGGTTGGAACGGTTTCGCAGTTTTAGAGAGCTGTTGCACTAGTTTATGACGTCTAAAACATGAAATGACTTTTTACGTTTTGGAGATACCTTTCCACCTTTTTTTATTATTATTTTTAAAGAAACGGCAGGTATATTAGTAACTCCGAAGAATGCTTGGCAATGAATTGGGAAATGACTTTTATAGCACATTAGAGTCTTACTCATGCGAATCCTCAATTATTATATGTGGAATGTTACATAAACAAAATAAAGGCTCAGTCTTCCAAATGAAATGTTAAAAGAATAAGGACAGGAAACGCTCTGAAATGCTTTATGTTATATTTATTAAACTTCTGTTAATAAGTTTCAGAACTAAAAGTAGACTGCATATGATCTATCAGTAATCTTAACCTTCCAGCACGCGCGCATGCACAAAATTTACGACAAATTCAGTTTTCAATGCACATTTTTCGCATATCGAAGCTGAGACGTCTGAAGGTCATTTCTATTCCTCCTTTCTACCCTTCCCCACATCATGCTATGTGCCAACAGGAAGTCATTTGACTTTTTGTTTAACTGGGCATTTGTGCTACGTGGCAGCTTTTTCGTAAATGTTACGACACGCGCGTGTGCGTGGATGAAAATTCGGATAATAATTTTTTTCTCAAATATTTTGTAATTTTGTGGTATTAATTGCCGTGTATTATTTTAATTTGAACACATTTGGCTCTGTAAATTTTATATCAGTTTTCATGGGAAAAAATTATGTGCAACCAGCTGATTTTTCTCGCATTCTTCAAGAATTATCTAATGAAGAAACGGAAGACAAGGAAACCTTTGGATGGGAAAACAATAGCGATTTCCATTTCTTATTTTCTTTTATTTCTATTTTCTAGTAATAAATAAAAATATTAAAGTTAGTTTAAAGTGCGTTTTTGTAACCAATGAGAAGTAAATTTCCTTGCAGAAGTAAGTAATGCTAAACTTACTTTTTTCCTAACAAGGTGTTTTCCTTTTTTTATTTGTCTATACTTGCTTTTGATGAATATTAAAATTAGCCTCGATTTTAAAATATAATTATTAAATAATAAATTTAAAATTTTCTATAATGAAATACATCATTGCATTTCCATCTCACTAACATAAGAACTTGAAAATAATTTACTTATATTTGAATGTGATATTATTTGTATTTTACAATAATAAGATTAATATTTTATTTCTTAACAAATTTATTATCAATATGCAATCATTTCTGTCGTTTTTTGTGCCAGAAACGGTAAAATAACGGATGTCGTAAAAAATATGACGCGCGCGTGCTGGAAGATTAAGTAATCCGACATTCAATGACTTAAAGTACCTAAAGAATACCTAAAGCGCTAAATGCTAAATGAGTACCTAAAGCGAGCGTCTCTCAAAAAACTCTCAATGGATTTGATTAATTTAACCATTCCAACTGTTAATGAGTTTTTATACCGTATGTCGGGGGAGATATGGGTCGTGGGTATGTTGTGGGAGCTCATACCCACGGCCTGGAAACAGATTTAAACTTTTTAACAGATTTAAACAGATTTAAACGGCCTGGAAACAGCTGGCCTGGAAACAGATTTAAACTTTTGTGTACTAGAGTGGACATGATGTAACAAAGGGTTAAGCATAAAATATGTACAGAGGTTGTTCGGACAATTTTTAGACAATTTTGCTTTACTGTAAAAAAAAAAAAAAAAAATCTTCATCATGTCCACTCTAGTAGACAAAAGGTTAAATTTGTTTATTCGTCTGTAAATGCCTTAACAGATTCCATTTCTGTGTTTATTCGTTCTATATTATTAGAACGTTCAACTTTCGATCCTAGATGGCTGTATAGCACCACTAAGTAAAGCATTGCTATTTGGAAAATGCCTGCTGCTGCTTCTGTTTCCAAGTTAGTACAATTTCTCATAGTAAACATTACATAATATTGCTTACATTTTTTTATACTGCCACTTTTTTATTCATAATTAGTCATTTTAGACGTTTTATTTTAAATGTCAGTTTGAGGAAATTATGGAGTGGGTAGATAAAGATCTACCGAAAAGAGTGAAATGCCAATGTACTGCTTATGCCAAATGTACTGCTTATCAAGCCAAAACGCCACTGAAAATGTATATGTTTGGCAAGGATTGTTTGTTGGAGACGGTTTCTTTGCTGAAGTTGTGGAATAACAAACGTTTGCAGCATTTTGTGGTAACTTTCTGTATTTATGATGCGCGTTTGAGGTCCTGTCGGAGTGATGGTCTCAAAAACGAATTACGAAATCGGCTGTGAAGCCACACCAAACACTGACTTTGGATAATTTAATGGTGTGGTGTGGGGTGTGTTTCGTGCACGTTGGGGGGGGGCTGAATGCGCCATGGGAAAGCATCATCAATTTATACCCTGCCAAGAAACGATAGAGCGAATGTCACTCGCTTATCATAATCACTTGGTTTCAGTTCATGCAAGCGGCTGATTTTGTAGGGGTAGAATCCAATAACGCGCCGCAAAACTCACCATACCGTGGAATAATTCATGTCCAATTGTCGAGCTACACCCCGGGCGCTGCTAGTACCAGCAATGTTCACTGCGATCCTTCGACAATTGCAGTTGCCACATGTTATTACATCATCTGATACTGGTTTACGTCCTCTCCCAGCGCGAATGGTCAGTGACCCCGTTTCCTCGAACTTCTTAATCATTTTCTTAAGACCATTCAGCGATAAAGGCCGCTTTCGTAATTTTTTTCTGGTTCGAAATTCCCGAAGAGCTGTGGATGCGTTATATTGATTCATGTAATACAGCTTCACCGGTAACGCACGTTTCGGTAACGTGAGAAGAATTTTCACTGGAGCTTGTTTACTTCAGCCGAGATTATTTATCGGAGTTGTCACTGGAACTACTTGCTTTTATAGCCCCTATTACTGGCGCTGTCATCGCACAACATTTGCATTTTTCTTTGATACCCTTGTTTTATGCTGATTCCCGTTATAGTAAGCTACAGCAGCGCCACAAATGCCCAGCGGCGATTTTTGAAACTAAATTTTTTTTCATGGAATCCTTTTTCTCATGTCTTGATTAGTCTAAATACCAAGTTTGGTGCCATTTTGGCTATTAGATCGCGCTGCAGGGCGCTCCAAACACTGTCACTTTTAAAAAAGATCACCCTGTACTTTTGCGCCTTTGGATACAATTGCAGAATTTGAATGATAAGCTGGAGGTACATAAATTCACGGATGAAGCCACATTCACGTTTCTGGCAAAGTCAATCGCCATAATTAACGATTTGGGGGCACGACAAAAATCGACATTATCTAATGGAATATAATAATGGACCATAAGCAAGATTCTCCAAAGCTGAACTTTTTACACGCCATTTCCAACAGTTGTGTTTTTGGTCCTTTTTTCTTCGTGGACAAATCGATTAACGGGTGCATTTACTAAGATATGCTACCAGAGTGGTTAATCCTTCAGTTGACGGTTCCAGACTTCATTCTGCAACAAGACAGTGTTTCGACGCATTCGCATAAAAACGTACGCCAGTGCTTGAATGATAATCTACCCCATCTGTAGACTAGTCGTGCTGGGTCAAACGACAAGCCATTGCTTTGTTGGGCACCGACAAACCCAGCTCTAGCCTTTTGTGATTTTTTCCTGTGGGGTTTAACTAAAGACAAAGTGTTAATGTGTCCATTTTCCCAGGACTTGCAGCCCACCAGCGGCCGAGTGGTAAAGACGCTGAACACTGGTAATTCGGTCCGAGGTTCGAATCCCGCGAACGGGCTGGCTGCATGAGCGTTTTCGTGGGTTTCCCCATGTGTAACATGTATACGAGCCACTTCCTCTTAGAAAGTCCTCCACGAAGGCATCCCTTCCTTTAGGCAGATAGCTCTCGTATGCTTTGCCATAAATGAATAACCCATAACCCAGGACTTACAGCAACTGAAGCAGCAGATTAACTGAAGTATTCGAATCAATAACAAAGGTATTCTATCACGAGTGTGGCAGGAACTGGAATACCTAATAGACATTTACCGTGTCACCGACAGGCACACGTAGAACATCTATATAAACTTGAATAACTTCATTGTAAAATTGATTTATCAAGATAAAGTAATTACAGCGTTTACAGGTATGCTTTCTTTTTGTTCCATTGAATATGAAACACCCTGTGTATTTATTACTCACCTCTTTTGATAGATGTGACAGTGTTAATCATTCAGTTTTTATGACGTTTTGTAAGATAATCCATTTTTCAAGACCGGATATTGAGAAGCAAACTTCCGGTCCCTTGAAGTTCGTTATAGAGGGGTTTCGAATGTTGATTTCAGTTTCCACATTCGAAGAACAAGTATATTGGCAGTAATATGTACAAAAATCAATAAAAGATCATTTTGGTTGGAATTTTGTTATTCAGTTTCGCCAAACCTTTAAAGATTCAATCTAAACTTTGTCTTAAAAATACAATAAATGGATTAGAACTTCAAGTATTTAAAATTTTGGCCTTTCTTCCTTGGGATGCTCATATGGGTGTTCGGGATAAATTTGACAGTTTCGTAAGGAAAAGGAAAATCCGCTTGTATGAGTAGTAGCGAAGGTCTTCATTGAGTGCAAGCTTCATAGTAGAGGCTGCAACATTCGTTTTACGTGACAAAGCCCGAATTCTAGTGCCAGGGTTCTTCAACACCTGTTCCTGCAGATTTGCGAGGAATTTATCTGTACGAACGCAATCAGATCGTCTGCTGGGGATCTTTCTTCTTGCTACATCCTCGTAGTCACCATTGCAAGTCTCTAGCTCATGCCTGGTTGTTTTAACTGTTCAGGGAGCATTGGGCAGCAGTCATAATATCCTTATTTTGATGGCCGCCACGAATCATCAAGTTATTCTCTCCATGATTCAGGTTATTCTCTCCATGATTCAGGTTATTCTCTCCATGATTCAGGTTATTCTCTCCATGATGCAAGTTATTCTCTCCATGATTCAGGTTATTCTCTCCATGATGCAAGTTATTCTCTTCATGATGCAAGTTATTCTCTCCATGATTCAGGTTATGCTCTCCATGATGCAAGTTATTCTCTCCATGATTCAGGTTATTCTCTCCATGACACAAGTTATTCTCTTTCATGATTCAGGTGGGTTCCAGTCATCCATTCTTTCTGACATCTTGCATATGAATGAAGAAGAGTCCAAACTTTTAAATGACGAGTAGTGTGTGTCAATACCTCCAACCTACGGAAAAATATAATCAATTATAAATATGTCAAATTTATCCCGAACACCCTGTAATTGCCCAGCCAGTTCTGATAGAAATGTTCTTGAATATTTAGAAATAAGAAAAATGGATGCATGGGTGTCGCGTTTAGCAGACTCGTGATCTTCAGACCCATGTAATCCTATGATCCAATACTCTGTGATATTACACAAAGAATGTGATTCTACACTCAGGCATTAGCACTGTTAGTGGTGAGTGACAATTGTAAAACTGGTGGGAAGAATTCTAAAAACTTTTTGATTGTGATTGCGACACTAAACGCTGTGGATGTGTAAAGGTAGTAGCATTTAGTACATTTTAGAGTGGTAATAATGTTAGTATAATTTTGAATGCATGATTAATAGCAATAATGCTCCTTATCCGAAGAACTGCAGCGATGCCTAAAAACTGTTTGTTTGCATAATATATTTCAGTGTTTTAGGAAATATTAAAACATAAAATAAAAAAGTGTTTATGGAATAACAAACTGCCGCATTTAAACCACACTCCAGACATTTAACCCCTGAATCATATACATTTATAAATAGAATTTCGAATAAATGCACAAAATCTCAAAACATCCTTAGTGCCAGTGATGCTTTTCTATAAAAACTTTTCGGCAAAACAGAAGTGTTTACAGTATAGAGAAACATTATTCTAACTAAAACTGTTCGAGACATAATTTCCATATCTCCTAAATTAGTTTATATTTCACCAAAACTCATTACAAATTACATAATTTTAATAGATTTCCCATGGGCGAATATTTAATGTGACGTGGATGCCACGTGATTTCTTTGTACAGCCTATTAAATTATACATATTGATGGCTGCTCTTCATTTAATCTAATTTCCTCTAATTTCATTACAGACATCTTTCTCATTCATTCAATTCACTTCTCACTTTTCGGCAGGGCAAAAATACACAAAAGCAAAAACTCAAAACATCTTCATTAAAAATCGTTAAGTACAGAAAAGCATAAGGCATCGAACTCAGTTAACTTGTAAGCAAAAAGAAGCAATTTGGTTAAAGGGCAGAAAAACATAATTTTCGATGCACAAAAATTCCAAGTTCAATTTCGGTTTTCACAAGGCAAAAGGTCACTGATGTTAGTGTACTAACTGACTTATTTCATTATTCTACTGAGAGTTTCAGATGCAAACAAATGGCGGCATCCTTAGACCTAGAGCCACTTAAATTTTTAAACTGTTGATAATTCTGCAACTATTACATGCAGTTATTAACTAAAGGTATACGACTCTTAACCGGAACATAAGACTAACATAATTCAAATTCTTTTTAAAGCAAATAATACACAATTTACCAACATATAAGAATAAAAAAATCAGCTGACAGAGCCGCGTAACAGAGTGGGAATATTATATATACGTACATATTTAAATTTAAACAAATTTAAATTCCTAACAAATACGTATAAAAGTAAAAAAAAAATTAATTCTAAAAAAAGGAAAAAAGCCAAAATAATTTTAAAAAATGTGCAAACATGTAAAAGATTTAATTCTCGAACTAATCTACAATATCATTTAAATTCAGAAGCATAAGCAAATTAAGTACAAAATCTATCCATGAAAATAAATCTACTAATTTAATAAATTAAAATTAAATTAAACAATTTCTAGTCCAAAGGGATTTGAATCCCGAAGGACTATTAGTTTCGTTTTGGCATTTTGCGTCGGACTCATAAATGTCGGTTCACTTTTCAAACTGTTGCCACAAAATGTTAGAGTCCTGCATTATATTTGAAGAAATTAAATAATGAAAAATCTGCATAAATGTATGTATATTTCTCGTATTGTGATAAAACAACGGTACATAGAGTCATCGAATTTTGAATAACTTAATCCTCCAACGAATATGAGCATGTGGAAGACCAAATTTGAAATTTGAAATTTATTTTATGATCGATTTCCTATTTTTTAAAACTTTGACGAATTTTTGATTAACAAACTCAAGGATTTCAAAGCGAGCAATGGCAACGTTGTGCAGAAAAAAACATTTTTATCTCCAGCGCGTGAGTCTCTGTATCGGAAATTCTATAGATAGGCTCGTTTTAAAACTATTTTGTGATATTGCTGTTGCACTGGATGTTATGGTTTAAGTGCGAGGAACATGATATTTAATAAAGAAAGGTAACACACAAAATGTTAAAAAACGCCCCTTTGGACGTAATTTAAAATCTGAAACATTTCAGGTTTTTTTTTTTTTTTTAATGCATATGTGAATGACCGTAGAGTAGGCAGGAGACAGACTTATCAAGGGGAAGTTGCCTCCAAACCTAACTCTCCAATCATTCAATTCGTGTTCCGTCATATTTAATTAAATTTAATTACATATTTATGTGTATATTTGGTGCCGCCGATTGCAAAGATAAATGACAGGTGCACAACGAGATGTTTTAGTTGTCACGTATACAAAAATTCAACGTTGTACGACTAGTCATTTTTGTGTTTTGATATACGCATACGCACAGACGTCACGAAAAAAATGCCTTCTGAATCCACTTTAAATCAACTTTACAATCCGTTTTGGAGGAAAGAAGTCCATTATGCTCTGTCCGTACTTACAGGTGTCAAGTATGAAAATCATTCAAATGGATTCTAGAGCGGTCAGAATGGATATTAGCTTTGAAGTATGGTACTCGAAATTTTTCGGGATTACAAAACTTCCTTTATTTTGTAGAAGGAAATAAAGAGATTAGAAAAAAATCAAAATATAAGTAAAATATAAATAAATTTTTAAATTACGTCCAAAGGGGCGTTTTTTTAAACATTTTGTCTGTTACCTTTATTTATTAAATATCATGTTCTTCGCACTTAAATCATAAAATTCAGTTCAAGAACAATATCGCAAATTAGTTTTAAATTGAGCATTAGAATTTCCGATATAGAGTCTCGCGCGTTGGAAATAAAAATGCGTTTCCTCTACAACGTTGCCATTGCTCGCTTTGAAATCCTTGAGTTTGTTAACCAAAAATCCGTTAAAGGTATAGAAAATACGAAATGGATATTAAAACAAATTCCAAATTTCAAATTTCGGCTTCCACATGCCCATATTCGTTGGAGGATTAAGTTATTCAAAATTCGATGGCTCTATGTACCGTTGTTTTATCACAATGCGAGAAATATGCATACATTTATGCAGATTTTTCATTTCTTAATTTCTTCAAATATAATGCAGGACTCTAACATTTGGTGGCAGCAGTTTGAAAAGTGAAACGGACACTTATAGTGAACCAACGCAAAATCGTAAAACGAAAACAATAGTCCTTCAGGGACAAAGCCGCGTTGGACTAATAAAATGAAAACTTCTAATCATTCATTTTTTTCTAAAACGATTCATATTAATTTCAGGAAATATAATAAAGGATGTATATTTCTGTCCAAGTTAGAATCTTGTAGAGACATTAGGATTTTTTTGGAGGCGGGAGAGATGAAAAATATGCAACCGCCTTCGCCGGGAATCGAACCACGGACCTCAGGAATACCGGCCCAGCGTGTAGAACACTACACCACGAAGGCACGCTAGGAAGGCGGGAGAAATACCTTACATACTCCCCCTTTTAAAGGGCGACTGGGGTTTTTAGGCGACCCAATCGCCAAATCCTGGGTGTTGAGAGTCATCATCCACAACCCCTTTAGTTCGGGCGCCACAGGAGAGATATTAGGTAATTTTTGGAAGCAGAAGAGATGAAAAATTAGCAACGCAAAAATTTTAGTATACGTGTTTATGGATTTCTTTTTTAGAAGCAATTAAAAGGAGTGCAGAAATATATTTGCTTCTGAAGAAGAAGGATCTGTGTTTGACCGCTTTCAAAATAGTTACTTAAAATCATTAGTGTCATTCAAATTCAACACGAAACAAAGGCTGCTTTTTATTTCTAACTTTATATGGTTGATTAAAATGAAATCCAAACTGTTTGGTGACTTATGCCCTTATTTGGCGAATTTATTTCAGTTAAAAAAAATATTACACCAGAAGGTCTGTTAGTCTCGAAACGGCATTTCGATTCGTTTCACTTTCTACGTTGATTCACGTTTCAGACTGTTGCCACCAAATATTATCGCCCTGTGTTATACTTAAAGAAATTAAATAATGAGGAATCTTCATAAATGTATGTATGTTTCTCGCAACCTAGAAAAACAAGAACAACCTAGAGTCATCAAATTTTGAATAGTAGTCTTCCACCCAAACATGGGCATCTGGAAGCTCGAATTTGGAATTTAGAACTTGTTTATTATATATTTCATGGTTTGTAAAACTTTAAAACGAATTTTTGATTAAAAACTCAAGAATTCCAAAGCGAGTAGTGGCAACACTGAAAGCAATAAAGCATTTTTATCTCGAGCGCGCGAGATTGCCTATCGGAAATTCTAAAGCTATGTTGTTTTTAAATATTTTTACCCAGTGTGGTATCAGCCCAAATGCTTTCGAAATGTAAATGAGCAAAACGCCCATTTGAGAATTATATAAAATCTGAAAGCTTTTAGAATTTTTTTACACTGTTCTAATCGTATTAACCAAATTGTTGATCGCAATAAGAGAAATATTTTCCATGTTTCCGTATACAAGCGAGCAGGATTCCGGGAATTCGATATTAATGCGCGAATGATAACTTTAATCACAATTATATGAAGCGACGACTTGTGTGTGGCCATGTAAAATGTGTGCACAACAAGCAAATCATGTAAAGTTTTTAATATTATACTGTAGATCACTGATAACTAAACTTTTATGCCTTCTTGCTATATGTTTTTACTTCCTTGTACGAAGTAAAAAGGAAGTATTGTAATCGCGGAAAGTTTCAGGCAGCATATTTCAACGAAAATATCCATTTTGACCGCTATCGAATGTAATTTAACGATGTTTTTGAGTGCTATCTGTACGAAAGGACAGAAAAAAAGACTCGTTTCCTCCAAAAAAATTATAAAACTGCTTTAAAATGAATTCTGAAGAGAATTTTTCGTGGCGTCTGTGCGAACGTATGTACGTATCTCGCATAACTCAAAAACGAGTAGCCTCAGAACGTTGAAATTTTGTATATAGGACTGCTATAACATGCAGATGTGCAACTCGTATTTTGGTTGGAATCGGCCGCACCAAACGTACATAAATATATTTATATATATAACCACTCTGTTACCCGGCTAAGTGATCTCAATTTCTTTACTCTTATATGTTTGTAAATTGTACATTTTGTGCTTTAAAAATGATTGAATTAAGTTGTTTTTAATCTTCCGGTTAAGGGTTTTATGCCTTTAGTAAATCCGTATGCAATATTTTTAGAATTATCAATAATTTTAAAGTTGTTTAAGTGCCGCTAAGCCCTTTTTTATGGCGGCCTTTGATTGTTTACATTTGAAATAGCAGACTAGTGGATTTGTTGCGAATCTAGAGAAACTTAGTTTCGCAACAACAAAGATAACGCCTTTATTTATTATTGCCAATTAAATCATGCTTAATCCTTTCTAGAATGTTTTCGAGGAAATAAGTGTTTAAGATTTATTTCGTAATTTTTAATACATATATTTTGAGTTTTCATGTATTTTTGCCTTCTCGCGAAGTGAGAACTGAATTAATTGAATGAGAAATACTCAATCGTCTGTGAAAAACTGTTTTTTTTTCGTTTTGTTTGCTTAATTTCTTTTATACATCGTTCTAGCTTTATTATAGTATTTGAATAGAAAATGTGGCAACGATTAGATAATTCTATTCTTTAAATGATATAAATTTTGTGCATTATGAGTTATAATATAAACGGAATATAATACTGTTAAGTGAATCTAGCGCCAGAGTGTCGCTGTGGTAAACAAATATTAGAGTGAATTTTAAAGAATGCATTTATTCTGTTGTGGTTTATGCGCTGTCGGCGAAATAGATTTAATTCAATCCAATAAGTTTAAATGAAATGCAATAAAAAATGCGTATAATTTAATATTCCGTACAAGGAAGTCATGTAGTGTACACAACAGATTTTTTTAACCCTATTCGAAAGCAGTCGTTTCTCTCTAGCACCTTTATTTTCATCGAAATCGTGATTGTCAGAACTTAATGTGTTAATTTGATGAGTTAATTGTGTCATCATTTGGAAGAGAATTACAAGGCTCATCTCTAATAATACTCATATTTTTCGCCTATTATTATAATAATAGCTTGCGCGCTGTGCCTACCTTGTTAAGGGCTAACACTACCTTGTCTAACACTGTGAACGTGATCTGAAAGCGTGTATATGCGCTTTGGCGGTAATGACCAAGTACATCGAGCGAGTATATTTGCTAATGATGCAAATCGCTTAAATCGTTTAACCGCTTTGCCACTGATGAGCCCATATAATGTATAGGAATTACTCTCCGATTGCATAATTAATACTCATATAAGTATAGTAGAGCTCCGGTATTCGCACTAACTAGCATGACACTACACTCTATTATTCAAAGAATGCAAATAATCAGGGAATCTTTTTTGTGGAACAAATAAGTATTTACGATAGTTTTTAAGTGACGGATATTTATTTTCTGCATCATCTTATTTATTTCAATCAAGATTACGCAGCTAAAACAGATATAATGTTTATACTTAAATAAATTGTATTAAATTCACGAATATAAAACAATTCTAAAAAAAGAAAAAAAAAACACTGATGTGGACACATGACTTCCGTGTAAGGCCTATTAAATTATGCACGTTTTTTTTTTTGGTCGGTGTGTTACACATTTTTTGCTGCATTTCACTTTAAACGTATTTCCTTAGAGATATATTTCTCATTCAATCAATTCAGCCATTCCATAATTCACGGTGCACAAAAGGTTTGACCAGTATTTGGGGAAGAATATTATCGAAGATTTTGTGCACTTCTTCAACTAAACAATCACAACTCGACCTTTGCTTGAAAATTCTCTTTTTTTTTTCCCCATCTTAATTTTACAGTGAGTTGATATTTAACTGAAATAAAACAATTTATTTCAGTCAGCGGATGAAATTAGAAAATAATCATAATTTGTAACAATTAGGTTAAAATAAATATTGAAAGAAGTGTTAAAACAAACGGTATCGTGAAAAAAGCAAACTATTTCGACGGTGCCAGGACATCCATGTGAAGGTCTTGGTGAACAGTTGCCTTCTTGCATAAAGTTTCCCGCACCTTTATGACATTCTATGTAATCGTCCGGGTGGTCGGACATGAAAATTCCTTTCTTTATTGCACTGGAGTGAAGAATTAGATCCAGCAATTATGAATTCGCCACAGGCTAACGACGTCACGGCTAAGACGATGAATTTAATATGTTTATGACTCCTTTTTGGGGTCGTGCAGACTTAACCTTTTGAAGACGGGATGTCATTATAGTGGCCATAGAGTCCTCTCTTTGAAAAGACGGGGTTGTCCACTTTAGTGGCCATGTCTTTTTCCCCCATTTTCCAGGCTGAAAAGTGGGGTGAAATGTCAAATTTGACGTCCCTGGGGTTTTAACCACTTATCTCTTTCAAAGGTCTTCCTTTTGCAACATAGATGCACCCCTCTGAAAGTCCATTAAACTACACACAAGAATCTTTGTTGCAAATAGGAGGTGATTTCGTAAAGGGGGGAAAGCATTCGGTTCAAGATTCCCCGTCCTTTGGTAGCTTTTACTGCTACCAAAGCCCCGGCCTCAAAAGATTAATAATGGTTAGGGGAGTCTATTGTGGTATTGGAGGAGACATGGATGTTTGTAAACGTATAGTGTCCGTGCGGCATTATGGCACTCCAAATATGCGGCGAGCCGAAAGTCCTCTCGTGTGGTTTGGTGGAAGTGGATAGGGGTGGGAGATCCCCGGACCACTCCCGTCAAAACTAGGATAGAAAATAGAATTCCAGCCTCTCTTCACCAGGCTCTGGCAGAGCCTCGCCAGGCTCTGGCAACCATTGTTCCACGTAATATGGGCACAACAACTTCTTCTTGGGGAATGCCATTAAGTCTCTTTCTTTCAATGAGTAAATTTTTTGTTTGTGTCCTGAAATTATGATTAACGTTTTAGCCGTTAATTTCCCAAACTCCCGATAGCCACACTCGCCTTGTGCATGATTTAAAAACGTATCGCAATAAATTAGGTTTTCTTCAAAATACTAAAACAGACGTTGGTCCTCCTCCTGTTAAGATACAGGGGTTTGCATGTTAATTATAAATCAATATGTTTATATTTTACGTAAAGTATGAAATTTTAAGTTAACTTTTAAAATTAATTTTTAAATAAATCGTGTTTACCTATGGCTGAATTAGTTCGTATATAAAGTAATATACGATAGCCTTATGCTTGAACTGTTTGAAAATCAATTTTACGAAAGCCAATTTTTAATTAAAAATACAATTTTTCTTCTCTTTTATTTTAAGAATTGATTATCTTTAATATATTTTCTGCTTCATTATCGAAATTCTCTCTAAACATCGGAGACGAAAAATAATCAAAATCTGTTTTATCTTTAATAATGCTAGCTGCTCTTTAATTATTTTCTATTATGACATATGAATTGATTCGATTTTGCAATACGAGTATCTTTAGAATATTTCCCTGAAATTATACTCTAAATTAAATTTATACATAAGAATTTTATAACCTACGCAGAATTCTTGCTTCATATTTCTTAGAAATGAGAATTATGAGTTAGTATAAATAAACAGGATTTAGTACATATGTTACCGTGAAAGACCGAAATTGGAGAATTTCGACTTTCACCGGAGAATGTCAATATTCACCAAATACGTCGGTGAAAGATCGAATATTTATTTACATTCTTGTACATTCTCACCGGTGTATGTCGACAATCGCAGATATGCTCTGGTGTAGGTCGAAAAGAGAGGAGTATATGTACACGCTGTCATTGCAAAAAAAAGTGTTCCACAAATAAATGCAGTTGTAAAAGCAAGGCCTCTTGTGCAATTCAAAGTGTTAGAATAGTTTAAGTTGTTGCAATAAATAAGATTTGAATCACATAATTTGGTAAGTTCTTAACTTCTATTATTTTCTTTTCTCATTTTGAATGTACTGTGTGTTTTAAGTTCTTATGTTCTTAAGTTCTTATTCTGAGTCTCAAGTGCGTTTTTTCGCGAATGAATTACGGAGAAGGAAATATAATATTCTTATATGTTCAACTTCTATTATTTTCCTTTCTCATTTTGAATGTACTGTGTGTTTTAAGTTCTTATGTTCTTAAGTTCTTATTCTGAGTCTCAAGTGCGTTTTTTCGCGACTGAATGACGGAGAAGGAAATATAATATTCTTATATGTTCAACATTCACCATTAGTACATGGTGAATGTCGACATTCACCGGTGTAAGTCAGACATAAGAGTATTTGGAAAATATTTCGGACATACGCCAAGCGACTATGTGAATAATTAAAACACAATAACACGCCGAATAAATACTAATTCAGAAGACAAACAACAAAAATCAGCGTTATATTTACAATTTTTTTTTTCACAGGACTAGTTCGATGGTTTTACCGAACCACCATCCTCAGCTGCAAAACCGCAAATGAACAAGATAGGAAAAAAATGATTAGATAAGAAAAGTTTTGTAAATATAACGCTGATTTTTGTTGTTTGTCTTCTGAATTAGACTATGTGAATGTCAACTTTCATGTAGATTTCGGTGTTTCACCGTAACATATATGTATCGTGTATTAGTTTCATAGCGGAAAAATCTGTATTTGTCATTTTCTGTTGTGTGCATTTTTATGTAGGTTTTCACTGGGAAGCGTCTCTCTACACATGATGAGCCTAAGAGGCTCTAAATGATTTGGTTTATAAAGGAAGATAAGCCTAAGCAACAGGTTGTTCGATTATTTGTAATTTGCAAAAAATTTCTGTCTCCTGTACAAGAGAGAGATGTGCCTAATCGAGATTGAAATCGATTCAAAATCTACATGAAAATATGTTTGCTGTTTTGTTTAATTTTAAATACACCAAAATGTGAGTAAAGTTAAGCATTCAAGGAAGAAAGTGCATGAAATGTAACAGAATATATATCACAAAGCTAAGTGATAAATGAATCACAGTTTTACCGAAGGAAAAGCGAATGAAATGAAATTTGCTCAATGCTTCAGAAACCAGCCAAGCAATTTACTTCTTCGCTTGAAAATTGTTTTCCAAGTCAAATAATAGCTTAATGAAGAGTTGTAATGAGTGGAGAAACACAAAACAAAGCTTATTTGTTCTTGAGTATATTACTCTGAACTCAGGCGAACAAGATACACGCACCACGAAGAATTTTAGCTTTTGTAAATAGTCGAACCAATCCGGAATTGATAAAACAAATACTAAAGAAAATTATTAGAGCGAAGACATCAAAAAGAATAATGAGTACAATTGATTTACTAAATAAACTAGAGCTAGATTTAAAGGCGTCGCAAATGATATTTTCCTGATTTTGACAGAAATTATTTGTAGTATTAAAGAGAATCTGCTATTTTTTGATGCATCTAATTAAAATGTGCGCCAAATTGGAGTTCCGGTAGAGCAAATTTCCTCTCTTTAACAAGCTGAGACGAAAACACGGTGAATAGAACGAGTGGAATAATAGCTTAATGAATAATATAAGAAATTAGAAAATTACTTATACCTCAATGATATTATTCCAAAAGAATAGAATTCCGAAACATTTCTGCAACTTAATTTCGGATAACGATAAAAGAAAAAAAAACACTTGTAGGTTTCTTGAAACTTGTACAGGGATCCTTAGTTTAGAAGTGTGTAAGGTGTTGTTGTTGTGGGCGCAGCCTCGATCCCCCCCCCTAGCCGATTCATATCAGCCATAAGGCCAATATGCGTTTGTGTAAGGTGCATTGTTATTTTTTAATTTTGAAACCCTTACCTTTCATTTCTTGTTTCTCACTTACAAGTCGAGAATCGCCTGCTAGGTTAATTTAAGGGCCAACTACGTCAGGTATTTGTGTCTAGCTTCGGCTAAGTCTATTTAGTTCAGTATTAGATTAGTTTTTTTATTATCGTATCCTGATTTAAAAGCCCCAGTGGAGGCTTACCTGTAATCCCGAGAAGATAACACCTGTTATTATTTCTTTGAGTGAATAAAAGGGTACGTCAACCCTCCTCGAGTCTGCGTTGTAAGTGCTTGAACTCAGCGATAATTTGCTACGTAATTCACGAGGTTCCTCAACATACTAATGTAGAAATAAAATTAAGTGTCTAGAAATAATATTAAATAATTAGAAGAATTATCTTTGAAATAATAAAGATATTGATGATATGTGGAAAAGATATATAAATATGGCAGGGGTAGGATGCCATAGTGGCGATTTTAAAAGAAAATTGGAAATTATTTAGGAAAACAACAACGTAGAGCATATTCCTGTTCTATATGCTCATATATGCCATTTGTTAAATGTAACTGGCATCTGTGCCACGAAATTGTATTTGGAAGTAATGGAATATCTGTGTTTGAAATTATTTTCGTTGCACATAAGGATAAGGATAAGGAACGGGGGACGTGGGCACTATGCCTCTACCATACGGTTAATTAGTATAGCACCACGTCCACCATGATCTACAGAACCCTTAGGACAACACTAATTCAACTACGTCAGTACATAATTGAAAATGAATGATTGATTACAAACACTTGTGGTATACCTTGGCAGTAAAATTGTTGCATTTGTGCAAATAACAAGTTACGATACATTTAAACATGATACAATGTAAATACGAAGTCATATATGTTATTGCATAAGACTTCTGACAAGTGATGTATCATTATACTTAATACATGACACAGCGCGAGGATAAACTCCTGAGGAGAAGTCAAACATATAACTATAGAGAGATTATAATATGATAAAAATCCAGTATAGGATGACAAAAATACAGTAGTTTACAGAAGATTGCAGTAATGGTGAATACAAAGGCATGGACTAATATGTTTGCGGTAAAATACATTGAAAATATTATGCCAGTTAAAAATAGATGTGCATATGACATGAAACTGTTTAAACAGTTGTAGTATATCTTCGCAATAAGAAATTGTTGCATTTGTGTAAATAGCAGATTACGATACATTTAACATAATACAATGTAAATACGAAGTCATTTATGTTATTGCATACGACTTATGTTATTGCATTTATGTTATTGCATAAGTGATATATGATTATACTTAATACATGATACAGCACGAGGGTAAACTATAGTTGTAGAGCGATTATGAGTTGATAAAAATACAGTACAGTATGGTAAAAATGCGGTATAGGATGATAAAAATGCAGTAGTTTATAGCAGATTACAATAATGATGAATACATAGGTATAGACTAATATGTTTGCAGTAAATTACATTGAAAATATTATGCAAGTTAAAAATAAATGTACATGAATAAATGTACATGTACGTATGACATGATATAGTTTAGAATAATTTAAATACATAGATGTTTAAATTCATAGACTAAAATAGATGTACATATGACATGAAACAGTTTAAAATGCACATTATAAATCCATTAATTAACGAATAAATAACGGATAGAAGCAATGCAAGGCAGTATACAAATACTATGTTGAATATAATTGCATATGTATTGATGATATTTTGTTACAAAACATTTTAGACATTTGTATTAAATGTCTAATAAGTAATATTAATACAAAAGATGTAGTAAGACTGTAAGATACAATAAGTAAATACTAATGAGTACTAATGAGTACTATAGAATATTATAACAGATTGTATATAGTAGGTAATGAAGTAGAGCTGTGCAGAAGTCATATATGCCGATTCGTATGGAGCTTATATGCAGAATAAAGTTCTATATTGGTTGACATTACGTTGCACAGTGCAAAATATATAGATATATATTTTGCACTGTGCAACGTAAAAATATAAGTTAAAATATAAGTGTGATAAAGGATGATAATGCGGAAGGAACCTATAGTGTCTTCCGTGCTAGAATGAAAAATCACATATTCCTATTCCATGTGCACATATATGTCATTTGTTAAATTTTGCTGGCATCTGTTCCTCGAAATCTGGTTACAGCCGAAAACATCGCGGCAAAAACATCGCGGACGAAAACGTCGCGGAGAAAACAACGCAATGCAAAAACGTCGTGCTACAAAACATCGTGGGAGAAAACATCGCAACGAGAAAACATCGCAGTTCTAAAACATCGTGGTACAAAACATCGTCGTCGAAAATAAAGCGGTTCAAAAACTTCGCAGTTTAAAAACATCGTCGTCGAAAATATCGTATTAAAAAATAAAGTATCTACAAATCATCGCATGACGATAAAATCGCAGACATGCTTCTTTCAGGCTTTAATAACTGTAAATGGATATTCCCATATTGATATGTGATCGCAAGATGGAAAGAAGGATAATTTTTACTTTCATACTTTTTATTAACTAATAAGTTTTTGCTGAGAAAAAAAGAATGAAACTTAAGCATAGAAAATTAATGCAACTTATAGCACTTAATAGAATTTTAAACCGACATAGTTAACTAACAAAGGCCATTAATAAATCTTTTTTATAAAGTTATTACTGGTAATTTTTCATGAAAAGTATAATCTATAATTTGCATTTAATTTTTTATGCTTAAGTTTCCTTCTTACATTTTCAGCAAACATTTATTAGTTAATAAAATATGTGAAAATAAAAATTATCCTTCTTTACATACTGCGCTCACAAATCATTATGAGAATATCCATTTACAATAATTAAAACCTGAAAAAAGCGTGTCTGCGAAGTTATCGTCATGCGATGATTTGTAGATACTTTATTCTTTACCACGATATTTTTGACGACGATGTTTTTAAACTGCGAAGTTTTTGAACCGCTTTATTTTCGACGACGATGTTTTGTAGCACGATGTTTTAGAACTGCGATGTTTTCTCGTTGCGATGTTTTCTCCCACGATGTTTCGTAGCACGACGTTTTCGTCTTGCGTTGTTTTCTCCGCGACGTTTTCGTCCGCGATGTTTTTGCCGCGATGTTATCGGCGGACACCTCGAAATCTTATTCGGAAGTAATGGAATATTTTTGTTTCATTCAAAAAATGCATGTAATCCTGAAATTCGAATTGAATGGATTTACTTATACAAGTCTCTGAAAAGGAATGATCATAGGGTAATTTCTTCCTTTTTCTGTATGCCTTTGTGGTTAGCACACACGGCGCGTATTCGAGAGGTCTAGGTTCGATTTCGGCGCACAAGCGGCCGAGCGGTAAAGTCGCTGAACACTGGTATTTCGGTCCGATGTTCGAATCCCGCGAACGGGCTGGCTGCATGGGCGTTTTCGTGGTTTTCCCCATGTGTAACGTGTATACGAGCCAGTTTCCCTTAGAAAGTCCTCCACAAAATCATCCCTCCCCTTAGGCAGATAGCCCTAGTGTGCTAACCTGGTGCGGTGTGGTGGTCCCACACCACCACACCGCACCAGGTTAGAGTTCCGGCGATAGCATTGCTCATTTTTCATGGTTCCTGTTTCCAAAATAACCTAATGTTCTTGCAGTGATGCGCCCGAACTAAAAGGTGGTGGATGATGATTCTTCAACACCGAGATTTGGCAATTGGGTCCCCTAATTCCCAATCACCCTTTAAAAGGAGGAATGTATAAGGTAGTTTCGCCCTCCTTCGTAGTGCAACGGTAACACAGTCGGTACGTATTCGAAAGATCCAGGTTCGAGTCCCGGCAAAGGGCATTGCTCGTTTCTCATGTGTCCTGCCTCAGAATATCTAATGTCCTTACAAGGTATTTACTCCATCCTTTCCGCATGCCTTTGTAGTGTAACTATAAGCACACTCGACGCATATTCAGGCGATCCGAAGTTCAAATCCCGGCGAGGGGACTGGGGATTTCTTCAGTTTCCTAATATTGAAAAAAAAAAAAAAAAAACTAATGACACTACATTGCCATAGTGGACCTTAGATGATTCGATTCTCTAATCTGAAAAAAATTCTTAAAAAATTAATGGAAGTTTAAGCAAATCTAACAGAAGAACAATGCAGTTTACAAATACCAAAAAAATAACATTAAACATTTACCCACGTCACATATGCGAAACATGTCAGACTATTTGATCTTTTATAGCAACAAAGTTAAAGCATATCTATTATAGAAAGTTAAAGTTTGTCAAGATTTCTACAGACTTTACATACCAGTTTTTTGACAGACTACAGACTTTACATAGCAGTTTTTAGAACAGCGTAAACAAAAGCGTACATGCATATTAAATTACATCTACATAAAACAGCAACTTCACAATTGAGGAATTCCGCCTGAGGAAATTCAGAGTCTCAAAAAACTTCTTAAAACATTCGACCACAGTCTGGTAGTAGGTTCAAGTTTTAAAGAAAATCTCGAAAGAGGGGAAAAAGAAAGGCTAATGGGAGATTGAAATTTCACGAATCCAAAAGATCCTTAAAAATGTTAAAATTTGGGTGTCATTCAAGGGAATCAAAATCAACAAAAATGTTTCCTTAAATGTAATAATAAATTAAATATTAAAAACAAATAAATAATACAAAAACATGTACATAATTAATTAAAAATTTGCATTATTAATTAAAAAAATCTGATGTGTACACCACATGACGTCCTTGTACGGAATATTAAATTATAAGCATTTTTCTTGCATTTCATTTAAACTTATTGGATTGAATAAATCTACTTCGCCGACAATGCATAAACCACAATAGAATAAATGCATTCTTTAAAATTCACTCTGTTTGTTTACCATAGCGACACTCTGGCGCTAGGTTCACTTAACAGTATTATATTTCGTTCATATTATAACTCAGAGTGCACAAAATTTATATCATTTAAAGAATTATCGAATCGTTGCCACATATTCTATTCAAATACTATAATAAAACTAGAACAATGTATAAAAGAAATTAAGCAAAGAAAACAAAAAACAAACAGTTTTTCACAGACGATTGAGTATTTCTCATTCAATTAATTCAGTTCTCACTTCGCGACAAGGCAAAATACATAAAAACTCAAAATATCTGTATTAAAAAGTAAATCTTAACACTTATATACTCGAGAACAATTCCAGAAAGGATTAAGCATGATTTAAATCGCAATATAAATGAAGGCGTTATCTTTGTTGCTGCGAAGCTAAGTTTCTCTAGATTAGCAACAAATCCACTAGTCTGCTGTTTCAAATGTAAAGAAGCAATGAACGCCATGAAAAAAAATTATTAGGCTTAGTGGCACTTAAATAACTTTAAAATGGTTGATAATTCTAAACATAATGCATACAGATTTACTAAATTCATAAAAACTTTAACCGGAAGATAAGAACAGCGTAATTCAATCATTTTTAAAGCAAAAAATGTACAATTTACAAATATATAAGAGTCAAGAAGCTGAGATCACTGAGCCGGGTGACAGAGTGGATATATATATATATATAAATATCTTTATATACGTTTGGTGCGGCCGATTATAACCAAAATACGAGGTGCACATCTACATGTTATAGCAGACCTACGTTAAACAAAATTTTAACGTTCTGTGGCTAATCGTTTTTGAGTTATGTGAGATACGTACGTACGTACGTACATACGTTCGTGTAGACGCCACGAAAAATTCTCTTCAGAATTCATTTTAAAGCAGTTTTATAATTTTTTTGGAGGAAAAGAGCATTTTATTCTTTCCTTACGTACAGATATCGCTCAAAAATATCGTTCAATTACATTCGATAGCGGTCAAAATCGATATTTTCGTTGAAATATGCTGTCTGAAACGTTTCGCGATTGCAATACTTCCTTTCTACTTCGTACAAGGAAGTAAAAATATTATAAAGTTTTAATTAATTTACGCGTCCTTGGCTACTAGAACCTTAGGGAAGTGTCTAACAACTATTCGCTGCTGTTTTTACAGCTATAAATTATAAGTCCAAAGATGGCTTAAAGTACTATTTTATTCACTCAAAGAAGCACTCACAGACGGCTCCTTCTCGGGCTTACAGTAAAGCCTCCATTTCGGCTTTAACTTAAGATAGAAATTAAGGAACTGAACTAATGCCAACTGGCAAAACTTTAGCCGAAGCTGTACAAAAATAACTAACCGAATTGACCCGTCATTAAACCTCGCCGGCGAATACTGACATGGTCGTAAGACTACGGCAGAACGTAGTAAGATAGGCTTAAAGCAACGACGTGGCCCGAAGGTAGGCAGAACACGCTCTACTATGAACTTTAGAGCTCTTCTACGGAAGTGACTGAACTCCCATTAACTATTAGTTCTACTTCATTTACATAAATTGCGATACTGAAATCTCATTCTGGCAGGGAGTTGTAGGTGATAAAAAAATAGACGAAAGGGTGTCACAATTAAAAATAACTATTAGAAAATTAAAATTATCTCTACAATATAATATATCTTTAATTTATATAAATGAAGGCGTTATCTTTAATTTATATAAATGAAGGCGTTATCTCGAAGATCTTTAAACAAAAAAATGAAATGTTCCCTATATTTTTATAGAAATTATTTCTTAATTTCATTCTCTTTTAATTATCAAAACTGGAAAAATATAACGTTTGACATGCTACATTATAAAATAAGCTGCTTGTCAAATTTAATCAATGTTCTAATTTTCTTTAAAAATATTTAAATAACGGTGTGAAGCAATTAATTTTGTTTTTCTATTCTGGTGGTACGCAGTGTGATAGAATATAAATATTACGTTTCAAAACATCTGGTGGTGATATTATGCCAAATCAGTTTTAATCCATTACGAAATAAATAGTTTTAATGATTTAAGATTTCAAAATATTTGTGTCCTGCAGTTATAGTGGTGGAGATTATAGTTCTGTCTAAATTCAAGAATTACACTTTTAGCATGCTAGAATGTAACGCTTCAATAATGTTCGTAATTACAAACTTCAGTTTTTCAAGCAAATTTGGGACATTCTGACAAATTCTAATAAAGTCTGATAAGGAATTATCACAAGTTTGGAGGTAAAAGTCACGTTATTCTCTGTCCTTTTGCAGTGAATTTGGTTTACTTCCAACTAAATTATTTTTTTCGCAACCGATGTTGTTTCTAGTTATAAAACAAGACATTGGGGACTTTGTTAGTTGGAAAGTTCGAATCCCGCGAACGGGGGCTGGCTGCATGGTCGTTTTCGTGGTTTTCCCCATGTGTAACGTGTATACGAGTCAGTTTCCCTTAGAAAGTCCTCCACGAAGGCATCCCTTCCCTTAGACAGATAGCCCTAGTATGCTTTACCATCATTAAAATAAACCAAACCAAACCATAAAAATACATCCTAATGGTCGTTTAAGAGAATGTCATATACGATAAGATTTTACCGATAAGCTGCAACACAGATGTGTATTCTCATTGCCGACTATTGATTTCATAGTCTGATAACTTATCCTTTCAATTAAAAAGTCAGTCTTGCCTATAGGAAAAATATCTCTCTTCAATTTACTCATTTTCTACTACTCTTAAATTTGCAAATTTGTATCATCTTGTGTCTCGTATTGAAACACTTTTACATCATTCAGTATTTTAATGTCTTATCTTTTAAAGGACATAAAAAAATAAGCAAAACTATGCCTTACATAGCAAACAATACTGTGTCTTGCATTCAGACAATTTCATATTATTCAGTATTTTGACATCCTAACTTTTAAAGGACACAAAAAATAAATAAAACTATGTCTTGCATAAACAAAAGTACGTCCTGCATAAACAAAACTATGTTTTGCATTGAAACAATTTTTGACGTCAATTAGTATTCTGATGTCCTGTCTTTCAAAGACCATCAAAAAATGAACAAAACTATGTCATGCATAAATAAAAATATACTGTACTTTAAACAGAACTGTCTTCCATTGAAATAGGTTCACGTTATTTAGTATTCTTATGCCCTGTCTTTCAACGGACATCAAAAAATGAAAAAAAAAAAAACCTATTCCTTGCATTGAAACAGTTTCACATTTCAGTATTCCTGGTGATTATGCCGAATACATTTATGCCAAATGTTTTTATATTTATACGGACGATCTTTTCTCAGAGAAATAGTTTACTTCCTTTCTGTACTTTATTCTCTTACAAAAGCGGATTTATTACCTGCCTGCCTTGTATAAAAACATTTTCCTAGCTAGAATTATTGAAAGAGACTCGAAAACACAAAAAGATAAATAAACTCTGAGATTCTTAATATTTCTATGTAATTAGCACTTATAAAGGCCCCTCGCTCGTTAGGGATTATCCAGTGAGCGAATAGATAAACCTCATAAGCTGAGCGCCGGTAGTTTTGTCCAGGTTCAAATCCCAGGATAATGGTATGGAAGTTTTCGAAGATTTTTCCATAGTATGATGTGAATACAAACCAATTTGTAGTTTCTCCTAAAATATCCTCAACAGTATCACTAGTTTCACCTGGTAGCCCTAGAGTCTTCTGCCATAATTCAGCAAATCCAATCCAGCCCACTTCCAAAATCATACGGCCGGAACAGCGGGCGAGGAGTAAAGTCGCTGAATACTGGTAGTTCGGTCCGAGGTTCGAATCCCGCAAACGAGCTGCTTGGTTGGCCGTTTTCGTGGTTTTCCCCATGTGTAACGTAACTCATGGTCAGCAAGCCCTTTTCCCCCTTAGGCAGATAACCCTCGAGTGCTTTGCCATAAACCAAACCAAATCAAACACCGGGTTTCTTTATTTAAAATTTGTTACTAAGCTTATTTCGAACTATTGTTTCACTTCAATTATTATTATTGTAAAACTTACAATAAAACAATATTTTTTCAGAACCAAGTTTCATGTTAATTGTTTTTCAAACTAATAAAGAATGTCATGTTTTAGGATTTCTGCAGCTGAATGTTTAATAATAGCAGTCTCGCAAATAGATCTATACGAATACTAAAACTAAACTAAAGTAAACTCGGCGGCACAAACAGCCCATGGACCTACTCCAGAGATGAAAGTCTGAGTCAACCTTGCCCAGCCCGGGGATCGAACCCCGGACCTGTGGTGATGATGTGCGACGCACTAGCTACTGCGCCACCAGGCCTACAGTTCCTGCAATGCAGAATAAAATACAAATACAGTTCCTGCAATAAAATATTTATTATCATATTTTATGTTACCACATTTCATTTTATTATCCCATTTTTTCAAAAATTATTATTTTTTTAATCATATTCTGTACTTAAAAGCTTTCAAATTTTATTAGTATCAAACCTACCCGTGAATACAGGCTACTTAATGTTGAGTCGAAGCATCTCAAAGTACGGAAACGTTTGTTTTGCTTTTACTTTAGAAAAACACTTTTAAAATGATAAATAAAACACTGAATGTTTTCAACCATTCTTAAAGCCGCTCATTTATACGCGTGTTGCAAATCTACGATGAACTTTATTTTTGTTTTCAAGTTAAAATAATGGTAACTATTAGGCTTTTGTTTTAAAACTGTGGTCGTTAAATGTGTCATTCGTCTCTTGCTGTTCAATTTACGAAGTGACTAGGGATTACCAAGCTAAATCGGTTCTCGTAATCGTGGTCTGAATCGCGAATTTCGAAAGAGCTTTGAATGGAAAAGTTAAATTACACTAGTTTAGTACAATAATTCAGTTTTTTATCTAAGTTCTGTGAGAATGTTGAAAACGAGCTGTGTTACATACCTAATGGCTCATTTTATTACGACTCTACCTTTTATTTTGTATTCTACCCACTTTTTATCGCATGTTTGACCCGTGTTAAAAATTAAACTTCATATTTTCGTAAATAATTTTTATCTGTTAGTATTCAAAACTCTACTAACTCAATTTTTTAAATTTCGTTACTATTTTTGCATACAGATGGCGCTACCTTCTCGTTCACTTCACTGCCGTAGGGTATAAATACGACCGTAACGCCCACTCTTGCAGATATCTTTGTTCCTGAAGAAGAGAGACTTGTACCTGACTGTATCCAGTTCCTGACTAATCTAAGCCAAACACAAGGCTGTTGCTTTGATAATTTTATATTACACTTTGACGTGTTTCTCTTCTGGTTTTATTCAGAAATTTCTAACAATATGAATGTAAGTTAGTAATGAGGTACAGGTTGAAGCTAGACCTACACATGTGTACCCAAGTAGGTATATTAGGTATCGCCGGTCCTTGATAAATGCGAAAATTCCGTCCCGGGTGGCAGTCCGAGACAGAACGCCCTTGTGTGCTGTTGCAGGGTTTCCCTTCCTTCCCCTAACGTCAACTTCTAGCGAGGATTTCGGTTTTCCGTGTACTTTGAGTGCCCCTTTACCGCGCAGACACTATACGCTTACAAACATCCTCGATACTCTAACTCGAGTCGATCGGCACGGCACTTAGCGTGACTAATCACTATCTTCTCTGGGAGTCTACAAATAAAGTAGTAATTCGAAATGAAAAAAAAAGTGTATTTAAAGCTATGATTTTTTTAATAACATTGAAAAAAACTTTAGTAAAAGAACGGCTTAATTATTCAAGGCTTTGCTGAGCTTTGTTTCTTTCACTGGATTGCTTGCGCACGAGCCTTTGAAACAGTGTTTTCTGCAAGTAAAATAACAACAACAACAGTTTTTTTTTTTTTTTTTTGTTGCCAAATGTGAAATTACTGTAGTGAAAAACACCATAATACTTTTTGGAGTTATTAGGTTATTTTGAAACGGAAGATATGGGACTCAAACCCTGGACCTTTCGAATACGCGTCGAGTGTGCCTCCACTTACACCACGAAGACATGCTGGAAGGAGGGAGAAAAAAACCTTATAACTTTATCCTAAGCGTTATTAAACATTTCAACACATTTCTTATTTTACCATCACCTTATAAAAAGTCCTAATCCAAGTCATCAATTATATTCCCATTGAATAGAATTGAATCATTGGCAAGAGTTTTAATGGGCAAACAGTTTTCATTTCCCAAGAGATACAGACTTTTTTATTTTGTATATTGCACTTCTTGATTGAATTCTGATAATGTCATAAAGCAGATACAGATTTGCGTATGTTGCTTTCTTTTGTTATAACTGAAGTTCCAGGAAAAATTAATTTTTCGATAACGGAATTATCAGGCAAATGCCGCTAGAAAAGGGTTTGTACGTAGAAAATACGAGTATTAGGATAAAATCTGAAATCTTGCACGCAGTAAAATTTGCTTATACGTGATAGAAATTTTGCCTATAAACGCGCCTAACTTTGTAAGAATGTTTATAAACACTGATAAGAAATCGTAAATAATTTTACAGAAAACAAGGCTTTGGCTAGATGATAAGATCCCAAGGAATAATGTAAAATTAACGTAACCATTTATTGGAAAATATGCTTGACGTTTAATAATTTTTCATTTTGAACGAGACAAAATGCATTGGGTCATCCTACAAATAACACGGTTTTATTATAACTCTTTCATTTATCAAAATTAAAATAAGTAAAATTCTTTTTTTGATCTAAAATGTGCTCGTTTACGTTCTCGTAACTGTTGAGCAAATTCCTGAACAGCTCATTTTCGTAGTGTTCGTATTGTACTCAACAGTTCGTATTAATCGTAAATGCAGTGCAAATTCCCGAGCAGTTACTAAAGGGAGTTTGCTCCACCAGGATTTGTAGGTCGTCCTAGTCGAGTTCTAGAGTATTTCCAGGAAAAATTCCTCTTCTAAGTTGTAGCTTGTGGTACGGAATTTCTGGAACCACTTCTCATTCTGGATTACTATCTAGTCCTCATATATTGCATTAATATTCCTCGAGTTCTAGAGTATTTCCAGGAAAAATTCCTGTTCTAAGTTGTAGCTTGTGGTACGGAATTTCTGGAACCACTTCTCATTCTGGATTATTATCTAGTCCTCATATATTGCATTAATATTCCTCGCAGTAGCCTTTATTGAACTCATAAAACAATGATATGCGGCACAAGAACCTTCTTATTATTATAACTTTGAATTATAACTTTGAAAAAGTAACTTTTAAAAATCTGATTGTTCTCTTTAAGAACTAGTAGTAAGAATAGGAACAAGTTAAAATTATTGTTGTGGCTAATTTCACTTGTCTAACTTAAGGGGACTCGTACACCTTAAAACCCATAAGATTTTCGAATATGTGACTGTTGCAAGAATTGGGATAACTTATTTATTTTAAAAGAAATTACAACTTTTTATAGATGACTACATAATATAGCTGCTTTCTGAAATAGTGATCAGAAAGTTTATGTTGCCAAAAATATTTTCATAATTTAATCCGCTTTTTGACAAAAGGTTTCGTCATGTTTTCACCTTGCGCGCACAATTTAAAACATTCTCTTCCATAATTTAATTCCATGTTTAATATATAGCTTTTATAACATTTGGAAACTACTGTGAACCAAAACATTCTAAGAATTTCATGTTAATTTTTTTTTTGTTTGGAGTCGAGTTTATAATATGTTTTTTTAAATTTTATTAAAAAAATCTGTAATGTTTTCGTCCATAAAACTTTTAATATTAAAATATTCATCAGATTTTTGGTTTAGTTAAAAGATAGGGCTCATATAAAGAATTCCATCCAATTTCAAGTATGTAGCATTAGCCATTTTTAAAATATCGTGCGCGCAAGGTGGAAACGTGACGGAAAATTTTGTCACAAAGCGGATTAAATTACAAAAATATTTCTGGCAACACAAACTTTCTGATCACTATTTCAGAAAGCAGCTATATTATGTAGTCAGCTGTAAAACGTTGGAAGTATTTGCTTTTAAAATAAATAAAATATCCCAATTCTTGCAACAGTCACATATTCGAAGGGTGTTAAGGGGTTTAAGGTGTATTAGCCCCCTTAACAATAACAAATAAGCCCACGAATTTTTATCTTGGGAAAGAGTGCAAATTGCGTCTGTCATTGGTATGAACCTTGAGCACCATATACGAAACAGAAATAGTTTGGTCAGTTCCACCCCAATTTCGAAGGAGAGTAACTCGGAGGGCAGGTTCGAAGGTCTCTCATCCCTTTTCGACTACCATGAAACTGCTCGAGAGGACGTTTGACTTGCCATATATTTTGTGTGACTTCATGGCACCCAGGCATTATACATTTCCAAGTATCAATGCTTTTTCGGAATTCGAACCCGGGCCATTCGGTACTGCGATCTGCGTCACTAACCACTCGAGTGTGAAAAGAGGGGTCATCCTGAAGCTGAAAGCCATAATACATGACCTCGCCAGAAAATATGCGTAATGTACGAACATACTCGACGTGCCTCTCCGAGTGGAATGCGACCTATATTCTATGGTAAATATTGCTCATTTGGATGAGTACTATCACCCCTGTTAATTTGTAAAAACGATTTAGTATCACCCTGTATATGTATGTATATAAGATTGGTGCAGCCGATTGCAGCCAAAAAGGGAGGTGCAAAAGTAAATGTTCTGGCAATCCCATATACAAAATTGCAACATCCTACGGCTATTCGTTCTTGAGTTATGCGAGATACATACATACGAACGTACGTACATAGAGATGTCGAGAAAAATCTGTTGTGAATCCATTTTAAAACCAATTTACAACCCTTTCTTGGCAAAACCCGTCCTATATTTTGTCCATACGTACAGATGTTACGCAAAACATTGCTCAAATGGTTTTGGCAACGGTTCAAATGGATATTTTCGTTGAAATATTATACTCGAAATTTTTCGCGATTATAATACTTTCTTTACTTCGTACAAGGAAGTAAAAATAATATTAAAAATTACATCTATTATTTTTAAAATCGTGTTTCGAGCCTAATATTTCTTTTAGGTTAGCCCCTCAGGGGGCTCACTTTTGTGAGTACGGGTGTGGCAATCCCGAGGTACCCTAGCCCTTCAGGGGATCATCTTCTTGATGAGACGGGTGTCACGATCCTGGAGCCCCAGTGATCTATCCTCTTTTCCGTCTCCTCTCCTCTTAACTGGAACTTTTCTCCTTCCCTTCTCCCTTGTGGTTTCTCTCTACGGAGCTTGGGGCTCGTCACGAGAAACTGGAACAACCCTTGCGTCCAATTTTCAAATGGCGAGAAAACTGCCCACGTGTTTGCCGTGCGTGGAAACCCGTGTCGCTGGAAAGGAGGGTCCTGGTAGTTGAGGGGCGAGGTACTGTCCCCAACACACTGCTTTGGCCTGTGCTTCAGCTAAACGGGAGGCACCTTAGTCGTCCTCACGGGTGTCAATCGGCTGGTCACTAGTCCTTGTGTCAGTGGCTTGGGGTCAAGCTCTCGGGAGTACCTGCTTTCGGGAAAGCCGACTGTGGGGCTTCAGTTTGCGTATAGGTCCGGCTAGCCCTAACACAGGAATCTGTGTTCCCTTGTTGGGCTCCGTGGTGGGCGGGGCCGTCGGACCCGAATCTTTATTCTTTCACTATGGCTTCTCATATCTACTTAATAAAAGATTTCGAGGTAACTCCTGTCACTCAAGTCACTCCTGTAACTCAACCTAGTTCTGAAACTTCTACTGCTAAACCAGTCACTCAACCTAGTTCTGAAACTTCTACTGCTAAACCAGTCACTCAACCTAGTTCTGAAACATCTACTCCTAAACCAGTCACTCAACCTAGTTCTGAAACGTCTACTGCTAAACCAGTCACTCAACCTAGTTCTGAAAAGTCTACTGCAAAAAAATTACGTACAGATTCAAATAAAAAAATCATAACAATAGTCTCCGTTTCCTAGTCATCTCTAGTCCTTCTGGCGAAATGCATAAGATGTCTCCTTTCGTAATAAACAAACATATCCTATCTTGTATTGGTGAGCCGAGAAATATAAAGCGTCTCCGCTCCGGAGACTTGCTTATTGATACAAACTCAGCCACCCAGTCTGCTACTTTACTTCAGATATCTAAACTTGGGCAAGCGAATGTCACTGTAACACCACATAAGTCACTCAACTATTGTCGGGGTTTAATCTCAGAATTCGACCTTCTGTATGTTTCTGAAGAAGAGATCGCTTCTGAGCTCTCCGAACAAAATGTCTGCGGTGTAAGGCGGATCAAGATGCGTAAAGAAGGTAAGTTGATAGACACGAAACACGTGATCCTTACCTTCAACACGCCTGATCTGCCTAAGAATATTAAGGCCGGATATCTAAATATTCCTGTAAGACCTTATATTCCAAACCCTATGCGATGTTTCCAATGCCAGCGTTTCGGCCATTCCAAGACGTCTTGTCGTGGCAACCTCACATGCGCCCGATGCTCACAGATTGGCCACGATTCTGAAAATTGTACCGCTGCGCCTCTTTGTATAAATTGCAAGGGTGAGCACCCAGCATTTTCACGCCTCTGCTCAAAATGGAAATTGGAAAAAGAAGTGCAGACTGCAAAGGTTACGAGGAACATCTCATATGCCGAAGCCAGAAGATTAGTCCAGAGCACACAGCTTCGACCAAATACATCATATGCCAGTGCTGTTAAATCATCTCGTACAGTTGCCACCCAAACATCAATAGGCACACAGACCCTACCAAATAAAACCCAACCGTCTACATCCAATAAGAAGAAAGAAAATGCGACACATATAGTACAAAAGAAAGAAACATTTATTCAAAGTAAGCCCAAAATTGCCACACAAAAAACATCAAATAAAAATAGAAGTAGCAGCAATAGCTCTCTTGATGAGATGATTTCTGAATCTGCGGATTCAGACTTTATGGAAGTGGAAGAGGGTCTGGAAGTTCCCAGGCATTTACTTCCACGAAAAACAAAAGAACAGCACAGGAAAAACAAAAACCATTCATAATGGCCACCCTCATGTCATGGAACTGTCGCGGTTTCCACCGAAATTTGCTCGACATCAAAGCCATAATTAATGCTTATCATCCTGTATGCTTCGCAATACAGGAAACAAATCTAAAACCAGAACAACAGGCAAAACTTCGGAGGTTTTCTTTCGTCAGGAAAGATAACATTGCAGGTGAGCGTGCCAGTGGAGGTGTAGGTCTCCTCACCTCACTGGATTATCCCTCAAATGTGCTTTCTTTGACAACATCCCTCCAAGTTGTCGCTATTCAAACAAATTTTGATATTGTTGTTACAGTCGTTTCTCTGTATTTGCCTCCAAATGAGCATATTGATCAGCAAGATTTAAATGGTCTTTTAGAGCAGCTGCCTGAGCCTTTCATCATAATAGGAGATTTTAACGGCCATAGTCCACTCTGGGGTAGTAAAGATACAAATTGCCGAGGAAGACAAATTGAGCAGATGATCGAAGATCATAGCCTTTGTCTCTAAATAATGGGCAGGATACGTACTTCCATGAGCCTTCAAGGACATTCCACGCTCTCGACCTTGCCATCTGTTCACCATCTCTGTTGCCATTTTGCACTTTTAGTGTCGGAAATGACCTGTACAACAGCGATCATTATCCCATTTTTGTATCTCTTGCACGAAGAGGAGCAAACCCCATGTCGAGACTCCCTCGGTTTATACTGGACAGGGCAGACTGGGAACTCTTCTCTTCCTCCGCAGAGCTCACAGAGCAAATGGTAGAAGATGTGCATATCGATGACGCTGTGGAAGCTGTTACTAATACTATTATTCAGGCAGCTATGATTTCGATTCCTAGAACATCAGGAAAAATACTAAAATATTCGAAACCGTGGTGGAATCGCGACTGTCATGAAGCACTGAAAAAACAGAAAAAAGCATGGGGTATTTTTCGTAGATATCCTACTCTGCGAAACCTCATAGCTTTTAAAAGAGCCAAAGCAAATGCACGAAAAGTAAGAAGGCAGAGCCAGAGGGATTCCTGGATTTCATATGTGTCCTCAATAACATCCTCTACGCCTAGTAAGCAGGTTTGGGAAAGAGTTCGAAAAGCATGCGGAATGTATAAAGACCACTCATTTTCCTTTTTGGAAAAAGATGGCCGAGTGATTAGCTCCATAGAAGAAATTGCGAATACCATTGGTGAGACATTTGCTGCCGTTTCTTCCAGCAGAAACTATTCACCTGCATTTCTCTCTATGAAGCAGCACTCTGAAATAAATCCCTTCGCATTCAACTCTTCCAAATCTGAGCCTTACAATAGAGCATTTACTATGGTGGAATTAAAGAGAGCTTTATTGCAGACACATAGGTCTTCTCCGGGTCTTGATGGCGTGAATTACGAAATGCTAAAGCATCTGTCCTATAAGTCACTGAATGCCCTTCTCACTCTTTACAATAGGGTGTGGAAGGAGCGTACCTTTCCCAGTGCATGGAGGAGAGCTGTTGTCATTCCTATTGCTAAGCCAGGGAAAGATCCAAGGAATCCCTCCAACTATCGGCCAGTTGCCCTTACGAGTTGCCTCTGCAAACTGTTTGAAAAGATGGTAAACAGCCGCCTAGTCTACTTCTTGGAAAAAAATAATATCATATCACCTTATCAAAGCGGTTTTCGAAAAGGGAGAACAACCGTAGATAACATGCTCCTCTTAGAGACATCCATTCGAAAAGCTTTTGTAAGAAAAAATCACCTTGTCTCAATTTTCTTCGATATAGAGAAAGCTTATGATAAGACATGGAGATAAGGTATACTTCGCGATCTTCACGAGAGTGGCTTGCGCGGCAACCTACCAATTTTCATTCAGAATTTCCTGAACTCTAGAACTTTTCAAGTACGAATTGGCTCTGTTTTGTCAGATGTTTTTGAACAGGAAGAGGGTGTGCCTCAAGGCTGTGTGCTTAGTGTAACCCTGTTTAGTTTAAAAATAAACTCAGTACTAAAAGAACTTCCTTCCACCATCCTGGGATCTCTATATGTTGATGATCTGCAGATTAGCTGTCGAGGGGCAGACATGAGATACGTAGAGAGGCAGTTGCAGATAGCTCTGAATAAGATCCAAGAATGGTCAAACAAACAGGGATTTACTTTTTCCAAACAAAAAACTGTGTGCGTGCACTTTTGTAGGAAGCGAGGTCTCCATCCTGAACCTGAGTTATATCTCAATGGTTCAATTATTCCAGTTGCGCCCGAAGTAAAATTTTTAGGAGTGACGTTCGACCAGAAATTGACTTTCCTTCCTCATGTTTTAAACCTGAGAAAGAAGTGTCTAAAAACACTAAATATTTTAAAAGTGTTGGCGAACACCTCCTGGGGTGCAGAGCGTTGCTCCATGCTTCGCATTTACAGAGCCCTTGTTCGCTCTAGACTGGACTATGGCTCAGTTGTTTACGGATCCGCTCGGTCACCAGTTTTGTTAAAACTCGATCCTGTTCACCATCAAGCACTGCGGATTTGTTCAGGAGCTTTCAGAACTTCTCCTGTCCAGAGCCTGTATGTTGACTCTAATGAACCATCACTTTATCTGAGGCGTGAGCAATTGTCCCTATTGCAATATTTTAATATTCTATCACGACCTGAACATCCCAATAAACTGTACTTACTTGATGATGTGTGTAACACTTTATTTGAAACACGTCCATCCTGTGTTCCTACCTTTCCTTTAAGAGTTCGCCATATCATTGAGGAACTTTCCCTCTCTGATATGCGCCCCCAAGCAGTACAGAATTTTGAATTCCCACTTTGGGAAAATGCACGGATTCAGCTTCTTGATGTTTTCAAGCAGCACGTCAAGGCAAGCACCAATGACATCATTTATAGACAACTCTTCGCTGAGCACAGGCACAAATATAGCAGTTATCTTCCAGTTTATACAGATGGTTCCAAGTCAAAAGATCATGTCGGGATGGCATTTGTAATTGAAGATCACATGGAGGGCAGACGCTTGCACCGTGATTTCTCTGTCTTAACATCCGAACTAACTGCGATATATTATAGTCTCTTGTACATCTCAAGGCTCTGCCACAAAAAGTTTATAATTTATACAGACTCGTATAGTGCGCTTAAATCATTAGAAGCTTTTTCTAACACTCAAAATCCAGTAATAGTGGATATTCTTAAGTTACACATAAACTTAACAGGTCGTGGATATGAAGTTCTGTACTGCTGGGTTCCCGGGCATGTGGGAATTAAAGGGAATGAGCTGGCAGATATCACAGCCAAATCTGCTGTTGAACTGTCCAGTCGCCTCATCCCTTTTGGAGACATCCGTTGTGTTGTGAAAAAGAAGATACGAAAAAAATGGCAGCAATTTTGGGATGTTCAGCGTCAAAATAAGTTGAGACATGTAAAGCCTAGAATTGAGCATTGGGATTTTGCTGGAAATCGTAAAGAAGAAGTTCTTTTGACTCGCCTCAGAATTGGTCACACAAGAGTGACACATGGCTACCTTTTAAAAGCAGAGAATGAGCCTGTTTGTTCAAATTGTAATGTTTGTCTATCTGTTCGTCATATTTTAATTGAGTGTCCATATTTTAATAACCTTCGTGAGAAGTATTTTAATAGCTGTGACTTACCTCTCGACCGTTTAATTGGAAGGGAGGTGAATTGTAATTTATTTTATTATTTAAAAGAGACTGGCTTTTATCACCTAATGTAATTTGTTTTGAAAATTGTGTCTTGAATTTTAAATGTGTGGTTTTAACTTGTTTTTATATGACTTCATCCTCTGGATTTGATACATTTGTCTACTTGTTTTTATTTATTGTATTTTAATTTCATCAATTGTACTCACCCCATCTCGCGTTTGGCGCACTATAATCAACTTAGGTTTTGCGCCATAATCTCTCACTCACTCACTCACTCACTCACTTTTAGGTTAGATAAAATTAAGTAAAATAAAGAGTTAGATTTTAACGATCATCCAAAAGGGCTCTTTTAAATTATAACGTGGTTTATCAGTAGAGATTACGATAAGATGAGAAAGGTTGAATAGCCAAACAAAAATATTACGGCATGTTAGATGAATATGCCTTCAGACAAACATGGGAACTTTAAATATCTTCTGCATATTTAAGAAATGAAAAAGACCTGTAATGTAATTCTGTAAAAATATTTATTATTTGTAATTAGAAGTATCATGAAGTAATGCATTTTTATTTAGGTGTTGGTGTATTTAATTATGGCAAAGCACACTAGGGCTGTCTGCCTAAAGGGAGGGATGCCTTCGTGGAGGACATTCTAAGAGAAACTCACTCGTATACACTTACACATGGGGAAAACCACGAAAACGCCCACGCAGCCAGCCCGTTCGCGGGATTCGAAGGACCGAACTACCAGTGTTCAGCGACTTTACCGCTCGGCCCCTGGTGGGTCGCATTTTTATTTAAATCAAAGAAACTGAAAAGTAAAAAAGTTTATTTTTAATTACTGCATCTATTGTTTTTAAATAGTCTAAGTTGTTAATTAATAAGTGATAGATTAAATGTGAAGGAACAATATCTTACTTTATTTTGAATGACAACATACTCGAATGAAAAGTGAAACAACGCGAAACTGTGTTTCGAGGTTAATTGCCCTTTGGGCTTAAGAAAAGAAGAGCAAAAGAGAATAGATTTCTTGAATTTTTACTTCCTTGTACGAAGTAAAGTGCTGTGATAGCAAAAAATTTCGGGTCTCGTATTTCAACGAAAATACCCATTTCAGCTGCTCTGGAAATCATTTGAACGATGTTTTGCATGACACCTGTATGTAATGACAGAATAATGAACTGTTTTTACCAGAAAGGATTGTAAATTGGATTTAAAAGGGGTTCAGAAGAAAATTTTTCTTGACGTCTTTAGATACATACGTAGTACCTAGAGACGTTCTTGAGTATCTGCATAAGTCAAGAACGAATAGTCGTAGAAAGTGAAATTTTGTGTAGGGAACTGCTGTAACGTATGGTTGTGCACCTTCCTTTTTCTTTGTAATCGCCCACACCAATCGTATATATGTTCTCACTCTGTTACTTGGCTTGCTGAGATTATTTGTTTATTCTTATATATTGGTAAATTGCGCATTTTTTGCTTAGAAAGATGATTAAATTGTGGGACTTTTATGTTCCGGTTAAGGTTTTTATGCCTTTAATTGATCAGCATGCAATAGTTGTGGACTTTTTGCATGCAATAGTTGTGGCCGTTTTGCATGCAATAGTTGTAGACCTTTTAAGAATTAACTTTTAATAATTTAAAAGTTTAAGTGGTGAGTTAAGTCTAATAAAAACTCCATTTGTTTACATTTGAAACTCAGTGGAATGGCGAATTAAGTCAGTTTCAGCACCTTAAATGTCCGTGGGATCAAAAGTAAACCTTCAGTTTTGTACATCGAAAAACCTGGCTTCCCGCCGGCTGGCCGAATCGCATGTTTTTACGTAGGAACATTAATTTTAACAGTAAAAATTGTTTTTTAACTGTTTCAACTGTATTTGGTGTTTTATGTTTTTCTGCATTTTACAATTTGTAATGAAGATGTCTTGAGTCGTTATGTATTTTTGCCTTGCCGCAAAGTTAGAACTGAATTAATCGAATGAGAAATATATCTCTAATGAAATTCGAGGAAATAAGTTTAAATGGAATGGAGCTAAAAATGTGTATGATTTAATAGGCCATACAAGGAAGTAAACTTTGTCAAACTTGACGAAAAATATCTGCATCCTTAGTCACAATGTTTTCCTGCACTACGGAGTAGATGAACTTCCTGCCTTTTTCAAATGGAAGTCAGGTGAAACGATTTTACTTAAAACAGTCCCTTTGCGATTGAAATGAATTCACCACCATTTATTGGAACAATTACCTTTGCTTGATGTGAAAATAAATTAACTTAACTCTTCTGCAAAACTAAGAGTGATTATTTTAAACTCATCTGTATTGTGGTGTCATTAAATTTAATCGAGTGTTTCAGAATCACGATCAAGTCCAGTCTAATTTTGTAACTTGCTTCGCTGCAGTTACATGTTTCGCGATAACATTCTGCTATCGGGAAAATTTGCTGAAATATTCTCTGCACTAAGAGAAGACGGATTATATTTGGATAGACATTTCATCGCTGGTGGATCCAGAAGTGAAATAATCCTAGTTTATGAAAGATGCCAACAGATGGCGGAATAGGCGTACCGCCTAGACTGCAGTATATGCATGCGGTCATATCAAATGCCAGATCAAAAGGATAAATTGCTCAGTGCCAGAGTTGATTTATTGATGTTAACTGCACGTAATGCATGGTTATATTCGTATTTCATGGATATAATACCGCTAGGGTATTAAATATATCTACTGGTACATGTACATATGCAGAGATAGAGGATGTGTTTAATTATAATCGCACTAAATCTTCATTCTTGCTGATTTATTTCCACGAATTTATAGAATAAACTTACCTAAATAGTACACAGAAATTAATTTTACTAAACAGTACACAGTAATTAAATTTACGAAAATAGTACATAAAAATATTTGAATTACCAAAATGAAAAATCTGATGTGAACAAATGATTTTCCTGCATGACCTATTAAAATATATGCATTTTTTGCATTTCATTTAAACTTATTTCCACGAATTTCATTAGAGATATATTTCTCATTCAATTAATTCATTTCTCAATTTGCGACGAGGCAAAAATACGTAAAAACTTAAAATATCTTCATTAAAAATTGTAAAATACGCAAAAAGCACCAAATACAGTTAAAAATACTTTTAAAACAGTTTTTACAATTAAAATTATAGTTTCTATGCCAAAACAAGCAATTCGGCCAAGGATAAGAAGACGGATTTTAGTGTGCACAAAATTGAAAGTTTACTTTTGCACTCGGCAAAAAAACACTGAAGTCTGTGCTGAAAGTGACTTAATTCACTCTCCTACTAAGAGTTTCAAATGTAAACAAGTGGTAGTTTCGTTAGGCTTGGTAGCACGTAAATGAAATTGTTGATAATTCTATAACTGTTGCATGTTGATTAACTATAAGCATAAAAACCTTAACCGAAGTATAAGAACAATATAATTCAATTATTTTTGAAGCTAAAAATGCACAATTTACCAACATATAAGAATGTAAAAAATGATGCACAGCGACATGTTATAGTAATCCCTTACACAAAATTTCGAAGTTCTGAGACTATTCTTTTTTGAGTTATGCGAGGTAGGTACAGACGTACAGACGAGGTAGGTACAGACGTACGTACAGACGTCGCGAAAAAGTCTTTCTTTGAATCCACTTTAAATCCATTTTGGGAAAAAATCCTTTATTCTCTCTATACGTGCAACCAGAACTAGAACTACACCCCCATTGTGCAAAATTACTTGTTTATTAGGGAATTGCGGTATAGTCTAGAAGTAATTACTGCATACCGTCGCGAGGGCGCAGCCGCGAGGCCGGGAAAAGTGGATAAAAGTGTATTGTCCAAGCGGTCGACTTACTATTTTCCTTCGACTTTGGTAAGCTTTTTAACCCTTTGCGGCTCAGTGTTCCACTACATGGAACACCCAAATTGAATTGCTTCTGAAACCTTTAAATTCAACCGTAAATAGATAAAAATGCCTTTATAATATACTTTGAACTTTTCTTTTTAAACAGTAGATATTAGCATATCACAAAGAGACACAGAATTTTCATTTATTATGTGTTATTAAAATCCAATTTTTTTCAAGTAATTTTCTCTATTTTTTTAATGATATAAAAAAATTTTATTTGGAAAAAAAAATTAGGCATAATTTTGCTGGCTGTACTCCAAATTATTTGTTCCATATTTTTTTTTTAATCTTTCATACAAAAACCATACGCAGAATCATTGAATGAAACCGGGTGTTCCATTAGCGGGAACACTGCGCCTTTAGCGATCTCATGCTGTTACGAATCAGAACATCTGTGCTTAGGAGAGAACATCCGTTGTTTACGTTTTCTGGACAAAAGTGGACAAAAGTGTATTGTCCAAACGGTCGACTTACAATTTTCCTTCGACTTTGGTAAGCTTTTTAAGAGAGATGGCATGAAATACCTCTTTCGATATTACAAAAGGCTTTATTTTCATGGAAATTACGGTGCAGAATAATAGAGGAGGAAAAGGGTTATCAAAAAGAACATTTAAAACACAAAAATTTTAAGTAAAATAGTTCAGTAAATACAAAGAAATTCGTCTAAAACATGTGCGAACTACCTCTGTATATTAAATTTTGATTGGTCAGCAAATGTAACGTTATTTCAATGTGATAAACCTTTGCTTACCAATGTTTCTGCGAATGCTATGCCAATTTTATTTGTTTCTTGATGTAAAGAATTTTGTTCTTACTGATCGGCCATTGTGTCCATATGCTGTGTTGATTCTTCTAGCAATTTCGGGATTAATATTAATTGCAAACTTTTCTTCTAAATCCGTTGTAAGTTTCACAGCATTAATAGTTATGCTCTATTTGATTTTTCGTAGGATAATTTTTCGACACCTCCGTATTGGCTTGAGATGTGTACCAGACTTCAGTGCATTTTTAACAATTCTACGCAATATCCATCGCTTAATAATACCAAAGTGGGTTGAACTCTTTTACATCAACACTTTCGAATTGTACTAAGTAAAAGAAGGATTGTTATCACGAAAAATTTCGAGTATGATATTTCAAAAGAGATATACTCTTTGATCGATCCCAAATCCTTTTTTTTCTGTGACGTTTTACGTAGAGACAGAATAAAGAACTCTTTTGTTTCAAAAGCAGATTGTAAAATGGATTCAAAATGGATTAAGATTTTTCGTGATTTCTGTACGTATGTATCTGGCTTAGAGATTAGCCATACAACATAGAAATTTTATTATGGGATTGGTATAATAACATCTTGTTGTGCACCTCCCTTTTTTTTCTGTAATCGACAGTAACAAAAGTGTATATATATGTATACACGCAGCCTCCTTACCGCTTTTACCGGGCCTTTAGTTTCGCAATCGTCGGTCTATTTCCAATTATAGAAGTGTTTTACATGACGAAAATATTCCTGTGTGGGTAATGTCAAATTAAAAAAAAATAATAATTTTGGGTAAATAGCAGAATCTGACTTTTAAAGCAGTCTTCCTGTTGATATATTAGGAAAAGTTTTACGTTCGTTATGAAAAAGTTAAGTTATAAGAAGTTTGACTCCGATACGACAAATTTGACTGGGATATTTCATTTCAAATTTTGCAGTTTTTGGTGTCATTTTCAACGTGCCTGAAGGAATCGATTAATGAAGTTAAAATGATTTTGGTAAAAAATGTTTAAATGAAGCGAAGCAAAAAATGTGTATAATTTAATAGGTCGAAAGCCATGTGGTGTCTGCATCTGATTTTTTGAGTATTTCGAATATTTTTATCGTTCTTAAAATGACAACAAATTAAAAAAAAAATTTTGGGTAAATAGCAAAATATGACTTTTAAAGCAGTCTTCTGTTGATATATTTGGAAAAGTTTTACGTTTGTTATGAAAAAGTTAAGTTATAAGAAGTTCGACTCCGATACGACAAATTTGACTGGGATATTTCATTTCAAATTTTGCTGTTTTTGATGTCATTTTCAACTTGCCTGAAGGAATCGATTAGGTTAAATGATTTTGGAAAAAATGTTTAAATGAAGCGAAGCAAAAAATGTGTATAATTTAATAGGTCGAAAGCCATGTGGTGTCTGCATCTGATTTTTTGAGTATTTCGAATACTTTTATCGTTCTTAAAATGACAACAAATTAAAAAAAAATAATTGAGTAAATATCAAAATCTGACTTTTAAAGCAGTCTTTCTGTTGATATATTTGGAAAAGTTTTACGTTTGTTATGAAAAAGTTAAGTTATAAGAAGTTCGTTTCCGATACGACAAATTTGACTGGGATATTTCATTTCAAATTTTGCTGTTTTTGATGTCATTTTCAACGTGCCTGAAGGAATCGATTAATGAAGTTAAAATGATTTTTGTAAAAAATGTTTAAATTTGCATAAATAAGTTAAAGCTTTTAATTCTGGCCGGAAGTAGAAAATAAGAAGTGATAGTAAAGATTTAAAATAAAATAAACGTTAGTAAAACTTAAGATCCTTACAAGTTAAGTTATAAGAAGTTTGAATCCGATACGACAAATTTGACTGGGATATTTAATTTCAAATTTTGCAGTTTTTGATGTCATTTTCAACTTGCCTGAAGGAATCGATTAATGAAGTTAAAATAATTTTGGAAAAAATGTTTAAATGAAGCGAAGCAAAAAATGTGTATAATTTAATAGGTCGAAAGCCATGTGGTGTCTGCATCTGATTTTTTGAGTATTTCGAATATTTTTATCGTTCTTAAAATGACAACAAATTTTAAAAAAATTATAATTTTGTTTAAATAGCAAAATCTGATTTTTAGAGCAGTCTTTTTGTTGATATATTTGGAAAAGTTTTACGTTTGTTATGAAAATGTTTATCACGTTCAGTGTTCCGCCTTACTTGCTTTGGGAACATGCAAAGACCTGACTCGGAACAGGGAGCTTACTAAAGCTATGTTCAATAAATGTGGGAAGTAGACAAGATACACAGGAAGGGTATACGAAACCCTTTATTTTTCACTCTTTACAATAATTTCCGTACTTCGGAATACAGAGACCAATTACTTGTGGTCTGAACGTAAGAATATAAAAAATATTTAACTAAACTCTAACTTAACTTTGGAATAATAAACGTGGAAGATTGGCCGTATATTAACAGGAAGCCGTATGTAGTACAGAGAACTGTTAACACTACAATACGTTTAAAATTATTAAGAGGATTAAACCTCTGGCCTGGAAGGCAACCAGCAACCGAGTAAAACTGCTAAGGCAAGCGGCCTGCTTCGACTAACTCCTTCCTCTCTTCTTTGCTTGGCAAAAAGCCACAACTTAAGTACTTGGCGTTCGCCAGACAAATTTGCATAAATAAGTTAAAGCTTTTAATTCTGGCCGGAAGTAGGAAATAAGAAGTGATAGTAAAGATTTAAAATAAAATAAACGTTAGTAAAACTTAAGATCCTTACAAGTTAAGTTATAAGAAGTTTGAATCCGATACGACAAATTTGACTGGGATATTTAATTTCAAATTTTGCAGTTTTTGATGTCATTTTCAACTTGCCTGAAGGAATCGATTAATGAAGTTAAAATAATTTTGGAAAAAATGTTTAAATGAAGCGAAGCAAAAAATGTGTATAATTTAATAGGGCGAAAGTCATGTGGTGTCTGCATCTGATTTTTTGAGTATTTCGAATACTTTTACCGTCCTTAAAATGACAAATAGTCAAATTTCTAACAGAATTTGTTAGTTTGTAACGTCTTCCATGTTCATATCAGGTATTGAACTGTTAATATATTTTGCGTAACAAGTAATAATTTCCAAATGCAGGCTATAATTTTTGTGCTTTTTGATTTATGACAAAAATTGTAATTAAAATCTTCATCTTTCGAAACATTCAACAAAAGTGTTGAATGCTCGATTAATTATGGGAATTCTCAACTAATGTGAATAAATTATTTTATTACAAAGACGATTTTGATGATACCTACTTTGCAAAAAGAAGGCTTCAACGGAGAAAATATCTAGTCCGTATAATAGTTAGTAAAGATGTACACAAATAAATTTCAAAAATACAAATATCCGAACACATGCGAGCTGCTGTAGAACCTTCCGTACTATACATGCTGCAGATTCACTCAAGTTGCGAAAGATTTTACTTAATAATTATTATCTTTTTAATTTACTCAACAGAGTGTTTTTTACTTCCTTGCACGAAGTAAAGGAAGTATTGCCATCACGAAAAATTCCGGGTATCATATTTCAACGAAAATATCCATTTTGGCCGTTGTCGACTGCAATTTAACGATGTTTTTGCGTGACATTTGTACGTCAGGACAGAATAAAGTACTCGTTTCCCCCATACGGATTATAAAATTTATTTAAAACCGATTCAGAAGAGATTTTTCGTGACGTCTGTACGTACGTATACACTGAAGTGACAAAAGTCATGGGATACCCCCTAATATTTTGTCGGTCCTCCTTTTGCCCGGCGAAGTGCAGCAACTCGACGTGGCATGGACTCAACAAGTCGTTGGAAGTCTCCTGCAGGAATATTGAGCCATGCTGCCTCTATAGACGTCCATAATTGTGAAAGTGTTGACGGCGCAGGGTTTTGGGCACGAACTGACCTCTCGATGATGTCGCATAAATGTTCGATGGGATTCATGTCGGGCGATCTAGGTGGCCAGATTATTCGCTGGAATTGTCCAGAATGTTCTTCTAACCAATCGCGAACAATTGTGGTCCGGTGACATGGCGCATTGTCATCCATAAAATTCCCATCGTTGTTTGAGTACGTGAAGTCCATGAATGGCTGTAAGTGATCTCCAAGTAGCTGAAGGTATCCATTTCTAGTCAATGATCGGTTCAGTTGCACCAGAGGACCGAGTCCATGCCATGTAAAAACAGCCCAGACCATTATGGAACCACCACCAGCTTGAACAGTGCCTTGTTGACAACTTGGGTCCATGGCTTCGTGGGGTCTGCGCCACACTCGAACCCTAGCATCAGCTCTTATCAACTGAAATCGTGACTCATCTGACGAAGCCACGGTTTTCCATACGTTTAGGGACCAACCGATATGTTCACGAGCCCACGAGAGTCGCTGCAGGCGATGTCGTGCTGTCAGTAAAGGCACTAGAATCGGTTTTCTGCTGGCATAGCCCAAGGAAGACAAATTTCGCCGCACTGTCCTATCGGACACGTCCCTCGTACGTCCCACATTGATTTCTGAGGTTATTTGACGCAGTGTGGCTTGTCTGTGAACATTGACAACTCTACGCAGACGTCGCTGGTCTCGGTCGTTAAGTGCAGGTTGTCGGCCACTGCGCTGTCCATGGTGGGATGTTATGCCTGAAATGAGATACTCTCGGCACACTCTTGACACTGTGCATCTCGGAATGTTGAATTCCCTAACGATATCCGAAATGGAATGACCCATGCGTCTAGCTCAAACTACCATCCCGCGTTCAAAGTCTGTTAATTCTCGTCGTGCGGCCATAATCTCGTCAAAGCCACTTCACATGAATAACGTGAACACAAATGGAAGCCCTGCCAAAGCGCTTCGCATTTATACACTTTCTACGCGATACTACTGCCATCTGTATATTTGCATATGGCTATCCCATGACGTTTGTCACTTCAGTGTATATGTGTGTATCTCGCATCTCAAAAGCGAGTAGCCCCAAAACATTAAAATTTTGTATATGGTACTGCTATAACATGTAGTTGTGCACCTTCCTTTTTGGTTGTATATACGGTATCTATTACTCGGTTCGGTGATCTCAGTTTTTTTAATTCTTATTTAAAAGTTGTTTAAGTCATGCTGAGCCTAATTTTTTTTTTTTTACCACAGCAGCCATATTTGTTTACATTTGAAACTTAGCGGAATAGTGAATTAAGTCAGTTTGTGCACCTTCAATATTTTTTGGCGAGTGGGACTAAAGTAAACTTTTAGTTTTGCGCACGAAAAAAATCTGCCTTGTCGCCTGCTGGCCAAATTGATTGTGTAGAAACTGTAATTTTAATTGAAAAATTTGTGTTTTTAACCGTTTTTAACTCTATTTGTTGTTTTGGGTTTTTTCTTACATTTTTCAGTTTTTAATGCATTTTTGACTTACCGTGAAATGAGAACTGAATTAATTGAATGATAAATCTATCTCTAATGAAATTCGAGGAAATAAATTTAAATGAAATGCAGCAAACAAATTATTGAATATTCAGTACAAGGAAGTCATTTAATGTCCGCATCAGATTTTTGATATAGCTCAACGTTTGATGTTTTACTAGACAGCGTGTTCCTTCCAATCTAATACAGGGTTTATTGTGACATCTTCAACAGCATTGCAACTTATTTCAGCTCTGTGGTGGTTTCGCATAATTCATTTTACAACTAAACCGAACTTTGTTTAGTTTCCTATTACTCAGCTGTCATTACACAGATGTTTAATATTAGGAAATGCGGTTGCTTATAATATGCTTATATGAATCAGAGAATTTGGAAAACAAATGGTTTACATTAATGAAATTCGTGACCGTCTCTGTTCTTTGTTACTTGGTATGATAAAGATGAACATAAACTCTTATACTGTGCTCATCTTTCCCTATTAGCCAGGGAATATATCACTTCTGTATATTGGTCGATGTTATACGCTGGACGGATATTAACCGGAAGCTCTGGGATCTAGATTATGTTCTTCGTAAAAGTGTCACGTAGCGGTTCGAAATTAACTGTGGTATTCAGGAAATTAGATTACGTCTATGATGGAAAAAAAAAAAAAAAAAAAAAAAAAAAGTTCTGTCGAAAAAAAGAATTATGGGATTTCGAAATATATTTGCTATAGGAATTTGATATCGTTATATTCATATATATAATATGAATAATGTATATTCGTATTCGTACGTAGTACTACCATGTATAAAACGGTTAACTTATATTACCTGACAAAGGGGAAATTGATCTGGATAATAATAACATTTTACTACACATTCCTGCCTTTATGCGCCCCCTTCCCGGTTAGGCCTGTTGTGTTGTAAATGGTTAATATACCCAGTCAGGAAATGGAAGATATATGGTTCAAATTGCGTCCGGAGATTGATTTTTTTCCACGTTTATCGCTTGGAAAGCCGAATTAATCTTCAGTGATTTCGTTGTGGTAAATGTGTTATTTATTTTACAAATTTTGGTATAAAATTCTATTGCAACAGTTCTTTTTGTTATATAAAAAATATTAAGCCATTGTAACCTGTCTCTTGTCCTTGAAACATCGAAAGTCAATTTTGCTGAAATATTTCATAAATTTTTACCAAATTTAGTATCATACCCCCTCCTAGCATTTTAGTACAAGACTCTGAAAAACATTTAAGTATTCATAAAATTTTCACCTTCGTCAGGGCTTTCATCAAGTGATCTGCACTAACTTCTGGAATCGTTTATGTAGTGATTTTTACATCCTTGTACGAAGTAAAGGAAGTACTGTAAAGGCGAAAATTTTTGGGTACCATATTTCAACGAAACATCCATTTAAACTGCCATCGGATGCAATTTAACAATATTTTTGCGTGACATCTGTACTTAAGGACAGAATAAAGGACTCTTTTTCCAAAAACGAACTGCAAAAGGATTTAAAATGGATTCAGAAGAGATTTTTTCGCGACACTTGTACGTACGTCTGTACGTATTATGTATGTATCTCGCATAACTCAGAAACAAGTAGCCTCAGAACGTTGAAATTTTGTGTATAGGCCGCACCAAAAGTATTGTATATATATATATATATATATATATAATACTTGTGGGTAATATATATAAGACCAACATAAATAAATTATTTTTAAAGCAAAAAATGCACAATTTACCAACGTACAAGAATAAAAAAACTGAGCTTACGAAGCCGAGTAACAGAGTGGGTATATATATATATATATATATATACACCTACTCTGATATAACGGGTGGCCATAATTAAACTGACAGTGCTCACAGTGTTCTGTAGCGCGATGTATTTGCGAGAATGACGCCACATTTTGTAGGAAGATTAAACAAGAGGGGGGACGAAGGATTCCGCGAAAAAAAATTACTTTCAAAAGTCACCACTAGGGGAATATTTGGCGCTGTGTAATAGAAAATAGAGTGTTAACAAATGCAAATCAATACGGAAATTACCTTTTATTTTGCATTCAAATGAGGTTCAAAGTGGCTGCCTTTGTTGTGGACCACATATTGCATACCGTGCACAGTATGCACAACAGCAGAAAGTAACATGTCTGCAGGAATCTCCCGTACAGTCCATAATACGTTATCCTTCAGGTCCTAACCATAACTACGTTATCCTAACCAGGTCCTGGACCACTAATTGATAGACCTTGGACTTAATGTAACCCCATAACCAGAAGTCACATGGGGTAAGATCAGGCGACCGAGGTGGTCATGCAGTTGGAAAGTAGCTGCTAATGGCACTCTCTGTTGTGAATTTTTGTCGTAGGATCTGTTGCACCCGTACAGCAACATGTGGAGGGGCTCCATCTTGCATGAAAATGATTTCCCCCAGGCATTGTCTTTGCTGAAGTGCCGAAATGGCAAAGCTGTTCAACATGTAGCGATATTTCTCTCCGGTAACAGAACAGGTTTCCGGACGTGTCGGGGTAATGTTCTCATAGAATAATGGACTTCGATAAATTCTGCTGTGAACCCACACCAAACAGTTACCTTTGGTGAATGTAAGGGAATTGCTGTGACTGCATGTGGTGATTTGTCATCCCAAATTGGCAGTTCTGGGTATTCACAGTTCCATTCAGGTAAACGTGAGCCTCGTCTTCCCATAAGATTTTCCTTGGCCAAGCATCATCTACCTCCATTCTGGCAAGAAAGGTGAAGGCAAAAGTCAGTCGCTTATTATGGTCGGGGTACAGTAACTCCTGTACACGGCTGATCTGGTACGGATAGAAGTTAATAATCTTTCGTAAGATTTTCCATACCGTACTGTAAGGCATATTCCATAAAGCATATTCATAATAAAAGGTAATTTTATTCCGTATTAATTCGCATTTGTTAACACTCTATTTTCTATTACACAGCGCCAAATATTCCCCTAGCGGTGACTTTTGAAACTATTTTTTTTTTTTATTTTCGGAATCCTTCGTCCACCGTCTTGTTTAATCTTCCTACAAAATGTGGCGTCATTCACGCAAATAGATCGCGCTACAGAACACTGTGAGCACTATCAGTTTAATTATAGCCACCCGGTATATACCGCTCTTCGTGAGCTCAGTTTTTTTTTTATTCTTATACGTTGGTAAATTGTATATTTTATGCTTTAAGTTCACATAAGCCTAATTTTTTTTACCATAGCAGCCATATTTGTTTACATTTGAAAGTTAGCAGAATAGTGATTTAAGTCATTCGGCGCGGCCTAAACGAAAAGGTCTAGTGTCAGCCAAGAATAGCTGACGCGGCCTAAACGGAAAATCTAGTGTTAGCCACAGATGGTTGATGTGGCGCTCAACGTATTAAGTAGGGAATTGTTAATGCTGTAGCAGTCTACTAGACATGGAAGAAGGCAATCCATTCCAATAGAAATTCTTACACAGGTTCATTTCAGATGTTTGAGGGGATGAGATGTTCGTTTCTCTCAATGCGAATGATTTAAAAAGCCATAAAGCGAAGCACTCAAATCCTTTTTCTTGCGCTCAGAGTTTCGCTAGTGTGAACAGGATTTTATGTGTCTTTAACTGTGATTACATCATGTTTTTTATGTTTCAGAGAAATATAGAGGGTGCTGATTAGACGTTAATTACGTGTCTGATTTGGTGTTCGCCGATAACATCGCGGCAAAAACATCGCGGACGAAAACGTCGTGGAGAAAACAATGCATGGCGAAAACGTCGTGCTACAAAACATCGTGGGAGAAAACATCGCAAAGAGAAAACATCACAGTTCTAAAACATCGTGGTACAAAACATCGTCGTCGAAAATAAAGCGGTTCAAAAACTTCGCAGTTTAGAAACCACGTCGTCGAAAATATCGTGTTAAAAAATAAAGTATCTACAAATCATCGCATGACGATAACATCGCAGACATGCTTTTTTCAGGTTTTAATAAATGTAAATGGATATTCCCATAATGATTTGTGAGTGCAAGATGTAAAGAAGGATAATTTTTACTTGCACATGTTTTATTAACTAATAAAATTTTGTTGAAAAGTAAGAAGGAAACTTAAGCATAGAAAATTAAAGGCAACTTATAGGTTATACTTTTCATGAAAAATTCCCATTAAAAACTTTATAAAAAATTATTTATTAATGTCCTTTGTTAGTTAACTATGTCGGTTTAGAATTCTATTAAGTGCTATAAGTTGCATTAATTTTCTATGCTTAAGTTTCCTTCTTTTTCTCAGCAAAAATTTATTAGTTAATAAAAAATATGGAAGTAAAAATTATCCTTCTTTCCATCTTGCGCTCACAAATCATTATGGGAATACCCATTTACAGTTATTAAAGCATGTCTGAAAAAAGCATGTCTGTGATGTTATCGACATGTGATAATTTGTAGATACTTTATTTTTTACCACGATATTTTTGACGACGATGTTTTTAAACTGCGAAGTTTTTAAACCGCTTTATTTTCGACGACGATGTTTTGTACCACGATGTTTTAGGACTGCGATATTTTCTCTTTGCGATGTTTTCTCCCACGATGTTTTGTAGCACGACGTTTTCGCCTTACGTTGTTTTCTCCGCGACGTTTTCGTCCGCGATGTTTTCGGCTGTAAGCGTCTGATTTAGCTGTCTGCTCGGGTTAAACACAAAAATGAAAGACATAAACGCATCAGTTCAGCCATTAATTCAATTCGTTCAATGACCAAGTATTTTCAATCTAAGTTAAAAGCAAGCAAAAACACTCTTCGAATAATCATTCAACTTTCTTTCCTATTTAGCAATGACCTGTAAAATAAATATGCATTGTCTAACATTTTACATATTTAAATTAAAAAAATAACGTATGCTTGTGATACACTAACAAAATTAAGGATAAACACTTGTTAACAGCATTCCATCTAACGTACGCATTGATCACAACTGCGTTTGAAACAGGAATAAATATATAGCCAGCAGCAATCTTGAACAACGAAAGCCTTTACGGAATCTGAAGAAAGGAAATAGACCTTTAATTGAAATTTATTCAATGGGGAACCCATTCATTCAATAACAACCTCACAAAGGTGGCCATAAATGGACGTTACACGTAACTTCTAGTTGCCAAATATCAAAGCCGGAGGATGGATTGCAGCAGCCAACAACGAAAGGGGTTAAAAGGGAATTTTCATTAACACGCGGTGATTATTTATTGCTTAAAAGCATACAGTAGGTAAAAGGGGGGAGATGCTGAAGAGTCTTTCGGCTCCCTCATGGTCATCCTTTCCCACTTCAGTGTTACTCGTGAGAGTGGAATGTATACCTACCACGATGGTTCAAATGCTTGAACAAGAGAATTATAGTACGGTACAGAAATGAAGCAGTCCATCACGTTCAATGTAAGCGAGCTTTAGAACTACACCCCCGCCGTCTAAGCCATCGCCTGATCTTAGATACTTCAGAACACGCGACAGAGTACGAAAGGTAAATCAATCAACCTACATGTGTGGTATTGGAAAGCAAGCCTAAATCTGTAATGTTACTTCATTGCATTTAAGGGAACTCATACACCTTAAACCCCTCATGATCTTCGAATATGTGACTGTTGCAAGAATTGGAATATTTTATTTATTTTAAAAGCAATTACTTCCAACTTTTTACAGCTGACTGCATAATATAGCTGCTTTGCAAACTAGTAACCAGAAAGTTTGTGTTACCACAAATATTTTTGTGATTTAATCCTCTTCGTGACAAAATATTTCGCCATGTTTCCACCTTGCGCGCATGATATTTTAAAAATGGCTAATGGTACATACTTGAAATTGGATGGAAATTTTAATATTGAAAAATTTCATGGACGAAAACATTAAATTTTTTTAAAAATAAAATACGTTTTATAAACTCAACTCAAAATAAAATAAAAATTTAAAATGAAATTTTTAGAATTTTAGTTCACAGTAGTTTCCAAATGTTATAAAAGCTACATATTAAATATGGAATTAAATTATGAAACAGAATGTTTTAAACTGTGCGCGCAAGTTGGAAACATGACGAAAAATGTTGTCACAAAGCGGTTTTAAATTATAAAACTTTTTGTGGCAGCATAAACTTTCAGATGACTATTTCGGAAAGCAGCTATATTATGTAGTCAGCTGTAAAATGTTGGTAGTAATTGCTTTTAAAATAAATAAGTTATCCCAATTCTTGCAACAGTCACCTATTCGAACATCTTATGGGTTTTAAGGTGTATGAGTTCTCTTAAAGCAATATTTGAGAAAGTTAACTAATTTTCCACCAATACTCCATGTCAAAGAACTGAAGTCTGCCTCATTCTCATATATGTTTCAATTGTACGTAGTAAAACAGTTCTATGGGTCAAGTTTAAGCTAGGTTCTTGTGTTAGTGAACGGTAGTTAATTAAGAATGGCCTTAATAATTAAGATTTGTTATTGTCTTCCAAACAATTAATTTTCACAGATGAATTTTTGTTTTAGTATGCGCAGATACTTGCTGTTAAAACTCGATTTACCGATTACCTTCCTTTATTATTAACTTTATCTTCCGAAACTCGAGAGTGAAAAATTATGCGAATAATTTAATTTTTGGAGGATATCGTTCCAGTACGAAATAACAAATAAGCCACTCAAGTAGGATAGTGGTTAGGGACGCTGACTGCTGTACAGAAGGGCCCTGGTACGAATCCCGGAGAAGGGATGATGTTTGTAAATATAGTGTCCGTATGGCATGGGGGCACTCTGAATATGTGGCAAACCGAAAGTTCTTTGAGAGGTTGGTGGTAGGGGAAATGAGTGGTAGACCCTCGGACTTGTCCTACTCGTGGTGCTCTCCTTCAAAACTGCGAGTGAAATGAGCTCACCTGTATGGCGCTCAAGTTCCTAGCCAATGACAAGTGTAATCTTGCACGCCTTGCACGATGAATGTCATGGGCTTGTTCTGATATTACTCTCAGATAAGTGAGATAAGTCACAACAACAGCAATATAACAAATGAAGAGTAATCATGGGTAAACTATAGGCAAGTTTCGCAATATTATTTCTTTCAGAGAAATCTACTTTCTAGTAACAGTGAATAATAATATTAGCATTACAATATCTAATAAAATATCTTCATTTATACTTCTCTCTAACTTTAAGGGGGTTCAAACACCTTAAACCCCTCATGATCTTCGAATATGTGACTGTTGCAAGAATTGGGATATTTTATTTATTTTAAAAGCAATTACTTCCAACTTTTTACAGCTGACTACATAATATAGCTGCTTTGGAAACTAGTAACCAGAAAGTTTGTGTTGCCACAAATATTTTTGTAATTTAATCCTCTTTGTGACAAAACATTTCGCCATGTTTCCACCTTGCGCGCATGATATTTTAAAAATGGGTAATGATACATACTTGAAATTGGATGGAATTCTTTATATGGGCACTATTTTCTAACTGAACCCAAAATCTGATGAATATTTTAATATTGAAAAATTTTATGGACGAAAACATTACAGATTCTTTTAATAAAATACATTTTATAAACTCAACTCCAAATAAAATAAAAATTTAAGATAAAATTTTTAGAATTTTAGGTTCACAGTCGTTTCCAAATGTTATAAAAGCTATATATTAAATATGTAATTAAATTACACAAAAGAATGTTTTAAACTGTGCACGCAAGGTGGAAACATGACGAAAAATTTCGTCACGAAGCGGATTAAATTATAAAAATATTTATGGCAACACAAACTTTCTGATGACTATTTCAGAAAGCAGCTATATTATGTAGTCAGCTGTAAAAGGTTGGAAGTAATTGCTTTTAAAATAAATAAGTTATCTTAATTCTGGCAACAGTCACATATTCGAAGATCTTATGGGTTTTAAGGTGTATGAGTCCCCTTAATCTTCCCCGTCTTATTGTTGTCTTTGCTGCTTCTTTGGCCTCGTATCTCCCTTAAATAATTAGAGAAGGTAAACGGGAAGCTAACTCAAAGTAATCGTAGACCGAATGTTAGTTTGTGTTTGCTTCACGCGATGGATAGCTATCACACGAGCATAAGCTTCAACAGTTCAAAAGAAAAGGTTCGGCGTCACCTTCGCAGGCAGTCTACGAAGGTTTGTCTCCGTTAATAAGACGAAAACAATCACTACGAGTACGAACTTGTTTTAAAATTTAGGGAATGTCGTTCTCTGAACTCCTCAAGGAAGGAGAAAATTACGGGAATATTTTTTTAAATTTCAGGACTTTTCGTTAAGAACCTAAGAAGAAAATACGCGAGGAATTACAGAATTATTAATTTCTTATTCCAGTTTTTGAGCTGATCATGCTATTAAATTCATACAAACAGTTCATCAATTTCTAATTTAAGCCGTATATTATATTAATTATATTGTTTATTTATCAATACATATGAATATATAATGAATCCAAGAAGAAAATTTATTGCCTTTAAATTTCTTCTATTCACAAGCTTCTTGATAATAAATGTCTGTTATCAGTGCGAACTGATTTTCCGTATATTTTAAAATGTTACTTATCCAAATCTATAATATCAGCAACAGTCATGTGGTGTATAAAACTGTTGCAGATAAAGTTTTAGAGATATCTTGAAAATCTTGGGGTCAGGTACTTTTGAAGAGACCGTATTTCAAGAGACCATATAATTCAATTATTTTAAAAATGGTTATGTATAACAATTCGATTTCTTAGGAGCATGTCAACAAACCGCATGTAAAAATTGAATATCTGACGTTTCAGAAACCGTGTATCTGGCATTTCATATTGCAGATGAATTCTATTTTTATGCCAGTTTCTTTTTATACTGTAGATAAATTTTATATTTCTTCTTTTATTATTTCCTTTTTGAAGGCTCCATGTGCTGGAGATGAGTAAACACGGAAAATGTCCGAATTTCGATTGAAATAGATGTTTTGAACAGATCTAAATTGGATTTGAAGACCATTTCCGATTTTCTCCTGTTCATTGTCATGTTATGCATAGTGAATGAATTCGCGTCTGAGTATATTTTGTAAGCTCGTAGTCTTAAAAAATATTTTCCAGAAAAATATGAGATATGGTAAATAATAAATTTATTTTGAATTTAGCCAGCAATTCAGTTTCTATAGAAACTACTAGACAATGCGATTTTACTTAAAAGAGCAGAAGAAAAAATTGAAAAATGACACGTATTAATGAAGGACTTCGTGGAGATAAATGCTTTTTAGGATGATTTCAAGTTTTCCATCGGGGCATGAAATTCTGTTCGATCATGTTTCCAACTTCTCATTTCTGGTTCCAGGGTAAATATGCGATTTTCTTGCCTGAAGCCCAAAAGCAGCTGAGCGGTGAAAACACTGGATGTTCGACCTGGGTTGAATTCCGGCGAACGGGTTGACTGCCTGTTAACTTTTTAAGTTTTTGCTATATGTAGCATGGATACGATCCAGTTTCTCTTAGAACGTACATCTACGAAGGCAGCTAACCATCGAGTACTTTGCCAAAACCAGATACATGCAGTCGTTGCCGTAGATTCAACTAATTTTAACTAAAAATCTGATGTGTACACCACAGGACTTCCTTGCACTAAATATTAAATTATACGCATTTTTTCTTGCACTTCATTTAAACGTATTGGATTGAATTAAATCTACTTCGTCGACAGCGCATAAACCACAATAGAATAAGTGCACTCTTTAAAATTCCCTATATTTGTTTACCATAGCGACACTCTGGCGCTAGGTTCACTTAACAGTATTATATTTTGTTCATATTATATCTCAGAGTCCAGAAACGTTATATCATTTGAAGAATCATCTAATCGTTGCCACATGTTCTATTCAAATGCTATAGTATATCTAGAACGATGTATAAAAGAAATTAAGCTGACAAACAAAAAAGAAACAGTTTTTTTACAGACGATTTAGTATTTCTCATTCAATTAACTCAGTTCACACTTCGCGACAAGGTAAAAATACACAAAATCTCAAAATATCTGTGTTAAAAATTACGAAGTAAATCTTAAACACTTATTTCCTCGAAAATATTCCAGAAAGGATTAAGATGATTTAATTCCCAATAATAAATGAAGGCGTTATCTTTGTTGTTGCGAGGCTTAGTCTCTCTAGATTGGCAACTAATCTACTATTCTGCTGTTTCAAATGTAAACAAATATGCCCGCCATGTTATTTAAAAATTAGGCTTAATCGCACTTAAACACCTTTTAAAATTGTTGATAATTGTAAAAATATTGCTTCTAGATTTACGAAAGGCATAAAAGCCTTAACCGGAAGATAAGAATAGCATAATTCAATCATTTTAAAGCAAAAATTGCACAATTTACAAATATATAAGGGTAAAGAAACTAAGATCACTGATCCGGGAAACAGAGTGGATACATATATAAATATATTTATATACGTTTGGTGCGGCCGATTGCAACCAAAATACGAGATGCACATTTACATGTTATAGCAGTCCTATATACAGAATTTCAACGTTCTGAGGCTACTCGTTTTTGAGTTATGCGAGATACGTACGTATATATGTTCGTACAGAGGCCACGAAAAATTCGCTTCAGATTTCATTTTAAAGCAGTTTTATAATTTTTTGGAGGAAAAGAATCTTTTATTCTGTGCTTAAGTGCAGATGCCACGCAAAAACATCGTGAAATTGCATTCGATAGCGGTCAAAATGGATATTTTCGTTGAAGTATGCTGCCCGAAACCTTTCGCGATTACAATACTTCCTTTTTACTTCGTAAAAGGAAGTAAAACGCAAGCCATGATAAGCATAAACAGGCTTCCATGTCGCTATTATGAGTGCTCTATGCATCTCATAATTTTATATTTGTATCGCTCAACAACAGATGAAGCGGACAGATCGGCAGCACATATTAGCACAGCAAGCAAAATGGCAGATAAAAGAGGTACGCATCAGTAAAAACCGAGGTATGTTGTAAAACGTATCTTTTATCTGATTGGATATGAGCCAACATCACTGCAACACTATTGCATAAGAGAGCAAAAAATGGAATATTTGGAAAGACGCAATACGGTAATTTTCTCTAGACAATTTCTAATTTTAGAACAGAAAGGGGAGATAAACAAATTAAAATGGGGAAAAAAAGAACTGTCGCCAAATTAAAGCTAATATTTTTTTTAATATTTTATATTGTTACGAATTTTGTATATTTGTAAGTAATTTTAGGGAAATTATAGGTAAAATTATAGAATCTTTAGTATAATGTAACATAAAATGTCTGAAGAAGGTGCGGCTCTGCCGGAAAAAGTACAGGGGCTGGTCTATTTAACATTGAGGTAAATGACTATCTTGCTAAATTGGAGAGATATCGTCAAGTTGGCGATGATTTTAAGGATTAATTTTTGTCGTTAAGGGGGCTCATACACCTTAAACCCCTCATGAGCTTCGAATTATGTGACTGTTGCAAGAATTGAGATATTTTATTTATTTTAAAAGTAATTACCTCCAACCTTTTACAGCTGACTACATAATATAGCTGCTTTGCAAGCTAATAACTAGAAAGTTTGTGTTGCCACAAATATTTTTGTAATTTAATCCGCTTTGTGATAACATTTTTCGTCATTTTTCCACCTTGCGCGCATGATATTTTAAAAATGGCTAATGGTACATACTTGAAATTAGATGGAATTTTTTACATGGGCACTATTTCTAGCTGAACCAAAAATCTGATGCATATTTTAATATTAAAAACATTTATGCACGAAAACATTACAGATTTTTTTAATAAAATACATTTTATAAACTCAACTCCAAATAAAATGAAAATTTAACATGGAAGTCTCAGTGTTTTTGGTTTACAGTAGTTTCCAAATATTATAAAAGCTATATATAAACTATGGAATTAAATAATGCAACATATAATTTCAAACTGTGCGCGCAAGGTGAAAATATGACGAAAATTCTTGTCACAAAGCGGATTAAATTATAAAAATATTTGTGGCAACGTAAACTTTCCGATTACGATTTCAGAAAGCAGCTATATTACGTAGTCAGCCATAAAAAGTTGGAAGTATTTGCTTTTAAAATAAATAAGTTATCCCAATTCTTGCAACAGTCACATATTCGAAGATAAGGGGTTTAAGGTTTATGAGCCCCCTTAAATTTGGCGAGAAAGCGTCAAATTAAATTTCATCAATTGGCCCAGTAGAATGGTTTTAGACCAAAGGGCGGTAGCTCAGAAGGGCTAATAGTCTCAAAACGGCATTTTGTGCTGTTTCACTACAAACGGCGAATCAATTTTTAAATTGCACCTTCAATATTATGACCAGATATCATGACCTTGTATTGAATTTAGCGAAATTAAATAACGAAGAATCTGCATGATTGTATGTATGTTTCTTGCATTGGAAAAACGACGGTAAACGAGCCATAAAACTTTGAGTAAAGTAATCCTCCACCCAAAGCATGGGCACCTGGAAGCTCGAATTCTGAATTTGATTAATTACCTATTTCATATTTTCTAAAATTTTATCGAATTTTTGATTAAGAAACTCAACGATTTCGAAGCGAGCAATGGCAACACTGTACAGGCAAAAAACGTTTCATCTCCAGCGCGTGAGAATGTCTATCGAAAATTCTAAAGATGTGCTGTTTTTAAATATTTTGCATTGATGCTGAATTGAATGGTATGTGGTTTAAGTACAAAAAATAGGCTATTTAATAAATAAAGGTAACACACAAAACGTTAGATAAGACCTTTTAGAGGTAATATAAAATATGAAAGCTTTCGGATTTTTTTAATGCAATTATAATTTAAAATAACTTCGTTTTCAGGAGCTGGGTATTACATTAATCTAATTAAGCTATCATAAGCTTATATCATCAGGGTTTTCTTAATTACTAAACTTCTGAATGTTTCAAGCTCAATTAATTTAATCTCTCAGATATCTGAAGTAGTTTAATTACTCAAACTTGGATTTACGATAATATAAAACTGTGCACTCTAAAAGTGTTTATTAAAGTTTACTCAAACTTTTGTTAATTTTGTAAATTAGTATTTAATTATCAAGTTTTGTAAGTGAGATTGCCCTTCACATTTCATGAAATCCAATAGTTTTTAAATGCCTAATGATTTAATTTAATGACACTCGATAATTCTTGAGAAGTTTGGTTTTAAATCTTTTTTCTTTCCATTATTTGGGTAAAGAAGGTTAGGGAAGTTGGTAATCATTAAAGTATCTCTTACAAGTGTCTTTATTGTGACAATAAATCATGTTTCTTTTATGCATCGAATATTTGCTTTTAAGTTGTTAGAATAGAGGCTGTTTAAGAACCAATCTTCATTTCCTTTGATTTTGTCAAGAAAGTTTTGAATAGATGCTTAAATGTCGTCTTTTAAAGTAAAGAGATATTTTAGAATAGTGTACTTACATCCAAACACTGTGTTAAGGTATGTGTCTACATACGAAGCCCTTTTTTTTAAATGCATAAAATTTTAATTAAACACATATGTTTTTGTGTAAGATGGGATATAAAACTATGAATTTAAATAGAATTTTATAGAATATTTCATTAATTTTTCAAATATAGGCAATATTGAGTAAAATTTTAGTGAAACTTTTCATTTACGCCAGATCTCCTAAAATAAATTCTAATGAATATACTTCAATAATCTTTACACAGTATATAAATAACATACTTATGTACTACTACTGTGTTATACTACTACTGTGTTATTTAGCAAAAGATTTGCAGTACTTATAAAATTTTTTGAAATATTCAAAGCTTGGTACAAAAACTCAAAATTAAAACAAAAATAAAATCCTCTTTTCTTTCAAATACTGTTAATAAAATCAATAAATAAATACAAAGAGGTCAGATTTTGCTACACAACACAGCTAAAGATGAATAAAACATTTTGGAAAAATTTCATTTCAATATTCTAAATACATTTTGAGAAATTAACGTAATCGCAATCAAAAGTAACGAAAAACACAATTTCTCAGAAAATGCATTTAAAGATTTTAATACAGCACAAAAAAAATTTGTAGTCACTTTAGACCTTTAAAACTCGCCGTATTTGTATGTTAGGCCCTCTTTTACTTCATTCTAAACTAATTTTGACTTTCTTTTAGCATTTTACTGGCTAAGTTTGCTGCTTGTAGAGATTGGCGTTTCTATTTCTGAATTCGCTGTTTGTCTATTCCCATGTAGCTTTCAAGCACAATGGGATTAATTTCTATTTCTATATACCTGAAAATAGGTAAAAGTCCTAAATATCTTGAATTAATTACTAATACAGCAATATGTGCACCTAAAAGCAATGTTTCCAATTGGACAAAAGTTTCTGTAGGTAAAATATACCTCAAAAGGTTATTAAAATACTCATTATTGTTTTGAGTCTTCGCATGTAGGCATTTTATCAGCAAAGTGTCACACAGAGAAAGATGTGTGGTTTTTATAGCTTTTATATTGTTTAATAATTAGAAAATAGTTGTTTAAACTTAAACTTATTGTTTACATTTTTACGACCATTTAAATGCCCACTTCCGACATCCAAAAATCTGGCATTCGGTCTACAAGAAAATGAGTTGTTATAATTCTGGAGTTACGGGTTCAGTTAAACATTTTGTAAATGAATGCGATTTTACTTATGTTATAAGAAAAAAGTTTGCACATATTAATACATTTACTGGAAAAAGCACTGAATTTGAATTTGCTAGGGAATTAATGAACTTTATTAATAATAATCGTGTTAATGTCGGAATTTTGATTTAACATATGTTTAGTGTTTTTATGATAGAGCGTGGTCTGTGTCTTGTGTTTCGTTCTTTTTGTTTAGTTAGTTACTAACCATTGATTCTATTTAGTTTAATTGTTATTATTTATTCTCACTTTCCTTTTGTGCCGTTAAGGTCCATTAGGTTATATCCTAATGGTCGTATTTTATTATGTGGTTTTTAGCTTGGCGCCCCACTGGAAAAGTCATAAAATCAAATCGATTAGGTGGATGGGGGGCTGCGCCTCTTTTTGTACCTTATATACTCGCCCTTTTAAAGGGCGACTGGGGTTTAGAGGACCCAATCGCCAAATCCTGGGTGTGGAGAATCATCAACCACCACCCTTTTAGTTCGGGCGCCACTGTAGAGACATTAAGATTTTTTGGAAGCAAGAGAGATTGAAAAATGAGCAACGCCTTCGCCGGGAATGGAACCACGGACCTCTGGAATACGCGCCCAGCGGGCAGACCACCGCACTATGAAGTCATGCTAAGAAGGTGGGGAAAAATACCTTATAACATATGTACGCAGACGCCACGTCGCATTATACATTAACCTCATCAGAATTTTAATTGCATGTTATGACGTTTCCTTTTCTTTGCAAACGTACAATGTACGAAACTTCGTAAAGATTTTGATAGCGATTTATCATTGTGTCCTGTAAGTCTTGTGTCAGGCCCACCAGCGGCCGAACGGTAAAGTCGCTGAACACTGGTAGTTCGTTCCGAGGTTCGAATCCCGCGAACGGGCTGGCTGCATGGGTGTTTTCGTGGTTTTCCCCATGTGTTACGCGTATACGAGCCAGTTTTCCTTAGAAAGTCCTCCACGAAGGTATCCCTCCCCTTAGGCAGATAGCCCTCGAGGCTTTGCCGTAATTAAATAACCTAACCTAATTAAATAACCTGTAAGTACTACAGAGACAGGGAAAGGGTGTAAAGGACGCTTTCATTATATCAAATACAAATTAACAGACGGCATCACTTGTGCTCACAAAAGCCAACAATTATAGCTTAAATCAAAGATAATGAACTAACTAAAGCTGAGAAAAGTAAGTTTTTCTAAAGGCTGTGCAGTTAGAGTAACGCGAAAGTTGGCTATGACCTAAGGTCGGCCTAAGGATCACAATGGCGAGAATAACGCAACACCTCAGAATACTGCTAGCAAATAATCAATTTAGCAATGTGGAATGTAGCAGGCAGAACACGCTCTGATTCCTTCCTTTAAATATTGTCTTCTTTCTACCTGCTTTGAATATCACACGAGCTAGAAATTTACATTCTGGTAGGAAAGTGGAAATGAGGAGGATAGAAAAGTGCGTTAACGTAAAATAACTAATTAAGAACTAACTATGCGAGACCTTACGATGTAATAACCTTCCAGTCAGAGCAAATGTAAGTGGCGTAAATCAAAGTAAAATTAGGACAGCTTAACTGCTACCAAAATAGTTATCAAAAAGTTTACATACTCATGACAACATTAAAAATCGTCAAACGTCAAAGTACTACAAAATCAAATACATAAAACGAATTCACGCGTATTCTCTAGTAAATTCGGTGTCTGAAATTTTACTAGAAACATACACGACCTAGGTCCTTTATTAGGTATTTCATTCATCATTTCTAATCCATTAATTTCATTTTTATTTGCAGTTCCTGTGATTGCTAATCTTATAAAGTGGCTTTATATCTTTCATCGAGAGATTTCTTACTGGAAGCTCCTATATATAACACTTTTTGACTTTTTACTTTTTTTTCATATTCTGTCAATACTTCTACGAATCTCGGAGGATTTGTTTCACTCGACTGTAGGAGAAAAAAGCTGAAGCTGAATAATCTCAAAAGAGTTGCAGTTCGACAGAAATGTCGATATCGTCTGTCTCTGAGCACACGAGCTTCTTTTCCTGCAGCTGGTTTGTCAGCTGATGCTTACATTTCTCTTGATATGCGTAGCTCACGGTTTTCATTAAGAATTTAGCAAGCAATATGCTTTGAGATATAACATACATATCTTTTATTTTTTAGATATCGAAAAGTGATATTGTTTCTTATTTTTTATTAAAATAATTTATGTAATGTTCTCCCTTTTGTGTCTGTGTAAACCATACTAATATTTTTGACGCATTTTGGTCTTATTCTCGAAGAAGCAAGATGAAATATGTGATCTATTTTATTTTCCTAAGGTATCCGACCTCTTTCGGGTACCATTTTTTTTAAAATGGTTTCACACATTAACATGCTTAGTCATCAAATTAATATGTTTATAGTTTTCATTTTAACTATAAACATATTAATTTGATGACTAAGCATGTTAATGTGTGAAAACAGCTTAAAACGTAATACTAAGTAATTTTAATTTTGAAAAATAATGAAAAAAAGGATAATTTTTGCTTAAATTTTGCCGTAATGGCAACAACCATGGTGAAAAATGTATATATAAATGTGCGGTTTTTACTTCCTTGTACGAAGTAAAAAGGAAGTATTGTAATCGCGAAAAGTTTCAGGCAGCATATTTCAATGAAAATATCCATTTTGACCTCTATCGAATACAATTTAACGATGTTTTTGCGTGATATCTGTATGTAAGGACAGAATAAAAGACTCTTTTCCTTCAAAAAAAATATAAAAACTGCTTTAAAATTAATTCTGAAGAGAATTTTTCGTGGCGTCTGTACGAACGTATGTCCGTATCTCGCATAACTCAAAAACGAGTAGCCTGAGAACGTTAAAATTTTGTATATAGGACTGCTCTAACATGTAGATGTGTACCTCGTATTTTGGTTGCAATCGGCCGCACCAAACGTATATAAATATATTTATATATATATCCACTCTGTTACCCGGCTCAGTGATCTCAGTTTCTTTACTCTTATATGTTTGTAAATTGTAGATTTTTTTGCTTTAAAAATGATTGTATTATGTTGTTTTTATCTTCCGGTTAAGATTTTTATGCCTTTAGTAAATCTGTGTGCAAAAGTTTTAGAATTACCAACAATTTTAAAGTTGTCTAAGTGCCGCTAAGCCTTTTTTTTATGGCGGCCATTGATGTTTACATTTGAAACAGGAGACTAGCGGATTTGTTGCCAATCTAGAGAAACTTAACTTCGCAACAACAAAGATAACGCATTCATTTATTATTGCCAATTAAATCATGCTTAATTCTTTCTGGAATGTTTTCGAGGAAATAAGTGTTTAAGATTTACTTCGTAAATTTTAATATAGATATTTTGAGTTTTTATGTATTTTTGCCATGTCGCGAAGTGAGAACTGAATTAATTAAATGAGAAATACTCAATCGTCTGTGAAAAACGGTTTCTATTTTGTTTTGTTTGCTTAATTTCTTCCTTTGTACTTTGTACAAGGAAGTAAAAACCAAACAAACAAGTATGATGGTTGCAAGCTGCTGTTTCAAGGCACACACAAAAACGAACTAAAAATTGTAATTGATTAGTAAACTAAAAAAGAAAAAACAACACAATAAAACAGGTAAACATAAAAACTGTGTAACGCTCCACAACCGCCAGCCGCATAGTGGATTATCCAAATTTACCAATCGAAAGATATGTTCTTTGTACCCAATAATTTCCTTAATTTCTTAATTTATTATGCCCTTCAATTCTTTATTCCTGTTGACGATGATCATAATTTCTTGTGCTACTTTGTTTAATATGAATATCAATGTGTCAATATTTAACTCTAATCCCCTCTGTCAGAATACATTCTTCCAAAAGGTGTTTTGCGTCACCTTGTCTGCCGCAAGCCTTACATAAACCACTGCCCTGGAGGTTAAATCTCTTAAGATAAACTGGGAATCTTCCATGATTTGTTATAATTTGGTTTGTGTCAATATTGTTCATGATTTTCATTTTTTTATTAAGTTTCAAAATTTTTAAGGAATTTTTTTTCTGTCTGAAGATTCTCATAACTTTTTCCACACATTCAAAATGTCTTCTCTTATGAGTCCTATAAAAATTCTTCTTGAGTCTATGTCTTCTTCATTGAAGTGACTATCTCCCAAGGCTGTCTGAAGATAACTTATACGGTATTTTCTTCCCCCTTTCAACATGCCTTCGTGGTGTAATAGTTAGTACACTCGGCGCGTATTTGAGAGGTCCACGTTGGATTCCCGGCGATGGCATTCCACATTTTTCGTATCTCCTGCTATAGAAATAACATAATGACTCTACAAGCTCCTAAAGGGTATAGCAGCATATTTTAACTGTGTTATTATTGTCTTTAAAAGTCTCATTTCATAGGTCGCCCTTGCACAAATTCTAATATTTTATTTATCACTTCTTTTTACTTTCTTGTACGAAGTAAAAAAGGAAGTATTGTATTCGCGAAAGGCTTCAGGCAGCGTATTTCAACGAATATATCCATTTTGACCGCTACCGAATGCAATTTAACGATGTTTTTGCGTGATATATGTACGTAAGGACAGAATAAAAGACTCTTTTCCTCCCAAAAAATTATAAAACTGCTTTAAAATGAATTCTGAAGAGAATTTTTCGTGGCGTCTGTACGAACGTATGTACGTACGTATCTGGCATAACTCAGAAACGAGTAGGTTCAGAACGTTTAAATTTTGTGTATAGGACTGATATAACATGTAGATCAGCACCTCATATTTTGGTTGCAATCGGCCGCGCCAAACGTATATAAATATATATATATCCATTCTGTTACTCGGCTCAGTGATCTCAGTTTCTTTACTCTTATATGTTTGTAAATTGTACATTTTTTGCTTTAAAATGAATGAATTATGTTGTCTTATCTTCCAGTTAAGGTTTTTATGCCTTTAGTAAATATGTATGCAATATTTTCAGAATTATTTTCAGAATTTTTCAGAATTATTTTCAGAATTTTTCAGAATTATTTCAGAATTAAAGCTGTTTAACTTCCGCTAAGCCTAATAATTTTTTGTTGGCGGCTATTGTTTACGTTTGAAACAGCAGACTAGTGGATTTGTTGCCAATCTAGAGAAACTTAGCTTCGCAACAACAAAGATAACGCCTTCATTTATTATTTCGAATTAAATCGTGCATAATCCTTTCTGGAAAATTTTCGAGGAAAAAGTGTCTAAGATTTACTTCGTAATTTTTAATACAGATATTTTGAGTTTTTATGTATTTTTGCCTTGTCGCGATGTGAGAACTGAATTAATTGAATGAGAAATACTCAATCGTCTGTGAAAAGCTGTTTCTTTTTTGTTTTGTTTGCTTCATTTCTTTTATACATCGTTCTAGCCTTATTGTAGTATTTGAATAGAACATGTGGCAACGATTAGATAATTCTTTAAATGATATAAATTTTGTGCATTCTGAGTTATAATATGAACGAATTATAATACTGTTAAGGGAATCTAGCGCCAGAGTGTCGCTAAAGAAATAGAGTGAAGTTTCAAGAGTGCATTTATTCTATTGTGGTTTATGCGCTGTCGGCGAAGTAGATTTAATTCAATCCAATAAGTGTAAAGAAATGCAAGAAAAAATGCAGATAATTTAATATTCAGTACAAGGAAGTCGTGTGGTGTATACATCAGATTTTTTAGAGAGTGGTTTTGAGTTCAGAATCTACAGCTGTCGATATGTAATGCATGCGTACATACGCTCATAAAATATAGACCAATTATAAGCATAAAAACATGTAAAGTCAGTGATTCACTGCGCAAATCAGCGATTCGTTTTCGCTTTCGCTATTTGGGCCACCGTAGAATGTTTGCCTTTAATTCCCAGGACAATTGGAGGACTAGAGTTACGGTTTTCAGAACTTAACTCTCCTAGTTCAGTAACAATTCGATAAATTACTTCAAAACTCGACTTAAGGTTGATTTCGCTTTCAGTGCTTCCGTTCTGCATCAGTGAAACAAATCTAATGGAACTTCAGGCATAGCCATGTGAAATTGACTCCAGCTGTCTTCAGTGCTTCAACAAGTTCTGTTTTAACCTCGAGGCAATTTTCATGCACCAGATCAAGTATGCTTCCTTTAGTTTGATCTCGCTTAGAATTAAAATGATGTACAGTTCTACAAGTTTTGGTGTTTATTCATTTATCCTGTTACCTGATGGACTTCAGTCATTGACATTATTGTTAATTGAATACTGAAACCACGATAACAACAACAATAATAATAGTAACAACAGAATTAATAATAATAATAATGGAAATGCTAATAACAAATGACAACAAAACTACAACAAAAATACTGTATTTCCATTTATTTTTTATAATTCTATCTTCCGAAAATCGACAGGGGAATATTAGGCGAGTAATTTAATTTCAGAAGAACGCGGTTAAAGTAAGAACATAGTAAATGAAATGGAGTCATGACTAAACTGTAGAATAGTAATAATAATAATAGTTAATAATAATAATAGAAATAATAAGAATAGAAATAATAATAATTAGAAATAATGAATGACAACTAAACAACAACAGTACTGTATTCTCATTTATTTTACTGATTCTATCGTCCGAAAATCGAGAAGGGAAAATTATCCGGATTGTTTAATTCATGAATATCATTTAAGAAAAATATAATCATTTAGGTCACAAATGAATGGGGCCCACCAGGCGCAGAGTGGTAAAATGGTTTGGTTCGGTTTATCAGATTACGGCAAAGCACTCGAGGGCTTTCTGCCTTAAGGGAGGGATGCCTTCGTGTAGGACGTTTTAAGGGAAACTGGCTCGTATACACGTTACACATGGGCAAAACCACGAAAAAACCCATGCAGCCAGCTCGTTCGCGGGATTCGAACCTCGGACCGAAGTACCAGTGTACAGCGATGTTACCGCTCGGCCGCTAGTGGGCCGCCGAGTGGTAAAATGAATACTGTTACTTCAGTCCAAGGTGCAAAACCCTCGAACGGGGGGGGGTGGCTGCACGCTCGTTTTCTTGGTTTTTCCCATGTGTAACGGTCGAGCCAGTTTCTGTTAGAAAGACTTCCACGAAAGCATCCTTCCCGAAAGGCAGGTTGCTCTCGAGGCTTTGCCATAATCACGTAAACGGAAACAAACCAAACCATAAATAAATGAAAAGTAACCTAGAGCAAATGCAGGTAGCTACCACAACTCCTTTGAAGGAAACATACATTCCAATGAGAATACACAGTAATGTAAACGTTACAAAAACTAATATGATATCTTCGTTTTTACTTTTCTCTAACTTGAATTTCGCCCGTTTATATTGTTGTCTCTGCTACTCCTTATTCCTCATATCATGTATAAACATTTAGAGAAGGGGAGTGCGCAGCCGATTCCGCGAAATCAAAGACTGACTAATGCATGCGTACATAAACAGCTCATGCTTGCTTCTCTGTGACTGCTGCGTTCTCGTATTAGGCTAGCCTAAAGTTAGGAAGGAAAGGTTCGGCGTGACCTTCGTGGATAGTTTGCGAGAGTTCATTTTTGTAAGTAAGATAAAAGCAATCACTACATGAACAAGGTCCATTTTAATATTTAAGGGTGCTTGTTGTCTGAACGCTGTCTTGACTTAAGGAAGAGGAACTACGCGAAAAGTCTTGAATTGTCAGATTCTTTTCCTGAAAAGCTAGGGAAAAATTAGGTGATTGAGGCAATATGGTAAACAATGTGTCAATAATTCCGTATAGATGTAGAGTTTATGTTAATTAACCAAATTATCTTATTTTACATACACTGTGTCACTTGTACTTTCGTAACGCTCATCAGAATGAAAATTATAAAACGAATATAAGTGCATATTTCGTGAGTTTGGGAAATAACTTTAGCAACTAGCGTTGACTTGTCGCTCCATTGCTTGCTACTTCGAAATCTGCTGGTGCGTTGCATTTAACATTTTAATCTGGCGACAACATTTATTCTATGTTTTTCTCAGAACCAGTGGATTTTACGTTGCTATTTTTATATATGCTACGCAAGTGTCAGAAGCAGGTTTATTTTAAATTTCACCCGAGTTTATTCTATTCCATTTAGAATGAATGACGGACTGATAAGTCGTCTTTCTGACTTTACGGTTCTATTAGTTGGTAGTTCAAGTAGTGTAGCATCGCACATAGTTAATTTCTTTGCGAAACCAAAAACTGATTTTGAAATACTCTGTTTTCATTTTATTGTACTTCCTGGAAATTTTGTTTTCTAAAGATAGACTGTTAAAAGAAAACAGTTCTACTTGTGCACTTATTTTCCGACATTTTCCTTACCTTGTTTTAGCAATATTTATATAGAAAATAATGTGCGCCTTATATTCGATGAAGTAGGGTAATAAAGCAAGAGCAACTTCTCAAAAGAGAATTATGATAATAATTCACGAGTTAATTTTAGCTCAGCCAGTCATGTCATAATTCTTATACATGCAAGGAATATTTGATAAGACACAGCCCAGCTTCCTCTCGCATTCATCACTTTCATACTCTTACGCACACGCGGGTTTGTAACAGATTGAATGCACACAGAACCAATGATACCTCGATGAAGTGTATTTTTACAAATAAAGCACTTGACAGTTCTAGAACTTTCCAAAAACTACTCGAGCAAAACGTCTTACGTCTTAAATAATAATAATGATTCCGGCCGCAGAGAAATCTCTAGTATCTTCCATTTCTAAAAATTACTGGAAGGCATATACGGTTGAAGTTACACATAAAGACCGAATGCAGTTAGTCAGTTACAATATCCATTACAGTTATACAGGGACCGGATCAAAATGTCGCCAAATGATCACTAAGTTTAGCTATTTTGATGGATTTCTAACCCATTTTGGCGACAAAAATGAGTCGCCAAAACCGTCCCCAGCTTGGCGGTATCACGCTAGTTTAGCAAGATAGACATTTATCTCAATTTTAAATAAATTTGCAATAAAATTTTATTTTTCCAGCAGAGCTTTGTCTCTTCAGACTTCGCATTATACAAAAGAGACTACAGTTTCACATAAAATTTTATTAAAATTATGTACCGTATATACAAAATTCGTAACAGTACGTCCTCTTAAAAACAAACAAAATAACAACGTGGCAAAAAGCCGTGCTCATTGTTGTGTCACATATTAGATATATTTATTATTAAAAGTTTAATTGGCTCTATCTTAGTATGGCCTACCAGCGGCCGAGCGGTAAAGTCGCTGAACACTGGTAGTTCGGTCCGAGTTTCGAATCCTGCGAACGGGCTGGCTGCATGGGCGGTTTCGTGGTTTTCCCCATGTGTAACGTGTATACGAGCCAGTTTCCCTTAGAAAGTCCTATACGAAGGTATCCCTCCTCTTAGGCAGATAGTCCTAGTGTGCTTTGCCATAATTAAATATTCACTATCTTAGTAGGATAGTAGGGAAGGCAGTTGCTACAGCTTTGACGGTCAAGAAGGCATACATGCAAGTGTTTAGTGTCTTGGCAGTATGGCGGCACTTAAAATACTGTTGAAATGAAAGCTCTTTCGAGAGACTGAAGAAAGGAGAAGTGTAAGAGATTCTCGAATTCGACGTTTAAGGGATTGTCTTTAAAAATTGCGGGCAAATTCGTGTTTGTTTTTATTTTATGGCTAATCTAGTTTGTCTGATGTAATCAGAACAATATATGAATTTTCTCGTGCGGAAGAGTGGAAGATTGCGTCTGTCGTTGGCATGAGTCTTGGGCATCATATAATCCATATGATGCGCAAGACTCATGCCATTATAAGGATTATAAGGCATTTCTCGCGCGTTCTTAGCATGTCTTCGTGGTGTAGCGTTCTGCACGCTAGGCCGGTATTCCAAAGGTCCGTGGTTCGATTCCCAGCGAAGGAGTTTGCTAATTTTTCATCTTGCCTGCTTACAAAAATACCTAATGTCTCTAAACTGTGACGCTACGATTTTGCCGAGTTTAGCTCCACTTTTGAAAGACAGTATACCGAGATAAAGAGTTCAAGTGTCTTCCACCCCTCTTCTCTGGCCAACAAACCAATGGAGGAAAATCCTGCGAAGATGAATCAGAGGGTCTCCCGATTCTCTTCCTCTTCCACCATTTTGTTGAAAGCACTCTCGGCTCGACAGTATTTCAAGTACCATATGCCACAGAGATACTAATTCATGCTTTCGCTGGGATTTGAAACCAGGTCCAAGGCTATGGCAGTTCTCCTCTTACTAGCTTTGACATGTCTTTTTTACTTCCTTGTACGAAGTAAAAAGGAAGTATTGTAATCGCGAAAAGTTTCAGGCAGCATATTTCAACGAAAATATCCATTTTGACCGCTATCGAATGCAATTTAACAATGTTTTTGCGTGATATCTGTACGTAAGGACAGAATAAAAGACTCGTTTCCTCCAAAAAAATTATGAAACAGCTTTAAAATGAATTCTGAAGAGAATTTTTCGTGGCGTCTGTACGAACGTATGTACGTATCTCGCATAACTCAAAAACGAGTTGCCTCAGAACGTTGAAATTTTGTATATAGGATTGCTATAACATGTAGATGTGCACCTCGTATTTTGGTTGCAATCGGCCGCACCAAACGTATATAAATACTATATTTATATATATATCCACTCCGTTACTCGGCACAGTGATCTCAGTTTCTTTCCTCTTATATGTTTGTAAATTGTACATTTTTTGCTTTAAAAATGATTGAATTATGTTGCTCTTATCTTCCGGTTAAGGTTTTTATGCCTTTCGTAATTCTGGAAGCAATACTTGTACAATTATCAACAATTTAAAAGCTGTTTAATTGCGGTTAAGTTTTAAATAACATGGCGGACATATTTGTTTACATTTGAAACAGCAGAATAGTAGATTTGTTGCCAATCTAGCTTCGCAATAACAAAAATAACACCTTCATTTATTATTGCGAATTAAATCATGCTTAATCCTTTCTGGAATTTTTTCGAGGAAATAAGTGTTTAAGATTTACATAATTTTTAATATTTAGTAATTTAATTTTTTATAATTAGTAATTTTTAATACAGATATTTTGAGCTTTTATGTATTTTTGTCTTGTCGCGAAGTGAAAACTGAGTTAATTGAATGAGAAATACTCAATCGTCTGTGAAAAACTGTTTCTTTTTTGTTTTGTTTGCTTAATTTCTTTTTTACATCGTTCTATCTTTATTATAGTATTTGAAAAGAACATGTGGCAACGATTAGATAATTCTTTAAATGATATACATTTTGTGCATTCTGAGTTATAATATGAATGAAAGATAATACTGTTAAGTGAACCTAATGCTAGAGTGTCGCTATGTTAAACAAATAGAGTGAATTTTAAAGAATGCTTTTATTCTATTGTGGTTTATGCGCTGTCGGCGAAGTAGATTTAATTCAATCCAGTAAGTTTAAAAGAAATGCAAGAAACAAATGGGTATAATTTAGTATTCCGTACAAGGAAGTCATGTGGTGTAAACATCATATTTTTTATTATTAATGTGCTTTTTTATTATTAATGTGTTATGATTAATGTCTATTATTAAATATCGGTTCTTAGCACTCACATAGAATTCAATTCAGCAATAGAATCACAAAATATTTAAAAGCAGCGAATGGCTACAATGTCAGATAGAGTATTAAAGTTTGCGATACATCTTTTTATATTCGCTATATTACTTGTTTGAAAACTAGCCGCTAGCACAGGCAGCCGTCTAAGTATTGATCACGAAAAAGAGAATTTCTTAAAGATTTTAATGAGTGTAGCCTAGTATGATTTAATAAAAAGTACAGAATACTTCTAATTAGACATCTTATGATTTTCATGTCTGTTTATTTGAAAGAATCAATGTTTTTTTATTAAATTAAAATGATGTTTATTTAAGTGAACCAACTACATTAAAAAATGGAAAAAAATATTCTTAAGAATTGTGTTTAATGTTTTTTAATGTCGCTTAGAATTTTACTCATTAAACTTTTAGATTAAAGTTGAACGTATCTTAGGTTTCACGAAAAACAAACGCGCTGGCGCGTGGAAGATAAAAATATTGTATTTCCGGCCGCGGCAACACATTGCTTTCGTAGGACAGAGGTTAAATTAAAATTGAAAAATAAATATCTTAGATTTTTCCGAATGGCAACAGACTTGCGCCCTGGAGAAAAAAAGTTTTATTTCTAACAGTGCTGCCACCGCTCGCTCTCAGATCATTGAGTTTGTTAATCAAGAATCCATAAGTTTTACAAAATATGAAGCAAATAATAATACTGATTCGAAGCTCAAAATTCCGACTTCTAAGTGCACATATTCGGTGAGAGGACTGGGTAATTCAAGATCTGATGTCTCCAGGTTCCGTCTTTCTTTTTTTAACTTTTCTCCAGATTCCAGATTCCGGTTTTCTTTTTTTTTCTTTTTTTTTTGTCTTTCTTTTTTTTTTCTTCTCCAGGTTTTTCTTTCTTTAACTTTTTTTTTCTTTTTTCCGTCTTTCTTTTTTTAACTTTTCTCCAGGTTCCGGTTTTCCTTCTTTTTTCTTTTTTTTTTCGTCTTTCTCTTTTTTTCTTCTCCAGGTTTTTCTTTCTTTAACTTTTTTTTCTTTTTTTCCGTCTTTCTTTTCTTTTTTTAACGTCTTTCTATCTTTTTTTCCGTCTTTTCTTTTTTTTCTCCAGGTTCCGTCTAGGCGGGAATCATATTATACGTATACTTACGGATTCTTCATTATTTAATTTCTTAAAAATAAATACAGGGAGTAATGTTTGGTTGTGACAATTTGGAAAGTGATTCGCCATTTATAGCGAAATGACGTAAAAGGGCGAGGCTAATAGCCCTTTTAAGGTTAATAAGAGTATTCAGAAGGTGTAATAATAATTGAATACAAAAAATCTGAAAGCTTTCAGATGTTACATTACGCTCAAAGAAACTTTTTTTTAGCGTTTTATGTGTTATCTTTATTTATTAAATATAATGTTATTTAACACTTTAACCATAAAATTCAATTCAACAGCATTATCGCAAAATAATTTTAAAATGAGCATGTCTTTAGAATTTCCGATACGCAGTATCGCACGCTGCAGACAAAAAGTTTTTTTTTCGTACAGTGTTGCCATTGGTCGCTTTGAAATCGTTGAATTTGTTAATTAAAATTTAGTTAAAGTGTTACAAAATATGAAATCGGTTCCAGATGACAATATTCGATTGAGGATTACGTCATTCAAAATTGGATTGTTCTAGGTACCGTTGTTTTACCACGATGTGAGAAATATATGTACATTTGGTGCAGATTCTTCATTATTTGATTTCTTTAAATATACCACAGGGGGGAATATTTGGTGGCAGCAATCTGAAAAGTGAAACGGACGTTTAAGGTTTTCAACGCAAAATGGCAAAAGAAGTTAAGGGGGCTCATACACCTTAAACTCCTCATGATCTTCGAATATGGGACTGTTGCAAGAATTGGGATATTTTATTTATTTTAAAAGCAGTTACTTCCAACCCTTTACAGCTTACTACATAATATAGCTGCTTTGGAAACTAGTAACCAGAAAGTTTGTGTTGCCACAAATATTTTTGTAATTTAATCCTCTTTGTGACAAAATATTTCGCCATGTTTCCACCTTGCGCGCATGATATTTTAAAAATGGCTAACGGTACATACTTGAAATTGGATGGAATTCTTTACATGGGCACTATTTTCTAACTGAACCAAAAATCTGATAATTATTTTAATATTGAAAAATTTTATGGGCGAAAACATTACAAATTTTTTTAATAAAATACATTTTATAAACTCAACTCCAAATAAAATAAAAATTTAACATGAAATTTTTAGAATTTTAGGTTCATAGTAGTTTCCAAATGTTTTATAAAAGCTATATATTAAATATGGAATTAAATTATGCCACAGAATATTTTAAACTGTGCGCGCAAGGTGGAAACATGACGAAAAATGTTGTCACAAAGCGGATTAAATGTGGCAACACAAACTATATGATGACTATTTCAGAAAGCAGCTATATTATGTAGTCAGCTGTAAAAGGTTGGAAGTAATTGATTTTAAAATAAATAAGTAATCCCAATTCTTGCAACAGTCACATATTCGAAGATCTCATGGGTTTTAAGGTGTATGAGTCCCCTTAACAGCCCTTTTGGGCTAACCCCTCTTTGGGCCAATAACTTAGCAGATACAGGAAAGGTACAGCTGTGTTATTTATGAAGAAAATATTTGATACAAATACTTATTTAAACGTTTACGTGTGTTTCTCCGAATGTTTCTTTCATTATCTTAAATAAAATTAAGTAACTCTTTTCATGATGCAGCAAATATCGGAATTATTATTAGTAAAAACATTAAGTCCACTTTCCTTTCACAAAGCATTATACTGAATTTTTCGTTTACAAATGAAGTTCCTCGACTCTGAGTTATATTCTGTTGCTGTAATTAAAATATTTTATTTTTAATTGCAGTTTTGTGGAAGAAAGTTTTCGAAAAAGGCAGGAAAAGCCACGATGAAAGGAAAAGTGCCCCATTTGAGCTTCGGCAGTGCTATTACTAAAAGGAAAGAACGAGGAACGCTTAATTACTTTCTTGAATTAATTAACCGAATTTCAACTCCATCAAAAGTGCGCGCCGGCTTCGGTAAAAGGGTTTAATATCGGGCTGTAACATTCGCGAAGGAAAATTCGGTTCAAAATTGTTCTCGAAGAATATTGTCTCTAATAGATGGAAAAATGAAGCAAGGAAAAAAGTGGTGGTGGTGGGGGGTAGAAGCAGATTTAAATTTACTGTGCATTCGATATTAATTAATGGCGACTTAATTAAAAACTTACAAGTTGAAAGATATTTCTGATATTTAAACAAAGTATTTTGATGATAAAATGAAAAATGTTTGGCGAACATATACTTTAGATATGTCAGTATGATGAAAATTGTTACAATTTTGATACATGTTTGAAAAATATCTTAAGCGTTTTCGGAAAATATGCACTTCACGAAATTTCACTTTTTATAATATGTATGTAGAGTAGAGCTTATTTCCCAATTACCTATTCTACATAAAAGATGGTTCAGAGATGCATAGCGAAATGAATACTTATGAGTTTAAATATGCGATTGTTTTTTTAAATTGTTTTCCCTTTTGTAAAAAATATGAATTTAAAATTTTTATCTCATTATCAGTCGATGCAATATCAGTCACGTATATTTGGGAAAACTGTATAATTTTAAACTACGAGAAAAACTTTTAGAAATGAATGCAAAATTTAAGTTATACGTTTTATATATCAGTACTCTCGAAAACACTGAAAATTCCAATGAAATGTGATATATATTTATGGTTTGAAATGTTTTCAGATCAAACGATTTAGTTTTTATTGGGTAGGATTACTAACGGAAGTGTGAAGATGTTATAGAGCAAATAAAGCAAACAAAAGTGCGCGCCGGCTTCGGTAAAAGGGTTTAATATCGGGCTGTAACATTCGCGAAGGAAAATTCGGCTCAAAATTGTTCTCGAAGAATATTGTCTCTAATAGATGGAAAAATGAAGCAAGGAAAAAAGTGTGTGGGGGGGAGAAGCAGATTTAAATTTACTGTGCAAACATAATGTTACGTTTTTCTCTTCCTGACACCAGTTGTTACGTTATTTTCTTCCTTCACGTTCGTACGGGGTTCGTAGATTTGGAGTGAATAACGACGACACTTGATGAAGTATCGAAACACATTTTATTTACCAATATTCTCAGGACAGCTCCAAAATCACTTTTACTGTCATCGAACTGTTATAAACACGCTGACACATTCAGCGACACAGCGTTCACACTGTAAGGCAATAACGGTGGAGACAGCTTCACTGCAAAGCAGCTGTCACTGCAAAGACAGCTTCACTGCAAAACAGAGTCGGAAGCTTCACTACAGCTTCCGACTCTGTTTGGTCGTTCTCGGAACTCCACGTACTCTCGAGACTCTCCACGCGATGCACTCTACGATACACTAGAGTATAGCTCTCGACTCAGCACAGTCTAAGACAAAACTCGACCGATGCACTAATTCGCGATGCACTAAAAGACTCTCTTACGATGCACTCGACGACCGACTCGGCTCTAGACTTTGAGACACTCGCTCAATGACTGACTATCAGCTCGCTAGACGAGGCACACACACACTGACTGCGGACCAGCAGGTTTTATATAGCTTTCGGCTTGTGTTCAAGAATATTCTGGGCTAAACCGGTAAGAATTCGTTCCAGAAGGTTCTCCATCCGTCCATAGCATATCGCCACTTTTGTCGCTAAATATCGCTAAATGGGCGATTTCTCGCCAAATATGGCAACCCTGTGTTCACTTGCCATTTTATGGCAACTCTAAAACTTCTTTGCGGGGAAGCTATCTTATCGCGCCTGTACATTTCGTAACAGTATATTTTCTTTTCTTTTTAAGAGCCCAAAGGCGCAATTTACCCAGAAGGGCTATTAATTTCGTTTTGACTTTTTGCATTGGTTCACTATAAACGTCTGAGTCACTTTTCAAACTGTTGCCGTCAAATATTAGAGCCCCGCATTTTATATTTAAATAAATTAAATAATGAAGAATCTACATGAATTTATTCATGTTTCTCGTATTGTGAATAAACAGCGGCACCTAGAGACATCAAACTTTGAATAACGTAATTAATCCTCCTGAATTCGATAGCTTAATTGGAAGAAAAAGGTTAGCGGTTTTTTTTTTTTTAAATAATCAGTTCGCAAAGGCGATTACTTAAATATTTATATTTATGACATCCAGTTTATTTTTCAGAATTCCAATAACTTGCATTAGAAAAAAACTGTCTCCTTCTTTCTTGTATTTTATTTGCTTGTTATTTAAGTTGGAGTGATTAATTGCTGGTTTTGTTTAGGAATTTCTGACGTATCCTTTTTGTCGTTCATTTTAGCCTTGCACATTTAAATAAAGGAAATTTCTGGTCAGCCGACGCTACCATCAACAAATGAACATTTTACACTGAGAGATAATTTACCAAATGTAAAAGATAAACCAGATAAAAACGAAATGAAAAAAAAAAAAAAAAAAAAAAGATATAAATGATAAAGGTTATACAAAACTAACATAAATCTCGGTGTCAATTAAATTAAGCAACATAAAATATACTAAATGAAATTCCGATATCAAAGAGTATGTGGACTAGATTTATTTTCTTTTCCAATTCCAAATATTCTGTGCAATATTTAGTAAGCCTTTATCATTGGAAAATAAAGGTACACAAAGAGTTAGTTAGATAATTTAACTATCAGCAGTCAATGACTGCTGATAGTTAAATTATATTATATGCACTTAGCTGATTCGTTTTCGTAATTTTCTGAGTAAAACTTAAAATACAATATCTTTACAATGCTATTTATGAAAATGATTTACAGCTAGCTGTCAGACAGGAGACAGTATCTAACTACCTTCGGTATCTTTTCCTACAATACCATGAAATTCTCGAAAGACTTAAGGAGACACATTTTTAATGCCTTCATTCCGTAAAGATATACAGTTGAACTTTCGGAGCTGTTCAGGTACTTGCGTATTATTGCAATCACCTTAGTCGCCAGGTTTTCAGAATAAACCAAACTCTGGAAATCATGCGCATAAACATTCTTCAGGCAACCATGCTCATAACAGTCCTTCGATCCAACAACGTCGCCATTTTTGTATGCATTCCTTTTGCTGTGTTCATGTCTCCAATGGTTTTTATAGATAAATCATGATATTTTTTGTCTTCTACTCAATTTTAAAATAGTGCACAATAAGCAACATTACTCATCCGAAGTCTAAAATCAATAGTTCTACATGGAGCGAAGACTTCAAACGAATACTCGAAGAAGGTACGTGCTGTTTCTAATGTTTTTAAAGTTATATATCTTTGGTAACAAGAGAAAATCAGCCGACGTAGAAATCAGTTGCGAAGTTTTTAAATACATCTGTAGTAATAATAAAATTCTAAAAACGTTTGATTCACCTCCTGTTGCCGAGGCATGTGGCTCAAAGTAGAACAATTTGTACAACCCTTGTATGGAAACTATTTAACTGGAGGTACAGTGGATGGACAAAAATATGGAAACACCTTGTAAAATGTATGTTTGGAAAGAAAGATTGATTTTAATGAAATATGTAGGTGGCGCTGGCGTTTTTGACTACTGACGCCACCTATACAACTTCGTAAATGTGCTAAAGAGTTCAGTGGTTGTCGGAGTACTGTTATGCGAGGTTGTCATTGCATTATGTCAGAGTTAACAGACTTCGAACGTGAGCAAATTGTTGGAGCACGTATGGTAGGTGCTTCCGTAAGCAAGGTAGCCGAGGTGTTTAGTGTTTCAAGAGGTACTGTATCGAAGATTTATTCCGCATATTTGAAAAGCGGAAAAACATCATCTGCTAAATCACAGCGCGGACGAAAGTTTGTCCTGAGTGATCGGGTCAGACGATCATTAAGGGAAATTGTGACGAAAAATAAGAAGACCACAGCTGCAAAAGTTACTGCTGAAATGAATGTTGTGTTACCGAACCCTGTGAGTACCAAAACAATTAGAAGGGAGCTTCATAAACAGGGAATTGCTGGCCGTGCTGCAATTGAGAAGCTACTCATCAGTGATGCTAATGCCCGTAACAGGAAAAAGTTGTGTTTAAGTCATAAAGCCTGGACTATAGAGCAGTGGAAGCGAGTAATATGGTCTGACGAGTCTTCTTTCACATTGTTTCCCACTTCTGGCCGAGTTTACGTTTGGAGAACGCCAGCTCAAGCCTATAATACAGACTGCTTGTTGCCAAGAGTGAAACATGGCGGGGGTTCTGTTATGGTTTGGGCAGCCATATCGTGGTTCTCTGCTAGCCCCATGATAACTGTGTCAGGGCACATGACTGCCAAGACTTATGTGAACATTTTGGTCGATCAAGTTCATCCCATGGTACAAACTTTGTTCCCCGATGGTGATGGTGTCTTCCAAGACGACAAAACCCCTGTTCACACAGCTCACATTGTCCAGGACTGGTTTTCTGAGCACGAGGATGAGTTGTCCCATCTCCCCCGGCCACCACAGTCACCAGACCTGAATATTACGAACCTTTGTGGTCTACATTGGAACGGAAAGTGCGTTCTCGTTATCCACCGCCAACATCGTTATCTGAACTTGCCACCGTTTTGCAGGAAGAATGGTATAATATTCCCTTGGCAAACATACAGGAACTGTATTTATCCATTCCGAGAAGACTGCAAGCTGTTTTGGACGCCAACGGGTTTCCTACACCATATTAAGCAAAGAAACATGTTTTTTTAAAGGTGTTTCCATATTTTTGTCCAACCCCTGTAAGTATTAATACATGGTGACCCTGGATGAAGCATGGTTTACCTAAATGACTGCAACAGAAAAGGGTCTATTTGTTATCGAAAATGAACAGAACTATAAGTACAAACCTGGTTCCATCAGTGACAAAGAATGTTTCAGTGAAGGGCTTAAGATTGTATAAGGATTCTCTTACAGTGGGAAGTTACAAATAAGATGAGTAGGAAAACTAATTTCGTTATTAAAAACAATATACTATCAAGAGAAAGTTTTATGATTGATGATTACAGAAGAAGTTCCATTTCTTCATCCCAGTGACTTTCCAAGAGTGACATTTCATAAAGATAAAGCGACAAGTCATACGTCGAAAAGTACCACTACATTCCTTGATGACAGGATGACTGATACAGATATTGCATAGGTACCTTGCGCAAAAAAAGGGGGTGGACAGTTCTATATCTCTCGTTCTACTCTGCCGATTGACAAAACTCAAATTGCGTTTTTCCTGTGTCGAAAGCGCGACTTAGTATATATATGTATTAGATTTATATATAGCATTGCTCTAACGTAAGTATTTTGACACAAAATCGGACTTTTTCTGAAATGACATACCAATTTTTTTTCCATATTTCGTTTCTATTACTTAAAATTATGCCTAGATATTAAACTTTGTAAAATTTGGTGCGAAATTTACGGAGAAATTCAAAAATTTATCTTGGCACAATTTTCTTTCAATTTGCGCCAAGAATAATTCACTTGGCGAACTTCTTAATATGTGGCAACCCATTTTCCTTTCCCTTCCATTATGCCGTTGCGGGAAAAAAGGCACCTCGTTCTTACCTTTTTACATTGTGCATGAGCGGAAAAAAAAGTCACATCGTTTCTAATTCCAAATAATTTACAAAAAGTGTCTAAACCACATTTGCTGTTTTATCGCTTTCAACAAATATGCCAAATTTCAAAACTTGCCAATACATAAATTCACGTATATCTTCGAAAATGTTGAATAAAAAACTGCAATTTTTTGCGGGTATGCTTAGAAATACGTCTACTTTAAGATGATGATAAAAACTTTATAGATTATTATACAAAAGTTTTTTGAAAAATTTATAAAAATGATTTAAAAATACAAATTTTAAAAATAAATCATAAAAAAATGGGTGAATTTTATTCAGAATGAACCTAAATTTCGAAATGTGAAAGGAAGAATCAAATAAGTTTAATAAAAAAAGAGAGACTAATAAATATATACCAAACTCAATTTACATTGAGGAGCTAAATTTTGGGAGCTAATTTTTTAAAAACTACTCGTGCGATTTTTACAAAACTTGGCAGTTTGGCGTTATTTGAGTCGTAGAATCTAAATATGGAAAAAAATTGGTATGGTATTTCAGAAAAAGTCCAATTTTGTGTCAAAATATCTATATTATAACAATGTTATATATAAATCTAATACATATCCTAAGTCGCGCTTTCGAGACATAAAGAAGGCAATTTGAATTTCGTCAATTGGTCCTGTAGAATGGGAGATATAGAACTGTCTCATTTTTTTTTTTGCACAGTTTGTTCAATTAACTACGAAACAGTTTGGGTTTTCATCAATCCAACCACTCTAGGCTGGAATAAGAACAGCATTTTCCCTAATTCCCTACGAATCAAATTAAATATTAGTTTAGAACTTCTTCATTTGTATTACATTTGTTATTAATACAAATAAAAGAAATGTATTATGTATGTATAATGCAACTTATTATACGTATTTATATAAAATACAAAATACCTACCTTTCTAGTAATAAATAACAATTATCATTTAACTCATCTTTTAAATTTGAGCATGCTCCCTTCTTCATTCTAAAAATAACAAAGCATAACTTTTCTAATAGAATCTTTACTAAATCTTAACCCAGCGTCCGAATACGAATGAGTTATGTATTTGAAATTTAATTCGCTTAATGTAAACATTCTTGTAGTGTAATCCGAGGTGTAATCTGTTTAATGTAATCATGTCTTGGTATAAAAGATCTTTGCTGCACAATCCGGCTCCCTCTTTGCTCGTTCTTCTTTATTTGACACTCTTTTTTGCTCTTCATTTGTTTGCTACGTGTTTTTCATCCGGATATGATTACATAATTTAAATTATGGGGGGGGGGATGCAGATTGCTTCCTTTCACTTTCGAAAGCATGAAGCGACATGATTATTTTTAAAGATAAAGAATAAAAAAAATATTTTGGACTTTCCTTCAAAGGTTTTTACAACACCAAAATCATGTTTGCCATTTTACAGTCTTCATCTTAAAACAGTCCTTCAGCCTTGTTTTTTTGCTTGATTGATTTCGTTTTCATTCATTACATTTATATATATTTATTTAAGTTTAATATATGTGTGTGCAGTTTGGTTGCATAAGAGCATTCATGGTTTTCTGTATGAGTAATCTAGATATGGTTTGGTTTATTAGATTACGGCAAAGCACTCGAGGGCTATCTGCCTTAAAGGAGGGATGCCTTCGTGGAGGACTTTTTAAAGGAAACTGGCTAGTATACACGTTACACATGGCGAAAACCACGAAAACACCCATGCAGCAAGCCCCTTCGCGGGATTCGAACCTCGGACCGAACTACCAGTGTTCAGCGACGTTACCGCTCGGCCGCTGGTGGGTGTAATCAAGCTATGAAGCAGTTTTACAAGAAGGTTTCATGGGCTCACCAGCGGCCGAGCGGTAACGTAACTGAACACTGGTAGTTCGACCTGGGATCGAATTCCATTGAACGTGCTGGCTGATTGGTTGGTTTTTCGCATGTGTAGCATGGATGCGAGTTAGTTTCTCTTAATTTTTCCGGCATACAACCTTTTAAAGTCGGAGTTTTCATTAAAAAAAAAAAAGAAAGAAAGAAAGAAAGGTAGGCAGTCTAATTAGGCCTAGAGGAGTATACAAGTAAAATTTTGTGATGATAGCACTTATCGTTTTAATTCTGTTGGTGTGCCCAAAGTGGCACAGTGATTGAATAGAGCTTCGAAATGAGTGCCGAAACGAGCATTGTAGTCAATGAACTGACCGATGAGATGCAGAGAAACAAAGAATACAGACTCCTAGTTGTCCTAGATTATCGGTGAGCCCGATCTGGGCACACCTAGGGTTCGCCGTTTGATTTTAGGCAAGATTTCAAGAAAAAAATTTAAAACTAATATAGAATAAGGAGATTAGCATAAAGCAAAAAAATAACATAGAAATTTCTTTTCAAACAAACCTTTTATAACCTTAAAATCTGGAAGATTTCTTTGAAAAATGAGGGTCGTAAAAAACTAAACATGACTAAAATATATGGACTGGTTTGTGTTGAGCTACCATCTACTGTAAATAAAGAAGGTTCAGAGTAACCTATAGTAACATATAAATCCTTTTTCATTCAATTTTTCTTTGCGTACAGAAGGAAGTTTTTAGGTGTGTCCAGACCGAACACACTGCGGGTTAGAAAGTCCTCCACGAAGGGATCCCTTGACAGACTGCCTCCGGAAGCTTAATCAACTAGATCTAACCTAACCTAACCACGAAGATGTTATTCCCTTAAGTCCATTTCAACTGGAATTCTTTATATATTCTAAACGATCCCAATATTTTTATTATTTAATACATTTATTACGCAGTAAAAGTAATTTTATTACAACTTTCGAAATATTTTAACCAAAAAATTATAGTTATTTAAATTTGAAATTTCAGGCAGAAATATCACGAATGTACAAAAAAAATATAATATAAAGTATCTTAGCTGAAATCCTTTTCTTAACAATTCTTGCAATTTTCTTGACCGTAAGAAGAAAATCAGAAAGCCCTTGGGGTTTTGAAACGCGAATTGAACACAACTCACCAGTCATGTCAAAGACTTCTTCGCTGAATCAGCCAGACATACAAAATATTCTGCCTTTTCAAATTGAAATATTCAGACTTCCGGAACATACTCACGTGTCGCAAGTATGATCGTATTTCGAAACTCGATTCTTCTGTTTCGGTGCAACTTCATATTTTCGAGAAGGCGTACTTCTTCTTTTTTTTTTTTTTTTTTGCTTTAAATGTAAGTTTCTTCTTACACTGATGCGCATTGTTATTCCTTGAGTATGTATGTATAGGTATACTGTAATATTTATCTGAATGCACTTTTTTATGCATTTGAATATCTTCTGAATTTTTCTCAGACAACAATTCAAGAATTTTGAAAAGGATTCCTTTAAGAATCTGAGAAAAGATACACTTTTATTCTTCGTATTATTTATTCATGTATGTATAGGGAATTTAATGATTGCAGAAACATATTTTTTAAAAAAATTTTCTGTATTTGATATATTATTCAAATGCCTTTTCTAATGCGAAACTTTTATTATTTTCTTCATTGTAAATCATTTTTACATACACTACGACCAAAGAAAATTTTTCAAGAAATAGTGTCTGAGTAACAAATGAAAAAAATCTTATGTGTACACCACATGACTTCCTTGTACGGAATATTAAATTATACGCATTTTTTTCTTGAATTTCATTTAAATTGATTGGATTGAATTAAATCTACTTCGTCGAGAGCGCAGTACAATAAATGCACTCTTTAAAATTTACATCATTTGAAGAATTATCGTTGCCACATGTTCTATTCAAATACTATAATAAAGCTAAAACGATGTATGAAAGAAATTAAGCAAACAAAACAGAAAAGAAACAATTTTTCACAGACGATTTAGTATTTCTCATTCAATTAATTCACTTCGCGACAAGACAAAAATACATAAAAACTCAAAATACCTATATTAAAAATTACGAAGTAAATCTTAAACACTTATTTCCTCGAAAAAATTTCAGAAAGTATTAAGCATGATTTAATTCGCAATAATAAATGAAGGCGTTATTTTTGTGTTGCGAAGCTTAGTCTCTGTAGATTGGCAACAAATCTACAATTCTGCTGTTTAAAATGTATACAAATATGTCCGCCATGTTGTTTAAAACTTAACCGCACTTAAACAGCTTTTAAATTGTTGATAATTGTACAAATATTGCTTCCAGAGTTACGAAAGGCATAAAAGCCTTAAACGGAAGATAAAAACAATGTAATTAAATTGTTTTTAAAGCAAAAAATGTACAATTTACAAACATATAAGAGTAAAGAAACTGAGATCACTGAACCGGATAACAGAGTGGATATATATATAAATATATTTATATACGTTTGGTGCGGCCGATTGCAACCAAAATACGAGGTGCACATCTACATGTTATAGCAGTCCTATATACAAAATTTCAACGTTCTGAGGCTACTCGTTTTTGAATTATGCGACATACGTTCGTACAGACGCCACGAAAAATTCTCTTCAGAATTAATTTTAAAGCAGTCTTATAATTTTTTTTGGAGGAAAAGAGTCTTTTATTCTGTCCTTACGTACAGATATCACGCAAAAACATCGTTCAATTGCATTCGGTAACGGTCAAAATGGATATTTTCGTCGAAATGTGTTGCCTGAAACGTTTCGCGATTACAATACCTCCTTTTTACTTCGTACAAGAAAGTAAAAATCTAACTCTTAATTAGTAATTCAAATTTTGGTTATTCGAAACACGCCTTCTCTCATATAAGGACTGGATTGCTTTGAATATGACAGAGCACATTGACACATCATCTCTAAGGGAATTGATGTATTCGTGGGGGAAGTGTTGTTGTTGCTAATGCACACTTGTATGACCTATAGTCAGCACAAGCCCATGAAATTCCTCGTGGCAAGGAGCGCAAGATTTCGCCTGTTGTTGGCAACCGCCTTGAGCACCTTACTGGTGACCGTGCGATTTAGTTTAGTCCCCCCCCAATTTTGATGGAAAGCAAATCATAGGCGGGCGAGGGTCTTCCATCCCTCTTCCCCTAACAACAGTCTGTCGAGAGCACTGTCGGCTCGCCGCATATTTAGAGTGCCCCCATGTCACACGGACACTATACGCTTACAAACATCCATGCCATCTCCGGGATTCGAACCCGGGCCCTTCGACACGGCAGTCAGAGACGCTAACCACTATACCAGTTGCTTGGCGTTTAAAAAAAATATTTTTTTTTTTCCAAAACATCGCAGGTAAATAAATACCAGTGGACTGAAGGAAGTTTTTGTTATTTCCCAAGAAAAATGTTCTTATTCCATAACTGTAAATCATTTGAATTACATCTTATTAAAATTACGAAATGAAAAATAAGCAGCATTAGCAATCGGAAAGGACAAAATCAGTCCTTTATTGCTTCTGCATGGGAAGAAGACTCCAAGCGAATAACCCAAAAAGGTACCTGCTTGTTTCTAGTGTTAGAAAAGTTAAAACGTGTAGAGTCAATAGGTTAATTGGAAGCAGAAATGATGAAAAATATGCAACCGCCTTCGCCGGGAATCGAACCACGGACCTCTGAAATACCGGCTCAGTGAGCAGAAATCACATAATTGCTCATAATTGCTCTTTATTTCATAAATTACGGTTTCACATTTTTAATTTTATGATTTCTGCATGCCATATTAGATTTAAACTGATGATCTATAATCTGGAAGAACCGATAATCCGGAATCACCGAAGTCCCGACGAGTCCGGATTAAAGACTTTTGACTGTATTATAAAAGATTCAATAATCAATTTTCAAAGATTACAAATCATTACATTTTTGATCTTATACAAAATATAAGAATATGCATTAACATTTTTAAAACCATTAAATATTACAATATTTAACATAAATTGTATTTTCATTATTATACAGAAATTCCATAAATTTAGACGACTGAAATCGACCCGTATCAAAGAACAATAGTTTGCAAAGTAGGTCAAAGTTCAAGTTTTGTAAAAAAATTTCTTTGGGTTTGCTGTCCAAGCTCGAATAGTTTAAAATCATGTGAAGTGCATCCGCATGTGAAGCCACAAGAACAGCGACTTGGTGGATTTTTAATCTTAAATCTGTTAAAGCAACAGGGAAAGGCTCCTTGATTTGGTAAAATCTGATTTGACGAAGAAATCATTGAAGTGTCTTCTTTCTGATACTTTAGGATGAATCTTGAAGGTAGATAGATCTACCAGTTTCTTCTTCTTGCCATCGGCGTTGCCACAGGATGAGAGCTTGCTCTTTGGGTTTACGCACTATTGTGGTGAATGGGATTTTGCAATTAATACAATCAGTAGATGATATTCCTTTCTTAGCAACTTCATCTGCTTTCTCCATACCTCGCTAACTGCAATGACCTCGTATCCAAATACAGCGAATCAACGGTGGACTTTTAATCTTAAATCTGTTAAAGTAACAGGGAAAGGCTCCGTGATTTGGGAAAATATGATTGACGAAGAAATCATTGAAGTGTCTTCTTTCTGATACTTTAGGAAGAAACTTGAAGGTAGATAGATCTACCAATTTCTTCTTCTTGCCATCGGCGTTGCCACAGGATGAGAGCTTGCTCTTTGGTTTTACGCACTATTGTGGTGAATGGGATTTTGCAATTAATACAATCAGTAGATGATATTCCTTTCTTAGTAACTTCATCTGCTTTCTTTATACCTCGCTAACTGCAATGACCTCGTATCCAAATACAGCGAATCAACGGTGGACTTTTAATCTTAAATCTGTTAAAGTAACAGGGAAAGGCTCCGTGATTTGGTAAAATCTGATTGACGAAGAAATCATTGAAGTGTCTTCTTTCTGATACTTTAGGAAGAATCTTGAAGGTAGATAGATCTACCAGTTTCTTCTTCTTGCCATCGGCGTTGCCACAGGTTGAGAGCTTGCTCTTTGGTTTTACGCACTATTGTGGTGAATGGGATTTGGCAATTATTACAATCAGTAGATGATATTCTTTTCTTAGCAAGTTCATCTGCTTTCTCCTTACCTCGGTAACTGCAATGACCTCGTATCCAAATACAGCGAATCAACGGTGGACTTTTAATCTTAAATCTGTTAAAGTAACAGGGAAAGGCTCCGTGATTTGATAAAATCTGATTGACGAAGAAATCATTGAAGTGCCTTCTTTCTGATACTTTAGGATGAATCTTGAAGGTAGATAGATCTACCAGTTTCTTCTTGCCATCGGCGTTGCCACAGGATGAGAGCTTGCTCTTTGGTTTTACGCACTATTGTGGTGAATGGGATTTTGCAATTAATACAATCAGTAGATGATGTTCCTTTCTTAGCAACTTCATCTGCTTTCTCCTTACCTCGCTTACTGCAATGACCTCGTATCCAAGTACAGCGAATCAACGGTGGACTTTTAATCTTAAATCTGTTAAAGTAACAGGGAAAGGCTCCGTGATTTGATAAAATCTGATTGACGAAGAAATCATTGCAGTGTGTTCTTTCTGATACTTTAGGATGAATCTTGAAGGTAGATAGATCTACCAGTTTCTTCTTGCCATCGGCGTTGCCACAGGATGAGAGCTTGCCCTTTGGGTTTACGCACTATTGTGGTGAATGGGATTTTGCAATTAATACAATCAGTAGATGATATTCCTTTCTTAGTAACTTCATCTGCTTTCTTTATACCTCGCTAACTGCAATGACCTCGTATCCAAATACAGCGAATCAACGGTGGACTTTTAATCTTAAATCTGTTAAAGTAACAGGGAAAGGCTCCGTGATTTGGTAAAATCTGATTGACGAAGAAATCATTGAAGTGTCTTCTTTCTGATACTTTAGGAAGAATCTTGAAGGTAGATAGATCTACCAGTTTCTTCTTCTTGCCATCGGCGTTGCCACAGGTTGAGAGCTTGCTCTTTGGTTTTACGCACTATTGTGGTGAATGGGATTTGGCAATTATTACAATCAGTAGATGATATTCTTTTCTTAGCAAGTTCATCTGCTTTCTCCTTACCTCGGTAACTGCAATGACCTCGTATCCAAATACAGCGAATCAACGGTGGACTTTTAATCTTAAATCTGTTAAAGTAACAGGGAAAGGATCCGTGATTTGGTAAAATCTGATTGACGGAGAAATCATTGAAGTGTCTTCTTTCTGATACTTTAGGAAGAAACTTGAAGGAAGATAGATCTACCAATTTCTTCTTCTTTCCATCGGCGTTGCCACACGATGAGAGCTTGCTCTTTGGTTTTACGCACTATTGTGGTGAATGGGATTTTGCAATTAATACAATCAGTAGATGATATTCCTTTCTTAGCAACTTCATCTGCTTTCTCCTTACCTCGCTAACTGCAATGACCTCGTATCCAAATACAGCGAATCAACGGTGGACTTTTAATCTTAAATCTGTTAAAGTAACAGGGAAAGGCTCCGTGATTTGGTAAAATCTGATTGACGAAGAAATCATTGAAGTGTCTTCTTTCTGATACTTTAGGAAGAAACTTGAAGGTAGATAGATCTACCAATTTCTTCTTCTTTCTATCGGCGTTGCCACAGGACGAGAGCTTGCTCTTTGGTTTTACGCACTATTGTGGTGAATGGGATTTTGCAATTATTACAATCAGTAGATGATATTCTTTTCTTAGCAAGTTCATCTGCTTTCTCTTTATCTCGCTAACTGCAATGACCTCGTATCCAAATACAGCGAATCAACGGTGGACTTTTAATCTTAAATCTGTTAAAGTAACAGGGAAAGGCTCCGTGATTTGGTAAAATCTGATTGACGAAGAAATCATTGAAGTGTCTTCTTTCTGATACTTTAGGAAGAAACTTGAAGGTAGATAGATCTACCAATTTCTTCTTCTTTCTATCGGCGTTGCCACAGGACGAGAGCTTGCTCTTTGGTTTTACGCACTATTGTGGTGAATGGGATTTTGCAATTATTACAATCAGTAGATGATATTCTTTTCTTAGCAAGTTCATCTGCTTTCTCCTTACCTCGGTAACTGCAATGACCTCGTATCCAATACAGCGAATCAACATCAAGTTTCTTGTGGAACTTAAGAAATCCGGTACAGGTCAGTTCGACGCCAACGTTTCGACGCCAACGGTTCGACGCCAGCGTTTCGAGGCGTGGTCAATTCGACACGAGGTCGTTTCGACGCCATACTTTCCGTATTTTTATTTATTTTTAGAATAAGTTTGCATCATCATTCAAATAAATTTGGTGTCATCATTATTTGGTGTTTCACACCCCACATTATGGGAATTCATAGATGGTCTCAAGCTTGTTCAAAAATCAATTGATCAATGTTATGAACAATTTGTACGGCGAGATGAACAGCCGCACAAGCGGAATAGGTATCTGCGAGCTGATATGAGAATTAAAGTAATAGTTGAAGATTTTGAAAATCGAGAAATAATGGAATACCTGAAAAGTGTGGTGCATAATTTTGCAATGGATTAGTATAATAACAGTTCTGTGATGTAATCTTATTTATCTCTAATCTTATTTATGTGTAATCTCATTTATCTGTAATTATATTTGTCTGCAATATAATATAACTACTTTGTAGTCATATGTTTATTTACCATTTGTGTATTTTGCCTTTTTGATGCTGTTTTGTGAAATAAATAAATTTAAAAAAAAACCCTCCCTCATGTCTCAGGGCCTTGACGTTGGCGAGGGGGCTTCTTACTAATCCGGGACACAAACAAAAATCTAGAACACTTTCACACATATACATACATACTATATTTATTTCAAATATGCATGCAAACAATCGCTAATTCAATAAATAAAATCAGTCATATTACTTATTTATATTACTTCATATTTATTCTAAAAATAAATAAAAATACGAAAAAAAGTATGGTGTCGAACTGCCCCTGCGTCGAACTGCCATGGCGTCGAAACGTTGGCGTCGAACCATCGGCGTCGAAACGACCTGCTTCGAAGAAATTAGCCACGGATACATTTCAAATGTTAACCGAGGCTTAAGGAGATGAAACTTTGTCTCGTGCATGTGTTTTTGAATGGTATAATCGGTTTTCAGCGGGAAAAGACAAAGCAAGCATGTCAAAATCAAAATTCAAAGCAATGTTAATTGTCTACTTCGACATTAATGGAATTGTAATGATTCAGTCGGTTTTTCCAGTGTCAGACTGTTAATCAACACTGCTACATGGAAGTACTAAACAGACTTCGTAAAAAAAATTAAGGAAAAAAGGCCGCAGTTGTGGATGGCTATTCCACCAGAACAATGCACTCGCTCACACGCCCCTACCTGTCGAGCATTTTCTGACCAGCAAAAACATGACTCTGATGGGGGCATCCTCCTTATTCTCCTGATTTGGCTCCATGCGAGTTTTATAATTTCCTAAAGTTAAAGCTTGCTTAAAGGGAAGCCATTTTACCTCAGCTGAAGGGGTTCAGACAAAAGCGGAAAATCTCCTGAAGGGATATCCAAAAACCTCGTTCCAGAACTGTTACCAGCAATGGCAGCACCAAATGTAGAAGTGTGTGAATCCTGAAGGTGATAATGCCACGGAGAAGTGATTCTGTAAGTACAATGTTATATTGGACCAGTCTCGTTTTGTGTCACATCTTATAGTTCAAAACTACCTTCGTATTTTCATAACGTAACTTTTTTTACTTCCTTGTACGAAGTAAAACGAAGTATTGTAATCGCGAAAAGTTTCAGGTAGCATACTTCAACGAAAATATCCATTTTGACCGCTATCGAATGTAATTGAACGATGTTTTTGCGTGATATCTGTACGTATGGACAGAATAAAATACTCTTTTCCTCAAAACAAATTATAAAGCTGCTTTAAAATGAATTCTGAAGAGAATTTTCCGTGGCATCTGTACGAACGTATCTACGTACGTATCACGCATAACTCAAAAACGAGTAAATTTTGTATATAGGACTGCTGTAACATGTAGATGTGAACCTCGTATTTTGGTTGCAATCGGCCGCACTAAACGTATATAAATATATTTATATATATATCCACTCTGTTACCCGGCTCAGTGATCTCAGTCTCTTTACTCTTATATTTTTGTAAATGGTACACTTTTTGCTTTAAAAATGATTGAATTATGTTGTTCTTATCTTCCGGTTAAGGTTTTCATGCCTTTAGTAAATCTGTATGCAATATTTTTAGAATTATCCACAATTTTAAAGTTGTTTAAGTGGCGCTAAGCCTAATAATTGTTTTGATGGCGGCCATTGCTTGTTTACATTTGAAACAGCAGGATAGTGGATTTTGTTGCCAATCTAGAGAAACTTAACATTAACTTAACTTAACATCGTAACAACAAAGATAACGCCTTCATTTATTATTGCGAATTAAATCATGCTTAATCTTTCTGGAATTTTTTCGAGGAAATAAGTGTTTAAGATTTACTTCGTAATTTTTAATACAGATATTTTGAGGTTTTATGTATTTTTGCCTTGTCGCGAAGTGAGAACTGAATGAATTGAATGAGAAATACTCAATCGTCTGTGAAAAGTGTCTTTTTTGTTTTGCTTGCTTAATTTCTTTTATATATCGTTCTAGTTTTATTATAGTATTTAAATAGAACATGTGGCAACGATTAGATAATTCTTTAAATGATATACATTTTGTGCATTCTGAGTTATACTATGAGCGAAATATAATACTGTGAAGTGAACCTAACGCTGGAGTGTCGCTATGATAAACAAATAGAGTGAATTTGGAAGAATACATTTATTCTACTATGGTTTATGCGCTGTCGGCGAAGTAGATTTAATTCAATCCAATAAGTTTAAATGAAATGCAAGAAAAATGCGTATAATTTAATATTTCGTACAAGGAAGTCGTGTGTTGTACACATCAGATTTTTTTCAAAAGCAATTGCGCTTGTGAACATCTATGTGCAACATGTGAGTCAAAATGCTAAAACATTAGGGAAATACTATTTCGAATCAATCTGAATTAAATGTGAGTATCTTATTGAACATACCTGCACCAAACAATATTTGAAAATCCACAGCGGCCTTATCAACGTATAATTCTATTATGCAATATCTTACGCAAACTACATAATAAGTTTTAATAAAAACACAGAAATCCTGAAACAAAACAACAGAGATTAAAGTAGCCTGAGATATGTTTGTGAAGCATAAAATGATGGCATAAAAAGCTAATTAATTAAAACAAAAATATAAAAATTATGTTTAAAGCTAGGAAAAAATTCACAGTTACATTTTTCTCATAAGAATATACGGATCGTTATGAAGCCGAAACTTAGGACAGCACTTTTCTAAATTAATTGCTTGATTAATCATAACTTTAAAAACAAACTTAAAAATAAAAAACTTTAGGAATTGTCTGGAAAATTTTATTAAACTCCTGCATTTAAAAACTAATGGTAAGGAATACAAAGAAATGAGACTTTAAATAGAATTTAATCCGTTTCAGTTGTAGGAAAAAAAACCGTATGTTATAAGTACGACGAAAAGAAAGAGTGAATTTTGAAATATTCAATTTTATCATGAATTACAAAAATAGTAAAATGGTTTAAGAGGCAAAAAAGATAAAGCGAAATATTCAAAAGGATTTTACGCTTTCGCTAGCTTAATAAATTAAAAAAATCAGAATCAAATTACGCTAATATTCAGTTAGTCATGAATAAAGGATTTCTCTTTCATGCCACTAATTAACACGAGCTATAGATAAGAAAAATTTTAATTTTCTTGCTACAATTAAAAGAGAGAGTTCTTACTAATATTTAATAATATATTTGTCATTATCCTTTGTCTAATACTTTTTCTTTCTATCATATGCTGCATGCTGGCATGAAATTTGGTTTTTACGTAATAGAGCAACCAACTTGGAGCATTTTGGCGAAATTTACAGAAAAAAGTTTGATGAAAAAGAATGATGGCTGCTAAAAAACCGTTATATGCATGCATATTGGACTCGAACATCGCTATAAGGAATTTAAAGGACCGGAAGTTTGTTTCGTTATATTCTGTGATTCTGTTTTTACATATTAAGCAAAAATTTGCGCAGTTCTTTCCAAACAAATTTGCGCAGTTAGGCAAATTTTTTTGGAAAGAAAATTAAAGAGGAAGAATGCTGTCTACTAAAAAATATTGTTACTGTTTTTTTTTTTTTTTTTTTTTGTTGTTTTGTTTTCTAACGTAAGAAAAATAACGTAACACCAGTTGTTACGTTATTTTCTTCCTTCACGTTCGTACGGGGTTCGTAAGGATTTGGAGTGAATAATGACAATACTACTTGATGAAGTAAGAATTGTAAGAATTGGAGGCTCCCTTCAGCCCACCTGGACACAATGTACCCATAGCTCAAAAGAAGGGGCTCTGTATCTCCACAAACGAGAGCAGCGAGTAACCCAGCCAGTCCCAAACAACAAACAAAAATACTAAATCAAAACTAAATAAACACATCTAACACAAAATTAAAGACCAACAAACAAACAAACAAAATCCATAAACACAAATTCACAACATAGAACACCACAGGTATCCAAAACCCATACAAACACAAAATTCAATTTTTACAGAAGATTCCTACTAGCGCCCTATTTTCATTCATAAACTTCATTAGAGCAATGGAATATGATTTAAAAACTTTAAAATTAATGACACTTACATTAAAATCAGTAATGTTAAAAATCTGTCTAATAGGGATTGTTAAACTACAATCAACCACGAAATGCCTAACATCACCATCAACCTGACAACTATTACATAATTTATTTTCCTGCAAATTAAATCGGTTGAAATAGAACGGAAACCTACCATGTCCAGTCGAAACCTGATTAACATCAATATTGTTCATACATTTCATTTTATTTGTGATTTTAATTATTTCCATAAATCCTCTGTTTTTAGGTGAAGAGAATCACTGCATTTTCCATTTGTTAACGTAATATTTTTTCATTCTTCGAATTGCAATTCTCTTCGAACCTGTTACTTCAGTATCCATTGCACTGACATTTGAGACCGCCTGCTTGGCCAGGCTGTCGGCCCTCTCATTACCAATAAAGCCTATATGGGCTTTAACCCAATGTAGCTTAATATTTAAATATGAACTCAAAGCTTCTAAATGACTCTTAATTTCGACAATTAATGGATTGAAATTGTCTGGGCGGGAGAGCGCATGGAGAAGTGACAGGCAGTCAGTGTAAATATTTACAGACGTGGGTATAAACAAGGTATTTTTAATCCATAACTACTTCATGAAGTATGAAACACACTTAATTCAGCCAATATTAATCAAGGCAGCTCCAGTAACACTTTTTACAGTCGTCGAAGATCTACTGTAAACACGCTGACACGATCAGCAACACAGCCTCCAGGTTATCAGTCTATCACGGTGGAGACAGCTTCCCGACAAAGCACTAGAGTACAGCTCCCGACTCTGCTTGGTCGTTCTCGGAAATCCATGTACTCTCGAGACTCTCCACGCTGCAACTCGCGATGCACTCGATGACACACGAGCACAACTCCCGACTCTTCGGTTCAGTCGTTCCCGGAGCTCAATACGCTCTCTCGACGATGCACTAACCGAACAGACTCCTTCCGTGCACTCGCCCACCAGCGGCCGAGCGGTAAAGTCGCTGAACACTGGTAGTTCGGTTCGAAGATCGAATTCCGCGAACGGGCTGGCTGCATGGGTGTTTTCGTGGTTTTCCCCATGTGTAACGTGTATACGAGCCAGTTTCCCTTAGAAAGTCCTCCACGAAGGCATCCCTCCCCTTAGGCAGATAGCCCTAGTGTGCTTTGCCATAATTAAATACACCACACCACACCACCTTCCGTGCACTCGACGATCCAGTCGGCACTCGCTGCCCGGCTGTCAACTCGATCGACTCCGTAGGGATTGACTCGCTAGACGAGACGCCAACTCGATACTGACTATCAACCACTCTAGACGAGGCACTCTCACTCGTCCTCTCGACGAGGCACACTCTGAGTCGCCCTCTCGACGAGGCACTCTCTATCAGTTCGCTAGGCGAAGCCCACACTCGATACTAACTGACTGCGGACCAGCAGGGTTTATATAGCTTTCGGCTTGTATTCGAGAACATTCTGGGCTAAACCGGTAGGAATTCGTTCCAGAAAGTTCTCCAGCCGTCCGTGGTATATCGCGAATTTTGTCGCCAAATGGGCAATTTCTCGCCAAATGTGGCAACCCTGCTCTCTTTGCTATTTTATGGAAACCCTAAAATTGCTTTGTGGGGAAGCCATCTTACCGCGCTTGTGCATTTCGTAACAAATATTATATGCACGTGTATTAGACTCGAAGCCCTCTATAGTGGTTAGGAAAGTCTACTGCGGTATCAAAGGGCTCGGGATCGAATTCTGGAGAAGGCATGGATGTTTGTATAATGTTTGTGGCATGAAGACAATCTAAATACTTGGTAAGCAGAATATCCTGTCGTGGGATTTGGTGGTGGTGGAGGGGAAACCTTCAGACCACCCCACCGGGGTTCGCTCAAAATTGGGGTGGCAGTAGAAGCCCAACCCTTGAAATTTGAGGTTCTGGCAACCATTCTTTTATGAAATACATGTAAAAAACAGCAACAACCACAACCCCGCTATAAGTAACTGCAAGTGACCGGAAGTTTTCTTCTTTATATCCGGTGATTCTGTTTTTCTGTATTAAAACACCGAATCTGGCGGTTATTAGCGAATTTTTGCAAGAAAAAACTTGACGAAAAAGAATGCTGACTTCTAAAAAATATTATATGCATACCCATTATATTATAGTCGGACCCGGCTATAACGAACTTTAAGGGGCCGGAAGTTTGCTTCGTTATATCGGGTGATTCTGTTTTTACGTATTAAAGCAACTAATTTGGCACATCTTGGCAATTCCTTTTAGAAATTAGGTTGGCGAAAAAGAATGTTGACTGCTTAAAATATTTTTCCATGCATATTAGACTCGATCCTCGCTATAACGAACGTGAAGCTGCCAAAAGTTTGCTTCGCTATATCCGGTGATACGAGACTGTTTTTACGTATTAAAGCAACGATTTTGGCGAATTTTGGTAAATTTTTACAGACAGAAAGTTAATAGAAATGTATACTGTGTACTAAAAAATGTTATATGCATGCATATTAGACTCGAACACCGTTATAACGAACTTCAAGGAGCCGCAAATTTGTTTCGTTATATCCGATTAATCTTTTTTTGCGAGTTAAAGCAACCAGCTTGGCGCAATTTTTTTACAAAGAAGGTTGACGAAAAAGAATGCTGACTGGTAAATGTATTTATTTTATGTACGCATACCAGAATTAAACTTTGATGTAACAAATTTCACGGAATTTTGTTTCGATATATCCGATGCTGTAAGAAAAGTAAACTATCTCACAAAAATACGAAAACGGTGTTCTTATATTTGCATAAAAACGAATAATACAAAATAGTAACCAATATATCTTTAACTTTCTCTTGAGATATGAACGGTAGCTAAGAAAGATTAAAAAAAAAATTAAAATACGTTGTCGGGATCTTACTTCATGCTTAGTCAGTAAAATATTACTTTAATTTTTGGACCAATAACAAAAATATATAAAAGAAATTACCCCTTACCTATTAACATTACCACTATAGACTGACGGGAGGTAGAAATATTAGAAGGCAAGAGTCAAATAATTCAAAACATGGGAGCGATAATACATATGAAAATACTTGAGTATGAAACACATGATTGTAAATATTTTCAAACTCTGCTTATTGGATTGAAGCTAATTAAAATGAGAATAAAAATCTTCAAAAGAAACGGTGTTTTATTGGATACCTCATTTGTCTTCCATATTTTAATAAGTTCCCTACTTTCATTTCCTACTTCACATGTTTAATTTTATATAGTACAAATTATTCGAATAGGAAAAACATCACAAAAGTCAAGCGTGGAACTTAAGCTTTCTGCACAGTGTCATCTTTGAAGGCAATTTCAGAATATTATTATGAAAATTCCACTTCACTCGTTGCATGATATTGAAACCTTAAAATTTTTCATTTCAGTCTGATACTGTGCTTTTGAAGATGTTGAAATAAACTGGAAATGAAAGATTTACCGATGAAGAACTTCAAATTCCATCTCTTATTTTAGCTCTGATATCGCAAACAAATTTCCAATTTCGAGTATTACATTTCAACTAAAATATCTATTTTGACCACTATCGAATTCAATTTAACGATGATTTTGGCGTGACATCTGTACGTAAGGACAGAATAAGGGACTCTTGTTTCCCAAACTAATTGTAAAACTGATTTAAAATAGACGTATACGTAGGTATGTATTTCGCATAACTCAAAAACGCGTAGGTATAGAACGTTGAAATTCTGTATATACGATTTTTATAACATGTAGTTGTGCACCTCCCTTTTTGCTTACAATCGGTCGCACTATACTCGGTTGCATGAGCTCAGTTCTTTTTATTCTTATATGTTGGTAAATAGCGCATTTTTTGCTATAAAAATGATTGAATTATGCTGTTCATATCTTCCATTTATGGTTTTTATGCCTTTAGCTAATCCGTATGGGATAGTTTTAGAATTATCAACAATTTAAAAGTTGTTTAAGTGCGGCTAAGCCTTAACTACCATAGCAGCCATATTTGTTTACATTTGAAACTTAGTAAAATAGTGAATTTAGTTTCTGCACTTTCAGTGTCTTTTTACCTAGTGGGGCCAACAATTAAACTTTCATTTTTGTGCATCGAAAAATCTTCCTTGTTACGTGCTGGCCAAATTACTTGATTTTGCGTAAAAACTCTAATTTTAATTAAACAAAATCTGATGTGTACACCACATGACTTCCTTGTACGGAATATTAAATTATACGCATTTTTTCTTGCATTTTATTTAAACTTATTAGATTGAATTAAATCTACTTCGCCAACAGCGCATAAACCACAATAGAATAAATGCATTCCTTAAAATTCACTTTGTTTACCATAGCGACACTCTGGCGCTAGGTTTACTTAACAGTATTATATTTCATTCATATTATAACTCAGAATGCACAAAATGTATATCATTTAAAGAATTATCTAATCGTTGCCACATGGTCTATTCAAATACAAAATAAAGCTAGAACTATATATAAAAGAAATTAAGCAAATAAAACAAAAAAGAAACCGTTTTTCACAGACGACTGAGCATTTCTCATTTAATTAATTCAGTTCTCACTTCGCGAGAAGGCAAAAACACATAAAAACTCAAAATATCTATATTAAAAATTAGGAAGTAAATCTCAAACTCTTATTTCCTCGAAAAAATTCCAGAAAGAATTAAACATGATTTAATTGGCAATAACAAATGAATGCGTTATCTTTGTTGTTGCGAAGCTAAGTTTCTCTAGATTGGCAACAAATCCACTAGTCTCCTGTTTCAAATGTAAACATCATGGCCGCCATTTAAAACAGGCTTAGCGGCAATTAAACAACTTTAAAATTGCTGATAATTCTAAAAATATTGCACACAGATTTAGTAAAGGCATAAAATCCTGAACCGGAAGATAACAACAGCATAATTCAATCATTTTTAAAAAAATGTACAATTTACAAACATATTTACTAAAATACTATAATAATAAAGAAACTGAGATTACTGAGCCGGGTAACAGAGTGGATATATATATAAATATATTTATATACGTTTGGAGCGGCCGATTGCAACCAAAATACGAGGTGCACATCTACATGTTATAGCAGTCCTATATACAAAATTTCAACGTTCTGAGGCTACTCGGTTTTGTGTTATGCGAGATACGTACGTACGTACGCACGAACGTATGTACATACGTTCGTGCAGACGCCACGAAAAATTCTCTTCAGAATTAATTTTAAAGCAGTTTTAAAATTTTTTTGAAGGAAAAGAGTATTTTATTCTGTCCTTAAGTACAGATATCACGCAAAAACGTCGTTAAATTGCATTCGATAGCGGTCAAAATGGATATTTTCGTTGAAGTATGCTGCCTGAAACTTTTCGCGATTACAATACTTCCTTTTTACTTCGTGCAAAGAAGTAAAAAAACAGTTTTAACTGTATTTGGTGTTTTATTTTTTCTATATTTTTCAATTTTAATGAAGATATTTTGAGGTTTTTATGTATTTTTGCCTTGCCTCGAACTGAGAACAGAATTAATTGAATGAGAAATATACCTCTAATGAAATTCGAGGAAATATGTTTAAATGAAATGCAACAAAATGTGCGTATAATTTAATGTTTCGTAGAAGGAAGTCATGTGGTGTACATATCAGATTTTTATTTTTTAAATTCACTGTTTTCAAAGAAGTGCTTTATTTATTCTAAATTAAAATGCTGAGTTGGTTTCTTAGAGTAAAAATATCTCTCTACGAATTTTGCTGTCTAAAAAATTTACAAAGTGTAGTCTTTTAGCAAAAGTACATTTCAAATTCTAAGAAAAGAATCTTAATACTCCTTAGTTTATTTTGTAATCATATATATGTGATGTACCAGCTTTTGTCAGGAATAAATAGATCATTGAAGAATCATAAATGTAGACGTAGCTAAATTTATCAGACGATAAGTTTAAAAAACAGGATCCATTTATTATTGGTCAGGAGAAATAACAGTTACAAAATCAGAGTAAATAAAAAAGAACTACTAATAACATTTTGTATGAAGTTTACTGCATCGTGACATTTAAGAAAAAGCCCCGATATTCTTTTGCGAGTCTTTTTATAGCCTCTGCAAAGGCGCAGCTTCCAAGAAATGACGTCAGCCTCGTCAGCCAATCAAGTTCGCTTTAAATATTTCCAGAACATTCTGTAACTGTGCGTGTAGAAAAGGCTGAAAAAACAACTTGACTACGGGGCTGTAGATTTAATTCCACGTACTTTCAATTAAGAGAACGTCGCCAATAAAAATGAAAAGAACATGCAGTTAGAATTTTAAGTGTATTCTTGACTATGGAATTTTATTATTACATATATATATATATATATATATATATATATATATATATATATAATTATCTCTTCTGTATGTACTTCTGGTCTTTATGCATATCTAACTATTTTTACCAAGTGAAAAGTTTTGCTTTTTATTTTTTTAGGTAAATTGTTACAGAGTTTAATATTTGTTTCACATTTGTGTGTGTTTCCTTGTACGATTTCATTTGATCTGGTAAAACAAATAGCTCAAAAATTGAAACAACAAGAAATTCGTGAGAATGTTCAAAATTTCTTTTTAAATTTAAACAGAATTTAAAACACAAAAGATACTCTCATATGCTACAAAATATGCCGTGACTCATGGTGACGTATCTAAACATCACAGTCAAATTTAAATCAAATGGTGAACAGTAATCAAGGAATACACACTTAAATAAAATTAGAAGTTGTCTCAATAAGTCTACCGGAACGTCAGAATGAAAGTGTCGGCAGCGATGAAACAAACAGCCAAATAATTGCACCTATCAGAGCTGGTAGAAAACTAATAATCTTCAGCGCGCACGGAATGCCAGAAGCATGCTCCGTCTTTAAATCCGAAAACCTCAGTTTAAATACTGGCTATTCATTTGCTCTCTGGTGAGGAAGGAATACGAGAAGAAGAAGTTATAGTAAAGGTTGAACTTATAAACAACACATTCTCGTTTCTTTCACATTTCATGAAATTCGCTTGTGTGTACTAAATCAAGGTGGTCACTTAAATAATGTTTTATTCAAGAAATAATGTCATAAATTATGTTAAATAATATTAAAAATACTTTTGTATCTGAGATAGTTTTCATGTCATTTCATTATAAAATCGTATCATTGTCAGTGGAAGATTCTTTACTTTCACGAGTGTATTTATAAGCTATTTTTTCCGCCTTCTTAGCATGCCTTTGGGGTGAACTGGTCAGCACACTCGGCGCGTATTCGAGAGGTCCGTGGTTCGAGTCCCGACGAGGACATCGCTGATTTTTCACGTCTCCCGCATTAAAAACCCTAATGACGTGCATTTTTAATTTCCTATTTGTATTTAAAACTAGCTTTGGAATTCAAATAATTAATGTGTAATTATGTGTGTGGGCATTTAAATTGTAATTCACTATCCAGATAAAATATAATTTTATGTAACATCTTAACTCGCGATAAATGTTCCGTTGAACGTTCTTATCTTTAAAAAACATAAAGCATGTTATCGGATAATATCATTCGAGAGAGAATACCTAGAAAGAGGAAATCTTGTCTTATTCAGTGAGATTTTACTTTCGGTGATACGGAGGGAATAACTCACATGCAACACACTCCCAGGGGCTTACACAGATTTTGAAGAAATACGAAAAAAAAGGTGTTTGGATGAAAGAAAAGGGAAGGTATCATAGTTCTCTTATTTCTCAGCTTGAAAGTTATGATAAACTTTGAATTCTGGATTTTGACGGCAGAAATATGTATTTTGGAGGAATGGCAGTCGCCAAGGAAGCTGAGAGATGCAGGATCTAAATCCAAAATAAGTCAACTTTATGTATTGAAAAGTAGAATGAAAGAGAAAGAGAAAGCTTCTAAATCTGGGGGTGGCTCTGATGGACATAAACTTCCAGATGCCAGCTATAAAATAGAGGTAAAAAATTATTGAAGACCTAAAACAGTAAAATTATATATAAAAACCTATTTCTTTTATTAACCATATGCACCGCATTTCCAGTCTATTCTTTGCTAATTTTAAAGTAACGAGTTTTTATCTGGTCACAGTAAACTTGCAAGTTATCCGTTTCGTTTCAATCTTGAGGTTAAGTAAGTTATGTGAGTCCTCGTAAAAATGAACCCGAAGATGTGGAACATTTAATTTTTTTTTCCTGTCCCACATTCGATGACTTTATATTATGCCTGCAAAAAGATTTCAAAACGGTTGGTGTGACTTTGTTAGTGAATTTATCTTTTTTGTAAAGTTCTAAGGTACTTGCTTCTTCCTTTCCACGAGATTCCGTGGTGGAGCTGGAAGTACATCCGACACGTAATTGGGAAGTCCGGAGTTCGAATCTCGAGGACAGACCTTCGAAAAATTATAAAAGGTAATAAATGATGCTCGAACTAAACGGTGGTGGACGATAATTCTTCACCACCAGGATTTGGCGATAGGGTCATCTCATTCCCAGTCATCCTTCAAATGCGAGAATATATAAAGTATTCTCCGGTAAAGTGCAGAATCGCCCACTTATTCGTTTGGCGCTTTTTACAAGAGTAAGAAGAATTTTTGTCAATTTTCTTTGACCTTTTAAGTGAAAATAGGTCGATGTGTACATGGATAAAGTCAAGGAAGTGCGCAATGCCATTTTTGTGCAATTCTGGGATTATTTTAAAGTGAAAATAAGTCGATGTGTACATGGATACTGAGTTCGGGCAATTCTTAAAAACGCGTCAAGCAGTGGGTGATTCTGCACTTTGCCCGTATTTTCTTCCTCTTTTCCGGGCATTTTCGCCTTCTCCCAAGTCCGAAATGTTAAATTTACATTTCTGGCCTATTAAATTTCTGATACGTTAAACAACACCACGTGATTTCTAGAAAGTTCTGATTCGTCAGTAGGCATCACGTGAGATCGCAATTCCCTTGGCTGCTATTTCCACACCAGTTTCCTGAGGTTATGTTCTCCTTTAGTTTTGATAATGTAGACTTTTTATCAGGGAAGTGTCTTATGATTTTGTATGTGTGGTTCTCCTATACTGGGATTATCTGAGGTCTAAGAAATGACATGAGGATGTCTTCAAAAATGAAAGTATCAAAGTATCTTTCCGTGCGCCTTTGTGATGTAACTGGAAGTACTCCCGACTCGTAATCGTGGGTGGTGTCCATAGTTCGAATCCCGGTGGCATATTTCACAAGTGCACATCAGCGTAGCCACTGAGGGTGGGGTTTCGAAAATGAACCAATGAGCTGCTATTGCTCTTCCTGCATGTGAGCGTTTGTTGTTTACGTTTTAACTTGCATTTGTTTCGCAGTTATAAATATATGGCGTAATAGTAGAAAATCTCGTAGTGCTTTCATTTTCAGAGTTTGATTAATCGCTGACATTTCACTTTCGGGATTTTTATCACGCATTAATATTAGGATTGATGTTTACGGCATATTATGTGGATTAAGAGAATTCAAGTGTATATTTTTTTAATTCAACTAAGAATGACTGAAAGTGTTACGATGAATCTAGTGTTTTCTTATTTCAGTGCTTGCATTCTTTTGATTTTAAAGTGTAAGATTCAGAATACATATGATCTGATTATATCCATTGTTAACGTTAAAAATTATATCTTAATAAATTGAATATACTCGTTGGGAATACGATAAATTCACTCTGTTTGGTGAGTATTTATGTTGTAGATAGTACATTTAAGAGCAGTTATTAAATGCGAAATTTAACGCACTACATGCATACGAATGCAAATTAGTAAAGCTCACTTTAAATAAAATTCTGCATTGGTTACTATTATAGAACATCTTTTTTATATAGACTGCAATAAAAAGTGCTGACTTCTATTTACATGTATAATTGGTGTAAATATTTTTCTCATACGCATAGTTTTATGTAAAGATTACATTTGGGCTCATATGTTTATCCCATATTTCTTTCTTCATCTTATTTACTACTTATTAAGTAATATTTCACATCGATATTTTTGCGAAGTATCGAACATGTATTTGTATTTATTTCTACCAGGTAGTGAAATCTTCACAATTGCCTATAATTGATTTAACTTCGCAATGAAAAGTTTCAGAAGCAATCGACGATGCTTTAATTATTTTGTACAGAAAATTGCGTGGCAGAATATTTTCAACTATTTTGCTTAAAGCACGCGAAATGTCACGTGACATGACAGAAATATTTCTGGATGCTCATTGGTCCATCTTAGAAGCAACTCTCTCGGTGGCTATACAGATATGCACTTGTGAACTATGCATCTCGGGGAGGGTTTTGCTGATTTCTTCGATTTCCTTGCTTCGAAAAATTTCAAAATGACTCTACAAAGTTATTATATCTCATGTACTATGGAAGCATAAACTGTCCGAAAAGTTTTAAAGATAACTTTTAAAGATAATAATGAATTATCACTATGTCTTGTAAGTACCACAGAGACAGGGGAAAGGTGTAAAGCAACCTTGACTCATAAAATTTTAACAGGAGGCACAATTCTTTCTTACAAAATATAACCATAACTTATGGCTTAAATCAAAGATAAAGAATTTGACTTTAGTAAGTTAGTCTAATGGGTACATAATTAAAGTAAGGTGTAAGTTGGCTCTGACAAAAAGGTCAACGTGATAAGCCTAACGGCGAGAATAATGCAACGCCGCACGTTATATTTTATAAATCGGCCCAGTAGATCGATAGATATAGAATTGCCCCCCGCCCTTTGTTTTCCGCGAGGTGTACACATTATTTTCCTTTTTAATTAATATAAATGCTGTTACGAGTTGGCTGCGTGCTCATATTGAAGCCTGCCAGTTTTCCTGGCGCACGAATTCTGTAAGATCATGCGAATTATATCTGAATATTGTGCATAATAATCTGCGTAAAATTCCCTTAACATCAGAACCTTTTTCTAAACGGCATTTTATTTTAGTTTTGTACAGTCAAAAGTCTTTAATCCGGATGTCCATAATCCGGAATGATCTATAATCCGGACCTCAAAGCTACAAACTCTTTGCGCATGCGCGTTTAATGTATAACGGACGGTATAAGCTAAGCTAAAATTATCTAATTATCTATTTCAGCTAATGTTGCAAATTGCGATGTTCCTTAATCTTCTAATTGCGTCCGGGTTATTATTTTTTGCAGACTGTTAGAGCAATTTTATAAAAGTAAGCTTGAACTTTCGATTATGTCAAAAAGTGTTTCCGATTCTGGAGCTGCCAAAGGATCTACAAGCATGTTTCGATGTCCAACAAACAAAAAGTGGAATTGCTGCAAAAAATGGAAAAAGGCATATCCTTTGTTTCTCTAACCATTCCGAAATCTGTTTATCAATTTCACGCTGCTCTGCGGGAGGGGGGCGAAACGTTGCGGCGTGCAATGTACTGGAAGTTGATCTTTCAGCACTATCCTTATCTCCAGGGCAGATGTTTTTATTTTATTCGGCTTATAATTCTTTACTAAATGTAGTATTTCATCTCGATGTACTCCGTCTTTGATATAATTGAAATCAAATTCCTCGTCACTATAAATATCACGAGTACACATCAAATAGTTTTCTGGTTGCAATTTTCTAATTTTGACTATGCGTAATGTATGCTTTACGCATGCGCGCGTTGTAAGTAAACAAATAAATATTAAGCATTTTTTTTGTGAATCTTGATACCCTTTAGATCATAATTGCTCTTTATTTCATGAATTACGGTTTCATATTTTTAATTTGATGATTTCTGCATGCCATCTTAACAGATTTAAACTGATGATCTATAATCCGGAAAAACCGATAATCCGGAGTCGCCGAAGTCCCGACGAGTCCGGATTAAAGACATTTGACTGTATATCAATATGATTCTCGATTTTAATATCAAATGTCTCGGCCGAGTTTTCTGGTACAGGAGTCAAACATTGCGTCCTTTATTTTTTGCAAAGAGTTCACAATTTTCATAAATAATAAGTGTACGATTTGGAGGAACATGTAAAAAGTTAGGTTTCGTATTTTATACAGATCACCAGAGGAAGGAGATCCCAGATCTGGCATGCTCCATGCAGCCTTAACACGATTGGTAAATATTCCCAACCTCCAAAGGTTATCAGAGGAGGCGCCACCCCTCTCAGGCCATCCAGGGGGATTTTAAATGTTACACACGCACAAAAAATGAACTCAAGCACCGTGGTGGATGGCCAGCATTCACCGAAAATAAGCAAAGTCACAAGGCTGACATCGTCCGTCCCTCAGTATTGACCAAGAGGAATCTACCCCCTCGGACGACCTGCGACATCAAACCATGTAACGTCCCCACAACCAAGGGGCAGACAAGGCAGTCCCAGAACGCTGCCTGCCAAGCCTGAACCTGCCACCGAATTAACGATGGTTCTAATCCTGTGAAGACTGTTTACCGCAGAAGTCGAGGCTGTCTAGATATTGATCTAACCAGTACGCTGGGATGGTCAGACCAAGGCCATCTTGAGGCCTTGATAGATCTATCAAGGCCATCTATCAAGATGGTCAAGGCCATCTAGGTCAGACCCAGTCGATCACCAGGGATGGCTGCCCGAACATAGTCAACCCAGGCGAACTCGGTTACCAGCGGGGCCACGAGGAGGCCTATGTGGAACTGGAACAGGATAGGCTATGTGGTGCGCATGAATGCTCCGTAGCCATACGCGCTCTCAGAAGGTCCAGATCAAACTCTGGGTCTCCTCCCATAAAATGGTAGGTTCCTCAAATCCGATCGTTAGCTGGGGCTTTTTCGGACGCGATTTATGTTATAATCTATTTGATATAGTCTTTCTACATAACACAATGTATACAGTATTACTATATATTACTACGGGCTTTCAATTGTTACAAAGAAAAATATTTGTACTAAAATAATTTTACGGAGATCAAATTTTTAATGAATTTTGCTGGTGTTCTTTTCTTTTGAAATGAATGATGAATTTTCTTGAATGATGTAAGAAAAATTACTAGAAAATTAGAAAAACAAAAAAATCTGAAAGGTTTCAGATTTTAACCGGTTGCCTAGAAGGGTTTGTTCAGGTTTCTTACGCTCTCTCTGAGCTTGCGGTCTACCATGTGCTGTTACACTCACTTTTGCTAACCCACTTTTTTTTTGTCTTTTTAGCTTTATTACTAAGCATTATTTTTTTCGCGTATACGTCATATATAATTCAAAAGCGAAGTTACAAATATTTTAAAAGCAGCATAGCAGTATACGTTTAGAGTTCCCGAAGCAGCGGAACGTTTAAAATTTCAAACACTTAAGTGATAGCATATATTTTTCTGTTTTTAGCTTCAGTCTTTTCTCTGTTTATCATATCAATGTACAGTTTTCCTAGTAAAATGGCTTGCAAAACCTTTTTTTTTTCGTCTTTCATTATTTACGTTCTGTGTGTTAGATTTATTAATTAAATAATCATCTTCTTTGCTCTTACGCCGTATAAAATTCAGTTGAATGGCAAAATCACAAAATATTTAAAAGCAGCATATATCTAGAATTTCCGATAGACACTCTGGTGAGCTGAAGATAACAACGTTTTGATCCGTACAATGTGGCCACAGCTCTTTTTCAAATCGTTGAGTTCGTTAAATATTCATTAGATGTTTACAAAATATGAAGTATAAAATTCGACCTTCCAGGTGCACATGTTCGGGGGTAGGATTACGTTATTCAAAATTTGATGACCCTTACCGTCGTTTTTTCACAGTGCGAGAAACATACATACATCCATGCAGATTCTTCATTATTTAATTTCTTTGAAATTATACTGTAGAGACATTAGGTATATTTTTGGATGCAGGAAAGATGAAAAATAGCAACCGCCTTCGCCGAGAATCGAACCACGGACGTCTGGAATACCGGCCCAGCGTGCAAAACCGCTACACCACGAAGGACGCTAGGAAAGCGGAAGAAATACCTTATAAACTCCCGTTTTTAAGGGGGCTCATACATGATGAACCCCTTAACACCCTTCGAATATGTGACTGTTGCAAGAATTGGGATATTTTATTTATTTTAAAAGCAATTACTTCCAACCTTTTACAGCTGACTACATAATACATCTGCTTTCTGAAATAGTGATCAGAAAGTTTGTGTTGCCAGAAATATTTTTGTAATTTAATCCGCTTTGTGACAAAATTTTCCGCCACGTTTCCACCTTGCGCGCACGATATTTTAAAAATGGCTATTACTACATACTTGAAATTGGATGGAATTCTTTATATGAGCCCTATCTTTTAACTGAACCAAAAATCTGATGAATATTTTAATATTAAAAATTTTATGGACAAAAACATTATAGATTTTTTTAATAAAATACATTTTATAAACTCGACTTCAAACAACAACAACAGCAACAAAAAAAAAAAAAAAAAAAAAAAAAAAAACATGAAATTCTTATAATGTTTTGGTTCACAGTAGTTTCCAAGTGTTATAAAAGCTATATATTAAATATGGAATTAAATTATGGAAGAAAATGTTTTAAACTGTTCGCGCAAGGTGGAAACATGAAGAAACCTTTTGTCAAAAAGCGGATTAAATTATAAAAATATTTGTGACAACATAAACTTTCTGATCACTATTTCAGAAAGCAGCTATATTATGTAGTCATCATTAAAAAGTTGGAAGTAATTGCTTTTAAAATAAATAAGTTATCCCAATTCTTGCAACAGTCACATATTCGAAAATCTTATGGGTTTTAAGGTGTACGTATCCCCTTAAAGGGTGACTAGGGTTTTAGGTGACCTAGTCGCCGAATCCTGGGTGTGGAGAATAATCATCCACAACCCTTTTAGTTCGGGCGCCACTTGTAGAGACATAAGGTGTATTTTTTTTAAGCAGGAAAGATGAAAAATATGCAACCGCCTTCGCTGGGAATCGAACCACGGACCTCTGGAATACCGGCCCAGCGTGCTACCGTTACACCACGAAGGCACGCTAGGGAAAAAATTATAAAATATTATAAGGTATTTACCTTATAATATTTTATAATTTTTTCAAGTAATAGTAAAAGGACGATAAAACATATTTCGTGGCAGCAATTTGAAAATTGATACAGACATTTAAAGTGATATGTCGTCGAATAGTTCTCACTCAGCCCATTAAGGTTGTAAGATGCAATTTAATTTTATAACAGTTATTGTTATTTTTGAAGCCATTTCCTTTCAGTTCTTGTTTCCCACTTACAACTCCCTACCAGAAGAGGTTTTAAGAATTTCGTTGAATGAAAATTAGTTAAAATAAGTATTTAAGGAAGTTAAACTTGGTTAGAGAGAGAGAGTGCTTAGGAGCTCTTAGGGGCGCGTGCTTGCCTTCCAGCTTCTTCATTCTTGAAATTACTGCGCTTAGCCGTATTCTTGAAATTATTGAATTTACTGCGCTTAGCCGTATTCTTGAAATTACTGCGCTTAGCCGTATTGAATACTGCGCTTAGCCGTATTCTTGAAATTATTAAAACTACTGCGCTTAGCCGTATTCTTGAAATTACTGCGCTTAGCCGTATTCTTGAAATTATTGAAATTACTGCGCTTAGCCGTATTCTTGAAATTACTGCGCTTAGCCGTATTCTTGAAATTATTGAAATTACTGCGCTTAGCCTTATTCTTGAAATTACTGCGCTTAGCCGTATTCTTGAAATTATTGAAATTACTGCGCTTAGCCGTATTCTTGAAATTACTGCGCTTAGCCGTATTGAATACTGCGCTTAGCCGTATTCTTGAAATTATTGAAATTACTGCGCTTAGCCGTATTCTTGAAATTACTGCGCTTAGCCGTATTCTTGAAATTATTGAAATTACTGCGCTTAGCCGTATTCTTGAAATTATTGAAATTACTGCGCTTAGCCGTATTCTTGAAATTACTGCGCTTAGCCGTATTGACTTACCTACTGAGAATCGCCGGCTAAATTCATTTAAGAGCCAACACCGGCTAATCTTTGGAATGTGGTTACAGATAGTTTGGCGACATTTTGGTAAGGCGATAAAGGTTATTAGCTAGGACTTTATCAGTGTGCATAGATAAAGTCAAGAGTGTGCGCAATGCCATTTTTGTGCAATTCTGGGATTTTTTTTTAAGTGAAAATAGGTCGACGTGTACATGGATACCGTGTATGTGGAATTCTTAAGGGGGTTCATACACCTTAAACCCCTTATGATCTTCGAATATGTGAAGAATTGGGATATTTTACTTATTTTAAAAGCAATTACTTCCAACTTTTTACAGCTGACTACATAATATAGCTGCTTTGGGAACTAGTAACCAGAAAGATTGTGTTCCCACAAATATTTTTGTAATTTAATCTGCTTTGTGACAAAATATTTCGCCATGTTTCCACCTTGCGCGCATGATATTTTAAAAATGGGTAATGGTACATACTTGAAATTTGATATAATTCTTTATATGGACACTATCTTCTAACTGAACCACAAATAGGATGAATATTTTAATATCAAAAATTTTTATGAACAAAACCATTACAGATTTTTTAATAAAATACATTTTTTAAACTCAACTTCAAAGAAAATAAAAATTCAACATGAAATTCTTACAATTTTTGCTTTACAATAGTTTCCAAACGTTATAAAAGATACATATTAAATATTGAATCAAATTATGCAACAGAATGTTTTAAACTGTGCGCGGAAGGTGGAAACAGGACGAAAAATTTTGTCACAAAGAGGATTAAATTATAAAAATATTTGTGGCAACACAGACTTTCTGATGACTATTTCAGAAAGAAACTATATTACGTAGTCAGCTGTAAAATGTTGAAAGTAATTGCTTTGAAAATAAATAAGTTATCCCAATTCTTGCAACAGTCACATATTCGAAGATCTTATGGGTTTCAAGGCGTATGAGTCCCCTTAAAAACGCGGCAAGCAGTGGGCGATTCTGCATTTTCTCCCAATTTCGCACCTAATCTTCGTCATGATTAAGCACGTTTGTTCCATAAAAGTTCTAGCATAAGCGTAATTCGGCTAGCAGATTGTTGGGAAAATTTTTTTTGTAAAAAAAAGAAAAATTAACATGCCTTTACTTCGTGCAAACAAAATGGTGAAAATGGCGTCCCCCCCCGGGAAAAAAAAAAAAAAAAAAAAACTAACAGGTTGCTGTAGAGGGTTAATCGCCAAACTTTCGCCAAAAAATCGCCAAGTTACCATAATCCGAAGATTAACCCCAACACCCTTAGGTATTTATGTCTAGCTTCGGCTAATGTCTATTTAGTTTCCTATTAGATCAGTTCCTTATTTTCTTATGCTGATTTAAAAGACCAAGTGGAGGCTTTCCTGTAAGCCCGAAAAGGAGCCAAAGGTTATTAATTCTTTGAGTGAATAAAAGGATACTTTAATCCTTCTTAAGTCTCTATGTCAACTACTTAGCGATAATTCGCTACTTAGTTTATAAGGTATTTCTCCCACTTCCCTAGCGTGCCTTCGTGGTGTAGCACACTGAGCCGGTATTTCAGAGCTCCGTGGTTCGATTCCCGACGAAGGTGGTTGCTGATTTTTCAATTCTTCTGCTTCCAAAAATGACTCTACAAGTGGCGCCCGAACTAAAAGTGTTGTGGATGATGATTCTCCGCCCCAGGATTTGGCGACTAAGTGCCCTAAAACCCTAGTCGCCCTTTAAAAAGCGGAGTATATAAGGTATTTCTCCCCCTTCCCTTGCGTGCCTTCGTGGTGTAACGGTAGCACGCCTGGCCGGTATTCCAGAGGTCCGGGGTTCGATTCCCGGCAAAGGCGGTTGCATATTTTTTATCTTTTCTGCTTCCAATAAACCTAATGACTCTACAAGTTCAATAGGTTCCTCGACATTATATCTGTACAAAGTACAGAGGAGTATTATAAGGTTAACACCTATTTGGACTAATGAAAAGATTTTGTAATCTACTTGACAGAAAACCATTGGTTACGTGCCGGAAATTCCTCTCTTTAAAGTACGAATTAACTAAAACATTTCCCTTTGGCGTTCGAGAGAGAAAGCAGATAACGGAGATCAAAAATTAAATTTGATTACATTTACTAGAACACGAAATGATTCTATACCTAAACTTAAACGCATTCATTCGGGGGGGGGCTAATAAAAAGCAAAGTTAAAAAAATTAAATATTTGCAGTTAGGATCAACTAATTCGGATTTCTAAAACATCCCACGCATTTATCTGATTTATCTTAATAAATTTCGCATGCATACTTTGAAAATTTCACACTAAAACTATCTATAATCACAATTTATGGCTCTGAACCGACACAGGACACATTGTCCAAAGGCAGATAATGCTGTCTGATTTATACATAACTTCCTAAGTAAAGGTCAAAGGACAGCATTCATTTAAAGATACTGTTGTCATCGTTCAAGACTTAGCAATGCGTCTAAGAGGCAAGGCAACTTTGTCGCTAGTAACCCTTCTGTGGTCATTACTAACCTTGTCTTCCCTATATTCACTGGTATATAGACCGGTTAGATGCTGAGTTAGATATACTTCTGTACAAAGCAGCGTCAGCGTTTGACCTCGTACTTTAAAGCATTTAATTATGATTAGTTTCCACACGAAGTGCTCAGAGTAGAAAGTTGTCCAACAGAACAAATGGCTGCGGATTAAATTAGAATAACAGAGGTGATTTCGTAGATATTTGGATGTTAAGACATTTAAAGAGATAGTCGTTAACGCTAAGTAATAGCATGGGTAGGTTGAAGGAAAATTACCCCTCGCGATCATCATAATTTTGCTTTTCTAAAGTAGGTACCATTTCGTTGCAGAGCTCAGATGGGGAATGGCGAGGGAACCACAGTGGGGACCTGGGGAGCAGTTTCGAATCATCAAGGGACCGATAATAGTCTTCTGATATCCTCGAAAATGTTGTGGTGTATTTTTATGGCCTAATAACTGTCTTTATTTTAAGTATTGTGTTAGCATATTTATGCATATTTCTCTTAAAATGGGAATTTTCTCTTTCCCAACAGGTTGTTATACCCCTATCTTCATGCAGTGAGACGTAATAAATAATACTTTTTATTTCGGATGATAACGATCAAATCCGCTGCGTTCGATGTGCTTTTGGATTGTTGTTTCCTGTAACTAAGTGGCTCTAATCGAAACATTAAGAAAACAGATTTTGAAATAATGTAGTGTAATATAGGGTTATAAAAGATTCCCAGATTTTCCTTCCAAATTGCAAGTACTGTCATCTCCTGATTACCCGAGGGGAAACTAATAACGTTGCGTATTAACCTGATTTTATCTAAAACAAAATTTGAGGTTGACGCCACATGACTTCCTTGTGTAGCCTATTAAATAACGTACGCTTTTTCTTGCACCTCACTGGGCCAACCAGAGGCCGAGCGGTAACGTCGCTGAACACTGGTAGTTCGGTCCGAGGTTCGAATCCCGCAAACGGGCTGGCTGCATGGGTGTTTTCGTGGTTTTCCCCATGTGTAACGTGTATACGAGCCAGTTTCCTTTAAAAAGTCCTCCACGAAGGCATCCATTCCTTAAGGCAAATAGCCCTCGAGTGCTTCGCCATAATGTAATAAACCAAACCAAACCAATCTTTCACCTCACTTAAATTTATTTCCTTGAATTATTCTAACCGATCCCTCAAGGTGTAGAGTCATTAGGTTAATTGGAAGAAGGAAAGATGAAAAATTAACAACCGCCTTCGCCGTGAATCGAACCACGGACCTCTGGAATACCGGCCCACGGACGTAGTGTGACGTAGAGTACGTCTCTCTACGTCCGAACTCGACGTAGGGTGGCGTCACATGAAATCGGGTGCTTTTAACAACGACAGAATATGACTTTATATAATAATAACATGTTTAATGTTTGACAATAATATTTTTGTTTCATGTTTTGTGAAACTTACAAATTTTTTTTAACAAACTCTACAATTTGAAAGCGAACAGTGGCAACGCTTTACGAAATAAAGTAGATTTTTATCTCGAGTGTGCGAGACTGTTGCCACTCGGGAAAATGAGGGCGAAAATTAGCATTTTCAGAGTTTTTAATTAACATCTCCACGAATTAAAGTCGTACGAAGATGAAAATGGTCGAAATGGCTTCCCACGAATTTTTGGATTCTTGGGATACCTCTAACTCCCCGCCGTTTCGGAGGAAATAATGCCAAAAATAAACAAACAGTTAGGCGTGTACATATTTTAATAGTAAGGATACTGTAGTGTTAAAATGTGTACTTATATGAAAAGTGAAGTGTTCGTTTGGGTAAAATGAATTTTATCAAGCTGTCTTTAATTCTGTGTGCATTCAATCTAGTACGAATCAGCACGCATGCAACAATACTTACAGTATGCAATGTTCTGTTATTTTTACCGCCACCACATAATTGTATAAAATGCGAGCACATTGAAAAAATAGTTTAGAATCTAGCTTCACTCGTGCTTTAGTGGAACATCCAGTAATGAGAATAAATTGTTTTTTTTTCCTTCAGAATACAATAATGGTTTACGCCAGGGATGTCAAACTCATAGGTACACTTGGACCAAACAAACAAGGTTTAACTTTAGGCGGGCCGAAAAAAAAAAAAAAAAAAAAAATCAATATTTATAGAAACGTAGATTTATTTCGAGTAATACAATAATAAACATATATATATATATATATATTTATATAGAAAAGAAGAAGAAAAATTTAATGTTTACGTCCTGATACTTGACATCTCTTCTCTGCTATTATCTTTCCTATTTCGGGAGAAATTTTGTTTGCGGTGATAACTTTCAACGCTGACCCAAGGTGAGCATCATTAATACGTTTTCTAATAGGAGACTTATTACCTTTCATGACTGAAAATAACTGTTCGCACCGATAAGTGCTACCAAACATGGAAATAATTTCATATGCGAATTTTAGAGTATTTTCAAACCTGGCTGGTAAATATTCGTAAAATTCAGGCACTCCCACTTCAGTGAATTTTGCTTTCAAATTTGAGTTGCACTGAATCTCGATCACCTCCATTTGCATATGGCTGGGTACTGAGTCAATACTTATTGAGAAAAATCGAAGAAAACAAAACAAAACAAAACAAAAAAAAAAAAAAAATTGTCTTCGAGGGAACTAAAATCATTAAACCTCGTTTCAAATTCAGTTGTTAAATTTGCAATTTTTTCTGCGTATTTTTGATACGAACAAGCATCATCTAAACTTGATTTGTTCATGCTGCATGTCGGGAAGTGCGTCAAATCTTCATGTTTAAGTTGGTTTTCCCAAAGAACTAGTTGACATTTGAATGCTTTAATTATGTCAAACATGTTCGTAATGATATGATCTTTTCCTATCGTACAAAACTATGATTGGAAAACTGAGACCATGAGTTCGGCCACATTCGGCTATCGGGGGATGCGTACAAGTTCTGAGTGCACGTGTCCCCCAAAAGCCGAAGGTAGCTGAACGCAAGCTACTCACACGCATTTGTAATTTAAGTAGTGTGCGTGTCAGCTCGCTGTGAGTAATCTAACAACACTGAAATTATCGTTAATTACTTAGCAGTAATCATTTAATTTTTTTCTTCGTCGATATGTTATTTTATTATTATATATTATTATTTGCCGATATATTGGCCGGGCCGCAAAAATATTTGATGTGGGCCGCGAGTTTGACATCCTTGGTTTACGCGCTTCTCAAGGTATCAAGGTATTATTTTCCTACGATAAAAAGAAATTAAAATGCCATAAAACCTGTTGCTTGAAAGTTAGTTAAATATGTTAAGCAACAGGTTTTATGGCATTTTAATTTCTTTTTAGTTAGTTAAATATGTTAAGCTATTTAAAATGTTTCGCATAAAAACCCACAGTCAGTGTTAATAAATGAAAATGGAGCTTATGGAGATGGAAAAGATGGAGAACTCTGTATCTCTTGAGCTTTTAAATGCGTAACATTGCATTGTTACAAGACAATTTTCAGTTAATTGAAGTATTATATAATTATCATATTTCTGAAGTGCGTGCCCGTGGTGTAAGTTGTTAGTACGTCTAGCTAGGAATTAGAAAATCCTTGGCTGGATTCCCTGTGAGAGCTAAACTCAATTTTAAACTTCCTGCTCCAAAATTTCTACTGGTAGTTCGGTCCGAGGTTCGAATCCCGCGAACGGGCTGGCTGCATGGGTGTTTTCGTGGTTTTCCCCATGTGTAACGTGTATACGAGCCAGTTTTCCTTAGAAAGTCCTCCACGAAGGCATCCCTCTCCTTAGGTAGATAGCCCTAGTGTGCTTTGCCATAATTAAATACACCAATACCAACACCAAAAATTCTAATGGTCTGCACTGGCACGCAAACTTAACTGTGGGGTTAATTTAATCGTCACCAGATGGCCTTAGCTGACCGTGCCAGGTTTTTTTTTTGTTTCTGGAGGAGAAGGTAAGGAATAATCGTATTTCCGAATAGTTTTTTCTCATATCAAGCTAACAACTGGAAAATTCGTGATTTGTTCACTGTGAAAGCTGAGTTTAGGTTCCCTTTTTCTTGCTTCAAAAAGTTTAATAAATAATCATACCTATCTCAATTCTATCTATACGCCATAATTGTGCTTATCAGATAAAATAATCAATATCAAGAAGTACAATCCCATCACGGTCAAAAGTTGTGTTGTAAATCCTTTTACGTGGTATTCCTTCAGGAGAAATAAAAACTCTGATGCGGATACTACATGACTTCTTTGTACGGCCTATTAAATTATACGCATTTTTTGCTACATTTTCTTTAAACTTATTTCTTCGAAATTCATTAGAGATGTAGTTCGCATTAAATTAATTCAGTTTCAGTTCTCACTTCGCGGTAAAGCAAAAATACATAAACCTCAAAATACCTTCATTAAAAATTAAAGTATAGACAAATATAAAACAACAAATAAAATGAAAACAATTAAAAAAAAGGTTTTTACAACTAAAATTCTTACAATTAAACATTTAAAATTTTTAAAACAATTTTTACAATTAGAGTTTCTACGCAAGAACAAGCCATTCGGCCAGCGGGTAAGTATGCAGTTTTTCGGTGGGGGGGGGCTGAATGTTTACCTTTGATCCCACTCGGCAAAAAGACACTAAAGGTGCAAAAAATGATTTAATTCAATATCCTACTAAGTTTCAAATGCAAACAAATATGGCTGCTAAGTTAGGTTTAGCCGCACTTAAACAAATTTAAATTGTTTATAATTCTACAACTATTTCATGGAGATTAATTAAAGCCATAAAACCCTTAACCGGAAGATAAGAATACCATCATTCAATCATATCTAAAGCAAAAAATTCACAATTTACCAGCAAAGTATATATAGTATGAATTTAATAAGAAGAGAATATATACTTTTGTTTCAGCCGATTGCTACGAAAAAGGAAGATGCACAGTACGTACGTACGTACGTAAAGACGTCACGAAACAATTTCGTCGGATTCCGTTTTAAATCCATTTAGCAATCCGTTTTGTGAAAAAGAATCCTTTATTCTTTCCCTACGTAGAGATGTGATGCGAAAACATTGTTAAATTGCATTCGATAGCGGTCAAAATGGTTATTTTCGTTTAAATATGATACCCGAAAATTTTCGCGATTACAATAGTTCGTACAAGGAAGTGAAAATAAATTCTTGTAATCTTTTGCGATTTGGGGAAACGCATAGAAATCTATTGGTAAAGAATGTAATCAATACAAATTTTGCGGTAATAAGTAAAAAGACTGTGAGTATAGCAGTGGGGGTTATCTACATTTGGATGTGTTACTTAGCATTTCCAGTTTGAGAAATAATTTTGTGATATTAGAAGAAGTACTATTTCGTCATATCGTTTCTCGCAAAATACTCACTAGTAACATTAAACGTATTAATTTCGTTAATATCAGGACAAAATAAAACTATTTAATAGTTTCTTTCAAAACTCCATCGTCCAGATGTTGGGTGAGGAATCTGCTTACAACTAAGTTCCTCTCATTGGAAAAATAATACCCCACCATTTTACGTGGGCTTCGAACTATCCTACAATTAGAACCGTCAGTTGGAGAGAAAGATGCCCAAATCTCTTTGTTCCGACAGAAGTTCGCAACTGAGCAGGGGATTTTAATTAAAATTCGTACTCGTTCAACGAGAAATTGAATTCCCAAATAAATTGAACAAATAATAATAGCGGGGAAAGGTCTCGGAGCAGTTTATTAAAAATAGAAAACGCTGGCGAAGTACAGAAGAGAAGGCAGAAGCAATAAAAGCGCCGAAGAGCTGAGGCATAAAAATAATTTTATCCACCACTTTTATTATAATACCAGAGAATTGAATAATATTTAAGAGATTGGAAAAAGAGGAAAAGATAAGAGCATGTTGATGGAGAAATTGTCTCCGTGAAGCGACATCAAATGCATATCTAATATAGGACCTACCGATTAAAACTGACTGACAGCAGACATGTGGCAACAAGCGAATGCTGCCATCGTTAATGCATCTTATTGGAAACTCTCATTCGAATGTGATGCCACCGACAGAACTTCTGGACAGTAATTGCGAATAGATATTTCAAAATTATCTTTGCTACTTGTCACATTTCTTTATTTTACATTTAGAACGAGGGATTATACCTTTATTCGTAATTCTTTGGATTCAAATAATTATTTGGCTGTCCACTGGTGTATCTTTAATTATTAAATTGTTTTCATGAGTTTATTTTAAAGTATTTGGAACATTTCTTACTGCAGCAGAATGCTTAAATAAATCTCTTAAAATATTCATAATTTTCCTTTTTGTTTACATATTTCAATCTGTCTAGAACCGTGAATTATCTTGTATCAGAACAGACGAAAGAATAATAATAAAAGATTTAATGCAATCTTATAATATTTTAAAATTTGATTAAATAGTTTATTTAATTATTATGTTATGTTTTGCTTTTCTTTTTCTCCTTTTGAAAGCGTAAGTGTAATATAAAAGTTCATTTATAGTATTTCAGACGTTGAGAATAATTTTGCTAATTTTGGGAATAATAAAAACTAATGTAATATTTACGTGAAATTATTCTGAATATCTGGCTGTTCTGGCATCCGTGGGAAAAAAGGACTGACTCGTTTACGAAATTTGCAACTTTATTGAAAGATTTCGTTATTATCTTATTTTTTCAAAGAAAATTTATCATAATGTTGCGTTTTATGGATTCTTGGATTTGGAATGACTGATGACAACACATGATGAAGAATCAAATTACTTCGCCAGTATTACTGGAGACAGTTCCAAAAACATGTTTACAGTCGTCTAAAAGACTACGTTAAACGCACCGAAACAACCAGCAGCACAGCCTTCAGGCTACAACAGTTAAGACAGCTTCACGGCAAAGCACTAAAGTACAGCTCCCGACGCAGTTCGGTCGCTCCCAAACTAGTCTCTGAACTCAAGACACTTCTAGTTGAATAATACTGCGGTCACTTCTACTGAACTCAACATACTTTACTACTAATTAAGACACAATAACACGCCGAATAAATACTAATTCAGAAGTCAAACAACAGAAAAATATTACAAACGAACTGAGGGATTAGCCATGGGAAGCCCCCTCAGTCCCATCCTGGCTGATATCTACATGCATTATTATGAATCAAAATTGTTTGAAACTTTAAACTTCCCGGCATGGTTCCGCTACGTAGACAATACTTTTACCCTGTTTGAAGGTAATAAAGATGATTTAAATAAAGTTCTTTCAACAATGAATTCTATTGATCCTGCTATTCAGTTCACTTTTGAACTTGAGACTTGCAATTCTCTTCCGTTTCTCGACATTCTGGTCACACGTAACACATCCAACTTCAGTACTACAGTTTACCGTAAACCTTCATCGGTTTGCCTTCCACCACACTTTAAATCATGTCATCCGACTAAACAAAAGTTAGCTTCATTTTATTCCTATGTTTTCCGTGCTCTTCAAGTTTGCTCCTCCAAATTAGCCCTTGATGAAGAACTAAATTATTTAAAAGCAATAGCTATTGACAGGGGCTTTTCACCCAACATTATTAATCAAGCAGTTAAAAAATTCTCATCTGAACACACTAAAAGCCACACTCTTATTTTAGGAGATTATAAAAATTCTGTTGTCATGCCCTTCTTTCCATCAATTAGCTATAAAGTTGCACATATTTTGCAGAAATTTAACTTTCGGGTTGTTTATTCTCCCATCAATAAAATTCCAACTTCTATACTCAAGGACCCCATTCCGGATATGAATTCCTGGGGTATTTATAGGATTCCTTGCCAGTGTGGTTTAATTTACATTGGCCAAACTAAGAGAGCCTTAAAATTTCGCGTCAAAGAACATGAGGCATATGTTAGAAAAAAGGAAACACAGAAGTCTTCTGTTGCTCAACATTGTTGGTCCGAAAATCACACTTTCAATTTTTCTGCTGCCAAAATTATTCAAAAAACATCTTCCATTAGAGAACTGGATTTTCTAGAGGCATTTCACATTCATAAAAATCTTTCTGTTCTAGTTAACGATCCTAATTCCAATCCAAATTTGCCTTCGGCTTTTAGAGAAATTATGTTTTAGTTCTGATTTCGCCAACAGATGGCGCCACTTGCTTATTTTTGTCCAGGCTTTCTTATCTTATCTAATCATTAATTCCTATCTTGTTCATTTGCGGTTTTGCAGCTGAAGATGATGGTTCGGTAAAACCATCGAAACTAGTCCTGTGAAAATTTTGTAGGTATAACGCTGATTTTTGTTGTTTGACTTCTGAATTAGTATACTTTACTACTATTTAGGATACAGACAGGGCTTATATAGCTTTTGACCTGCCTTCGAGAACATTCTCGGAAAAAACGGTAAGAACTAAGCTATCTTACCGCAGCTGGGCATTTCGTAACAATATGTTTGGTTACGAAGTAATTTAAAGAAACGGGCAAGAAGAATGCGATGATGGAGATGCAAGAAAGGGAATGTACAAAAGTGTAATGCAGATAGTAGAAAGTGTTAACACTAGTACGGAATTTTGCCTGCGGTCAAATTTTTGTTGCGTTAAAGCTGTAACCAATAGTTAAAGTTTCCACAATATCTCAGTTATTCTTCAAAGGAAACGGACGATCTAAATGTAGAAAAATAAATGAGGATTGAGATAATAATCATTATATTTCGGAATGTCCAATTAATTAGGCCGTAAGAAGAGAATTCGGCAGTGGAGCCTCTTCCAATCAAAATAAATTGTTATTTACACCCTATTAATATTGTACTGGTATTAAAAGAATAATAGAGTTCACTGCTAAGGCAGATAACATTATTATATACTAGTCAGCTGCCGATTCTCCAACAAATGGATTAATTTTTTAAATTAAAATGGCCAACAAGCAACCTGTATCCTGTCCAAAACTCAACCCTTGTTTTCTGTCCTCTGTGACCTGTTTCGAATAAATATTTAAAATATTATGATGTATTATGATGTATTTTAAGTATTATGATGATTTAACTCTTGATTTTAATGACAAAATATTCCTGCTACTTTATTTCTGGATTTAGATACTTTTAATGCGTTGTCTTAATGCCTTGGCCATATTTTAAGATGCACGTATATATATGATCTTACAGACATTTTTGGTGATTTTGATTTTTTCGTGAGCAGTATAGGTTACGGCCTTGCTGTATAGAGGGTTTTAAGGCATGCGTTGCCTGCTTTATATTATTATTTAATTTAGTTATTATTAGCCTAAAGTGGCAATTTGCCCAGAAGGGCAATTAATTTCGTTTTGGCATTTAGCGTCGTTCACTACAAAATGGCGATTCACTTATCAAATTGCCACCAAAAGTATTAGAGCCCTACTTTCTATTTAAATAAATTAAATAATGAAGAAGCTGCATAAATGTATATATGTTTCTCGCATTGTGGAAAATAATGGTACCTAGGGATATCAAATTATGAATAACGCAGTCCTCCACTCGAATATGGTCATCTGGAAACACAAATTTAGAATTTGGAATTTGATTTATTATCTATTTCGTAAAACTTTTACGAATTTTTGATTAACAAACTCAAAGATTTCAAAGCGAGCAATGACAACAGTGTACGAGAAAAAAAAAAGCTTTTTTATCACCAGCAAGCGAGACTGTGTATCGGAAGTTCCAAAGTTGTGCTGTTTTTAAATATTTTGTGACAAATTCAAAATTCAAAATTATAAGATTTCTTTAAGATTTACGAATGTCGAGAACGAATAAAATGACCTTTATTAAAAAAAAAGCTGAGTTTTTAGGAAAGATACCAGAGAATACTTTATATTGAATGTATATAAAATCAGATTTAATATATCTATAAAATATGATGTTCTGTTATATTACCGCCATACTGGAATTATATATGTACTGGAATTACATACATACGCTATTATGTACATTCTGGAATAAAATATGAATTCAGTGAAGAAATAGTTAAAAATCCAGCATCATTCATGTCCCAAAGAAATATTTAGTAAACTGAATAAATTAGTTTTAGTTTTTTTGACGTAAAATGCAATATATAATATCTTGCGCTTCTTAAGTATCAATAGATTTTCTCTTTCAAAATATTTTTGAATAAACGTATCCTAAGGTGAAAGAAAATTAAAATGCCAAAAAAACTTGATATTTGGAATGCAGCGAAGTATAACTGAATATTTGGAATGTAGTGAAATATAACTAAATATTTGAAATACGCTAAAAAATAAATAAATTAAAAAAAAATCTGAAAGGTTTCAGATTTTAAATTACGCCCAAAAGGGGCGTTTTTTTAACGTTTTGTGTGTTACCATCTTTTTATTAAATATCATGTTCTTTGTACTTTAACCATAAAATTCAGTTCAATAGCAATATCGCAAAACTATCTTAAAATGAGCCTATCCTCTAGAATTTTCCAATACACAGTTTCACGCGCTGGAGATAAAAAGGTTTTTTCCCCCCTATAGAGTGTTGCCATTGCTGGCTTTGAAATCGTTGAGCTTGTTACTCAAAAACTCTTTAAAGTTTTACAAAATATGAAATCCATAATAAAACAAATTCCAAATTTTAAATTTGGGCTTCCACATGCCCATATTCGTAGTAGTATTACGTCATTCAAAATTCGATGGCTTTATGTACCGTTGTTTTACCACAATGCGAGAAATAGACACACATTTATGCAGATTTTTTATTATTTAATTTCTTCAAATATAATGCAGGACTCTAACATTCGGTGGCAACAGTTTGAAAAGTGATTCAACGCGAAATCGCAGAACGAAAACAATAGTCCTTCAGGGACAAAGACCCTTTAGAACTTTTAAAGTCTCAAAGGGTTAAGATTTTAACGATCTTCCCAAACGGCTCTTAATAGTTAAATAGTTAAATAGGGTTTATCAATAGAGATTATCGATACAGGTGACGCAGATGGAATCGTAAAACATTTTATAAGATATTAGATAAATATGCATCTAAACTAATATAGGAACGTTATGTTATCTTCAGTAAATTTGAAAAATAAAAAAATATGTAATGAAATTCTACAAAAATATTGACTTTTTTTAATTAGATATGTCACGAATTAATTTCATTTTTATTTAAATTAATCCAATTAAAAAGTAAATAAAAAATGTTCTTAAGAACTGCATCTTGTAAAAATAGTTTTTTAACAGTTTTTAAATCCATTTGCTGTTTTGAGTTTTCCGTATTTTACAATTTTTAGTGAAGATGTTTTGCGATTTTATGTATTTTTCCCTTGCTGCGAAGTTGGAACTGAATTGACTGAATGAGAATTATATCTGTATTGAAGTTCGGGGAAATAAGTTCAAATGAAATGCAGCAAAAATTGTGCAGAATTTAATAGGCCGTACAAGGAAATCATGTGTGGTCCACACCAGACTTTTTAAATTTAATTTACAGTTAGTTTATCCTAAATAGAATAATCTACTTCCTTCTTGGCGGGTAGATTATCTACCTTTTGAGAAAATTAGAATGAATCCTTTCTTAAATAATTTACGAAAGTAAGCAGAAAGAATGTAATATTGAATATAAATTATTCTTATATTGCATTTCCAATTTGGGAGGTTGCAATAAATTTTATTTTAAATTTTATTCATACTAGAGCGGCTAGCCGCCTAAAATAGGTATAAAATAAAATAAAAATATATGTAGTATGATTTTTCTGAAACTAGTTAATGTAATTTTATGGGTCCCGCTAGTAACTAATAATAATTAAATTGAATCTGGGTTTATTGATTTTAAATAGCTTAGTTTGTTAATTAATAACGGAATAAATTTGAAAGAAACATACCTTACCCTTTGCTGAACGACAACACACTGCCGCATGGAAGATAAAAAATGTTTATTTTCGGACAGTGGCAACAAATTTCATTTATATCACTGAGGTGTGGGTTTAAATTTGAAACATCAGTATCTTACATTTTGAAGAGTGGCAACGCAGGCTTTAAAATCGCTGAATTTATTAATCAAATATTCATTAAATTTTCACAAACTAGAAAATTAATTAAAAAGAAATTCGAAATTTATAATTTGACCTTCGAGGTTCACATATTTCGCTGGAAGTCTGTCTACGTGTGTTGACACTTTGGTAGATCTATATGCCACCGTTTTTCTAGAATACGAGGAAGACACACACACATACATACAGATTTTTTATTATTTAATATTAGAGATAACACATATTTTTTATTTAAATGATCCTTTCTATTGCAAATTGAAAAATCTTTCAGAACTTTCAATTCTTACACAAGAAATGAGAGTATGACATTAAACCGATCGAAATAAACTGAAAGGTATATTAAACTGCCCTCAAATTTGTGAATGGAATTTCTATATTTTTTAGAATGTCGCATGATAAGAAATATATATATGTGGTGTACCGGCTTTTGTTCGGAATAAATAGATTGGTGAAGAATCATAGATGTAGTCGAAGCTCAAAATATCAGACGATAAGTTTAAAAAACAGGATCCATTTATTATTATTCAGGAGAAATAGCAGTTACAAAAATCAGATCTCCGGAGTAAATAAAAAAGAACTACTAATAACTTTTTGTATGAAGTTTACTGCATCGTTACATTAAAGAAAAGATTCCGATATTCCTTTGCGAGTCCTTTTATAGCCTCTGGAAAGGCGGAGCTTCCAAGAAATGACGTCAGCGTCGTCAGCCATTCCAATTCGCTTTAAATATCTCCAGAACATTCTATAACTGTACGTGTAGAAAAGACGGGAAAAACAACTTGACTACGGGGCTGTCGATTTAATTCCACGTACTTTCAAATAAGAGACCGTCGCCATTAAAAATGAAAAGAACATACAGTTAGAATTTTAAGTGTATTTTTGACTATGGAATTTTATTATTACATATATATATATATTTATTTAGAGTCATTTCTATGTACGATAGTCATAAGTGCGAAAACTTAACGATGTACAGTTAAATACGTACTGCCTGAAATTAAATGTCTTTTAAATATGTGGCTGTTTATCTAAGACTTTTTATACACAGAAATTACGCAAGGATGGAATGTTAAAATGGTTCAAACATGCAGTTGTTAGTATCAAATAAATTAAATTAAAATGTTTATGCTAATCTTTGTGAAAATTTAGATATATAGTAATCTTATACAGTTTACACGTACTGCCTGAAACCGATGTACACTTAAGATGCACGCATACTGGTATGCGTCACAGTTGCGAATGTACAGGCACCAGAAGTGATTTTACGAAAACACATACCGATGTACACTTGAACACATATTGCTTGAAATTAAATCTAATTTAAATATGTAGCTATTTACTTAAAACTGTCTAATACAGGAGATTTATGCAACAATGGGGTGCTAAAAAGTTTAGATGCTCCTTAGTGAAAATAAAATAAATATATAAATAAAATTATATTTATTTGCTCTAATTTTTAAATCCGTAGTAATTTTTGTATATTTAAATACATTCTGCTTGAAACCGATGTACACTTACGAAAACACAAACCGAATGTACACTTACGATGTATATGTTACCGTGAAAGACCGAAAGTGGAGAATGTCGACTTTCACCGGAGAATATCAACATTCACCAAATACGTCGGTGAAAGACCGAATATTTCACTACTTCACTACATTCTTGTATATTCGGACCCTCACCGGTGTATGTCGACAATCACAGATATGCTCTGGTGAACGTCGAAAAGAGAGGTCATAAAGTGCCATAATAGTTTAAGTTGTTGCAATAAATAAGATTTGAATCACATAATTTAGTAAGTTTTTTATGACTGTTATTTTATTATTTATTATGATTTATTTTTTATGACTGTTATAATTAAGTAAGTTTTTAACTTCTATTATTTTCCTTTCTCATTTTGAACGTATTGTGTGTTTTAGGTTCTCATGTTCGTAAGTTCTTATTTCAAGTTTCAAGTGAGTTCATTCGCGATTGAATGACGGAGAAGAAAATATAATATTGTTATATGTTCAACATTCACCATTAGTACATGGTGAACGTCGAGATTGACCGGTGTAAGTCAGAAATAAGAGTATTCGGAAAATATTTCGGTCATACACCAAGAGACTATATGAATGTTGACATTCACCGGTGAAAGTCGATATTCTCCAGATTTCGGTGTTTCACCGTAACATATATATACTGTATGTGTAACATTTACGAATGCGTACATATCAAATGTACGCTTACGAACACACATACCAACGTACACTTAAGCACATGCTGTTCTAAAATTAAATCTATTTTAAATATTTATATATGTATCTAAAGCTGTGTAATAGGGAGAAATTAAGTGGCGATGGGTCGTAAAAATATTTAGATGTAAAATCTTGAGGATAAACTTGTAGTAATATATATTTGTTTTAAATAACCAATTTTGTTTAATTTGTTATTCTTTCCTATAAGCCTTCGTCCCCCTAACTGACAATGCCAGCATATTTAAATTTGGTAGCGCGTGAAGGAATGCGAATTCCACCTTGAAGAAAGAGTTTAAAAACCGAGGTTCAGTAGGAAATTGAGAGAGTTAGGCTATTGCCGTCACTTCTGTTGCATAAGCTTCTACTCCCAGAGTTATTGCTGGTTCGCTTGGCTTAACTGCATTTACTTGCTGCCACTAGTTTTCGACGGGGGTTTAAGAAACAGGAGTCATCTAAGTCCTGTAACTTAGCTATACTACTTGTTCAAATCTTTAGTTAGTTCTTTGATTTCAGTTACCGCCCAAGCAGAGTCGTAGCGTTTTAGCGTCGAGTTGAAGTTGTAGAGCCATTAGGTTAATTGGAAGCGGAAAAGATGAAAAATATGCAACCTCTTTCGCCGGGAATCGAACAACGTAGCTCTGGAATACCGGCCCAGCGTGCTACCGTTACACCACGAAGGCGCGCGAGGGAAGTGAGAAAAATACCTTATATACTCCCCTCTTTAAAGGGCGACTAGGGTTTTAGAGGAACTAGTCGCCAAATCCTGGGTGCGGAGAATCATCATCCACAACCTTTTTAGTTCCGGCGCCACTTGTAGAGTCATTAGGTTAATTGGAAGCAGAAAAGATGAAAAATATGCAACCGCCTTCGCCGGGAATAGAATCCGGACCTCTAGAATACCGGCCCAGTGTTCAGATCCACTACATTACGAAGGACACGCTAGGGAAGTGGGAGAAATACCTTATATACTCCTCTTTTTAAAGGGCGACTAGGGTTTTAGGGGACCTAGTCGCCAATTCCTGGGTGCGGAGAATCATCATCCACAACCCTTTTAGTTCGGGCGCCACTTGTAGCGTCATTAGGTTAATTGGAAGCAGAAAAGATGAAAAATATGCAACCTCTTTCGCCGGGAATCGAACAACGTAGCTCTGGAATACCGGCCCAGCGTGCTACCGTTACACCACGAAGGCGCGCGAGGGAAGTGAGAAAAATACCTTATATACTCCCCTCTTTAAAGGGCGACTAGGGTTTTAGAGGAACTAGTCGCCAAATCCTGGGTGCGGAGAATCATCATCCACAACCTTTTTAGTTCCGGCGCCACTTGTAGAGTCATTAGGTTAATTGGAAGCAGAAAAGATGAAAAATATGCAACCGCCTTCGCCGGGAATAGAATCCGGACCTCTAGAATACCGGCCCAGTGTTCAGATCCACTACATTACGAAGGACACGCTAGGGAAGTGGGAGAAATACCTTATATACTCCTCTTTTTAAAGGGCGACTAGGGTTTTAGGGGACCTAGTCGCCAATTCCTGGGTGCGGAGAATCATCATCCAGAACCCTTTTAGTTCGGGCGCCACTTGTAGCGTCATTAGGTTAATTGGAAGCAGAAAAGATGAAAAATATGCAACCTCTTTCGCCGGGAATCGAACAACGTAGCTCTGGAATACCGGCCCAGCGTGCTACCGTTACACCACGAAGGCGCGCGAGGGAAGTGAGAAAAATACCTTATATACTCCCCTCTTTAAAGGGCGACTAGGGTTTTAGAGGAACTAGTCGCCAAATCCTGGGTGCGGAGAATCATCATCCACAACCTTTTTAGTTCCGGCGCCACTTGTAGAGTCATTAGGTTAATTGGAAGCAGAAAAGATGAAAAATATGCAACCGCCTTCGCCGGGAATAGAATCCGGACCTCTAGAATACCGGCCCAGTGTTCAGATCCACTACATTACGAAGGACACGCTAGGGAAGTGGGAGAAATACCTTATATACTCCTCTTTTTAAAGGGCGACTAGGGTTTTAGGGGACCTAGTCGCCAATTCCTGGGTGCGGAGAATCATCATCCAGAACCCTTTTAGTTCGGGCGCCACTTGTAGCGTCATTAGGTTAATTGGAAGCAGAAAAGATGAAAAATATGCAACCTCTTTCGCCGGGAATCGAACAACGTAGCTCTGGAATACCGGCCCAGCGTGCTACCGTTACACCACGAAGGCGCGCGAGGGAAGTGAGAAAAATACCTTATATACTCCCCTCTTTAAAGGGCGACTAGGGTTTTAGAGGAGCTTGTCGCCAAATCCTGGGTGCGGAGAATCATCATCCACAACCTTTTTAGTTCCGTCGCCACTTGTAGAGTCATTAGGTTAATTGGAAGCAGAAAAGATGAAAAATATGCAACCGCCTTCGCCGGGAATCGAATCCGGACCTCTAGAATACCGGCCCAGTGTTCAGATCCACTACATTACGAAGGACACGCTAGGGAAGTGGGAGAAATACCTTATATACTCCTCTTTTTAAAGGGCGACTAGGGTTTTAGGGGACCTAGTCGCCAATTCCTGGGTGCGGAGAATCATCATCCACAACCCTTTTAGTTCGGGCGCCACTTGTAGCGTCATTAGGTTAATTGGAAGCAGAAAAGATGAAAAATATGCAACCTCTTTCGCCGGGAATCGAACAACGTAGCTCTGGAATACCGGCCCAGCGTGCTACCGTTACACCACGAAGGCGCGCGAGGGAAGTGAGAAAAATACCTTATATACTCCCCTCTTTAAAGGGCGACTAGGGTTTTAGGAGACCTAGTCGCCAAATCTTGGGTGCGGAGAATCATCATCCACAACCCTTTTAGATCGGGCGCCACTTGTAGCGTCATTAGGTTAATTGGAAGCAGAAAAGATGAAAAATATGCAACCGCCTTCGCCGGGAATCGAACCACGGACCTCTGGAATACCGGTCCAGCGTGCTACTGTTACAGAGACACGCTAGGGAAGTTTGAGAAACACCTTATAAAACGTCTATATTTTTACAGATTGCATGTCTTGTTTAAATGCACTTTATAATGCAGAAAATAATAATGGTTTGATTATCGATATTAAAGATCTTTTCCAAAAACTATCCTTATCCTTTAATATTAAGTTTGGTTTGGTTAAAGCACATATCGGAATATACCTTAATGAGAGAGCGGATGTGCTCGCAAAAGAGGCTGCCATAGGGAGTGTTTCGGGCACGCCTTATGTTCAGGGTTAAAAAAAATAGCAACTATGATGGCAACTAAATGGCAATTAAATAGCAACTAAATGGCCTATCAAGTTATTTATTCGTTTTATTTTAAGCAATGGCAGTTACAATGGAATTCGTCTGAAAGGAAAAGTCGCTATTTGAAACATTTAGAACTGATTAGGAAAACAAAAATAACCTTTAATGATTTTGAAGTCAACCAGTTTCTGACCGGTAATGGGCTTTCCCGGGATACTTCGCTAGGTTTAAGATACAGAACGACGAAAAATGTAAACTATGTGATCTGTTTGGTGATGCTAAACATTTCCTTGAGGTCTATCCCTACTTTGATGGCTTAAGAAACAATAAAAATATTGATTTTGAAAATCCCTTTTTATGCTATAAAGATTTCGCACAATTATGTAAATCTGTGATGAAATTTATTGACGGTGAGCGCCGGGCAGTGAGAATCAGTGCATGATATTTGCATTTTATTGCCATCACTAATTGGTATATTTTAATTATTTGTTGTTACCATTGTTTGTGTTTGTTATTCGCTTTTTTTGTTTTTGTCTTTAGTGTCTGCTCTCGTCTAAATGTTTGTATTTGTTCCTTTTCTTCACTTTTATGCTTATAATTATTATTTACACATGATTATTCTCATTTAGATGTTTTATGTTTCATTTTTTCTTTTGTTGAAATGGGCATGGCCTCTCGTGACCATAAGACCAACTTGTTTGGTTAGACGGGTCGGGCTGCAACAAATAAGTGAGCGATTCTGCATTTTACCGATAACAGTTTCAAAGAAAAGGCATCATTCATTATATAAAATTACGTTTGAACAACCAACGAGATGAATTTAGGCTTTAGCGATAAGTCGGTAGCGAAACAGCGATGCAGGCATCCATTCAGTTATGTTTAGCAATTTTACTGATACTGATACCTTATAAAGTATTGAAAATTTTAAAAAGGTAATAAAGGGTACTTTTAACTCTTCTTTTGTGCGGTTACTACTCTTACAGCTCTCACACACGAGTTAATCAAGTGAACTCTACAAACTAATAAATTAAAAATTTCTGCTGTTCTTTGTGAAATTTTAAATCTATAGCAAACATTCTCTTCAACACGTAAGGAACGAAAATATCATGTCTATTTCCTTTGAAACTGCTCCATAAAATTCAATTAAAAATAACGTAACAAATTTTGTTTTAAACCTGGAAACCCGGCAATACTTAAGCCCGGAGTGAAAACAGAAGTTCGCTTTCAATCTTTTTACCGAAAAGAAAATCAATCGGATTTCTCTTATCAGTTGAATAGAGGATTAACACCGAGGAATTTCTGAAAAAAGTTTTAAAAAGCTGTAAGGCGACCAATGAAAAGCAATCAAAGAAATCCTCATAAAACATTAAGGTGAAAAAATAATGTTTGCTTTGAAATGCATTTGGAAATGGAAAAAAAAAGAAGAGTCGCTGAACAAATAGGTATTACGATTTTCTCTCAAAAGATAGAAATTTTATCACAAAAAGTGCGGTTTCTACAACGTATTGTGAGAAGCAAGACTCGGAAAAATCCGTAATCAATAATTGTGTGTGAAATGAAATTCTTCTTGAGAATCCGTACATTTAATTTTATACTCTTATATTAAATTTCTAAATCGATTATTTTTTGTATAATAATCAAAATCTGATGATCCAGTACTTCAGTATGTAGTTAAAAATTCCATTGCATGGTTTAAAAATCAAATAAATCTATTGAACCATTTTTAGCAAGATACTGGCAATTGTTCATTAAGCATACGCTAGGAAATAGTAGAGAAATAGTCATTTTAAAGTTTCACCACCTTGAGCAATGCTTAGGGTGAACCACAACATGGAGACAAATATTGCTTTCCCAAAATGGAGATTGGTTTTTTGAAGAAAACCTAATCGGTGCACAGTAACTCATTATCGATGACATTTTCCTAAATTTAAAAAGAAAGTTCTGTACTATTCCGTTTTGAGGGCCGTAAAAAAATTGCAGCGAAAATGTATGCGCAAAAGCGCCAAATCTAACAAACGCGCCCATTTAACAGCGCGCCAAATCTAGCGCACTGATTTAAGCTTGCGTAAGTTTATATAGTCCTATATTTAGCGCACTGATTTAAGCTTGCGTAAGTTTATATAGTCCTATATTTCTTAAGACGGCATTGAAATACTAGTTTAATTTTTAAATCCTTTTTTTGATTTTAAATCCTTTTTTGATACCCTATGGATTTAAAAATTTGAGAATTGCCCATGACGAAAAGTCGGCAATAGAATTTTTTGGTAAAGTGCAGAATCAACCATTGGTTGACTCGTTTTTAAGAATTGCACATACTCGGTATCCATGTGCACATCGACCTATTTTCACAAAAATTAAAAAAAAAAAAAAAAAAAATCTCAGAATTTCAGAAAAATGGCACTGCGCACACCCTTGACGTTTTCTATGTACACATCGAACTGGTTTCACTTAAAAAGTAAAAAAAAAAATTGGCAAAAATCCAATTGTTTTTACCCTTGTAAAAAGCGGCAAACAAATAAGTGAGCGATTCTGCACTTTACCGATAATAGTTTCAAAGAAAAGGCATCATTCATTATAGAAAATTGAGTTTGAACAACCAACGAGATGAAATTATGCTTTAGCGATAAGTCGGTAGTGAAACAGCGATGCAGGCATCCATTCAGTTATGTTTAGCAATTTTTATATAAATTATAATAATGATCTGAAATAGTTATTTACTCTTATGCTTCCATTCAGTCACGTTTAGCCTTTTTCATATAAATTATAATAATAAAAATGTACTATATGAAATTAATCTTTCATCTAAATTTAAACATCAATCTCAGATAGTTATTTACTATTATACTTCCTTTCTTGCCGTAATTATTAGAGTTGCCGCAATTATTTTTGGCAGCATTGGCATCAACAATAGTTTGGCGATTTTTTACTGCCCTCGAAACAGAATAGTACCGAAAGTTCTAGGGAAAAAAATTGTAATAAACCTACAGTTTGTTTATTTCTCCTAATTGCAAAACTCTTTTCAATTGTAATCATTACAATAACCTAAAATGCTTAATATTGTATTATTAATTGTTTAAGGTATTTCTCTCGCCTTCGTGGTGTAATGGCCAGCACACTTGGCGCGTATTCGAGAGGTTCGAGGTTCGAGTCTTGCTCATTTCTCACGTCTCTCGCATAAAAAAAAAACCTAATATCTCTACAAAACTACCAAATATTGGCCCCAAATTTGCATATCCAGCTGAAGTAGCACCAAGCACCACCAATAAAAGCTGTGCTGCGCTGTGTTGTGATTTATCTCACTTGTCTGACAGTAACATCAGAACAAGACCATGAAATTCATCGGGACAATGAGAACAAGATTGCTCTTGCTAGCGACAGGATTGCTCCTGTTGTTGGTAAGAGCCTTCAGCAATATACAGGATGATATTATGACTTTGATCAGTTTCGCCCCCAGCTTTGACTTTTTACAATTAGTGTTTTGTGCGTTTACTTTATTTGTTAAACATTACGTTATTAGCGCTTACGACACACAAAATTCGATTCAAGAGCGAAATCACAAAATACTTAAAAATGGCATATCTTTAGAATTTCGGATAGACAGTTTCACGCGATGGAGATAAAAATGCTTTATTATGTGCAGTGTTGCCACTTCTCGCGTTTAAATAATCAAGTTTTTTTTAATCAAAAATTCATTAAAGGTTTATAAAGTATGAAATAGATAATAAAACAAATTCGAAACTCAAAATTCGGTGCCCATGTTCTGGTGGAAGACTACGTTATTGAAAATTAGATGGATCTAGGTACCGTTATTTTATCACAATGCGAGAAACATGCATGCATAAATTCATGTAGGTTCTTAATTATTTTATTTTTTAATACAAGGCGATAATATTTGGTGGCAACAAACTGAAAAGTGATACAACGCATTTAGGTGTTTCAACGCAAAATGGACTTTCGAGTCTCTTTTGGGCTAAAAAGTTAAACAACAATATATGACAATTACAAAAGTATTCAGGTCAATATAAGAAAGCTAAAAAATTTTTAATTAAAAAATATCATGTATATCATTCAATAAGCGAAAGGAAGTTTTAAAATAACTTTTAAAATACTGAAATGTAAAAACGCATTTTTTCATAAGAATGTATAGGTGATGTCAACTCATTAAAAACTACGTTATGCTGTGATAAAAGAGTTAGGGAAGTTAAAAGTAGTTTAAGAGAAATAAGTGCCTTCAGTCCCTAACGGTTTGCTAAGATTGGTTCTATAATTGAAACGGGAGCCGAAATGACGTTCTGTATCATATTTTCCAAATCTGATTTCTCGGCAGAATCCAAAACTTGTGGAGAGTTTGAAGGTGCTGCCCAGGTGGGACAACACTATTTGGGGCTTAATAAAAATTTATAAAGATTAAGGCTCAGGAAAAAAACTCTTATGACAACCACTTTTTTTTCTTCTCTCCCCGTTGAAGGCCTTCCATCTTTAAATTGTTGGGAGTTTCAACGGAAGAAGAAGACGGTAGCGTGACAGGCAAGTCAGCAAAAAATTTCATAAAAAAAAAAAGAAAAAAAAAAAAAAAAAGGGGGAAGAGAATGTGGTCTCCGTAGATTCCAAGCTATTTCTTCCAGGACCCGCTTCATCCAATAATAGAGCAGGCCTAGAAGAATCTGCAGCCTTTCTGAAAGTGAAGAAAAATTCTTCTTCAGAAAACTTTTCTTCAGCAGTGATGGGTAAGCCCAGAAAAAAAAAAAAATTCTGTGTGGGACAAAGAAAAAATCAATAATTCAGAACTCCTGTTGATGGACTCGAATATTGAAGTCACGCAAATACGTATATATATGGACGGAGCACGATGGAAGCTTTCCTTCGAAAACCTTTCTCCAGATTTAGGCGCAAAGGTGTCTTTTTTTCTTCTTTTTCCAGCCACTCTTTCGAAATAGCATTCAAAATAGCTTTCCCGTAGCATTCATGGAACGAAAATTGACGCGTCGGATTTTTAGACCCTTCGCTCATTTTTGGAAATATTACGTAACTTGGAAGTTCGTTGAATCGTAGGAAAAGACCTAAGAAAACCATCAGAGTAGATAGAAGGTTATGTGTAAGGGTCACAAAAGCACTTGCAAATCTATGAAGAATTGAAATTTTAAAAAAAAATATTCTTTTGTTCAATTTCCTAAGTGATTTAAAAATGTATGTATTATGAATGTTCTTGCATAAACACAAAATTTAATTAAGACACAATAACACGCCGAATAAATACTAATTCAGAAACCACAGCGTTATATTTTCAAAATTTTCACAGGACTAGTTTCGATTGTTTTACCGAACCACCATCCTCAGCTGCAAAACCGGAAATGAACAAGATAGGAAATGCTTAAATAAATAAGAAAGCCTGGATAGATAAGAAAGCAAGTGGCGCCATCTGTTGATGAAACCAGTTTGACTTCTGAATTAGTACGAAATTTAATATTGACCAAAAAATAATTTTCAGTAAATAAATAAATATATGAATAAAAACAGTATTGAAAGCGTTCAGATTTATATTACGTCCGAAGGGGCGTTTTTCTAATATTTTGTGTGCTACCTTTATTTATTAAATATCATTTCCAATGCGACAAAATATTTAAAAACAGGCTTTAGGATCTACGATAGATAATCTCGCGCGCTGGAGATAAAAATATTTTATTCTGTACAGTGTTGCCAATCTTTGCTTTGAAATCATTGAGTTCGTGAATCAGAAATTCGTTTTGCAAAGCATGAAATAGATAATAAAAGAAATTCTAAATTCAAAATTCGGGCTTCTAGGTGCCCATATTCGGGTGAAGGATCACGTTATTCAGTATTTGATGGCTCTAAGTAGCGTCATATTTCAAGAATGCTAGAAAACTACATACATTCATGCAGATTCTTCATTATTCATTTCATTATTCTCCATTTCTTTAAATATAATACCGGGGGATAATGTTTGGTGGCAACAACTTAAAAAGTGATTCGCCGTTTAATGGTGAAATCCCACAATGTGCGGTTTTGAGATTTCTGGATTACCGCCCGTTTGGACTAAAAATGAAAATAAAAATAAAAGAAACGAAAATAAGGAATGATATATTTTCAATGTTTTTATAGTTATACTGCCCCTAATTATACTTGAAAAATATGCAGCGCCCTCGCCGTTACCCGAACTTGGACCTCTCGAACGCGCGCCGAATGTGCTACCGTTACGTCAGGAAGGCATGGTGGAAGGACGAAGAAAGTAACTTACATATTTCCCCTTTTAAAGTCGACTGCGTTTAGGGGACCCAGTCACCAAATCCTGGTGGTGACGAATTATCATCTACAACCTTTTAGTTCGGGCGCCAATGTAGAATCACTAGATTATTTAGAAGCAGGAGACATGTAAAATGTGCAATGCCCTTGTCGGGAATCTAACTTGGACCTCTCGATTACGCGCCGAATGCGCTACCGTTACCTTTACGCCACGACGGAAGGAAATGAGAAAATACCTTATATAAGCTACCTAAAATAATTATCCTCATAAAACGGGGAAAAATACTTCCTCTGTCCCGTAATAACAGTCACAAGTGAATATTTAAATGGGAATTATTGGCGAATGCAGTTGTAAGTTATGATGTGTGTGTGTGTGTGTGTGTGTGATTATGGCAAAGCCTCAAGGGCTATCTGCCTAAGGGGAGGGATGCCTTCGTGGAGGACTTTCTAAGGGAAACTGGCTCGTATACACGTTACACATGGGGAAAACCACGAAAACGCCCATGCAGCCAGCCCATTCGCGGGATTCGAACCTCGGACCGAACTACCAGTGTTCAGCGACTTTACCGCTCGGCCACTGGTGGGCCCGTAAGTTATGATGTACAACAATACATCTTTCTGATAAAAGTTGAATGAAGGGTAGTTATCAGTACGAAATACGGCTGCTCGCACACTTTTTTAGACGATTTTGGTTAGCGGTAATCAAACATCGTTTGCTGCAAAAGAAGTAATTGCAATTGTACTATGTTTTTAAAAGTCAAAATTATCATCTGTGGCTTTAAAGTGTTGTTTTTATTCAAAATGGCGAATTTAACAAAGCAGTGGTTCGAAGGCTACATTGACGCTCTTTCCGAAGAGAAATATGCATAGTCCGTTATCCAAAAAGTCATGGTTTTGTGATATCTAAAGCGTCGATAGGTAATATCATCAACAAGAAAGGAAACAAACGGCAAATTGGAGCCTCAAGTGGGACAAAAATTCCAAACAAGTATCCAAGGAAAAAACGGACATCTTCGACTATTGCAAAGGTACGTTGTTTAATGTTAAAAGAAAATCCCCCTAGTCAAAGGACAGTTGCAAAATCATTGAAATGCTCAGTGGCCACTGTAAACAAAATGATAAACGTTGATTTAAATCTTAAGAAAGCGAAAAAACGCAATGTGCATCGTCTTCTTCCAAAGCATATCGTTCAACGCAGGACATGCTGCAGAATTCTATATGAGAAACACTTATCCAAAGAAAAATGAAAAACAATTGTCACAATAGATGAAGCATGAGTGTATTTAAATGATTGTAAAAAAAACAAAAGAGCTATTTATTATCATAAAAGAGAAGAAAAAAATTTAAGTACATGGTTCAAAGAATCGAAAGAAAGTTTTCTAAGGGATTCATGATTGTTGCTGGTTTTTCTTATAATGGCAAGTTAAAAATAAAGAGAGTGCAAGAAAATGTCAAGATTAACTCCAAATACTATCAGGAACATATTTTATCGTCAATGTTTCTGAATGAAATACCATCGCTTTACCCACAGTGCCATCCATCTGTGAGACTCCATCAGGACAAAGGTAGCAGTCACACATCAAATCCACTGTAAATTTCCTAAAAGAAATGGATCAAAAAACTGGTATCAACCCTTCACTGATATCCCTACTAAATCTCCCAATGTGTCACCTATGGATTTTTGTGCTTTCGGACTTGTAAAAACTGCGTTATCCAAACGTTGTCCCAAAACCCTAACAGGACTCGGAAAGCTGTTCGGGAGGAATGGGATAGAATATCTCTTCTGCCACTTCAAGAGGCATTATTATCCTGGAATTTGCGGTGTCGAAAGATAGTTCAGAATAAGGGATGTCAAATAGAACATTTAAAACACAAGAATTTTATGTAATTTAGTTTTGTGAATACAATATACATCGTCTAAAAAATGTGTGAACAGCCTCTGTAGCTCAAGATGAAGTTGTCGGTTGCGAGGAAAAAGAAACTGAAGATCAACATCAAACAGCAAATGTTGAGACTTCCAGAATTACACATAATGACGCAATTTACGCTATAGAAACCGCACTTAAATATATTGAGCAACAAGTAGAACCTTCAGAAATAAACAATAAACCTGCAAAAAGTGCGAGACTTGGCAGAGAGAAAATAGCGCTCGCCAAAACGTAGACTACAATCAAAAATTTCTATCAAGCATTACGGGATTTAACTTATGAAGAATGTATGAAGAATTTAAAGAAAACTGAATTAATGTACATACTGTGTTTAACTTTATGAGGTATTGCAGTTGTCACGTATACAAAAATTTAACGTTGTATGACTAGTCATTTTTTTGTTTTGATATAAACATACGTACAGACGTCACGAAAAAAATGCCTTCTGAATCCACTTTAAATTAGTTTTACAATCCGTTTGGGAGGAAAAATGTTCTTTATTCTGTCCTTACCTACAGATGTCAAGTGTGAAAATCACTCAAATGGATCCTAGAGCGGTCAGAATGGATATTAGCGTTGAAGTATATCACCCGAAATTTTCCAGGATTACAAAACTTCCTTTAGTTTATACAAAGGAATAAAGAGACTGAAAAAATATCAAAACACAAGTAAAAAAATACATAAATATAAAAATCTGAAAGATTTCAGATTTTAAATTACGTCCAAAGGGGCGTTTTTTTAACATTTTGTCTGTTACCTTTATTTATTATATATCACATTCTTTTCAGTTAAACTATAAAATTCAGTTCAAGAGCAATATCGCAAATAGTTTTAAAATGAGCCTCTCTTTAGAATTTCCGATACAGAGTCTCGCGCGCTGGAGATAATTTTTTTTTCTATGCAACGTTGTCATTGCTCGCTTTGAAATCCTTGAGTTTGTTAACCAAAAATTCCTTATAGGTTTACAAAATATGAAATCGATCATAAAACAAATTCCAAATTTCAAATTTGGTCTTCCACATGCCCATATTCGCAGTATGATTACGTCATTCAAAATTCGATGGCTCTCTATTTTCGTTGTTTTATCACAATGCGAGAAATAAACATACATTTACGAAGATTTTTCATTCTTTAATTTCTTCAAGTATAATGCAGGACTCTAACATTTAGTGGCAACAGTGTGAAAAGTGAAACGGACACTTATAGTGAACCACCACAAAATCGCAAAACGAAAACAATAGTCCTTCAGGGACAAAGCCCCTTTGGACTAATAAAATGAAAACTTCTAATCATTGATTTTTTCTAAAACGATTCATATAAATTTCACGAAATATAGTAAAGGATGTATATTTCTGTTCAAGTTAGAAGCTTGTAGAGGCATTAGGATTTTTTTGGAGGCGGGAGAGATGAAAAATATGCAACCGCCTCTGCCGGGAATCGAACCACGGACCTCTGGAATACCGGCCCAGCGTGCAGGAGCACTACGCCACGAAGACGCTAGGAAAGTGGGATAAATAACTTATATACTCCCCTTTTTAAAGGGCGACTGGGGTTCTTAGGCGACCCAATCGCCAAATCCTGGGTGTAGAAAAACATCATCGACAACCCGTTTAGTTCGAGCGCCACTGTAGAGATATTAGGTTAAAGCCGGAAGCAAGAAATATGAAAAATTAGCAAACGTCTTCGCCGGGAATCGAACCACGGACCTCTGGAATACCGGCCCAGCGTGCAGAACTACTACACTAGGAAGGCACGCTAGGAAAGTGGGATAAATACCTTATAACTTCATACAATTCTGTTACTTTAATATTCTTCAGTCCAATCTCTGCACACTTAATACGCTTATTTCTCTTAAACTACTTTTAACCTTACCTAACTCTTTCGATTATTTCTAACCCTTTTATCAGAGCATAACATTGTTTTTAATGAGTTCAGATCACCTACACATGAAAAAATGCATTTTTACATTTCGTTGTTTTAAAAGTTATTTTAAACTTTCTTTGGCATATTGAATGTACCTTATATTTTTAAATTACAAAATTTGAGCTTTCTTATATTATTTATAGTTTCCGTTTTGCGTTAAAAACATGATTATTAGGCTCTTAATGTGCAAAATTATAGCACAGTTTGATTTTAGTAGGCCTTTTACTTTACCATCTCCATATGATCCGATGTTCTGCCTGCCCGTTAATGTCGAATAAGTGAAACTCTACAGTGTATGCTTTAAAATTTTAGTTTAATAATTTATCTTTATCTTTTTTTATCTTTTAAAATTTGTCTATCTTGATATAAAATCTTCCGATCAATGACGATTTACGTTTTTCATTGATATCTGAATTTCTTACCGTAGTGCAATTAAAGTTTTATGACTATAGGAAAAAATTTGAGTATCTTGTACATTTGAGATTTCAGCAAAATTTAGTAAAAGTAATTTTGTTTACTTCTAGTAAAGTTGTTAATGGAAAGAAAACGAAAATTTTTAATAGGATTAAACATATTTTCGTAAACTACCTGAAACTTGTATATTACATGTCAGTGTCCCGACATGAAGGCGACCAATACCATCTGCTGACATGCATGACCAAATCATAACACTAACTGGCTTCTTCACAGTTGCTTGAATGCAGTCAGGATGTAAATCTTCTTCTATTCTACGTCTTACATGTTTTCGCCCATCACTACCGAATAACGATATCTTAGTTTCATCACTCCATATAACTTGTGACCACTAATCATCTGTCCAATTAATGTGTTGTAGTATTTTTGTTTCGGTGCTAAAATTTAAGATAAGGCTTTTTTTCATGGAATTCTACCTCTCAGTCCAACATCTGTTAATCTTCTTTTGATTGTTCTTGAACTGACAAAAACACCAGCATCATTCAGATAATTTCTGATGGCCGCTGATGACATTTTTTTATCTTGGAGACATAGTCTTTTTATTCTTCTGTCATCAATAGATGTGGTCCATATTTTTCGGCCTTTTCCTTCTTTGTTTTTTATTGAATTTGTCTCCTGATATCGTAAACAAAACTTTCGGACTTCAGATGTAGTCACTGAACCACCCACCTGTGTTGCAATTTCAGCGTAGGAAAGACCACTTTCTCTTAACACAATAATATTACATCTCTTTCTAGGTGTCCAATCTACTCTTTTATTTGATGTCATTACTTCTTGACTAAATATTAAAAGTTTTTGCAAAAATTCCTACTTGTAATTGCAGTGTATAAGAAACAGGTCCTCCTTCTACAGAACAAAGCAAAATAATGAATTGTTTCAAGGTGTAAACATGATGTCAGCTTCTACTGGCAGTTACTAACATTTGATTGGTTCTCAGAAAAAGAACAGTGCTTGGTCAGGAAAGCTAGACATTACAAACCACTCAATAACCGTATTTTTTATTTATATTAAAGTACATATAACTTTTTTTTGTACTGCAAATAATTGAATTTTGTGTTTTGTATTGAATTCAGTAATAAATTCTCTTTAAAATGATATATACAAGTTTGCATTTTGCGAAACGTAACATTTTCTATAAGCATAGAAAGTTCAAAAACATAAAAATTTCCAAAAGTGGCCACCACTGTATATATATATATGTGGGTTGGCATCGTTCATATATAATCGGATGACGCGGCAAGCTGTGGGAGAAAATCTTGCACTGTTTCGATGACGAAGGCAGTCAGACGATTCCGCCATTAAGACGATGACGCGATTCAAAGATGTTTGCTTGCAAAATGCGATTCCTTCTCTTCGTTTGTAAATAATCTCATCTGTTTCCTTCTATGTATGTAATTACTTTGTAGTTTGTAGCAACTATTCATGTTTCATTAAATATTCAAGTTATTTGTAAATTGGACTAGTTTATTAGCCCCTAGACAGCCACATCGGAAGTAAGTTTACGAACATCATATTCCTAGACAGGAAGTACCGATTCTACATATATTATACATATTTTTATTTATATTATCATTTATATCTAGATATCGCTCAGGTTTTGTCAAAAATTAGTGCAATTGGTACAATTGCTAAAATAGAATTTAAAAAAAAAAAAAAAAAAAAAAAAAAAATTGTCTACTACAATTACGAGGGTTTATTATCCAATTAGCTAAAATTTGAAATTTTGATATGTGAACAGCGAGTACTTTGAAGAAACCGCGAACACCGCTTTGCGGATTTCCAATATAAGCTATAAAAGCAATTTTATTTTTATATGTTAACATAACAAGAATATGAATCATCCATTCCTGTTAGCCAATTTAATCACGTACAGAAGTTATCAGTAAAAGCAAAGAATAATAGCCTTTGCTTAGTATGATAAATGACAATGCAAGTTTTCTCCTACAAAGTGACTTTCAATAGAAATTCACATTTTCTCATTAAACTCAGCTATAACCTTCAATATTTTGATCGCCTTTTGAACTTTATTTCTTTTAGCACTGAAGAAATTTATCAAATGCGTTCTAGAAAGATACTACACGCAGTCAAAGGCACGTTGAGCGATTTTTCAGTATCTAAAATTTTAACGAACACATTGGAATCAATCGATCTGAAAATAAGTAACATGTATTTATAGAAAAAATACATTACGAATCAATCAGTAGATCATTTCCTGAAGTAATGTTTTTCTGATTGATTTACACTGTGAGCTTCTTGTGTTCCGATTTCAGCCATAACCAGAAGGAAGACAGTGTCTCAGACAAATAAATGTAAGCGCAGGGCTTCCTAATTTCCCAGAAGATTCCTTTATTTCCGCTTATGGATAAGAACATTGATAAACCAATGTTTTCCAAGCTTCTGATATTTCGGATACAGTTTTCCTATCACGTAATGTTAGAAACACAAAAACGGTCCATAACCTTTCATCATTAATGGATTGTGCATATAAATTACATTAATTAATTCTCATTTTAAACCTTCGATAATATTACTTTTGGTTAGTTTGCTGATATCTTTATAAGGAGTTATATCGCTTTAATGTGCTTGATCCTTGAATGTAAGTACAAGCACATACACCTAGCCATTAGGAGATGCATATTTCAAATACCGGTGATACCACAGATAATTTTTTATGTTTATTTGGCTTCGAAAATGTCCAATGGTCTCTACCGTTACATTCAAGCATAAATATATGGTCACTCTTCATCACTTAGATCTGTTCGACTGGGTCTCGTGCCTCTTCTCAGTTATAGATTCAGTACGCGAGAATATAAATTACTAGCCGCTTGTGCAGTCAATCATCTAAAATACTTATTATAAAAATGAATCAATCAAGTTACTGTGGAATGTTTTTGAGACTAGTTAGTATAACTCCATAAAATATATAATGATCTTAATAATAAAGAAAAGGTATTACTTTTTGGATTGCACTAATTTAACCACTTCACCGGTTCTTACAGGGCTATTTTAATTCTTAGCAAAAACTGTTGTTTGGTTCCGAATGTAAAGAGAATGTTTACACATTAGAATAATTTATTGGCCGTTTAATTAATATTTAAAATGTAAAATGTTTTTCATTAAATGTTTCATCTGATAAAGTTTTTGGTACTACTTTGGTAGACGGTTGCACGGATTTTTGGCGATTTACTTTGGCGCAATTGTTGGCGCTGTTTTCACAATCGTCAGCCATCTTGAAAAACGCCGTTCTTACGTTATTTTTCGCATAGTAAAGTATTCGAAACTTAAAAAAAATAAATATCAAAAATCAAAAACAAACAAACAACCTTCATTTTTGAATCAATGATCTTATCAAAAACAACCTTCATTTTTGAAAGAGATATTTTTGAAGGAATTCGAAGATATGAATTAAATTTTAAAATGGCGTGGTAATGCACAAATTTTCAGCAACCTATGAGGGAGCTGTTTACAGCTCGTTAATGTACAAATATTCTATAACCAATCAGAGAGCTGATTACATCACGCCTAGAATTAAAATTATTTAAATAATCATACATAATAAAATCATTTTAAAAAAAGAAATGCAAATTAAAATTTTGTTTTAATATTTAACAGCCATAAATAATGTTTAAAACATTAGATTAAATTTATAGATATTAAAACCAATTACTTTTAAAGTAAGGTGACGTCATTGATTACGTCATCCACAGCATAAAATTTCATAAAATATCATAAACAGTAAAATGCATAATAACACACATTATTTTTTAAATAAGATGACAACAAAGTATCAGTTACCATAAATAACTTATCCAGCAATGGGTTTATCATAAGCCGTAATACTCGCCAAAAGAACAATTGCCAAAAAATCGCCAAAATCTGTGCAACCGTCTACCAAAGTATCACCAAGTTTTTTTCTGGACTAAACGTTTGCATCTTGATTTCCATGATCGTTAAAAATAATGGATTAATTTTTTTGTTGAAAACGTTGTTTTTTAAGATGGCAAGCATTCATCTAAATAAATACATTTACTACGAGTATAAAATACTAAAGAAAGGTTAAATTATTACTTTCATATAACACAGAAATAGAATAAAAATACCTCTATAAAAACATTGCGCCAACGTTTAATTGGATTAAAATATTACGTAAATTGAATATCGAATTAAAAACTATCATACCAACGTTTAAAAGAATTAAAATATTACTTAAATTAAATACTTTAAAATAAGTAAATAAGAACGCTTCGTACACTAGAGCTAAAATGACAGCAATTAATTTATTGTCGGTAAAAAAGGAGGAATGTCTAATACTTTTCATACCGTTACAGTGGTTATTTCTTCCAACATGACCACAATACCATATACGGCAGTCTCAGAATCGGCTCTTCTAACGATCTTCATCTGTGATCTACATTTTCACACTTCATTGAAAAAACAATTAGCGAGGTTTCCTCCAAAAATTTAAAATAAATTTCCTCTGACCCTTGTAAGAATTTATAAATAAATCTTTGATTAGGAAAGCCAGGCTGGCCAAAATAAGGTCTGAAAGGACAATTTTTTGATTCCGATACCAATAATTCTTGGTACTTATCAAAAACAACATTCATTTTTGAAAGAGATATTTTTGAAGGAATTCGAAGATATGAATTAAATTTTAAAATGGCGTGGTAATGCACAAATTTTCAGTAACCTATGAGGGAGCTGATTACAGCTCGTTAATGTACAAATATTCTATAACCAATCAGAGAGCTGATTACATCACGCCTAGAATTAAAATTATTTAAATAATCATACATAATAAAATCATTTTAAAAAATAAATGGAAATTAAAATTTTGTTTTAATATTTAACAGCCATAAATAATGTTTAAAACATTAGATTAAATTTATAGATATTAAAACCAATTACTTTTAAAGTAAGGTGACGTCATTGATTACGTCATCCACAGCATAAAATTTCATAAAATATCATAAACAGTAAAATTTTTATTTCAAATAAAAATGCAAAATTAAATTGATTTTTAATATTTAGAAGCCATAAATAATATCTAAAACATGTAATTTATGCATAATAACACACATTTTTTAAATAAGATGACAACAAAATATCAGTTACCATAAATAACTTATCCAGCAATGGGTTTATCATAAGTCGTAATACTCGCCAAAAGAACAATTTCCAAAAAATCGCCAAAATCTGTGCAACCGTCTACCAAAGTAGCACCAAGTTTTTTTCTGGACTAAACGTCTGCATCTTGATTTCCATGATAGAAGGGTTTTCATAAAATTTCCACGGATTATTGATTTCCCTTACTTTGCCACTACTTTTTCAGAGTCCATCCACCGTGGTGGGTTTCAGCTTAGACAGAGCTCTTTTCAAGACACCAAAGACACAACAGTCCGTAGGTGAAACATCAGAGGACTTTTCAGGAATGCGTTAAAAATATACATATGCAATACCTGTATCAGTTTTAATTTTTTCAAGGAATACAGCGGTACTTTTCGAAATATGACTTGTCGCTTACTTTTGAAAAAGATTCACTCTTTGAAAGTCATTGGGATAAAGAAACGGAATTTCTTCTGTAGACATTGAACGTAAACCTTTTTGTTGATTGTAAGTTGAGTTGTTTATAAGATTTTTTCCAACACTTCTTATTCGTAATTTCCCATTGTAAGATAAACCTGTGGCAATCATATACTCACTACTGAAACATTCTTCGCTTCGAGTGAACCCGGTTTGTGCAATTTTTCCCTCTTCGTTTTCGAGAATAAATAAACCTATTTTGTTGCAGTCATTTATATAACCCACAGTTCATCGAGGATCACGATGTGTTGTATAAAAAATGTAAAAGATGAATATTATGATTTATACATTATGTATGTATGGTGTTTTAGGTTTTTTAGTACATTTAAGTTGTAAATCTTGGTTTATTATTTTATTTATTGTTGCTGCAGATGCACTTAAAGACTCTGCAATTGATATCTGCGTCATTATATTTTCTCTTGTTACCGAATATTTAACTTAAGAAACTTTTGAAAGACATTTTTCGCTTAACGTTTGGCGTCTTTTTATCATGTAGAAAAAATGGCTGACGGTTTTTCCCTTTCCGATAAATAATGTTGCTTATTTTGCAGATAGAACTTTTAATGCAATGTATTTCAGAACGTTTTTACTTCCTTGTACGAAGTAAAAAGGAAGTATTGTAATCGCGAAAAGTTTCAGGCAGCATATTTCAAAGAAAAGATTCATTTTGACCGCTATCGAATGCAATTGAACGATGTTTTTGCGTAATATCTGCACGTAAGGACAGAATAAAATACTCTTTTCCTCCAAAAAAATTATAAAACTGCTTTAAAAGGAATTCTGAAGAGAATTTTTCGTGGCGTCTGTACGAACATATGCACGTACGTACGTATCTCGCATAACTCAAAAACTAGTAGCCTCAGAACGTTGAAATTTTGTATATAGAACTGCTATAATATGTAGATATGCACTTCGTATTTTGGTTGCAATCGGCCGCACGAAACCTATATAAATATATTTATATATATATCCACTCTGTTACCCGGCTCAGTGATCTCAGTTTCTTGACACTTGTATGTTTGTAAATTGTGCATTTTTTTCTTTAAAAATGATTTAATTATGTTATTCTTATCTTCCGGTTAAGGTTTTTATGCCTTTAGTAAATCTGTATGCAATATTTTTAGAATTATCAACAATTTTAAAGTTGTTTAAGTGCCGCTAAACCTAATAATTTTTTTGATGGCGGCCATTGCTTGTTTACATTTGAAATAGCAGGATAGTGGATTTGTTGCCAATTTAGTGAATTTTAGCTTCGCAACAACAAAGGTAACGCCTTCATTTATTATTGCGAATTAAATCATGCTTAACCTTTTCTGGAATTTTTTCGAGGAAATACGTGTTTAAGATTTACTTCGTAGTTTTTAATACAGATCCTTTCAGTTTTTATGTATTTTTGTCTTGTCGCGGAGTTATAACTGAATTAATTGAATGAGAAATACTGAATCGTGTGTGAAAAACTGTTTCTTTTTTGTTTTGTTTGCTTAATTTCTCTTATACATCGTTCTGGCTTTATTATAGTATTTGAATAGAACATGTTGCAACGATTAGATAATTCTTTAAATGACATAAATTTTATGCATTCTTAATTATAATATGAACGAAATATAATACGGGTAAGTGAACCTAGCGCCAGATTGTCTCAAATAGAGTGAATTTTAAAGAATGCATTTATTCTATTTTGGTTTATGCGGTGTCGGTGAAGTAGATTTAATTCAATCCAATAAGTTTAAATGAAATTGAAGAAAAAAGGCGTATAATTTATTATTCCGTACAAGGAAGTCATGTGGTGTACATATAACATATTTTTAATTATCAAATAAGAATACCGGAAAGCGCAAAAAGTTATTCTTCACACTAAAGCCTTTTTATATGTGGTATGTTGAAAGCAGAATGAAATTTTAAATAGCAGATTGATTCACTCGAAAGAATAAACTGTTGTCAAATATTTTTATTCCAAAGCATTTGTTTTCTTTTTGTTTCCTTATCGATATCATTCTCAAATTGTTTAAACGCTATTTGTAAAAGCTGCTTGAGCTAGTTTGTAATTAACTGTGATCTGTTACTTAAACTATGATCGGTATTAGAAATTAGTAACGTAACTTTTAATAAGATTAATATCAAGTACTGTAAAACTCAGACCGATTCTTCATTTCCTCGAAGATTACTTAATACAAGTACACGCGTCGAGTCTTAACTCATATTTAGTATCACATATATCCTTCTAACTAAACTGAATTCCATATGCTCCTGTAATTAATTTCTGTCGAACCATAATTACCGAACCCGCCGACAAATTCATTATCACTTTGATTCTATAAAGATCTCATGAATATTATATTCATGGGTTATTAATATTCAATGTCCTTTGCTTCATTCCCTCACGCCCGTATCTGAGTAGTAAATCTTATTACTGCTATCACCTTCCATTTTATTACATCAATTCCTCAACGCATTTCCCAAGTTTCGCCTTGATAATTCCTTTATTATTCCCTGAAGCGATATCATTACCAACTCTTCAAATTATTATTGTTTCAATTTTACATCCAGTCAGTATTTTCTCGTAATTTGCTTCATATGTAATTGTGCATTCGTACTTCTAAAGCTCTTTCTTATTAAATTGAAAAAAAAAAGTATTCAAGAAAGTAGGGGAGACAAGAGGATTTAGATTTTAATGTCGCACCTCTTTTATGCTTGCGCTGATCTTGCAGTTTACTAATCTGCCTTTGGATTCTCCCAAGCTAACGCAACGTTTTCATCCTTTAACCCTTTACGGTACAGTGTGTCCGTTCTGCACACACCTAAAAACTTCCTTCTGTACGCACAGAAAAATTGAATGAAAAAGGATTTATAGGTTACTATAGGTTACTTTGAACCTTCTTTATTTATAGTAGATGGCATCTCAACACAAAACAGTCCATATATTTTAGCCATGTTTAGGATTTTAAGACCCTCATTTTTCAAAGAAATCTTCCAGATGTTTTTTAGGGTATAAAAGGAATTGTTTGAAATGAAATTTCTATGTTATTTTTTTGGCTGTATGCTAATCTTATTCTATATCATTTTTAAACCTTTACCTTGAAATCTTGTCTAAAAGCAAACGGCGAAACCTAGGTGTCCCCAGACCGGGCTCACCGATAATCTAGGACAACTGAGAGTCTGTTTTCTTTGTTTCTCCGTATCTCATCGGTCAGTTCAATGACATTTGCTCGTTTCAGCACTCTTTTCGAAGCTCTATTCAATCAGTGTGCCACTTTGGGCACACCCACAGAATTAAAACGATAAGTGCTACACAAAATTTTACTTGTGTACTCCTCTAGGCCTAATTAGACTGCGTATCTTTTTTTTATGAAAACTCCGACTTTAAAAGGTAGCGAGCCGGAAAGCTTTAAACCTTGTTATTCAACAATGCTTGCTTCGCAATCACGTCCCGTAAAATTCAACAGTAAACTTAAATTTTTTTAAAAGCAACATCGTTTTAGAATTTTCAATAGAGTGTGAAGTATTGCCACAAATGTTTCGGTTTTCCTCAGTCTTTTTTCCTTTACCACATCAATTCCCAGTTTTCTTAACAAAGTGACTTACAGAACACTTTTCTGGAGACCAAATGGGCTATTATTATCGAAATGGGATTTTTCGGCGTCCACCATAAAGCTCGCCGTTTTTTCGAATGGCACAGACTGTCCCCATCGATAGACAGACTTGTATCATCGATAAGCAAGTGGACGTTGTTTATCGATTACGGAAATTTCAAATATATAAAATTCAATGATTATTTTCCTCATATGCTCTACCATACGTAATTATTATTTTAAATCGTACATTACAATCACTAGATTCTAATATCTATTTCATAACCATGCATTATTCCTGCTTAAACAACAATACAGATATATGTTAATTGTCATTACTTTTTGGGACTAATTACATGCACAATTGCTGTTTTTATTCACTAAATTAAGCATATTCATACTTTTAATCATTGTATCAGCATATGAGTCAATTTCTGTTTATTAAGACTTTTATAAAGGTTTCACGATGAATTAATTCGAATAATCGAAACGATTGTCTGTATCATAGAGACTTATTCTCATTATGCCCAGTCTTGTACAGAACAAGAAAAAAAAATAAATACTAAGGTAGGTCCTTTTCCTTTCTGCTAGAGTTTCTGTATATAACCGCATAAAAGCTTAACGAAGCATCAAGACTTACTTGCGTATCGATAATACAAGTCTATCTGTCGTAATCGATTACAAAGTGCAAAGCATATCAGCTATTCGCCATGGATGGTGAAAGATCAGTCTGTGCCATCCGAAAAAGCGACGATCGTACTATAAACAGCAAATTACATTTTAAACCGCTGCCACCAAACGCTATTGAACTGTATTATCTTTAAAGAAATTAAATAATGAAGAATTCGTATTGTTACGAAATGTACAGGTGCGGTGAGATGGCTTCTCGGCAAAGCAGCTTTTAGGGTTGCCATAAAATAGCAAGGAGGTATGGTTGTCACATCTGGCGAGAAATCGCCCATTTGGCGAAAAAATTGGCGATATACCGTGGACGGTTGGAGAACCTTCTGGAACGAATTCTTATCGTTTTAGCCCAGAATGTTCTCGAACACATGTCGAAAGCTATATAAACCCTGCTGGTCCACAGTCAGTCAATGTGTGCTTCATCGAGAGGGCGAGTGAGTGCCTCGTCTAGTCAGCATCGAGTTGGTGTCTCGCCTAGCGAGTCAATCCCTGCGGAGTCGATTGAGTCGACAGCCGAGCGACGAGTGCCGAGTGGCTCGTCGAGTGCACCGAAGGAGTCTCGTAGTGTATCGCGGTTAGTGCATCGTCGAGAGAGCGTGTTGAGCTCCGGAAACGACTGAACCGAAGAGTCGGGAGCCGTGCTCTGTGTGTCGTCGAGTGCATCGCGAGTTGTAGCGTGAAGAGTCTCGAGAGTACGTGGAGTTCCGAGAACGACCAAGCAGAGTCGGGAGCAGTACTCGGGTGCCTCGCGGTGGAGATGTCTCCACATGATAGCCTGATAACCTGAAGGCTGTGTCGCTGATTGTTCCAGCTTGTTTATAGTAGATCTCCGACGACTGTAAAACGTGACTTTGGAGCTGTACTGATCAGTATTGGCTAAATAAAGTGTATTTCGATACTGCATCAAGTGTAGTCGTTATTCACTTCAAATCTACGAATTCTGTACGAACGTGAAGGACGAAAATAGCGTAACAACTGGTGTCAGAAAAGAGAAAAACGCAACGGTATGTATGCATGTTCCTCGCATTGTGAAAGAGCGACGGTAACTAGAGCCATTAAATTTTGAGTAGCCGAACATCGTTCTCCACCCGACCATCGGCACCTGGAAACCCGAATTTTGAATTTAGAATGTTAGATTTCATATTTTGGAAAACATTGATGCATTTTTGATTAATAAACTCAACGATTTGAAAGCGAGCGGTGGCACCACTGTACGAAAAAAAAGTATTTTTATCTCCAGCGCGCAAGACTGTCTTGTTGAATATAAGGAGTTTAGAATAGATGGCTTAAGCATGACCTCATAAAAGTGAATCCAAGGAAATGTCAGCAAAGTGTTGTCACGGCCAGGGTACAGCGTACAGATAAGACTAAAAAAAACATATTATTAAATAAAATTGCACCGACTCTGAGAGCAAATATCAAGGTTTGCAGGCTCAGAAAAGGGTCTTTAGGCATAATTTGCATAAATACTTTTAAACGTTCACTGGTCTTCTAGGTTTTACCATGCATAAAGTTGTCTTATATTTATTAAATTTGAAACAGTTATTTGCAGTCCTTGTGATTTTTCTCTACACTAAGGAGAAAATCATTTAGATCAAGTGTTAAAACTAGAACAGGAGACTTAAAAACCTTCAATAATGGTGGTGTGTGGTGTATTTAATTACGGCAAAGCACACTAGGGCTATCTGCCTAAGGGGAGAAGTGCCTTCGTGGAGGACCTTCTAAGGGAAACTGGCTCGTATACACGTTACACATGGGGAAAACCACGAAAACACCCATGCAGCCAGCCCGTTCGCGGGATTCGAACCTCGGACCGAACTACCAGTGTTCAGCGACCGCTCGGCCGCTGGTGGGCCCTTCAATAATGGATAGCTAAACATGTAGACAACACTGATAAGAATGGAGACAAGCCAAATAGAAGTCCACCCGTGGCAGCGGTCAGTATAAGGTAATATTGTGTCCTTTCATGGCTTTGTTTTCATTACACTAGACATACAAGGGAGGCTTAGTCCATTTATTCTAAAGGCCCACTAGCACCCGAGCGAAAACGCTGATAGTTCGATCCGAGGTTTGAATTCCGCGAACGAGCTGGCTGCATGAGCGTTTTAGTAGTTTTTCGCAAGTGTAACGTGTATGCGAGCCAGTTTCCCATAGAAAGTCCTCCACGAAGGCATCCCTCGCATTAGGCAGGTAGCCCTAGAGGCTTTGCCATACCTACATAAACCAAACCAAACAATTAATTCTAACCTCCATGGTCGGACATTCTAAAGCTATGCTGCATTTAACACTTTCTGGCACGCTACCTTTTAAAGTCGGAGTTTTGATATTTAAAAAAAAAAAATTAATTTTCCTCTTTGGACGTAATTTAAAATCCGAAACATTTCAGATTTTCTTTTTCTTTTTCTTTTTATCTTTTGTAATTATTGTTATTATTATTAGAAACCATTAAATTAGCTTTGTATCTTCTGAATATCAGCTATTACCAATGAACATCGACGCGAAATTTTCAGCTAAATTTTACACAAGCTAAGTAAACATCTATTAACATTACCTCATTGTGAAGATTCTACTTTTGTCTTGCAACTGCATGTTTGCTATTTTTAATTTACAGGGAGCAGATGTTTATTTGAAAGCCAGAACTAGGAAAAAACAACTCTGCTCTCGCTGGGATTCGAACTACGAATCTTCCTACTGCTCACTGGAGCTCCTAACCGTTTACACCGCAAGAATACGCACGGAGGAATTCGATAATTCTTATAAGTTTTGTCACATTTCTGCAAGCAAAGTTTGCAAACGTAGCATTTTTCGTCCTTTTGTATCTAAGCAATCCAACCACTTTTTGTAATATATATTATTAAAAGTTTTTCAAAAGTCTGAGAACTTTTCTTACGAAGCTCATTTAAACCTCAACAATGTATATTCGATGTTAAGAATACAAGAACACTCAGGTAAAGCACTAATTAAACGAATAAGCTGATTCTTAAAATTTTCGCCAAGTCTGGACTTTCCTGTAAAAGAACAGAAATTCAGAAACTCAAGCTCATTATAATGTTTGCATTCTTTCGTCTACTATGTGAGTATTTTCGTTTTAATAACCCCTTATTAGCAACTGCTGAGAAAGAGATGTCTGGCCCATTCTACTTGCTTCCTACTCTAACAGCATATTTCTCAAAAAAGCATTGAATGTCCCACAAATTGGCAGTTGAATTGCATTTGCATTTAATGCCGTGAAAACTAGTTCTCTTCAAGTTTTCCCAACTTCGAAAGCCAGATAACGATGCTCGTTAAGGCGCTCCACAAGTTAGCAAAAGTGGCAAAGATGCGGAAGGGAATTTGAGAATGAAAATTAGTTGATAATTGTTGCAACTTTTACCCTTTGCTGCGTTATTCAGCTGAGCTGAACTTTCTTTTAAAGTTTGCTTTTCTGAAATTTAAATAAAGAGCGTACGCCTGGTGATACGAAGTAGAATATAAATTATAAAACTGAAATAAATTCCCAGTCGTAGCGTTGGTAGTTGATGGTTTTGTTCTTACACATAAACTGAATTTAGTGCAGTTGTGCGAAAACTAGCAAATATTACAACAGTAACTGTAAAATAATAAGCAAAGGCAGTGTAACTACGGTTAAAAGAAAGCGTGGAAGTCAGTTGACTTCCACGCTTTCTCATACTGTTAAGTGAATTAATTGAATGAGAAATACTCAATCGTCTGTGAAAAACTGTTTTTTTTTTGTTTTGTTTGCTTAATTTCTTTTATACATCGTTCTAGCTTTAATATAGTATTTGAAAGAACATGTGGAAACGATTCGATAATTCTTTCAATGACATAAATTTTGTGCATTCTGAGTTATAATATGAACGAAATATAATACTGTTAAGTGAACCTAGCGCCAGAGTGTCACTATGGTAAACAAATAGAGTGAATTTTAAAGAATGCATTTATTCTATTGTGGTTTATGCGCTGTCGGCGAAGTAGATTTAATTCAATCCAATAAGTTTAAACGAAATGCAAGAAAAAATGCGTATAATTTAATATTCCGTACAAGGAAGTCATGTGGTGTACACATCAGATTATTTCTGATAAGAATGGTAGTTACTATGATAAAAATTAGATTAAACAAAAAACGATGAAGTCATAATTGACATCGATGGGAAAATAACTTAAAACGTTTGGTTTTTTCTGAGTGTTCCTGGACAGCCAGGAAATTTTCTCTAATTTAGTGAAAATTTCAAAACGAATCAACTATATTTAGCTCCAGAGGGACTTCCCGCCCCTAGATCCTTACTTACTGCGTTGATTTGGGGTGTATGACTTTCCAAATCAAATATTTGAGGATAGCTATGTAATCAAGATATAATAATTAAAAATCTGACTTGGTTATTAATTAATAATATAACAGAAAGAACACGTATGGCAACTGAAACATAAACAACTCGATAAAATAATTTATTAAAATGAGTATAGCAAGTATTTGAAAATTCTTTCCCTTTTCAAGCAGCAGCCAGAGAATTTAGAACAAAGCCACATTTCTGATTTGAGGAAATAAATCTTCTATTGACTGAAATTGATATTTGGATCAATATAAATTGTTTAATTCATTCGCCAATTTATAATCATGTATTTCACCCTATTTCAGAACTGTAACTGTGTTGAGCCTTCTTCATAACATGCCCTAATTGATTGCAATCAGTCGCGCTTTAAAAGCACATATATACCCACTCTGTTACATGGTTCTTTGAGCTCAGATTTTCTATTCTATATATGTTGGTAAATTGTGCATTTTTTGCTTTAACCCTTAGAGTACGGATTTATTTGAAAAATTTCTTCTGTTGACTTTACACTAACAACATTGACAGAATTACTGGAAGAAACTTGCTCTTATAACTGACAGTAATCACTTTTGCCATGAACAAGAATGTACATTAAGGCACAATAACACGACGAAAACTAATTCAGAAGTCAAACAGCGAAAATCAGCGTTATATTTTCAAAATTTTCACAGGACTAGTTTAGATGGTTTTACCGAACCACCCCCCTCAGCTGCAAAACCGCAAATGAACAAGGTAGGAAATAATGATTAGATAAGATAAGAAAGCCTGGACAAAAATAAGCAAGTGGCGCCATCTGTTGATGAAACCAGAACTAAAATATAATTTCTTTAAAGGCCGAAAGCAAAGATGGATTGGAATGAGGATCGTTAATGTTCTTGTTAATATAACGCTGATTTTTTTTGTTTGACTTCTGAAGAATGTACATGTTTAATTTTGTTCTAGTTTGAATGACGATTAAGATTCATTATCCATAACTTAGGAAAAACAAGTGCATCACAAGTCTAAGTCGTCAAATGTACCCAAAGGGTTAAACATGATTGAATTATGTTGTTCTCTGTGATCATACATAACGTGAGATTCTTTTTGTTTTTTTGATAAGAATAATGGTTACCCTGATAAAAATTTTATTAAATCAGAAATAATGAAGTCATAATTGACGTCGATGAGAAATCACTTTAATGTTCAGGTTAAGATTTTTACGATTTTAGTTAAACTGCATGCAGTAGTTGTAGAATTATCAGCAGTTTAAAAGTTGTTTGAGTGCTACAAAGCTTAACGTATTCGAGATTTATTTACATCTCAAACGTTTTAGTAGAATAGTAAATTAAGTTAGTTTCTGCACCTTCAGTGTCTTTTGCCGAGTGGGATCAAAAGTAAACTTTCAGTTTCGTGCACCGAAAAATTTGCCTTCTCGCCCGCTTAGCGAATTGCTTGTTTTTGCGTAGAACTCTAAGTTTTAATTATATTTTCCCTTAAACTGTTTTAAATGTATTTTGGGTTGTAGGTTTTTCTGTACTTGAGAATTTTTAATGAAGATGTTTTGAGTTTTTATATATTTTTGCCTTGTCGCGAAGTGAGATCTGAATTCATTGAATGAGAACTATATCTCTTAGGAAATCCGAGGATATAACTTTAAATAAAATGCAGCAAAAAATGTGCATAAATTAACAGGTATACAGGGACGTCATGTGGGGATTTTTTTACTTCTTTGTACACAGTAAAAAGGAAGTATTGTAATCGCGAAAAGTTTCAGGCAACATATTTCAACGAAAATATCCATTTTGACCGCTATCGAATGCAATTTAACGATGTTTTTGCGTGACATCTGTACGTAAGGACAGAGTGAAAGACTCTTTTACTCCAAAAAAATTATAAAACTGCTTTCAAATGAATTCTGAAGAGAATTTTTCGTGGTGTCTGTACGAATGTATGTACGTACGTATGTACGTATCTCGCATAACTCAAAAACGAGTAGCCTCAGAACGTTGAAATTTTGTATATAGTACTACTATAACATGTAGATGTGCACCTCGTATTTTGGTTGCAATCGGCCGCTCCAAACGTATATAAATGTATTTATAAATATATCCACTCTGTTACCCGGCTCAGTGATCTCAGTTTCTTTTACTCTACTGTTATATGTTTGTAAATTGTACATGCTAAAGAAGCAAAAGTAGAAAAAAAGAGAGAGAGTGCTGTGATAGTTACCTCCTCGTGATTGGAATCTCATAAATATTTATTTTCAAGACATATTTCAGGACGCCGGAATATGCTGTTTTTTGAAGGTATCTCTATGAAAGTAGGTCTTGGGTTAAAAAAGGCCTTTGTTATTTATTACTGAATAAAATTTAATCCAAACTTCAGCTTTTCCCTCTTATATTACAACATTTCTACATTAAACTTACAGATATTCATAGAACATTTTCTCATGATTCAAGTGTGGTGTTTAACATAATGTATCAAACAAATGCTTAGATATACTAATCGTATATAGATTTAAACTGAAAAATGAATTCTCATCTTTGAGTATATTAGACACAAATAAATTAATAGTTATTTAATAATGATACAATGCAGAATCTAAAACGTTTGGAAGATTTCTTTGTATATTTTAAATTGCTTTTCTGTGTTCTGAAGATTTATAATACTTGCTTTGTGCGATCTAATTGAAAATAAATAGGCGTCATTAGAGTAAATACTCATGAAATAAATTTATAGAAAGACTAATTACTAGGCAAGTAGCGTTTCAAAGCAGCCAATTAAAGTCCTGTTTAAAACTTTATTTTCTTCCGTGTCACTGGAATAAATAATCCCTTCAACAAAAGTAAAATGTGCGGAGGCGAGCGAAATTAATTAAAACTAATTATATTCATTTGAAACTAGTCCCCGAAAGCGAAAGACAATCCGTTTAGGTAAAGTACTGAAAACAAAAGTATTTAACAAAGTTTACCAAAAGCTTCGTTCCCTGAATTAACATTTTCTGTTAAAGCAGAATTTAAATTTCATTGGACCCTAACAAATGATCATCTAGACATCAATAATGAAGGCGTAATATATGTAGTGTTTCTTAACAGGCTTGAAACATGTTGTAAGCACTTAGAGTGAAACAAGCAAAAAAAGGGCAGGAAAGGAACATAGCATAATAGGAATATGGAACAGGAATAGAAATACGAAATCAAATCTGAAAGGTTACAGATTTTAAGGGTCGTCCAAAAGGGTTTGTTAAGATTCTTCTACTCTCTCGATGACCTCGCAGTCAACCAGTCTACTGTTACACTCAGTCCTACTAAGCTTTTTTTTTTTTTTTTTTTTTTGTCTTTTTAGCTTTGTTATTAAGCATCGCTTTCTTTACACTTACACTATATATAATTGAACAGTACAACTACTAAAGTTTTAACAGCAGCTAACCAATCGCTGAAGGTAATTTGAATATGTCATCAAAATTGGAAATTTGAAATTAAATAGCCCGATTCATTTTTATCATACGGAAGCTAACAAACGTTCCGATCCATTTTTGCCATACAGAACTATAATTTAATTTTTTCATGACGAGTGCAAAAATTTCACAATTGTAAGTATAAGAACTGCAAGACGCACAGATGATGTCGTGTCTATGACAAAGTGCAATCATATAACTCCGAAGCTGTCAAAGACAGCTTTTGCAACCTCGGCAGCTCTATCAGTATAAAGTAGGTCCACCGGGTCTTCAATGCCGATGTCAAACAGTCTGGCCTGCATTGCTGGGCAGCTGAAGATGGGATGGCGAGACAGTGGGATGTCATCTGGGCAATGAGGACAAATGTTGGTGTAACGACGCTGTCCGTCTGCAGAAATCCTCATCCCTTTTAAGTGATTTGTCCTAAGTCTGGTTATGATAGTCGATATGGCTCTGTCACAGTTCAATGCCGGGATGGAGTTTCCTTTAACTTGACCGATTAGTCTTTGGCAGCATTGACATCAAAGAGGGTTAGGCAGTTGGATGGCTGAGGAGAATCACGGGATGCCTTTGCAAGCTCATCGGCCTTCTCATTACCAAAAATATTTACATGAGCCGGTATCCATTGTAAGATGCACAATCTCTGGGCAGCAATGATTTTGTTTGTGAGCTCAATGATCTGATGACTGAGTTAACATTTGCCCTTCTGGATCGCTTGCAATGCTGATCTGCAGTCAGAGAAGATGATGATGCCGTTGGATCTCTGGTCTTCTTTAGAGAGATAAATCTCCAGAGCACTTTTGATGGCGACGAGCTCGCATGTATAGTTGGAGGCTATTTTCCCAACTGGAATACTGTGGCATTTCTGCACTGCGTCTGGTCCGATGAAAAAGACTCCCGCTCCTCCTCTGTTCAGACTGGAGTCGGAAGAGCCGCCTGTGTAGGCGATCGTCAGATCTTGAGTTAAGGTCGGGAGTTCCTCAATGGTATGGTCACCCTTTTCTTTGACGCACTAAGGGCCACCCCTTTCAAGACGCACTAAAAGCTAGATTTCGTTATTTATACAAAGGTTTTCTTTAAATGTGACATTACCCAAAACCTGACTAATTTCGTCATTTAAAACACTTCTGTAATTGGAAGTATAATTTTCTCCCTCCTTTCTACATGCCTTCGTGGTGTAACGGCAGCACACGCGATGCGTATTCGAGAGGTCCAGGTTCGAGTCCTGCGGATGGCATTGCACATTTTTCATGTTTGCTTCCAAATAAGCTAGTGTCTCTACAGTGGCGCTCGAACTAGAGGGTGACGGGTGATGATTCTTCACTACCAGGATTAGGCGTTTGCTTGCCCTAATCTCCAGTCGCCCCTTAAAAGGAGCAGTATATAATGTATTCTTTCCCTCTTTTTTCCATGCGTTCATGGTGTAACGGTAGCATACCCTGTGAGTATTCGAGAGATCCAGGTTTGTGTCCCGGAGAGGGTATTGCTCATTTTTCACCTCCCTGCTTCAAAGTAACCTAAGTAACTTATATCGTCGCTACATGACTATGACCAATGTTTGACTGCGAAAATAAAGGCCTAGTAATAACTTTTAAGGGGAGTGGTTATATACTTTTCGTACCGGCGACTGCAGTAAAAAGTCGGATGTGTACACCACATGACTTCCTTGTACGGAATATTAAATTATACGCATTTTTTATTGCATTTCATTTAAACTTATTGGATTGAATTAAATCTACTTCGCCGACAGCGCATAAACCACAATAGAATAAATGCATTCTTTAAAATTCACTCTAGTATTTGTTTATCATAGCGACACTCTGGTGCTAGATTCACTTAACAGTATTATATTTCGTTCATATTATAACTCATAATGCACAAAATTTATATCATTTAAAGAAAAGAATTATCTAATCGTTACCACATGTTATATTAAAATACTATAATAAAGCTAAAATGATGTATAAAAGAAATTAAGCAAATAAAACAAAAAAGAAACAGTTTTTCACAGACGATTCAGTATTTCTCATTCAATTAATTCAGTTCTCATTTCCCGAGAAGGTAAAAATACATAAAAACTCAAAATATCTATATTAAAAATTACGAAGTAAATCTTAAACACTTATTTCCTCCAAAAAAATTCCAGAAAGGATTAAGCATGATTTAATTGGCAATAATAAATGAAGGCGTTATCTTTGTTGTTGCGAAGGTAAGTTACTCTAGATTGGCAACAAATCCACTAATCTGCAATTTCAAATGTAAACAATGAATGGCCGCCGTCAGAAAAAAGTCTTAGCGGCACTTAAACAACTTTAAAATTGTAGATATTCTAAAAATATTGCACACAGATTTACTAAAGGCATAAAAGCGTTAACCGAAAGATAAAAACAACATAATTAAATTGTTTTTAAAGCAAAAAATGTACAATTTACAAACATATAAGAGTAAAGAAACTGAGATCACTGAACCGGATAACAGAGTGGATATATATATAAATATATTTATATACGTTTGGTGCGGCCGATTGCAACCAAAATACGAGGTGCACATCTACATGTTATAGCAGTCCTATATGCAAAATTTCAACTTTCTGAGGCTACTCGTTTTTTGAGTTATGCGAGATACGTACGTACGCACTCACGTACGTACATACGTTCGTACAGATGCCACGAAAAATTCTTTTCAGAATTCATTTTAAAGCAGTTTTATAATTTTTCTGAAGGAAAAGAGTATTTTATTCTGTCCTGACGTACAGATATCACGCAAAAACATCGTTAAATTGCATTCGATAGCGGTCAGAATGGATATTTTCGTTGAAATATGCTGCCTGAAATTTTTCGCGATTATAATACTTCCAGTTTACTTCGTACAAGGAAGTAAAAAGAGAGGTACACATTTGGGATGTTCTAAAAGTCCCATATCTAAACTTTCAGTGATGTACAGCTAATCGTTTAGAATCCGTTTTGAATCAATTTTAAATTCATTTTAAGATCCGTTTTAGAAAAACGAGACTTTTATACTTTTCGTATGTACAGACGTTAGTAAAAAAATAGTCAGAAATGGTTTCGAAAACTGTCGGTCAAAATGAGTATTTTCGTTGAAACATGAGAACGGAAAATTTTCGCGATTACAATTACTTTACGTCGTACAAGGACGTAATAAAATACGTACTGAGGAGATTTTAAATTTTATCTATTAATTAATGACATAATAATTCAATAATCTGTGTTTTTGAATAGTGGGTAGTTTTATACGGATTAAAAAGCACAAATATGAAAACACGTTGATAATATGATTTTAAAGTTGCTTAGAAATTTTCAATCGTTTGGTATAAAAGTTGAAAATTACGTATTTACTTCCTTATAATTTATATGATTACTTAAATACGTTTAGGTCAATATGGTTTCGCCCACCGGCGGTCCAGCTGTAAAGTCGCTGAACACTGGTAGTTCGGTCCGAGGTTCCAATCCCGCGAACGGGCTAGCTGCATCGGGCGTTTTCGTGATTTCCTCCGTGTGTAAGGTTTATACGAGCCAATTTCCCTTAGAAGGTCCTCCACGAAATCATCCCTTTCCTTAGGCAGATAGCCCTCGAGGCTATGCCGTAATCACATAAACCAGTATGTTTTCAGATTAGCAGCAATGATCGATAAATACATGCGTAGAATTAAGGGGGCTCATACACCTTAAGCTCCTTATGATCTTCGAATATGTGATTGTTGTAAGAATTGGGATATTTTATTTATTTTAAAAGCAATTACTTCCATCTTTCTACAGCTGACTACATAATATAGCTGCTTTGGGAACTGGTAACAAGAAAGTTTGCGTTGCCACAAATAGTTTTGTAATTTATTCCGCTTTATGACAAAATTTTCCTTCATGTTTCCACCATGCGCGCACGATATTTTAAAAATGGCTAATGGTATGTACTTGAAATTTGGTGGAATTCTTTATATGGGCCATATTATCTAACTAAACCAAAAATCTGATGAATATTTTACAATTAAAAATTTTATGCACGAAAACATTATAAATTTTTTTAATAAAATACATTTTATAAACTTGACTCCAAGTAAAATAAAAATTTGACATGAAGTTCTTAGAATTTTTCGTTCACAGTAGTTTACAAATGGTATATAAGCTATATATTAAATATGGAATTAAATAATGCGACAGAATGCTTTAAACTGTGCGCGCAAGGTGGAAACATGATTACAAATTTGGTCACAAAGCAGATTAAATTATAAAAATATTTGTGGTAACACAAACTTTCTTATTACTATTTCAGAAAGCAGTTATATTATGTAGTCAGCTGCAAAAAAGATAGAAGTAATTGCTTTTAAAATAAATGAGTTATCCCAATTCTTGTGACAGTCACATATTCGATGATCTTATGGGTTTTAAGGTGTACAAGTCCCCTTAAGTGAAGAAATATCCCAACATTTCTATACGCCCACCTGTTTCGTGTTAAATCATAGTAGAAACAAACCACTAAAGCATATTCTTCCTACAAGTGCAAATGCATTTAATTTTCCAATAGTGCTACAGTAAAAATGCTATAAAAGGAGTCGTCTGTCCCTTAAACGCTTCAATAATCCACCACAGATACCTAGACGCCACTTAAGCTACAAGTTGATATATGTGGAGGGAAACCAGTATATGTATCCTTTCCAAAAATGCAATTAGGTTTAAATTTTCTGTACCACGTCACCTTCTGACAGATAAAAGGAAGAAATATACCTGTAAGATTAAATCTAATTAACTACTTAATTGCATCTGTTTATCCTTCACTCACTGTAACAAATTACGGCTTTCGGAACTAAACAGATGTTTAACCATACTTAATAACCTCAGGTAAGATGTATAACTTAACCATTTATGAAAACTACTTTTAATAGTACAGCTGAAAACTAACATAATGTTACGAATTTTCTATTTAGATAATTTAGTAGAATTGTAATTAAAATTGTTATATTCCCCCATGCAGTGCATAATTTAAGAGAAAGCTGTGCCGGAAATGTAAGAATACAGGGACATGTGCATTTAACATTGGATAAATGGATATTTCGGTAATTTGTATTGAAACTGTGTAAGTGTAATTGACCACTGCGTCAACTGTAGCCGTAATTCTATCCTCTTATTGCTTTCCAGTAATTTCGAGAGGTAGAAAATACTATAAATATCTCACGACCGATTGAAAACTATTTAAGGCTGAAGAGAGAGTATCTGTTATTGACTTACTGTTATTGAGAGTTGATTAGTTCCGCGAGAACTGAAAGTAGCTTTCTGTTCAGATGCGCTTTGCATTGAGTTCTATTTTAACGATTTGAGTCTTTTGAAGTGAATATTACTGCGATATTGTGAACGCTTGTACTAACATCTCTAAGTTCCAGAGTTCTGATATATTTCTTTTGATAAGAATACATTTTATTAGCCTATTAGTGGTTTTGTGCATTCAATTTATTACGAACCTGTACGCACGGAACAATTTTTGTGTCAGAAGTCGGATTGAATGCCAGTGACAAGAGCGATGGAAGAACAATTAAGGCAGTTGGTGGCAGCTTTTGCTGCGTTCAAAACAGTTAAAGGTGGCCAAGAATCTGTAAAAGAAGTGGTCCCCCCGGGGGTTGACTCAGACGAATGCCTGGGAAGTACTGGCTAGGATCTGTACCTAGGCAGTCTCAACCACGGGGGTATACAAATTATCTTCACAGGACTAGAACCCGAGTATTGTACTCAGGTTGGTTCAGGCTTGGCAGGGACCGTACTGGTACTGTCGTGTCTGTTCCTTCGGCTGTGGTGGAGCTACATGGTGCATTTGTCGACTGAGTTCCCGGGGGTTTGACCCCATTCAGTTTTCGTGGCGGGGACTGACAAAGCGGACAGAGCACCTTAATACAATGTGGTTTTGCCGATGGAGTGGTGCCCGGAGGCAAGGTGACAGCGTTTTAAAATTAGCAACGAAGCGTTCTGGCCAATGCTTAGTAAAAGCCGGACGGGGACTGCGGGGGTTGCGCCTGCGAGAACGAAGTCCCATGGGTGTTGGATATTTCAAACTCTTTATGGGTCCCGTATAATAAGCAACTCGTAGAGACCGCCACCAAATCAGAGCTGCTGAAGTCCAGAAGCCCTTGGATCAAGTCACTGCTCGTCTAGACTAGTGTTTCTTAAACTGTGTGTCGCGACTCCAACTGGGGTCATGGTACCTGCAGTAGGGTTCGCCAAAAACTTTAGCAATTTTGATATTTTTTATTAAAACAATTTTACAATTACCAAATATTTTTACATAGTAGTAAATCTGAAAAGAAATAAAGATAAGACAGTACAGACAAAGGAAAAAACGAAAACGTTTCGACGCATTTTTTTATAATAGAAACGTTTATTTTACTCTAAAAATTAAAGTTAAGGACCTAAAACTGGAATAGTATGTTACAGTATAATTGAAGAGTCTGATAGTTTCACGCACGCGATCGAATTTGCGCAACGCTCATGGAGGTCCCACAAATTTTCGTAAATATTATGGGTTACCCACTCAAAAGGTTTAAGAAACTCAGGTCTAGACGATTTAGATAGACAACTCAATGCCTTGAGGCGGAATAGGAGTGACCTAAAAGAAACCCTAAACTGCAGGAACTACAGTGCTGAAGGCCACATAGGACGGAAACTGCAGAAAACCTCAGGGTACGGAAGTTAAGACTTCTCCCAGTAAGAAGCAGGTAAACTAATTAGCGGCCGTCTCGTGGGCTGAGGTTGCCAGATGAGGAGAAGCCCCATTTTAAAGCAGCACTTGAGATTCTACAATGAGTGGCGGCAGTAATAGACTCTTCATCACGGGACATAAAAATGGAGTTTCCTGCAATATAACGATTGATAAAGGAGCCAACGTTACAATTATCAGAACAGATTTGGCTCAACAACAGGAAAGCAAACTGATTTGGATGACGCCCTGCGTTACCCTTCAGATTGTGTCCGGCGAAAAGATCGACATCGAGGGAAAATTAACGTTAACGTCACGTTTGGAAGTGCTGCCTACCATTATACAGCATATGTTGTCGCAGATATTCGCATACTCGGATTAGATTTTCTAAGAAAATACAAATTTTCCTTGACCATCTGAGGACATAATAAAAAAGTGAAATCTGTCCAAAAAATCATACCTCAAGACGATATCTCAATACCAGCAGAAACAGACTTTTTACTTTCCGAATCAATAGCCGAAAGTAGAGATTTCTACTACGGCGTCATAGAAAATCCCAAGAATTGTAACAGCCGGAAAGGAGTACAAGTAGCGTCAACTCTCGTTGAACTATCGAGGACCATTATCTCGGTGAGAATTGCCAGTACAAAGACGAATTGGTTGCAGCATGTACTCCAGAAACCAACGTTAAACGAAACGGTAAAACTCCAGAATTCGTGTCTTCAGAGAGCATTACATCAGAGTTATTGCAGAATGCCCAGTTAAACGATGAAAAGAGGCATGCTGCCAAACGTGTCATTGAACAACTCCAAGATGTTTCTCCTGTTCGTCTTCTGACGTGGGTCGAACCAGTTTGATACAGCATAGAATCGATACGGGGGTTCATCCACTAATTAAGCAACATCCGAGACGTCTACCAATTGCTAATCAGGAAGAGGTAGGAAAACTTCTAAAGAACATTCAAGATAGCGATGTCACCAAGCCTTCAGCAAGTCAATGGGCATCATCCATTGTCCTCGTCAGAAAGAAAGACGGTTCAACTAGGTTTTGCTCTGACTATCACCAGTCGAGCAAAATTACGAAGAAAGACAGCTACTCTATTCTGCACACTCTTTCTGGAAGCAAATGATTTTCCTCACTTGATTTAAAGATTGGCAGGTAGAGTTATATCCTGATGACCAAGAACAGGCAGCATTTACTACCGGACAATGAATTTGGAAGTTTAAGGTGATGCTGTTTGGACTATGTAATGCACCAGCAACCTTCGAACCTCTGATGGAGACTGTGTTGAGAAGTCTATCCTAGGAAGCCTGCCTGATATTCCTGGACGACATCATTATCATAGGAAAGAATTTTGAAGAACATCTCGAAAACACATTCTAACATTCTGGAAATTAGCCGTTTGCGAAACTATCTAAACATATATTTCGCGAAATGATAACACTAGCCGAACAAGTGATGGAAGAGTAACATATAAAGTTAGAGTGATAACGTTTTATGAAGTCACATGTAAAGACATTTCGAGCCCTAAAACAGTTTAAATTTGAAAGAATCTTATGTAAAAATTAGAGTACACGCCGCTTAATATGATCTCGGTTAACGTTATTCGGATATTGTTATCCAATTGCGGAAGTTCCCCAATTGTATACAAAACTATGAAAATGCATCTCATATTGGGATCAGTAATTCGGTTAATATGTTGATCGTGTTGACACTATTTCAGAAACATTTTCTTGAAAACTAAATCGCCAAATAGGGTCAAATTAGAATAAAAAAAATCGCCAAGTTACAGGGAAATGTCCCAGGAGGGAAACAAATTTTTCCCCTCCATCCGGATAAAATATATTTCTTGAAAATATCTACGTCAAACTAAAGTTGCTTTTTTGCCTAGTTTTAAATTTTACATTCGCATATTCTTATACAATGATCGTTTTAGTTAATTAGGGCAAAACACACTAGGGATATTAGACCTAAAGAGAGGGATGCCTTCGTAGAGAACTGATTCGTATACACGTTACACATGATTTTGCCTGCGATCAGAAATAGACCAACAAAATATATATATATATATATATATATATATATATATAAAATTAAAAAAATAAAAAATGAAAAATAAAATAAAATAAAAAAATTAAAAAAATAAAAATAAAAAATAAAAATAAAAAAAAATATTCGCAGGTTCCCCCTCCTCTCCTCCACCCGGAAAAAATATACTTTTGGAAACATCTACTCAAACTAAGATTGATTTGTTGCTTAATTTGAAATTTTACATTCGCATGTTCTATTACAATGATTGTTTCGGTTTAGTTAATTATGGCAAAGCACACTAGAGTTATTAGCCTAAGAGTAACGATGACTTCCTAGATGACTTTCTTAGAAAGATTGGCTATAAATATACGTTACACATGGGAAAATATACGTTAGAGATAAGGAAAAACACGAAAACAGCCATGCAGCCAGCCCGCTTGCAATTGCCGCTTGGAATTGAATCCCGCTTGGAATTGAATCCAGGTCGGAACTACCAGTGGTCAGCGATTTTACCGCCTTGCGGTGTGTGAGCCCTGTTATTATTACAATGACAGATGCCTTTCGAATATTAATATTAGAAGTAGAGCCTCTGTTAAATAATTTTCAGAAACGTTACAATTGGATTGAAGATATTGTGAACAGTTCTTAAACAAACTCTTTGAATTTCCCTAATTAAAATCCTGTGAAAGTACGTATTTATATGTTTCTAGTTACATTTAGGTTAAATTATTTATGTGATCTACTGTACCCAAGAAACAGAATACTTCTTACTCGTACGCGATATGCACGCTGGATAAAATTTCAGCTCTAGATATATTCCTGCTTTAGGTAACTATCTTTTAATCGTTTCAAAACGTGTTTTATTTACATGCGTCTTGTCGCACGATGCGTAAAAACTACGTTGCCTTGTAAAATTATGTTCCAACTTACTCGCTTATCTGTAGAGCCAGTTTCACAAAATTACACAACAAATGCGAAATTTTAAGACTGCTTCTTAAATGCAATGATAACCGTAAAATATTTGACTTGAGAAGTAGTAGCTTAACTGATGGAGGCACGTGCTACTGCTCTTTCACTAAACAAATGTTTTCTCAAATAAATGCAGAGCAACATGAATGGCGCAGCAGCTATTTAAGGGGACTCGTAGACCTTAAAACCCATAAGATCTTCGAATATGTGACTGTTGCAAGAATTAGGATAACTTATTTATTTTAAAAGCAATTACTTAACGTTTTACAGCTGCTTACATAATATAGCTGCTTTCTGAAATAGTAATCAGAAAGTCTGTGTTGCCTCAAATATTTTTATAATTTAATCCGCTTTGTAACAAAATTTTTCGTCGTGTTTCCAACTTGCGCGCACAGTTTACATTATTCTGCTGTATAATGTAATTCCATATTTAATATATAGCTTTTATAACATTTGAAAACAACTGTAAACCAAAAATTCTAAGAATTTCATGTTCAATTTTTATTTTATTTGGAGTTGAGTTTATGAAATGTATTTTATTAAAAAAAATCTGTCATGTTTCCGTCCATAAATTTTTTTAATATTAAAATATTCCTCAGATTTTTGGTTTGGTTAAAAATTCGGGGCCATATAAATAATTCCATCTAATTTCAAATATGCAACATTAGCCATTTTTAAAATCTCATGCGCGCAAGGTGGAAACATGACGAAAAATTGCGTCACAAAGCGGATTAAATTACAAAAATATTTGTGGCAACACAAACTTTCTGGTTACTAGTTTCCAAAGCATTATATTATGTAGTCAGCTGTGAAAAAGTTGGAATAAATTGCTTTTAAAATAAATAAAATATTCCAATTCTTGCAACAGTCACATATTCGAAGAGTGTTAAAGGGGTTTAAGGTGTATGAGCCCCCTTAAGCTTCGAAGTCGGTCTCACAGAATGCAAACTTTTCTATTAGCTAAAACATTATATTAACTAAACATTACATTTAAACGCACAAACTTAGTGGTTTTATTGCAAATTATTTTACATTTATAACTTGTAGAGTAGTAATTATTTTACATTTGTATCTTGTAGATTTTTGAAGTAAGAAACACAAAAAAAAAAAGAGCAATGCTCTCGCTGGGACTCGGAACACATCGAATACACGCCGAATGTGCTAGCGTTGTTACACCACGAAGGTATGCAGAAAGGAAGGGGAAAATACCTCATAAACTTAGCAGTATTTTTTTTCGAAGTAATCCTGGTTTGGTTTGGTTTATTTAATTATGGTAAAGCACACTAGGGCTATCTGCCTAAGGGAGGGATGCCTTCGTGGAGGACTTTCTAAGGGAAACTGACTCGTATACACGTTACACATGGGGAAAACCACGAAAACGCCCATGCAGCCAGCCCGTTCGCAGGATTCGAACGTTTACCGCTCGGCCGCTGGTGGGCCGAAGTAATACTGAGTGGAAATATATTCTGGAATACTATTTTTCAGAGGTAACGCTTTCTATTATCATCTGTTATGTAGTGAAACAGACTTTTAATCTCTGTTATCTTGTTTTCGAAATGAAAAATGTAGAAAATGATGAAAAATTAAATTACACCTCTGAGTTACACGGTATTTCGAGTCTGCTCAAGACGACTTGAATTTAAACATCAGTAATCAGCTAAATTTGTATAATTACTTACCTTAGTTTCTGTTTTCGGAAACTTCCACTCATTAATATGATGCTTACATTATTAAAGAATCTGATGTGTACACCACATGACTTCCTTATACGGAATATTAAATTATACGCATTTTTTCTTGCATTTTATTTAAACTTATAAAATTGAATTAAACCTACTTCGCCGACAGCGCATAAACCACAATAGAATAAATGCATTCTTTAAAATTCACTTTGTTTACCATAGCGACAGTCTGGCGCTAGGTTTATTTAACAGTATTATATTTCTTTCATATTATAACTCAGAATGCACAAAATCTATATCATTTAAAGAATTATCTAATCGTTGCCATATCTTCTATTCAAATACTATAATAAAGCTAGAACTATGTATAAAACAAATTAAGAAAACAAAACAAAAAAGAAACATTTTTCGCAGACGATTGAGTATTTCTCATTTAATCAATTCAGTTCTTACTTCGCGAGAAGACAATACATAAAAACTCAAAATATCTATATTAAAAATTACGAAGTAAATCTCAAACGCTTATTTCCTCGAAAAAATTCCAGAAAAAATTAAGCATGATTTAATTGGCAATAATAAATGAATGCGTTATCTTTGTTGTTGCGGAGCTCAGTTTCTCTAGATTGGCCACAAATCCACTAGTCTCCTGTTTTAAAAGTAAGCATCAATGGCCGCCATTAAAAACAGGCTTAGCGGCAATTAAACAACTTTAAATTTGTAGATATTCTAAAAATATTGCACACAGATTTACTAAAGGCATAAAAGCGTTAACCGAAAGATAAAAACAACATAATTAAATTGTTTTTAAAGCAAAAAATGTACAATTTACAAACATATAAGAGTAAAGAAACTGAGATCACTGAACCGGATAACAGAGTGGATATATATATAAATATATTTATATACGTTTGATGCGGCCGATTGCAATCAAAATACGAGGTGCACATTTACATGTTATAGCAGTCCTATATACAAAATTTCAACGTTCTGAGGCTACTCGTTTTTGAGTTATGCGAGATATGTACGTACGCACGTACGTACATACGTTCGTACAAACGCAACGAAAAATTCTCTTCAGAATTAATTTTAAAGCAGTTTTATAATTTTTTTGAACGAAAAGAGTATTTTATTCTGTCCTTACTTACGGATATGACGCAAAAACATCGTTAAATTGCATTTGATAGCGGTCAAAAATGAATATTTTCGTTGAAATATGCTGCCTGAAACTTTTCGTGATTACAATACTTCCTTTTTACTTCGTACAAGGAAGTAAAAATCTGATACGAACACCACATAAAATATCTGTATGGCCTATTAAATTATATACATTTTCTGCTCCACTTCGTAACACCTTTCTACGCTCTAATTTAAATATTTGTGTAAATTAATTTTAAAATGTTTTTGTTGAAAATTATTCAAAGTATTTCTTGTTTTCCACTCCAGTTTTGTCTTTGTTGATCGTATTTTTTTGACAGTGTTTTCTTGTGTTTTTGAATTTTATTTTTTCATATTTTGCTTATGGCATAAAAATTTATGTATTTAAAATTAGTCTTGATTTTTAAAAATATATCAATAAATTAATATATTTTTAATTAAAAAATAATTCATTTATTGATATATTTTAAAAATAAAAAAATATTTTAAAAATTATTTTATTGCACTAGAATTATTTTAATGTATTAAAAATATATTAAATAATTTTAGTGTATTTTTCTCTTATGTTTACTGTTATATATATTTTTTTCTTATTACATGATACAGCTTTGAACCAGTAAACAATTAATGATCAATTTTATTGATGCAGTTTGTAATCAGTGGGTCATAATTAGACCAATCAATTACTGATGCATAATCAGCTATCAACTACCAGTCTAGCCCTTAACCGTAATTGCATCTTTCTAAAATTTCTTCGACCTTGAGGGAGACAACGTTAAAAACCTCTGCTTTAGAAATAAGGCAGCAGTTATATTCGTTTTTAACCTTTCGCAGGTGTTTATTTGTGCAGTTTAAGTTCCCTACGATAAACGGTGTTATTAGTAAGTTTTGAAGATTTCTGAAACTACTGTCTTAGATATGACTATGTTATTGGTAAGAATCTCCAGCATCTTCATAGTAAAGACATACTGTATAACAAACCATGAGACTTTACCCCCGTATGTCCAAGAACGGTGCTTTTTCTTTTGCACTAACGGCCTAGTGATAAAGTCGGGGGGTGGCTGAATACTGGTAGCGATCGAGGTTCGAATCCCGCGAAAAGGCTGGCTGAATGGGCCGTTTTTCACCACATGTAACGTGTATGCGAGGCAGTTTTTCTTAAAATGTCCTCCACGGAAGCATTCCTTCCTTTAGGCAGATCGCCTCCAAGACTGTTCCGTAATTGAATAAACCAAACGAAAACAAACTTTTGCAGTAAAGCGAAGAAATTTTTAACAATATTTTGGTAGGTCTCAGTGTCCATGTTTATTTCTAAAAAATAAAAAATCTGATGTGTACACCACATGACTTCGTTGTACGGAATATTAAATTATATGCATTTTCTCTTGCATTTCATTTAAACTCATTGGATTGATTTAAATCTAATTCGCCGATAGCACATAAACAACAAGAGAATAAATGCATTCATTAAAATTCACTCTATTTGTTTACCATAGTGACAGTATGGCGCTAGGTTCACTTAACAGTATTATATTTCGTTCATATTATGACTCAGAATGCACAAAATTGATATCATTTAAAGAATTATCTAACGTTGCCACATGTTCTATTCAAATACTATAATAAAGCTAGAACGATGTATAAAAAAAGATAAGCAAACAAAACAAAAAAGAAAGAGATGCTTGAGTATTTCTCATTCAATTAATTCAGTTCTCACTTCGCGACAAGACAAAAATACATAGAAACTCAAAATATCTGTATTAAAAATTACGAAGTAAATCTTAAACAGTTATTTCCTTGAAACATTTCCAGAAAGGTTAAGCATGATTTAATTAGCAATAATAAATGAAAGCGTCATCTTTGTTGTTGCGAAGCTATGTTTCTCTACATTGGCAACAAATCCACTATTTTGCTGCTTCAAATGTAAACAAGCAATGGCCGCCATCAAAAAAAATTATTAAGCCTTAGCGGCTCTCAAACAACTTTTAAATTAATGATAATTCTAAAAATATTACTTGCAGATTTCCTAAAGGCATAAAATCCTTAACCGGCAGATAAGAACAACATAATTTAATCATTTTTAAAGCAAAAAATGTACAATTTACAAACATATAAGTGTAAAGAAACTGAGATTACTGAGCCGGGTAACAGTGTGGATATATATATAAATATATTTATATACGTTTGGTGCGGCCGATGGCAACCAATATACGAGGTGCACATCTACATGTTAAAGCAGTCCTATATACAAAATTTCAAAGTTCTGAGGCTACTCGTTTTTGAGTTATGCGAGATACGTACGTACATACGTTCGTACAGACGGCACGAAAAATTCTCTTCAGAATTCATTTTAAAGCAGTTTTATAATTTTTTTGGTGGAAAAGGGTCTTTTATTCTTTCCTTACGTACAGATATCACGCAAAAACATCGTTAAACTGCATTCGATAGCGGTCAAAATGGATATTTTCGTTGAAATATGCTGCCTGAAACTTTTCGCGATTACAATACTTCCTTTTTACTCCGTAAAAGGAAGTAAAAACAGATGACGCTATTATTTTTCATTTTAATATTGTACGCCATGTTTTGCCAAGATGTAATGAATTTCAGTGTTCAATAATTTTGTTGTTATAATATGCTAATTGATCGCATATTTCAAGTCCAATCTCGAAATAATATTTTGCAACGAATCACTACAAATGAGACTTGTCACTTTTCGTCTGAGTCTGTTGCCATTCGGTAAAACTTAAACTTATATATATCTTTCAAATTGAATCCGCTAAAAAATGTAAGCTAAATGAAAGCAAGAGATGCAGTTTTTAAGAATATTCGTTTCTTATGTTTCAGTCGGAATGATGTAAGTATTAAAAACGAATTTAATTCATGATCTTTATAATTAATAATATTCAGTAATTTCATAGAATGACATTATATATTTGCTATGATTTATTTCGTATTTTGTGAAATATTAATGAATTTTTGATTAACAGACTTAATGTGAAAGTGAATAGTAGAATTACATTACGGAATGAAAAATATTTATCTCCATCGCGTGGGGCTGTCTATCAGCAATTCTGAAGTAAAGCTGTTTTTAAATATTTTGTGATTTTGCTGTTGAATCTAATTTCAGTTGGCGTACGTGCGAAGAACGTGACATTAAATAAATAAATTTAACAGATAAATGGTTAATAATAAAAAGGAAAAATGAATCCATAGAATCTTACCCTATTAAAATTATAAAAAAAGTGTAGCTGCAGTTATGCGGAAAATTATCTCAGGTGTACGTAAAATGTGTTAAATTAGTCTTAGTAACAATTTAGCCATAAAATTTTGACAAAAGTTAGCTCCCTGGGTTAGTCTTTAATCCCCACTAAAATGAACTAAGTTCTGAATATTCAAGCTGACATATCCTAAAGGAAAACTTTGTTAATTACCTTAGGAACGAACAATTTCTAACTTTTCCTTGTTTATGAACAAAGGGATTTTTCTTTTTTGATTTTTTTTCTTTCCTTCAATAAAATGCACTTATGAATTCGTTAAAAAAAAAAACTAATGTAATATAAAATAAGCAGTAAATAATGTTCTTAGTCCTGATTGTTCCATATTTAAAAGTTATGATTTTTAATATGCATTATTAAAGATTTATTTTAGGTAATTATTTAAAATATAATTTCACACAGCCAGCAGTTTAATTTTAATAATAAAAATTAAATGTTATATTTTATATACTTTTAATTCCCATAGAAAATTGTACAAGGTTTTTTTGTCTTGTCCTAAGAAAATGCTTTTCATTACACTGTTGGCCTTTACAATTGCTACAACAGGAACGAACGTAAATAGAAGAATTTTATTTATTGCACATATGCAGCATTATGGCAGGAAGACGTGATTAAATTTGCAAGAGGTTTTGAGTACGCAACAAACATAATTCATTGAGGAGCTGGCATTTCTGTCAGCAATAACAGTTGTTGTTGGGAATCCAGTCGGACTGAGCTTGGATGAAAGGTACAGGTACTTCATTCAATGTGGATTAATACTATGCTCGAGTTCATCATTCGTATAAACATGCGAGTCTCTCGGCAACCCGTGATCATATGACCTTTCTGGGTGTAAGATCTGAGAAACGAGATGGCTTAGGACAACAATCGAGCGCACTCTATATTAGGACAGCACGGGTAGCACGAGGTCACGAATTAGCTTGCAGAAAGATAAAATCACACAGGTCATGAAGTTAGGTCACAGCTATGGGTCACATGTCAGAAACGTAACGGTGGCTATCCACATTATCGGCTCTGCGAACAAAAGTTGATCAAGATTTGCATCCAATAGCATCACGTACCAGTACAACAAGTGTTGGGGCAGTATGCGAGCTCACAACATTCGTTCGTATTCAACATTCTCGGTGTCTCCACACACAGCTACTACTATCATGATGCTATACACAGAACCATAATTCGTCTGAAAAACTAGATGGGAACCACTCTTATGCCCAGTGCTGTTTTCCGTCATCCTACTGTAGGTGCTCCTGGCTCTGCTGCACCATCAAAAGAATTCACAAAACCGGTTGCCGGGGTGATGCTTAGTATGGTGGCAAACTATCCGTACAGATAACTAAAATTAACCATCCACAAATATACAACTTTCTTATTTGTAAACAGTTTGTGTTTCTTCCTGGTAATATACATTATACAATGGTGGCCAAAATTGTGGACACTTTAAGAAATTTTTATGTTTTTGAACTTTGTATGCTTATAGAAAATGTTACGTTTCGCAGAATGCAAACTTGTATATATCATTTTAAAGAGAATTTATTACTGAATTCAATACAAAACGCAAAATTCAATTATTTGCAATACAAAAAAGTTATATGTACTTTAATATAAATAAAAAACACGGTTATGAAGTGGCTTGTAATGTCTAGCTTTCCTGGCCAATCACTGTTCTTGTTCTGAGAACCAATCAAATGTTAGTAACTGCAAGTAGAAGCTGACATCATGTTTACATTTGAAACAATTCATTATTTTGCTTTGTTCTGTAGAAGGAGGACCTGTTTCTTATACACTGCAATTACAAGTAGGAATTTTTGTAAAAATTTTTAATATTTAGTCAAGAAGCAATGAAATCAAATAAAAGAATAGACTGGACACCTAGAAAGAGATGTAATATTATTGTGTTACGAGAAAGTGGTCTTTCCTATGCTGAAATTGCAAGACAGGTGGATGATTCAGTGACTACATCTGGAATCCGAAAGTTTTGTTTACGATATCAGGAGACAAATTCAATAAAAAACAAAGAAGGAAAAGGCCGAAAAAGGTGCACCACATCTATTGATGACAGAAGAATAAAAAGACTATGTCTCCAAGATAGAAAAATGTTATCAGCGGCCATCAGAAGTGATCTGAATGATGCTGGTGTTTCTGTCAGTTCAAGAACAATCAGAAGATTAACAGATATTGGACTGAGAGGTAGAATTCCACGAAAAAAGCCTTATCTTAATTTTCAGCAACGAAAAAAAATAAAAAAAAAAATAAAAGACTACAGTGGGCAAAGGAACACATTAATTGGACAGATGATCTTGTCACATCACAAGATCAGTGGTCACAAGTTATATGGAGTGACGAAACTAAGATTTCGTTATTCGGTAGTGATGGGTGAAAATATGTAAGACGTAGAATAGGAGAAGAGCTACATCTTGACTGCATTCAAGCAACTGTGAAAAACCCAGTTAGTGTTATGATTTGGTCATTCATGTCAGCAGATGGTATTAGTCGCTTTCATGTCATCGATGGGACACTGAATGCCAGAAAATACATTGACACTATTCTAGAATCAAAACTTCTACCTTCCATCAGAGATCTCTTTCCCAACAATGCTTCGTTTAGTTTTCAGCAGGGTTCTGCTCCTTGCCACATGGCCAAAATATCGAAAGAGTGGTTTCGTACAAAGAGCATCAAATTGTTGTCATGGCCAGGAAACAGTCCTGATCTCAATCCTATCGAAAATTTGTGGCACCGTTTGAAATCTCTTGTCCGAATAAAGCGCCCATCAAATAAAAGGGAACTAATTGAAGCTATAATTGTTTCCTGCCATCATGTAATAACGAAAATAACGAAAGAAGAGCTAAAAGCTCTTGTCAGCTCAATGAAACGTCGATGTGAAGCTGTAATCAAAAATAAAGGGTGCTGATAACTACTGAGTGCTACTGAGTGCTGATAACTCACTGCAATCATCACTATCTAAAGTATATCGATAACTTTTATCGTTTATATTTTTTTGTGTTGCAAATAATTGAATTTTGTGTTTTGTATTGAATTCAGTAGTAAATTCTCTTTAAAATGATATATACAAGTTTGCATTTTGTGAAACGTAACGTTTTCTATAAGCATACAAAGTTCAAAAACATAAAAATTTCCAAAAGTGTCCACAATTTTGGCCACCACTGTATATGCTGGAAGAAGTAAGCGATCACATTAATAACAACAAAAATCAACAGCTGCATACCAATAGCTCAATTTCTATCGCCTTAAAGAGCGCATTCGGTACTCTGTTTTGGCCAGACAGGCCCTACCACACCTTTACAGCTCTTTGAAGGAGTGTGACAAACAATACCAGCCTTATTATTAGGTTTCAAGAACAAGGGTGTCCCTAGGGATCAAGTGCGGGCTCGGCACTTTGAATTCTCAGCTTCAGCTTTGTACTAGCTGCTCTTTAGTCGGAAAACACGCATTTTATCGCATACACAGATGACATTGCAATTCTGGTCGATGGTCACAATAGGAAAGCATTAGACTAACAAGGTAAGATGACTTACAAATGGTTCACAATTATACGCAGCAGTTTACAAATGAGAAAATAGCACTTATCATCCGGCACAAAGAAGTCCTAGACCTGCTCGCAAGCCTTGCATCAAGCTGTCAGGGAGAAACATTCAGTTGGGTCAAGAACATGCGTATCTAAGGCTTATGTGGGACAAGAGTGTCTTCTGGTTTTCGCATCTACGGGCACTGCGCTCCCAAACACAAGCTAGTGCTCATAAAGCTCACCAGTTTCAGAGTTTCAACTGTGGGCAAAACTTGCCAGTCAACAACATTCTTTGTACGATCATGGAAAAATGTTTTTGTTATACAGCTGCCATATGGTCCTCTGTAATGCGAGTCTGCAAACGAAATCACATCCTTATGATTCCTTTTGCATTAAATCTTTGTAAGTTGTATCGAACTACAGCCATCAATGCAGTAATAGTGTTCGTGTATTTTCTCCCATTGCACCTACGAGCGGACCAGGAAGACACCAAACTCATATCCTACAATTGCGAAAATATGCAGCTTTCCACAGCGCCATGTATAGCCAAGCATCGTACGAGCATCAAAAGCATTTCAGTATTTTACCAAGGCTACAAAAGATAAGGAAAATACGTATGAACATCAATAGCAGAACACCCACCTCATGTGCGCGATGCCCAAATATTCTACACTGAAGGATCAAATACCGAGGAGGGAATTGGATGTGTATGAGTTCAATATAAAGACCATCAAATTACAAATATCCGGGGAGAACACTTGCAACAAGTCAATAGCGTTTTACAGGTGGAAGCATTAGCCAGCTTAAAAGCCAATGAGCAAACTACAACAGAAAATATTCTATATGCAGTTATCTCTCTGACAGCAAATCATCTGTCCTGGCCATCTTAAATGTTCGATAGACCCCTCCTTTTAGAACAGCCATTAAAGATGTAGAGTTCCTCACTTTAGAATTCTAGGTTAATGTTGGAAGTGAAGAATCTAAGAACTGATAAGTGAATAATCGCTTTAGCTCGGTGACAAGAAACAACAAGATAGAAGGGTAACTAACCCTTTATTATTCCAATAAGGTTTAACAAAACTTCACCTGGGAGTGTGCAATATAAGCCGACACTTGGGCTCGAACTTAAGAGACTAAGAATTAAATTAAAACTGAGATTAGCTAAAGAAATATAGCCGAAGCTATCAAGATTCTACTCTAGTTGGCCCCTTAACTTTATTTGACTACGAAGCTTATCAAGGATCTGAGTACGGCCGAGCGTAATAACAGCTTTGAGAGAGAGAGTGGCCAAAAAGGCAGACGCGCGTAAATCAGAAACTCTGATTCTCTCTGTCTCAGTAAGTAACTTCGTGGTTCAAATACCGCTCCTCCTCATTAAATATTCAGCAAGATTCCAAAACTACGTTATGGTCGGAAGTAGTAAGTTGAAGTTAAGAATTTGACAGGAAAGGAACTTAAAATTTAAGTATTAAAAAATTAACATAATTCTTACAAAGAACAGTTATAAAATGACAGATATACCAGCATCTAAGTAGGGGTTAAAGCCTATGATGGACTCGAAGGCAATGAAATGGCTGACCATCTAGCCAAAGAGGCAGTGGATTTCACTGACGCAAGGCAGTGTCACATCTCAACGCCCTTGTTTCGCTATAATCGGATTCACTGTAAACCATTAAGATTCCAAAACTAAGTTCTGGCCGGAAGTAGTACGTTGAAGTTAAGAATTTGACAGGAAAGGAACTTTAACTTAAAATTTAACTGTTAATAAAATTAACATAATCCTTACAAAGAACAGTTATAAAATGACAGATATACCAGCATCTAAGTAGGCGTTAAAGCCTATGATGGACTCGAAGGCAATGAAATGGCTGACCATCTAGCCAAAGAGGCAGTGGATTTCACTGACGCAAGGCAGTGTCACATCTCAACGCCCTTGTTTCGCTATAATCGGATTCACTGTAAACCATTAAGATTCCAAAACTAAGTTCTGGCCGGAAGTAGTACGTTGAAGTTAAGAATTTGACAGGAAAGGAACTTTAACTTAAAATTTAACTGTTAATAAAATTAACATAATCCTTACAAAGAACAGTTATAAAATGACAGATATACCAGCATCTAAGTAGGCGTTAAAGCCTATTATGGACTCGAAGGCAATGAAATGTCTGACCATCTAGCCAAAGAGGCAGTGGATTTCACTGACGCAAGGCAGTGTCACATCTCAACGCCCTTGTTTCGCTATAAACGAATTCACTGTAAAAATTTAATCCTCTGTAGCAAGAATAGTGGAGGGCGTGGAACATATACCTGCTGACCTTTGTTAGACATCAGATGTCACCTGTAGCAAGAATAGCATAACAGCATCACGGGTTGTCGCGCTCGCTCTTTCATTCCAAACACCTCCAGTGATCACCACGTCTCCACACCACAGATCCCGCATTTTATCATCGGTCATTGCAATTTTTCAGCTTATTTCAAAAGGAATGGAATCGCCAATACTGATGACTGTGATTACAGCCAAGAGGGCAATCCTGACCATTACATGTGCAGCTCCTCTCTTACCATCTCTTCACTACGACCACCGCCAATCAATCCGTACAGATCGCTGCATATAAAAGTATTCTGGGTAACAAATACGCCAGCAATCATGAAAATTTACAAGCTTCAGAATTAAGTGTGTAAGGACAATACATCTGTCAGGCTCGCTGAGCAAGAGCATTCCTCTGTGAAGAACTTACCTGTCTCGTCTAGCATCACCTCATCTCTGCGGAATTATGACTCAGCATAATCACAGCAGATGAACTTTGAGTACCTTAGTTTCCTGTCACTGCTTTTCTTGTGTTTCAGCATTGCACTTGATACACGTCCTTCCACTGAGCTAAGGATGGTTACATTTCAGTCATTGTCCTTAAATTTTTAATCATTTGTATATTCAGTTCTTAGTTAATTAACATGTTACCTAGCATGTCCTTAGTACTTCACGCTACCGCAATTCTCTGATAAAATTTTTCTTGTGTTTCAGTATTGCTTGATACAGTTTTTCCTCTGCTTTGAGGTTAAGTCACCTTTCAGTCACTAATTTTTTATCATTTGTGTACATTGAATTCTCGGTTGCTTAACATAACTTTCATCGGGATTGCTTCAGAGTCTTAGAAGGTTTCGTTTTCTTACTAATTATTTACATACTAATTGAACTATTCTACCATGGGAGAACTTAAGAGAATTGTTTTCTGTTAAAGACTTATGGTTTTTGAAAGGTCTTGCTTATAACATGCCGGTGCAATCAATAAAGTTTAAAGCACAGCTTATTCAGCCGGCTCAGGAGTCCAACGATAGAGTTCGCATTCGTTTTCTTAGACAAATTGAGCTTATCCTCATTGATTTTCTAGCACGTAATGAAAATAAGTGGGAGTTTGGTTTCTCAATGTAAAATTACTTTTTGCATATAGTAAAAGTTAATTAGATTGGAAACTACGAAAATATGACAATAGAAAAAATATAAAACAGTAGATTTCTCTGCTTATACCCCTCGATGCAGTACTAGCAAAACCAGCTTGAAGTATCTCTATTCTACATGTTTGCACAGGCTGCAAAATCAACAGGGACCGCTATCCTAGAGGCTTCTAACTCCTTAATTAGTTCAAAAAAGAGTAATGATATTCTGTGGCTTTAGATGAAGAGGCTTCAAAATTTCAGTGAACGGGTTTTTATAACCTGCCTCTGTCTGCACTATATGAGATATGACGTTTTACTCAAGAAACACTGGAAAATGAAAGAGTTACTCAAACTCCAGGGTAGAGAGTTATCTAAAACATATATTCGTTAGTTCAAACCGTATACTTTGTTCCCCATTTCGAAATCAAAAACGGTGAATCTTTACATTATGGTAACTTGGCGATTTTTTGGCGAAAATTTGGCCACCAATTCTGCTACAGCAACCTGATAGTTTTGTTTTGGACGCCATTTTGTTTTCACGAAGTAAAGGCATGTTTTTGGTTTTTTACTCAACATTTTTTCCAACATTCTGCTAGACGAATTACGCTTATGCTAGAACTTTTATGGAACAAAAGTGCTTAATCATGACGAAGATTAGGTGCGAAATTGGGAGAAAGTGTAGAATCGTCCACTGCTTGCCGCGTTTTTAAGAATTGCATATACACGGTATCCATGCACACGTCGACCTAGTTTCACTTAAAAAAACATCCCAGATTCGCACAAAAATGGCATTGCGCACACTCTTGACTTTATCCATGTACACATCGACCTATTTTAACTTAAAAAGTCAAAGAAAATTGACAAAAATCCAATTCTTCTTACTCTTGTAAAAAGCGCCAAACAAATAAGCGGGCGATTCTGCACTTTAGTAGCGAAATTGTTTCTAAGTGCTTATTAGCTAAAATAACGATAGGAATTTTCCAGGAAAAGGTCACATTACATGTCTTATAAACTCTCATTTCTCTGAGACAAAATAATCTGTGATTCAAACTGTGTACTTCTCAGATTATTCCTAAAGTCCTAGCTAGTAACCTTTATCGCCTTACCAAAATGGCGCCATACTACCTGTTACCATATTCTAAAGATTAGCCTAAAAAACTTTCAAAATGTTGTTTCATAGAATAAAATAAAAACAAAAGCGAAATTAAATTTCTGTGATGTCATCGATAAATACTTTTCATCCTTCAGATCACACCGAAAACAAGGCTTTGGAATTGTTTTGTTTGGATAAGGGCACACCAAAACGGAAATTTCATTTCTGCTACAGCCAACTGCAGAACCGGATTTACAATCCATTGGGCAAACCGCGAAATTCTATAATGATTCACGGGTAAGGAAAAGGGGAGGGGGTCGGCTGACGTAATTACGTGACGCTGTGGGCCGGATGCCGGAAACAATTAGAGCAGTTTATCCGGGAAAAGGAGCTGTGTTTGCAGACCTGTAGTTGGCAGACAGATTTTTCGCGGAGTTCGATTTTCGCCTTTTCGTAGAGGAAGAAGTAGGAGCTAGTAGTATGTACTTTGTCCTCGCGCAGTCTTTCGGAGGAAAATAAGTCTTGTTAAGTCAAGTGTATTAATTAAACACTTCAGCGTTTTTACTTCCTTGTACGAAGTAAAAAGGAAGTATTGTAATCGCGAAAAGTTTCAGGCAACATATTTCAACGAAAATAACCATTTTGACCGCTATCGAATGCAATTTAACGATATTTTTGCGTGATATCTGTACGTAAGGACAGAATAAAAAATTCTTTTCGTCCAAAAAAATGATAAAAATGCTTTAAAATTAATTCTGAAGAGAATTCTTCGTGGCGTCTGTACGAACGTATGTACGTACGTGCGTACGTACGTACGTATCACGCATAACTCAAAATCGAGTAGCGTCAGAACGTTGAAATTTTGTATATAGGACTGCTATAACATGTAGATGTGCACCTCGTATTTTGGTTGCCATCGGCCGCACTAAAAGTATGTAAATATATTTATATATATATCCACTCTGTTACCCGGCTCAGTGATCTCAGTTTCTTGACTCTTATGTGTTTGTAAATTGTACATTTTTTGCTTTAAAAATGATTGAATTATGTTGTTTTTATCTTCCGGTTAAGGTTTTTATGCCTTTCGTAATTCTGGAAGCAACATTTGTACAATTATCAACAATTTAAAAGCTGCTTAGGTGCGGTTAAGTTTTAAATAACATGGCGGACATATTTATTTACATTTGAAGCAGCAGAATTGTAGATTTGTTGCCAATCTAGAGAGACTAAGCTTATTAACACAAAAATAACGCCTTCATTTATTATTGCGAATTAAATCATGCTTAATCCTTTCTGGAATTTTTTCGAGGAAGTAAGTGTTTAAGATTTACTTCGTAATTTTTAATGCAGATATTTTGAGTTTTTTTGTATTTTTGCCTTGTCGCGAAGTGAGAACTGAATTAATTGAATGAGAAATACTAAATCGTCTGTGAAAAACTCTTTCTTTTCTGTTTGTTTGCTTAATTTCTTTCATACATCGTTTTAGCTTTATTATAGTATTTGAATAGAACATGCGGCAACGATATTTCTTCAAATGATATAAATTTTGTGCATTCAGAGTGTCGTTATAGTAAACAAATAGAGTGAATTTTAAAGAGTGCATTTATTCTATTTTGGTTTATGCGCTGTCGACGAAGTAGATTTAATTCAATCCAATCAATTTAAATAAAAAAATGCGTATAATTTAATATTCCGTACAAGTAAGTCATGTGGTGTACACATCAGATATTTTTTTCAACAGCCTTAGACACTGTGAACTCTTCAAGTACATTTGGACATACAGAAGATTTATGAATTTTGTATTTATGGTACTTTTCAACTTACATCATCAATGTTTGTTTTTTAACATTTGTTGAAAAACAAAGATTGATGATGTTTATTTTTTTTCAACTTACATCATCACATACGGAATTAAATCACTTCGCTCATGTTCTGAATTTTTTGTGTTTAACTTGATGAAATGTATTATGACTTGTATTTGTTTTCCGCTGTTCGTTTAGTTCTCATGTGTTTCATTTCTCCGTCATTTCTTTACAAAAGGTTTTTCTTTCGTTTGCCATGCTCTCTTAGTGTAAATATGACTTATAATGGAAAACACTATTTAGCAAGCCTTATATATATATTACTTTATATGCTGCAAAATTTATTATGTATGTAAAGTAAAATATCTGACTTGTACACCACATGACTTCCTTGTACGGAATATTAAATTATACGCATTTTTTCTTGCACTTTATTTAAACATATTAGATTGAATTAAACCTACTTCGCCGACAGCGCATAAACCACAATAAAATGAATGTATTTTATAATTCACTTTGTTTACCATAGCGACACTTTGGCGCTAGGCTTACTTAACAGTATTATATTTCGTTCATATTATAACTCAGGATGTACAAAATTTATATCATTTAAAGAATTATCTAATCGTTGCCACATGTTCTATTCAAATACTATAATAAAGCTAGAAATATGTATAAAAGAAATTAAGCAAACAAAACAAAAAAGAAACAGTTTTTCACAGACGATTGAGTATTTCTCATTTAATTAATTCAGTTCTTACTTCGCGAGAAGGCAAAAATACATAAAAACTCAAAATATCTATATTAAAAATTACGAAGTAAATCTTAAACGCTTATTTCCTCGAAAAAATTCCAGAAAGAATTAAACATGATTTAATTGGCAATAATAAATGAAGGCGTTATCTTTGTTGTTGCGAAGCTAAGTTTCTCTAGATTAGCAACAAATTCATTATTCTGCTGTTTCAAATGTAAACAATCAATGCCCGCCATAAAAAAAGGCTTAGTGGCACTTACACAACTTTGAAATTGTTGATAATACTAAAACTATTGCATACAGATTTACTAAAGGCATAAAAACCTTAACCGGAAGATAAAAACAACATAATTCAATCCTTTTTAAAGCAAAAAATGTACAATTTACAAACATATAAGAGTAAAGAAACTGAGATCACTGAGCCGGGTAACAGAGTGGATATATTTATAAATATATTTATATACGTTTGGCGCGGCCGAATGAAACCAAAATACGAGGTGCTCATCTAAATGTTATAGTAGTCTTATATACAAAATTTCAATTTTCTGAGGCTACTCGTTTTTAAGTTTTTCGAGATACGTACGTGCGCACGTACGTACATACGTTCGTACAGATGCCACGAAAAATTCTCTTCAGAATTCATTTTAAAGCAGTTTTTTAGTTTTTTTTGGAGGAAAAGAGTCTTTTATTCTGTTCTTACGTACAGATATCATGCAAAAACATCGTTAAATTGCATTCGAAAGCGGTCGAAGTGGGTATTTTCGTTGAAATATGCTGCCTGAAGCTTTTCGCGATTACAATACTTCCTTTTTACTTCGTACAAGAAAGTAAAAGGAAATCTAAAATTTGGTTAGTTACTAGGTTTATAAGATTTTATTAAGTGTAAAGATTAATTAGATTTTATTATGTTTATTAGATTTTATTAAGTAGCAGGATACAGTTATGTCTTTCCCAGAATACGAAGTCCTAACCTTCCGACTGCTAGATGAAAGTTTTTCCAGTTTAACCACTGAAGTAAGCGGTAAATATATGAAGAAAATTCGCTACATGCTTGCCTACTTAAAAATCGAGTGATAATGAGAAGAATTCGGTGTCAAAACGAGGTGATGACGAATTCTTATCCTTTACACTTTGCTTCGGGACTACTTGTAGAGTTATTTCTTTTTTAAAAAGATAGGAAAGTTTGAAAAATCATGAATGTCTTCGGCAATATTTGATCTTCCGACTTCACGATTGCAAGTCAGACGTGCTTCCAATTACAACACGAAGGTATACTGTGAAGAAGAAGAAATGGCCTACAGTATTACTAAAAAATTCAAGACAAATAAAATGCCGAATGTATTGGAATTTAAGGAATAGCATGGATGTAAACTAAACGATTTAAAGTGAATAAAGGCGTTAAGCTACATAAAAGGCTTAATACACTTTGTAAGGTATTTCTCCCGCCTTCTTAGAATGCCTTTGTTGTGTAGTGGCCAGCACGCTCGGCGCGTTTTCGACATACCCGTGGTTCGAGTCTCGGCGAGTGTATTGCTCATTTTTCATCTCTCCTGCTTCGAAATAACCTAAAGTCTCTACAACTTTATAATAACTAATTTTTTTAAACTTTCATGACCTTCATATTGTTGATAATAAACCTATCCATGTAAGAAGTGTCAGACTATGGTATTATGGCAAAGATTATTAGATATATGCCTCTAAGACCGCCGTCTTAAAAAGCATATGTATTTTTTAACATAGGTTAGGCAAAGGGAGAGGTCTATAATTCCGCCTGAAGAAATCTCCAGATTTACATGAAAATCTTGACACGTGACAGGTGACGGATGACGGGGACATCTGGTGGCTAACAGAGGTAAGCAGATATATGTCTCACGTCTTCCTCTGATTAGAAGCAATAACCCTGTGGGGCTCCATGGGAGTTAAGAGAACATTATAAGGTATTTTCTCACTCCTTTCTGCATGCCTTCATGGTGTACCTGGTAGCACACTCGGCGCGTGTTCGAGCGGTCCTGGTTCGTGTCCCGACGAGGGCACTGCACATTTTTCTCATGTCTTGCTTCAAAATAACCTAATGTGGAACCTACAGTGGCGTCCGAACTAAAACGATGGTGGATGATGATCACCAGGATGTTCTTCACCACCAGGATTTGGGCACTGAGTCCCATTATCCCTAGTCACCCTTTAAAAGGGGCAGTATATAAGGTACTTCCTCTCTTCATTCCGCATGCCTTCGTGGTGTAACGGTAACATACTCGGCGCGTATTCAAGAGGTCCAGATTCGAGTCCTGGCAAGAGCATTGCTCATTCTTGGTGTTTCCTACATCAGAAATCCCAGCGACTCTATTTAGCGATGCATGCCATCGCAAACCCGCGCCACCGATCAAAATTAATCCAGGAGATTACAGGAAGAACTTCAGCATCACAAAATCAACACTTCTTTGTCACTTTGCTGAAGGCACATGCAGGGACAAAAGGCAACGAGGAGGCTGACATCCTAGCCAAAGAAGCAGCTAGGTGTCAAAATGCACAAAATTTATCAGTGCCATGGCCTGGCTCGCACCTTAAAAAAGTCATAACCAACAAATCTAAAGCTGAATGGCAGAACTGGTGGGACAACTCCGAACAAGGAAGAAGGACTTATCATTTGTTCCCAAAAGTAGGCACAGCTCCCAGTTTAATAATTAGAGGAATCACGTGGTTCTTATCAGGGCATGGACCTTTTCCCGCGTACTTCTATGCAAGGAAACTAGCAACTTCAGATCAATGTGCATGTGGAGAAAGAGGCAATCCCCTACCATTATATATTCAAATGCCCCCTTACAGCTGAACATCACCTAAAAGTCCCGAATTCACAGAGTGAAGTGACTCCCTTTATTAGATACGCTATCAAAAACATCCATCTCCGAAAAAAAATCATAATTATAATGAGCTTCCTGTCCACAAGAGGCACTGAGCTATGCTGCACAACCTAGAATAATATAACAAAGCTATCACTTAAAACATAGTATGCAAGCAGACCTGGAGATGCCCTCCATAGCATGTACGTGCGAAAGGAACCAACTGTAAAAACACCAATGTATATGTAAGGGGAAAAGAAAGGCACTGCTCGCGGTCTGGTAAAATACAAAGCATTGCAAGCAACGCCTGGCAGGATCCCCTGTAAGTCCTGTGAGGTGTAATTGATCTGGATATCTAGTGTGGTTAGACAATACTCACATTGCCAATGGTTAAACAATGGGTGTCCACCACATTTTCTCAATATCCATAAATACAATCAGATTGCTCAAATTCGCAATTCACCGTTTATTGTATTTGCATGATCACATTATATTGCGCTAAGTGTTCAGATTGCTCATCGAATGCGATGCGGCTGTGCATTGCAGAATACGAGGGTTGGAACTTTAATAGTGGCAACACAGCTGAAAAAACGCTACGCAACAAAACCAAAGAATTACGCGTATACCACACGTCTCAGCAAAAAGACTCGTCCTGCCTACGTCACGCGCATGCAGAGTGACGCGAGAAACAGATCCTTGTATTAGCTCACGGTCTAAAGTAAGTATTGTCAGGATGTTTTCAAAACAAGAACAACGATGTTGGATAAACATTGAATGTGCCAGAGGTCGTACAGTGTCATCAAGGGCTTCAAGAGGCTTGCGGGGAATCTGCATTGCCTTACAGAACCGTATCAAGATGGGTGAAAGCATTCAATGAAGGACGCCAAAACGTGGCAGACATGCTGCGGCCAGGTCATCCGAGTGTCAGGGATGCAGACGTGCAAGCTGTTGCCGCACTAATGGACAGTGATCGCCACCAAACGATTCGTCAACTGGCCAGACAAACAGGATTAGCGCATACGACTGTGCTGCACATTCTGAAGGAACGCCTGTCCATGAGAAAAATTGCTTCACGATGGGTTCCACATCAATTGACGAAAATGCAGAAATGGCTACGATACGATGCTTCCCGAACCCACCAGAAGCGCTATCAGCGCGAAGGAGATTCTTTTTTATGCCGTATCATTACCCTGGATGAGACATGAGCTCGATCGTAATCGTACCAGCCAGAACTGAAACGCCAATCAAACGAAAGGCGTCATCACGGGTCACCACGACGTTCGAAATTTCGTCAGACCCCCAGCAATGTGAAAGTTATGGTGATTCTCGTGTAAGACTGTGATGGTGTCATCCTAACGCATACCGTTTTCCCACAGCAGACTGTCACTGCGCAGTATTACTGCTCATTTTTGGAGCACAATCTCCGACCAGCTTTGAGAAAAAAACGGCGACACTTTCTGCAGAACGCTCCTCTCATTTTGCATGACAATGCTCGGCCGCATGCAGCGCAAGCTGTGACTGATTTGTTCAAGCGATGGGGCTGGGAAGTGCTTTACCATCCACCATACTCCCCAGATCTAAGCCCTTGTGACTTAATTCCTAAGATGAAGGAACCACTTCGTGGCACTCGCTTCTAAACTGTTGCTGAGATTCTTGCGGCAGTAGACTGGTCCATTCAAACTATCAACAAAACAGGTGCTGCTACAGGTATTCTGCGACTTCCACATCGTTGGAAACGGGTTGTACACAATGCTGGCGACTATATTGAAGGACTGTAAAACATGGTGACATGAATCACTTTTGTATTCCTTGTAAATAAATAGTTGCCACTATTAAAGTTCCAACCCTCGTATATGCTGTATTTTTGACTAAGTGGGGCAGCTCAATGTGTGAATATCAACCTGGCAGATATCCAGTGCCAGAGTTAAAGACGTGATGATGGTATGACATATCTTCTCCATAGTCACACGAAATTTTGTACAATAGAGCGTGTGAGAGAGTCCGCAATGCTGAAGTAGTAGGTGACGCAAGTGAGTGGCGTTGTCGAGAGAGTATTAATAGACACAGTTGTTTAGAGGATATTGATAGACGCCTTCTGCTCCGTTGGCCGGCAAGTTGCTGTTTCCGAAATGAAAATATTGAAGGGAAGTTTGCAGCTAATTACTTAGGCAGTGAGGATTTTCACCAAAGGTATAATCGAGGTTTGTGATAAAAGGCTTCGTGAGGCGAAACAGTGTAAAGCGAGAAGCAATCACCATTAGTTCCTTTATCGTAATTCTCAAGTGTTTCCAGTCTCAATGTTATTCTGTATAATTTGGAAGTAAATTATCCCAAATCACATCGACATGCCATGATCAGTAGGAAGGCATTACAGAACAGATATGCAATGCATGCACCATGTAAATTCATCATCGTACGGAATCGGAAAGCAAATCACACTGGAAGGAGAAAAATTTGTAACATTGATGTTAAAATTTTAAGTCGAATCCTCTGAGGTTTTAGGGTGATAATAACAGGAGACTAGAGTACAATGATGATTTAATTAGCATCAATACGTATCTGATTATGGCATTGTGGCAAAGCATATTAAATCTGTACCTATAGGACCGCTGTCTTGAAAAAGATTAATATTTTTTAATGTATGTGGGAGTCGACAAATCTCTGCTCAATACCGATAAGGTTCTGGCTTCTTGCCTGCTGTTGACGATGCGGTGTGCTTGGACATGAGTATTAATCAACAGGAATAAACAGTAATGATACAACGGTGTATACAGGACATGAATATACAACAACAGAATGTAACACTAGTGATATCCTCCAAGACGTATTGTGAATTCTGTTCAATGACAAATGAACGGAAATGTCTTGAGCATTTACTTTCCTGAATCTTGGAAATACGTTTTGTCTGCTTGTCAATCAGCCGGTATAGGGATAGTGACCGAAACGCCGTCGTCGTAAGGACCTCCGGCCTAAGGTTCCTCACCAATCAGCGTTATGTCTATGCGACAGAAAAGAATCTACCACCCACCGACGGCGGCATTCACTGAATCAATGATAGTAATATTACAATGCTAAATTGACAATGTCATCTATACAATAATTGTCACATAATAATCCGTATGAAAAATAAATATACAATCAATTAATCATTACATTGTCATGGATAGAATCTACAGTGTCTCACAAAAGTGATGGGACACTTGTGCTTTACAAAAGGAAACTGTAGTAAAATAAATTAAGAAAACATGTAAAAATTTTTTGTGGGTGTGTTTCCTACTTACATTTAGTTATTACATAACATGCATTTTCTCAAAATATTAAAATATTAATTTAATAAAAATATAATTGTTTAGAACGGAGCAAGAAATGGCTCACATAAGTGATGGGACACTTTCTTTTCCATCAAATATTTATTCAAAAATTTTACTTTTTAAAAGGATTTAATTTTTGTTGGATTTCCTTTTATTTTTAAAACATGATTTAATCTTCTTGGAATGGATTCGACAAATTATTTTTGTGACTTCTGGAGTGATTTTACCCCATTCTTCTTGAAGCACAGATTTTAATTGTTCTTTTGAAGAAATGGTGTGTTTGCGAATTCTTGATTCCAATTCTTGACAAATATTCTCTATGGGATTTAAGTATGGAGATTGCGGTGGTGTTTTTATTATTTCAGGATAGTTATACAGCAGCCAGAGTCTAACGTTCAAAGCAATGTGCTTGGGGTCATTGTCTTGGTAGAATTTAAAATCGTTATGAAGGTTCAATTTTCGTGCTGAAGATTTTAAATTTTGATTTAAAATGCCAATATACTTGTACCGATCCATTATACTGTCAATAAAAACAAGATTACCAACTCCAGCGGACGTCATACACCCCCATACCATAACTCCTCCTCCACCATGTTTTACTGTTAGCACCAAGTTCTGTCCCTGGGTTTTCTCCACACCAAGATTCTACCGTCAGAACCAAATATATTAAATTTACTCTCATCAGCAAATATAACTTCATTCCAGTAATCAGAATTCTTATTTATGTTGGATTTTGCGAAAGCCAGTCTGAGTTTTCTATTCTTTTCACTTACGAAGAATGTTTTCCCGGCTGCTCTACCGTGATATCCGGCAGATCAAATTAGTCTTCTAATAGTCTCAGGATTAACAATTACTCCATATAATGCATGTAAATCAGCAGCAACTTTCGGAGCACTCATTCTTGGATTTTTTTAAATATTTCGAACGATAATTCGCTTTATTCCATTGGATAGCTTTGATGGTCGGCCAGGTCTTCTTTTATCCTGAATCATATGATTCTTTTTATATCGTTTAATGATCTTGAAAACTGTTGAATGACTCAAGTTAACTGTTTCAGCAGTTTTTCTTATAGATTTTCCACGTTCAGTATGCAAATTAATAACTAATTTTCGAATTTCAGGCAAAGTTTCTTTTCGTCTAGCATTCATGGCTGCACAGAGCTAAAAAACACAAAAATTTCAAAAAGAACTGGAGAGAAATACTGCAGACGATTTTATAAATTATTGCCAATTGCTCTTGAGTAAAAATAAAAAACCCCAAAAATATTTTTATTGTAGTACGTAGTAGGATCTATTGGTGTCCCATCACTTATGTGAGCCATTTTTTGCTCCGTTCTAAACAATTATATTTTTATTAAATTAATATTTTAATATTTTGAGAAAATGTATGTTATGTAATAATTGTTACTAAATTTAAGTATGAAACACACCCTCAAAAATATTTACATGTTATTTTAATTTATTTTATTACAGCTACCTTTTGTAAAACACAAGTGTCCCATCACTTTTGTGAGACACTGTATGTTGTGGAGAGTGGAACTTATATATTAACCAGTTTTTAAACCTATGTCTTCTTCAATACATCATAACTTCATATTCTTATCAGTTACACACCTAATGATGTGTATCCGTATTATTCTTGCAGTTATCCACAGAGTAGTCCAGTCACATCAGTTCAGGCATTTGATAGTTCCATAGCACAAAGCATATGATGTTGTGTAGACTATTCTATGTTCGTATTAATTGGATTATAAGTTAACTTTTGATAAATTCGAAGCACACTTTTGCTAAGTTCATTGTTCACGTAAATACTACTTGTCTACATCGATACATCCTAACTTCGTTTCCTTAACAGTTTGCACACCTCATTATGTGTGTCCATAGCAATTTGCACACTGTGTCGCAGTTATCCACAAAGTAATCACGAAATTGCAGTTTGGAAGTTCATTGTAATATGTACACTATTTTACTATTATCCACAGAAGCAAATGTTTTGTAAATAATCACTTGGCTCGTAGATGATTAAAAAAAAGGGAAGAAAACTAATTCTTAAATTTTTTCAATACAATTCTAAATTGTGCAAAACTACAGATTTGTTAAACAGTTCCAATCAATACAAATTGACTTTTATTCCAACAATATAAAGCACATATTCTAAAATAAAACGTCTAATGGAAAACAGGAACTAATTCCCAATTAAAATAGACATAAAACACATAATTATTCAGAACATATTATTTACCAATCATTAGACCATAAAAATACACACGTTTCAAATGCTGCAACTAATTTTTTTATTACAGTTAGAATATTTACCGATCAAACATACTACAAATGCACATGTTTAAAAAATCTGATGTGTACACCACACGACTTCCTTGTATTGGAATATTAAATTAGAATATTAAATTATACGCATTTTTTTGCATTTCATTTAAACTTATTGGATTGAATTAAATCTATTTCGCCGACAGCGCATAAACCACAACAGAATAAATGCATTCTTTAAAATTCACTCTAGAATTTGTTTACCATAGCGACACTCTGGCGCTAGATTCACTTAACAGTATTAATAGTTATATAGCAGTTAACTTATATAATAATTATATAACGGAAACTAAGTTAACTGTTATATAATCCAATAATTATATAACAGTTAACGTAAATATTTCGTTCATATTATAACTCATAATACACAAAATTTATATCATTTAAAGAATAGAACTGTCTAATCGTTGCCACATGTTCTATTCAAATACTATAATAAAGCTAGAATGATGTATAAAAGAAATTAAGCAAACAAAACAAAAAAGAACCAGTTTTTCACAAACGTTTGAGTGTTTCTCATTTAATTAATTCAGTTCTCACTTCGCGAGAAGGCAAAAATACATAAAAACTCAAAATATCTATATTAAAAATTACGAAGTATATCCCAAACACTTATTTCCTCGAAAAAATTCCAGAAAGAATTAAGCATGATTTAATTGGCAATAATAAATAAATGCGTTATCTTTGTTGTTGCGAAGCTAAGTTTCTCTAGATTGGCAACGAATCCACTAGTCTCCTCTTTCAAATGTAAACATCAATGGCCGCCATTAAAAACAGGCTTAGCGGCAATTTAACAACTTTAAAATTGCTGATCATTCTAAAAATATTGCACACAGATTTACTAAAGGCATAAAATCCTTAACCGAAAGATAAAAACAACATAATTCAATCATTTTAATGCAAATAATGTACAATTTACAAACATATAAGAGTAAAGAAACTGAGATCACTGAGCCGGGTAACAGAGTGGATATATATAAATATATTTATATACGTTTGGCGCGGCCTATTGCAACCAAAATAAGAGGTGCACATCTACCTGTTATATATACAAAATTCCAACGTTCTGAAGCTACTCGTTTTTGAGTTATGAGAGATATGTACGTACATACGTTCGTACAGACGCCACGAAAAATTCTCTTCAGAATTAATTTTAAAGCAGTTTTATAATTTTTTCGAAGGAAAAGAGTATTTTATTCTGTCCTTACGTACAGATATCACGCAAAAACATCGTTAAATTGCATTCGATAGCTGTAAAAATGGATATTTTCGTTGAAATATGCTGCCTGAAACTTTTCGCGCTTACAATACTTCCTTTTTACTTCGTACAAGGAAGTAAAAGTTGGAACTAATTTTTTCATTAGAGTTTAAATAATAAATTTCTGGTACACAATTATAAATAGCACAAATAAACAATTTCAATCTATACAATTTGACAGGTATTCCTACAATGTAAGAACACATATTCAAATATAGCTAATCATTCTTGTAAAATGGCTATAATAGTGCCCAATTTCTTCAAATTATTAAAAACATCTACAGAAAAACAGGAACCAATTCCCAATTGTAACAAACATGAAATACCAAAAATTATTCAGTGCATATTATATACCAATCAATTATATCATATAAATGCAGGGGTAGTGACCCAAACTGCTGTAGCGATGGGCCCGCGTTCGAATTTCGGAGAAGGTTGTTGTTGTAACTGTCCATCCTTTCATAGGAGGCGACTATGGCCATCTATTAGGTGCTTTTATAATGAAATGGCCATCACTTCCCGCCCTCAAAGTGGCGCAAGGCTAATGGCTATTAAATAAAGAGCCTGGCCATTAAAATGTTTTCTGAGTTTTGCTAAGACTTCGCTTAAGCATGGAATCTAAGTGCAGAGAATGTAGTGCAAGTTGCCCTTAGATTTCCTGTGTGTTCATGTGATATAGCGGGGATTGCATTCAAATAATTATAAATAAAATAGCCATCTTTTTATTGCATGAAAGGGCGTAATAACTGTATACACCTTGCGTCAACAAGCTAACATATCTACACAATCATTGCACGAAACGGTATTTTCTAGTATAACTGAAGATCCCTATCGAATACTCTGATTAGTAAAAGCAGACAGTAATATTGTACACCTTCATAACGGTGCAACTTGTATAACTTTTATGCAAGTCGACCGCTGTTCGTAAAGACAGAAATCTTCACAACGGAGTCGCGTTATAAAGAAGTTTCCACAAACTGAAGTTAAATGTCTCGCTTGAAACTGATCGTCCGCACCCTTCTGCAAGTCCGCTTTTTTTTTTTTTTTTTTCCCATTAAGATACGCGCACTCTTAGACATGTCCGATTTTCGTTTCATATGCTGATTAATTAATTAACCGGAAGATAAAATAATCTTCAACATCTTTATTAAAAGCGCTGAACTGTTATAAAACTGCTCCCTTCTTTATGAAAAGCCCACCAGCGGACGAGCGGTAAAGTCGCTGAACGCTGGTATTTCGGTCCAAAGTTCGATTCCCGCGAACGGGCTGGCTGCAGGGACTTTTTCGTGGCTTTCCTCATCTGTTATAAGGTATTTTCTCCCTCCTTTCTGCATGGGCTCACCAGAGGCCGAGCGGTAACGTCGCTGAACACTGGTAGTTCGGTCCGAGACTCGAATCCCGCGAACGGGCTGGCTGCATGGTTGTTTTCGTGGTTTTTCCCATGTGTAACGTGTATACGAGCCAGTTTCCCTTAAAAAGCCCTCCATGAAGGCATTCCTCCCTTATCGCAGATAGCCCTCGAGTGCTTTGCCATAATCTAATAAACCAAACCAAACCAAACCTTTCTGCATGACTTCGTGGTATAATGATGAGCACATTCGGCGCGTATTCGAGAAGTCCGTGGTTCGAGTCCATTTTTCATATTCCTTGCTTCACAAAAAATCCTAATGACGCTACAGTGTAACGTGTATACGAGCCAGTTTCCCTCAGAAAAGTACTCTACGAAGACATCCCGCCTTTTAGACAGATAGGGTTTACCGTAAGCCTATAAACCAAACCAAACCAAACCAAACCAGTATGAAAAACGCCTGAGTGATATAACGATGACGACTGGTTTCAAGAGAGAAGTTGATTTTTAGTCTGTATACGCTTTCTTATGCCGTGGCATCTTTATGAAGATGCCTGTTTTTTCACGCAGGAATCGACTTGCATAAGAGTGAGGCACTGTTTATAGGTGTATCGTTATTAAACGATCCCAAGTGAAATTACGTCGAGAGCAAAGTTTCACAAATTAGAGAATACTCACATTAATTAATCATACATTTAATTTTGATGAATGAGTTCCATTTTCTTATATCATTTTATCTGCACGTAAAGAATTCGAATTTCTCTTGAAGAAGAAAAATAATGCAACTTTTTTTCCGTTCAGTATTTTAATCTCATTGAACTCAAATATCAAATATCACAAGTTTTTCTCCTGCTTCCATTTACTTGTTTTTTTGCTGTTTACATATTCACTTAGAAATAAAGCAGCTGAAAAAACAGAGGGAGAGGTGCACTTGATGTTAAAAAAAAGTGTATAGAAATTAATTTCGATTTAAAATGTGTCCTTTGAATTGTGAAGCTTCTTCAATTAAATACTTCCAAATGAATTGAAAAAAAAAAGAGTTTTTTTAATCTTCTTTTTTTGGCCTGAAACAAAAGATTAACAGTTTCCACCAAGTAAAAGATTTAAATTAATAGAAAATTTTGTGATTAATTTCCCCTGAGATTGCAGAAATTATTCCGTCAAACAATTGCTAAGAAAAATGATCACATGTTAGCGAAATTCACCTCTTAAAATGTACTACTAATGAAGGGTAATATGTGCCTTAAAAATGTGGTTAAATGAAGGAAAATAAGAGGAAATTTAATTGCTAAAATCCCAGTGAAAATTAAAGCTCGTATCACAGTTTAATAAAAGTTTTAACTAATTACTCCGAATTTTGTTCTCTTGAAATAAAAAAAAAATCACTATTTATAAAATTAAATGGTTTTCCCCGTGGGAATTTTCGTAAAATGAAATTATTAATTTAAAAGAAAGATCTTTCGCTTCTTCTTTACATTGGGTATTTTATACGCTTAAGTCCAAGCAGGAATACGGATAGAATTATCATATTCAAGAAAAAAAGCTTTATTATTTTACTATTACTTTCCCTTGGAGAATAAAGGCTTACATTTATTTAATTCACAAGAATTACATTTCTTTTGTTTCTTTGACGAATACTTATATCTAGTTAACTAGAAATGTAAACTACAAAATGAAGCTAAAAACAAAGAATTGTGTTTAGTCATATTTTGGCAAGTATTTTTGTTTCGTGAGACGGTACGAGTTAATCTCCAGAACAAGCAGTTTAAGCATTGGAAAACTTGATATTTATTACAGCTCTAAAGCTATTAATAATTATTCAAATAAGCATATATCACGGAATATAGCTTCTGCAATAACAGGGGTACACATAGCAAAAAACAAATGTGACAGTTCAATATCTTCCTCTCTAACGAGCCAATTGACGAAATTTAATTTCTGTATTCCATGTCGCGAAAGCGCGACTTAGAATACATACAAAGGCTGTTCGCACATTTTTTAGACGATTTTGGTAAGCGGTAATAAAAAATCGTTTGCTTCAAAAGAAGTAATTGCAATTGTACTATGTTTTTAAAAGTCAAAATTACCGTCTGTGGCTTGAAAGATTTGTTTTTATTCAAAATGGTGAATTTAACAAAGCAGTGGTTCGAAGGCTACATCTACGCTCTTTCCGAAGAGAAATATGCATATTCCGTTATTCAAAAACGATGTGAGAGTCATGGTTTTGTGATATCTAAAGCGTCGATAGGTAATATCATTAACAAAAAAGGAAAAAAACGTCAAATCGGAGCCTCAAGTGGGACAAAAATTCCAAACCAGTATCAGAGGAAAAAACGGACATCTTCGACTATTGCAGAGGTACGTCGTTCAATATTAAAAGAAAATCCCCCTGTTCAAAGAACAGTTGCAAAATCATTAAAATGCTCGGTGTCCATTGTAAACAAAATGATAAACGTTGATTTAAATCTTAAGAAAGCGAAAAAACGCAATGTGCATCGTCTTCTTCCAAAGCATATCGCTCAGCGCAGGACACGCTGCAGAATTCTATATGAGAAACACTCATCCAAAGAAAAATGGAAAACAGTTGTTACAATAGATGAAGCACGGGTGTATTTAAATGATTGTAACAATAAAAGAGACATTTATTATCATAAAAGGGGCGGAAAAAATTAAGTACATGGTTTAAAGAATCGAAAGAAAGTTTTCCTAAGGGATTCATGATTGTTGCTGGTTTTTCTTATAATGAAAAGTTAAAAATAAAGAGAGTGCAAAAAAATTAACTCCAAAACATATTTTATCGCCAATTTTTCTGAATGAAATACCATCGCTTTACCCACAGTGCCATCCATCTGTGAGACTCCATCAGGACAAAGCTAGCAGTCGCACATCAAAATCCACTGTAAATTTCCTAAACGAAATGGAACAAAAAACTGGTATCAAGGCCATACCCTTTACTGATATCTCTACTAAATCTCCCGATGTGTCACCTATGGATTTTTGTGCTTTCGGGCTTTTAAAAACTGCATTATCCAAACGTTATCCCAAAACCCTAACAGGACTCTGGAAAGCTGTTCGGGAGGAATGGGATAGAATACCTCTTCTGTCACTTCAAAAGGCATTATTATCCTGGAAATTGCGGTGTCGAAAGATAGTTCAGAATAAGGGATCTCAAATAGAACATTTAAAACACAAGAATTTTATGTAATTTAGTTTTGTGAATACAATATACATCGTCTAAAAAATGTGTGAACAGCCTCTGTATTAGATTTATAAAGAGCAATTGTACTGACATAAATATTCTGATACGAATCAGACATTTTGTGAAAATGTATACTAATTAGCCCAGAAGAGATTTCATTTTGGCTTTGGCATTTTGAGTTGGTTCACTATAAAATTCTGAATCACTTTTTAGATTGTTGTCACCACATATTACAGCCCCGCATTTTATTTAAAGAAATTAAATGATGTAGAATCTGCATGAATTTATGAATGTTTCTCGCACTGTGAAAAAACAGCGCTGGATAGAGACATCAAATTTTGAATAACGTAGTCCTTCACTCAAATATGGGTATCTGGAAGCCCGAATTTTGAATTTGTTTTATTATCTACTAGCGAAAGTACCGGATACCAGTTCTGTTTAGAGTAATGTATCTTTTACAGTGAAACACCAAAATCTGGAGAATGTCGACTTTCACCGGTGAATGTCAACATTCACGTAGTCCAACCCGTAAAACAGCCACAACGTAGGAAGCACATTGTCGTCCAAAATAGTGCAGTAGGCATCGGAGTTGAGCTTACCATGAATGGGGACCAAGGGTCCCAGCCCATACCAGGGAAACACCCCAAGACCATAATTCCACCTTCGCCGAACTTGACTGTTGATACAATGCATTCTGGCAGGAGACGTTCTCCAGGTAGACGCCAGACCCAGACCCTGCCATCCGAACGGTAAAGGGTGAAATTTGATTCATCACTCCAAAGAACCCGTTTCCACTGATCTACGGTCCAATTTCGATGTACTTTGCACCACATTAACCGAGCAGCGCGGTTGAACTTTGTGATGATGGTATTCATTGAAACAATACTCCCGGATGCCTGTTGAAACTCCTCACGGATGAGGGCCATTGGTTGGGTGCGGTTTTTCCGAATTTCTCTGGACAGCACCCGTCGGTCTCTATCTCCCAGTTTCGTTGGTCTGCCGACTCGGCGCACATTCCAACAATCACCGCTCACCTTCCACTTCTTAATCACATAGGCCACTGTCGATATTGGGTACTTCAGATCGCTAGATATGTCCCTTAAGGATCGGCCACATTTGTGACACTCGATAATTATACCTTTCTCGAAATCAGAGAGCTCCGAACTGAGAGGCATCTTGCATGCGACTAAAGCCGATGCTGTTTCCTACACGATATATACCGGCGGAGTCCGTGGGGTACCTTGGGACAGCAGATATTGTCATTTGCATATGTGTCCAAATACTTATTGGTAGTCAGTGTATTTCATATTTAGTAAAATTGTAACGAAATTTCGATTTATATCCCCAACGATTTCAAAGCGTTCCATTAACATTAACATCTCGTGCATCTTCAAATACGGATATTTTATGCACGAGAGTGCTTTATATTTCTTACTGGTATTATGTTGGTAGCGTAGCAACGCAAATATGTTACAATGTACAACGGTATTTTGCGTCGAATAGTTTTGTATCTTTGTATCACTTTTCAAATCCTATTTTAAATACCCCGCGGAAAAAAAAAAAAAAAAAAACAAACACGCGCCTTTAGGCGTAATATAAAATTTGAAAGGCTTTAGAATTTTTTTTTCCATATTTCAATTCTACTGCTTAAATTATGCCAAAGAGCCAAGTATTGTAAACATCGAACGCGTAGCTTTTAAAAAATTAGCTCTAAAAATTTTAGCTCCTTTAATATTCAAGTAGTTGAATTTGATATATATTTATTAATATTTCTTTTTCTGTTATACTTAATCTCTTCTTTCATAGTTCGAAATTGAGGTTCAATCTAACTAAAATTCGCAGCTATTTTATGATTTGTTTTTAAAATTTATATTTTTTAGTAATTTTTATATATATTTCGAACAAAAAATTTGAATTACAACCCATTTAGTTTCTATCATGATCTTAAAGCAGATACTTTTCTAGGCATATTTATGCATTATAATAAAATTAATGTGTTAAGTTTCATAGACCTTCTGAAATTAGGTCGACTTTATGCGGGGCAAAAGCTAGCCTGCAATGCTGTTATTTGTTTTTAAATTTTCTTGTTATATTTTGCTTTACAAAACTTTTATTAATTTTTTGTATTCGGAGATATCGTTAATTATGTTTTACGTTAACCCAAAAAAATTCTGAAATGTTACAATAATTTTTGAATCTACTTACTTTTTATGAAGAGTTTGGTGTTTGGATTTCGCATTATGAACGAACGAAACTGTTGCTTTTCTCAGTGAAAGAAAGGAAGCTGTTTTCAGAAAACATCTAAAATGTTGAAAACATTCGTGCTCCATCTAATTCGGTGGATGGGCCAGGGTGAGGTAACTTAACAATCTAAAAGAAAAGGTTTTATAACGTAAGGGGAAAAATGTAAAAACGTAGGAAAACAAAGTAATAAAACATGCACGAATACCAAAGTTTATACACAAAAAATGAACCACCAATTATAAATTTAAACTAGTGCTCGAGGCTGATTATTTGATTAATTATTTAAGGCAAAGCATGTAATGATTATCAGCCTAGATGTTGGAAGTCTTGACTTTTTACCTGAATTCGATTCCAGGGTCCAGTTTCTCAGCACTGTTACTAACTATCGATGAATTTCAACTGTAAACACGTACGTTTGTAATATGAGCCAGAAAGTTGGAAAGTAGTTAAAAATGTAACGAATTAAGAGCAAAAGTGTATATCAAGCAATCGCTCTACATCTATATATGTATTGTGTGTGTGTGCGTGATTATGGCAAAGCCTCGAGGGCTATCTGCCTAAGAGGAGGGATGCCTTCGTGGAGGACTTTCTAAGGGAAACTGGCTCGTATACACGTTACACATGGGGAAAACCACGAAAACGCCCATGCAGCCAGCCCGTTCGCGGGATTCGAACCTCGGACCGAACTACCAGTGTTCAGCGACTTTACCGCTCCGCCGCTGGTGGGCCATCTATATATGTAATACACAGCGCTACAAACGTCTTTGATTAATAACAATAATGGTGAAATGATTAAGAAAATGATTACATTATTAAATGCATTATAAATCACATGACAATTACATAAATTAAAGCATTTATTTAAACGTAGAATATATAAGCCAGGGTTGGCCAAACTTCATGTCAGTACGAGCCGCACGTTCGAATTCAGGAATGTTCGAGAGCCGCATCTAGATTTTCTAAAAGCCACAAGTTCAAATACGGATATATAAATCATTATATAAGTAGTGGTAGAGGTTTTAAATAGAAAGAATTCCCTGATAACGTTTTAAAAAGAGTCTAAACTTATTAATTACTTCTTTTTGGACACTGAATAGCTTTAGTTTACCATATTTCATACATATATTTTATATGCACGAGCCGCAGAAATTGCCTAGAGAGCCATATCAGGCTCGCGAGCCGAACTTTGGCCACCCCTGATATAACTGATATAAGCTATTGAAAGGCATATATATTTCCCTTACATTTCTATTTTTTTTTTTTTAAACCCAGTCTTATACTGAAAAATAAATTTAAGATATTATCCCATGCCGAATGGCAATACCGCTAAGAAACAGTAGTTTGAAATGCTACGTGGATGAAATTTGTTAGACTACGCGGATTTTGTATATGAAAGCAGGACACTTCAGGGCGCTTGAGTAATAAATTCTCTGGTAACGTTACGTAACGGGACAGAAAGAAATAAAGAAAATAAATTATAAAATTTTCTATCCCTAAAAATGAAGAAAATGCACGGTAATTATTAATAACTTGATAAAAATATACTGATCTTCTTCATCTATTAAGTTTATTACGACGTCTGTTAAATTAGAATTAAGGGTTTAAATTTATTCTTAAACAAAATCAAAGTGTGCTACAATATTTTCCGTTTAAAAAAACTCTTTTTAATCCAAATAATTACATCTGCAGAGTCAATATGAAGTTTTTCTGCTATTTAAAATTTTCGTTTCATCTTTTTGTGTCTAATATTTACATAAATCTTAAGCTTATAGGCAGTATTTGCTTGATAATATATATATATATATATATATATATATATATATATATAAATTCCACTTCTTTCTCTTGAAAAGTGCAAGGTTCATTTCTGAAACAGAGAGGAATTATGGAGTAGGGCTTACCTTACATTTTAGAATTAATTAATTTAACCATCGTCTTAACAAGCAAAAACCTCTAATCAAAATCGTTTCATTCCATAGAAAGTTATTTTTTATTCATTCGATACAAATATCCATGGGAAGTAATTTCTTTTACCTGTCGTAGGTATTTAAAAGCTATCGATCGAATAAAATGGATTTTTCTTTTTTTTTCTGATTAATATAGAGTAACAAAGATTTTATCGACATATTTTAAGGAAATGTTTTCCAATATAAGTTTTGTTTAGAAAGCAGGTATACCTGTTAAATCAACAAAATCATCTTCTAAAGCAGCAGTTCCAGAAGTAGGCAGTATTAACCCCTACTGGTCGATGAAATTTTAAAAATTATTAGTTGTTAGTATTAGATTTAAGAAAATTTATGATCATCTGGGATGATCAAGGTGTTGATAGCCGAATATGCAACTGTATTTGATCGACATAACTAAAATTCGATTAATTCAAAAAATGTATTAATAAAATTAATAATTAATTATTTATTAATTTATAAGGTGTTTCTCTCGCCCTCCTAGCTTGTCTTCGTTGTGTTGTGGTCAGCGCACAAAGCCAGTATTTCAGAGGTCCCTGGTTCGATTCCCGGCGGAGCCCCTGTTCTCTGGTGTATAATAATAATAATAATAATAATAATAATAATGTAAAATAAATATAAGGTGCATTTATTATACGTTATTTTAATAAATATACTTTTATTTATTTTATATGTTTTTTCCTTATACTAAAATTATTAATGCAAAAAAACGAAATCTGAATGCTTTCAAATTGATGCCAAAGGACCGTTTTTTAACGTTTTGTGTTACCGTTTTCTGTGTTTGCCTTTATTTATTAAATATCATATTCTTCGCACTTAAACCATAAAATTCCGTTCAAAGGACATATAGTAAATAATTTTAAAATGGGCGTATCTTTAGAATTTCAAGTACACAGTCTCGCGCGCTGGATATAGAAATTGTCTTTTTTCGTACAGTGTTTGAAATCGTTGATTTTATTAATCACAAATTTTTAGCGTTTGACAAAATATGAAATAGATAGAAAAACAAAGTCCAAATTCCAAATTAGCGCTTTCATATGCCCATATTCGGGTGGAAACGTACGTTATTCAAAATTGGATGGCTCTAGGTACCGTTGTTTTATCACAATGCGAGAAACATAGATACATTTACATAGATTCTTCATTATTTAATTTCTTTAAATATAATAACATCGCTCTAACAGTTGGTGACAACAATTTCAAAAGTGATTCAAAACAGAAAGTGAATAGACGCAAAATGCCAAAACGAAATTAATAAGCACTCCGGACTAACGCCTTTTGCGTTGATTATTCTTTTTAGTTACTTTTTACTTCTTTGTATGAAGTGAAAAGGAAGTATTGTAATTGCGAAAAGCTTCAAGCAGCATATTTCAACGAAAATATTCATTTTGACCGCTATCGAATGCAATTTAACGATTTTTTTTGCGTGATATCTGTACGTAAGGACAGAATAAAAGACTCGTTTCCTCCAAAAGAAAACAAAATGATAAAACTGCTTTAAAATTAATTCTGAAGAGAATTTTTCGTGGCGTCTGTACGAACGTATGTACGTACGTGCGTACGAACGTACGTACATATCTCGCATAACTCAAAAACGAGTATCCTCCTCAGAACGTTGAAATTTTGTATATAGGACTGCTATAACATGTAGATGTGCACCTCGTATTTTGGTTGCAATCGGCCGCACCAAACGTATATAAATACTATATTTATATATATATCCACTCTGTTACTCGGCACAGTGATCTCAGTTTCTTTACTCTTATATGTTTGTAAATTGTACATTTTTTGCTTTAAAAAATTATTGAATTATGTTGTTCTTATCTTCCGGTTAAGGGTTTTATGCCTTTCGTAATTCTGGAAACAATATTTGTACAATTACGAACAATTTAAAAGCTGTTTAAGTGCGGTTAAGTTTTAAATAACATGGCGGACATATTTGTTTACATTTGAAACAGCAGAATTGTAGATTTGTTGCCAATCTAGAGAGACTAAGCTTCGCAACAACAAAAATAACGCCTTCATTTATTATTGCGAATTAAATCATGCCTTTCTGGAATTTTTTTGAGGAAATAAGTGTTTAAGATTTACTTAATTTTTAATAATTAGTAATTTAATTTTTAATACAGATATTTTGGGCTTTTATGTATTTTTTCTTGTCGCGAAGTAATCCAGTGAGTTTAAATGAAATGCAAGAAAAAATGCGTATAATTTAATATTCCGTACAAGGAAGTCATGTGGTGTACACATCAGATTTTTTTTATTTTAAATCAAGAATATTTTTTAAATATATAACTTTCTTTTTATGCTATAAGTGCAACGAAAAAAAAAATAATAATAATAGACCAAAACACGCGACAAATGTGGAAAACAAGAGACCATCAGGTTGAATATTTTTAAAGGAAGTGATTAAAGAAATGAAATTAAGAAATTTTATGCCGAATATATATATATAGACCTGCCAGTTCGTTTGGAAATAATTGAATTGATATCCGGTTTGCTTATGTGCACGCTGATCACGGATTTTACGGAAATGGAAGAGCTGATTTCTTAGTTAAAGATACCTTACATGTACCCATATATACCAATTTTATCAAGAGTTATTGGAAGTTTTTTCATTATAAGAAGCTTTTAGCTAAGTGGAATAGGAAAAGTATTTCATCTTGTAATGCTGAGGGCATCGAAACGTTCTTTTTCTTTCCTTCTGTTCATCATAAACTGCATTCCGAGTCTTCATTAATTTTAGAGCATCTCAGTTTTTATTTGGTCACGATAAATTTGCAAGTTACTTATTTCGTTTTGATTTATAATTAAATAATTTATTTGAATTAAAAAAAAAAATCAGCTTAAAATTTGGAACATTTAATGTTTTCCTGCCTTTGCTTCGAAGGCCCTAGATTATGCTTGCAGAACGATTTGTAAATGTTCGGTGTGACTTGGACAGTGAATTTATCAGTTTTGTGAAGTCTAGACAGCTGTCCTCTGTTTTTATTCGTTTATTTAGGCAGGCAATATTTAATGTTTTAATTAACTTACTTCTGTAAGTCCCGTGTTGTACATCTGTGGTGCACGGAAAGATTGTATGTGTTCCAAAAGTACAGTACATCGTCTGCAGCCATTACGTTAATTAAAATCGAACTAACTTTTGGGGCATAAGTTTGGTTTGGTTTATCTAATGAAGGCAAAGCACTCAGGGCTATCTGTCTAGGGGGGGAGGGTTTCCATTGTGGAGGTCTTTGTAAGGAACACTGGCTCGTATACATGTTACACTTGGGGAAATTACGAAAACATGCGTGCAGCCAGCTCGTTCACATGGAATCGAACCCAGGTCGGAACTACATAGGCTCAGCGACTTTACAATTTGTGATTTTGTATCAGAGAATAGAACTGTGCCATTAGAACTTGTGATTTTGTATCAGAAAACTTGTCTATAGTTAGAAAATTTAAAAAAAAATTACTAATATAAAAAATTAATAAACATAAATAAAAAAAAACCATTTTTAAAAACTTTTATTCATACTCTTATTTTAATTGTTATCTTTAACATATTTATACTCAGTTATTTGTATTATAATTATGATGTATATTGTATACTATAGACAAAAATATAAGGGGGTTGCTGAAGAAAACCATTCCTTTAGTAAAAGTCGATGCAAGAAGAAATTCGGGAATCTTTTATTCTAAAGCTATTTAGATTTTATTATCAATATACTTGCTTAGGTGGAAAGGGAAGAATTGTGATTTAGATAACTAAAGATATACACTGAAGTGACAAAAGTCATGGGATACCTCCTAATATTTTGTCGGTCCTCCTTTTGCCCGGCGAAGTGCAGCAACTCGACGTGGCATGGTCTCAACAAGTCGTTGGAAGTCCCCTGCAGGAATATTGAGCCATGTTGCCTTTATAGACGTCCATAATTGTGAAAGTGTTGACGGTGCAGGGTTTTGGGCACGAACTGACCTCTCGATGATGTCCCATAAATGTTCGATGGGATTCATGTCGGGCGACCTATGGCCAGATCGGTCGCTGGAATTGTCCAAAATGTTCTTCTAACCAATCGCGAACAATTGTGGCCCGGTGACATGGCGTATTGTCATCCATAAAATTCCCATCGTTGTTTGAGTACGTGAAGTCCATGAATGGCTGTAAGTGATCTCCAAGTAGCTGAAGGTATCCATTTCCAGTCGATGATCTGTTCAGTTGCACCAGACAACCGAGTCCATGCCATGTAAAAACAGCCCAGACCATTATGGAACCACCACCAGCTCGAACAGTGCCTTGTCGACAACTTGGGTCCATGGCTTCGTGGGGTCTGCGCCACACTCGAACCCTACCATCAGCTCTTACCAACTGAAATCGTGACTCATCTGACCAAGCCACGGTCTTCCATTCGTTTAAGGACCAACCGATATGCTTACGAGCCCACGAGAGTCGCTGCAGGCGATGTCGTGCTGTCAGTAAAGGCACTCGTGTCGGTCTTGTGCTGGCATAGCCCAAGGAAGACAAATTTCGCCACACTGTCCTATCGGACACGTCCCTTGTTCGTCCCACATTGATTTCTGCGGTTATTTGACGCAGTGTTGCTTGTCTGTGAACATTGACAACTCTACGCAGACGTCGCTGGTCTCAGTCGTTAAGTGCAGGTAGTCGGCCACTGCGCTGTCCATAGTGAGATGTTATGCCTGAAATTAGATACTCTCGCACACTCTTGACACTGTGGATCTCGGAATGTTGAATTCCCTAACGATACCCATGCGTCTGGCTCGAACTACCATTCCGCGTTCAAAGTCTGTTAATCTGTTAATTCTCGTCGTGCGGCCATAATCATGTCAAAGCCTCTTCACATGAATAAGTTGAACACAAATGAAAGCCCTGCCAAAGCACTTCGCATTTATACATTTTCTACGCGATACTACTTGTGAGAACATTGTGGCTACATCGATTCTTGTATCGTTATCACGCGCGAGCACGTGCGTCGAAAGGTATAAATACTGGAAGTACTGGTTTGTCTCTCTCTGTTTCGTCTTTCCCCTCTTGCTGCCTGACGTCGAGCTTAGCGGGTGTGTGGGCCCACACACATACTCAGCAGTCGCCATTTGTTCCTGTCTAATTTTGCCGAGAAAGAAGCAGAATGAAGAAATCCAGTACTTAAAGTAAAAGTTTGATTTGTGAATAATATAATATACGCGCAAGTGTGTAGAATTTGTGAATAAAATAAACGCGCAAGCAGAATATAAGTAACTGTTCGACTTCAAGATGTGCTGGACCAGCAATGGGTCACCACGTGCGACGTGTGTAAAAATCATATGAGTGTAAAAGGAAAAAAGAAGAGCTTATAAGTGTGTAACCAGACAGCGCGATAATATGAAGATCGAATTCATCAAGTTTCAACCGCAAAATTATTCGATGGAACAGGATTGCGCGAATAGTCACGCGTCGACACTCCACGGACATTCCTTTTGAGTTATCGTATTGCTAGTATCTAAGTTATGATATTTTAGTATGTATATGTGTGTGATAAATGTGTCTTATTTAATCCAGAAAGTATGTGTATGGAAATAAATGAGATTGGAAAAAGAAAATAATCGGCTCATGCATGCCTCAGTGGGTAAGTCTTGTTAATCTATTTAGTAATGATTAAGCAATATACTAAACACCAAATTTTAGTTTAAGTATTTACGCAAAATTAATTTGTACTTGATATTCTTAGTATCGACACTTTATACGATCAAGGCCAGCAACACAACACTACTGCCATGTGTATATTTGCATATTGCTATCCCATGACTTTTGTCACTTCAGTGTATATGCGTGTTTAACTCATGCATAGATTACAAGTCAATCCTCGACATTCAAGTGAATGGCTTGCTCATTCGTCCTCAATATGAGCTTAGAATATACTGTTGCGTGCGTACGAGTTCGTAATGGATTTATAAGGTATTTCTCCAGCCTTCCTAGCATGCCTTCATGGTGTAGTATGTATAAATATAAGCTACATTTATTATACATTATTTTAATAAATATACTTTTATTAAAACAATGTATAATAAATGTATAATATACTTTTATTAAAATAATGTATAATAATGCGCACTGACTCGGTATTCCAGAGGTTCGCGGTTCGATTCCCGGCGAAGGCAATAGCTCATTTTTCATCTTTCCGGCTTTTCCAATTAACCTAATGTCTCTACAGTGGCGCTCGAACTAAAAGGGTTTTCGATAATGATTCTCCTCACCCAGGATTTGGTGATTGGGTCCCCTAAAAACTCGAGTGCCTTTTAAATGGGGGAGTATATAAGGTATTTCTCCCGCCTTCCTATCGTGCCTTCGTGGTGTAGTGGTTCTGCACACTGGCCCGGTATTCCAGAGGTCCGTGGTTCTATTCCCGGCGAAGGCAATTGCAAATTTTTCATCTCTCCGGCTTTTCCAATTAACATAATGTCTCTACAGATTGAATGCACACAGAACTGATAAAAGATTGATAATATTTATTTGACCAAAAGAAATACTTTATAGTTCTTGAACGTTCCACAAAAATACTCGTACAGCTCTTCTAAGCATCACAGAGCACAATCAGTCGTTACACTTCCGACTACGAAGAACCTTAAACACAACGCATCTACAGAGCTGAGCACACACATATCTTAATACTCCGAAGACGACCCTGAAGAGAAAAACTGAGAGCAGATGTTCTCTTGACTGAACTAGTTTTCCGAGGTTAAGAAATCTCTAGTACTTTCCATTTCTTGAAATTACTGAAGATATCTAGGGTTAAAGTTGCAAATAAGAGGCGGTACGGTTACAGTTAGGCATAGGAATCAATTACAGTTGTTCAGTTACAGTACCAAGTCATCCGGTGACTGATCTCGCGAACGGGCTGGCTGCATGGGAGTTTTCGTGGTTTTCCCCATGTGTAACGTGTATACGAGCCAGTTCCCCTTAGAAAGTCCTCCACGAAGGCATCCCTCCCCTTAGACAGATAGCCCTAGTGTACTTTGCGATAATTAAATAAACCAAACCAAACCATACAGGGACTGGACCAAAATGTCTCAATATTGTTACGAAATGTACAGACGCGGTGAGATGGCTTCCCCCGCAAAGCAGTTTTAGGGTTGCCATAAAATGGCAAAGGAAGGAAAGGTTGCCACATTTGACGAGAAATCTCCCATTTGGCGACAAAACTGGCGATATACCATAGAAGGTTAGTCCTTACCGGTTTAGTCCAGAATGCTTCCGAACACAAGTCGAAAGCTATATAAACCCTGCTGGTCTGCAGTCAGCAAGTGTGCTTCATCGAGAGGAAGTGTGCGTCTCTTATCGAGTGAGTTTGTCTCGTCTAGCGAGTCAATCCCTGCGGAGGCGATCCAGTTGACAGCCGGGCAGCGAGTGCCGAGTGGGTCGTCGAGTGCATCGTCGAGAGAGCGTGTTGAGCTCCGGAAACGACTGAACCGAGAGCCGGGAGCATGCTTTGTGTGTCGTCGAGTGCATCGCGAATTGTAGCGTGGAGAGTCTCGAGAGTACTTTGAGTTCCGAGAACGACCAAGCAGAGTCGGGTGCTTTGCAGGAAGCTATCTCCACCGTTATTGCATGACAGTGTGAAGGCTGTGTCGTTGATTGTTCCAACCTGTCTTCGACGATTGTAAAAAGTGTTATTAGAGCTGTCCTGATTAACATTGGCCAAATATTATGTGTTTCGATAATTCATCAAGTGTCGTCGTTATTCACTTCAAACCTACGAACCCCGTACGAACGTGAAGGAAGAAAATAACGTAACAACTGGTGTCAGACAGAAGAAAAGGAAAAACGTAACAATATGTTTGCCATGTTTGGCGACTTAAGTAGCAATTTTTCGCTAAATTTGGCGAGGAAACTTAGTCGCCAAAACCATCGCCGGCTTGATGATATTTCACCAATTTGGCTGGATTGCCATTTACTCAATCTTCAATAGCCATAAACCTGTGATCTTATTTTTCCGGCAGAGCTTCGTTCTTCAGATTTTTCATGTTACATTACACAGAATTCGTAACAGTATGTTCCTATCGAGTCCAGATGATGGATTTGACTCCCGGGTAATGTCAGTAATTAAAATAGATGGCGTCAAATAAATCGACTCTTTTACACTGGGTAGCAGACGTTATATGGCACATGAGTTAACTTTAAAGTATGCAATAAATAAATGAGCTTATTTTTTGCATGCTAGAATAGCAATTTTCTTTTTGGACAAGACGCGATTCTATTAAAATTGTAAAATCGAAAGCGATTTTATTCAGGTAGTGAAAGTAATAGAATATGTTGTATGAAGTCCAGAAAAATAGCTTTAAAAGTTTTCCATTAAAGATAGATTAATGACTTTTCTTATGACATTTAATATGATTGGAATCTTTTCATGATAAAAGTTAAGTAATCCAGTTTATATTGCCGTACGATCTTTTTAAATTTATTTCTTTAAGAAACATAGTTCAGTCAATTTATCCTATCAGATGGCTTATGAACAAACGCATGTGAAATATGCATAAAATATTAACAATCCCTGTTAATTTAAATTTTAAATAATAATTTAATATAATAATTTTACAATTATCAAATATTTTTAAATAATGTATCTGAAAATAACGGGTGGCCATAATTAAACTGACAGTACTCACAGTGTTCTGTAGCGCGATCTATTTGCGAGAATGACGCCACATTTTGTAGGAAGCCTAAACAAGACGGCTGACGAAGAATTCCGCGAAAAAACAAATTAGTTCCAAAAGTTCCAAAGTCACCGCTAGGGGAGTATTTGGCGCTGTGTAATAGAAAATAGAGTGTTAACAAATGTAAATCAATAAGGAAATTACCTTTTACTTTGCATTCAAATGAGGTTCAATGTGGCTGCCGTTGTTGTGGACCACATATTGCATTCCGTACACAGTATGCACAACAGCAGAAAGTAACATGTCTGCAGGAATCTCCCGTACAGTCCGTGATATGTTATCCTTCAACGTAGCCAGGTCCTGGACCACTCCTTGATAGACCTTGGACCTAAAGTAACCCCATAGCAAGAAGTCGCATGGGGTAAAATCAGGCGACCGAGGTGGCCATGCAGTTGGAAAGTAGCGGTTAATGACTCTTTCTGTTGTGAATTTCTGTCGTAGCATCTGTTGCACCCTTACAGCAACGTGTGGAGGGGCTCCATCTTGCATGAAAATGATTTCCCCCAGGCATTGTCTTTGCTGAAGTGCCGGAATGACAAAGCTGTTCAACATGTGGCGATATTTCTTTCCGGTAACAGAACAGGTTTCCGGTCCTGTCGGGGTAATGTTCTCATAGAAGAATGGACCTACGATAAATTTTATTCCGCATTAATTTGCATTTTTTAACACTCTATTTTGTATTACACAGCGCCAAATATTCCCCTAGCGGTGACTTTTGGAACTAATTTTTTTTCGCGGAATCCTTCGTCCCCCGTCTTGTTTAATCTTCCTACAAAATGTGGCGTCATTCTCGCAAATAGATCGCGCTACAGAACACTGTGAGCACTGTCAGTTTAATTATGGGCACCCGGTAGATAAAGATAAGACAATTCAGTCAAAGAAAAAAGCGAACACATTTCGACGCATTCTTTTAATAATATAAATATTCATTTTCCTTGCTTTGCACGTGACGCTGTCATTTCGTCTGCTACTTATTTAAAATTTTCGCATTGTTCTATGTCTTGAAATTAGAAATTAAAGTTAATGACCTAAAACTGCAATAATATATTACAGTATCCAAGGTAGAATAAAAATAATTCAAAACGCAGTGAATAAAAAAATCGAGAAAAGAGTACAAAACATTCAAGAAAATCAAGAAAACTATAAACAATATTGTATGAAGTGCTTATAAGGAAAAAAAAAATGAATGTATATAACTTCAGACTTCGAAGACCTTTCTTTCTATGATTTTGCATTTCAAATGGACCAACTGAACCCATGATTACAGTGATCTGACTCATGACGAATATAAATTATACATATTTACGAAAATCAATAATCTTCGCAACACATGCGCGTCATAAACTTTGATATTATTCGCTTTAAAATGTTCACTTTGGTACAAACGAATATGTTCTTTATTCCCTTTTTGATTATAACATTCTCTACATGATTCTACATAACTTTTGACACTGTATTTGCAAAATTTGTCTATACTTCGATCGTCGAAGCAGGAAAGAACTATTGCTTAACCACTGCCTGCGCATACTGCTTGTCTTCGTGTGTTGCATTTAGTTTCTGAAATTTATCCATTAAAAATGGAACAAAAACCATACTACTTCTACTACTACTACTACCTTTAACTATTACTACTACTAGTGCTGCAACTGCTGCTACTACTACTGCTACTACTGCTACTACTACTACCGCTACTACCATTCCTCCTCCTCCTATTACAACCGCTACTACTACTGCTAGTGGTGCTACTAATACTGCTACTACTGTTACTGCTAGTGGTGCTACTAATACTGCTACTACTGCTACTGCTACTACTGCCACTACTACTACCGCTACTACCATTCCTCCTCCTTCTATTACTACTGCTACTACTACTGCTAGTGGTGTTACTAATACTTCTACTACTACTGCTAGTGGTGCTATTACTACTGATACTACTGCCACTACTATTACCGCTACTACCATTCCTCCTCCTCCTATTACTACCGCTACTACTACTGCTACTACTGCTACTGCTGCCACTACTGCCACTACTACTACCGCTACTCTTCCTCCTATTACAACCGCTACTACTACTGCTTTTGCTACTACTACTGCTAGTGGTGCTACTAATACTGCTACTACTGCTACTACTACTACCGCTACTACCATTCCTCCTCCTTCTATTACTACCGCTACTACTACTGCTAGTGGTGCTACTAATACTTCTACTATTACTGCTAATGGTGCTATTACTACTGATACTACTGCCACTACTACTACCGCTACTACCATTCCTCCTCCTCCTATTACTACCGCTACTACTACTGCTAGTGGTGCTACTAATACTTCTACTACTACTGCTACCGCTACTACTACTGCTAGTGGTGCTACTAATACTTCTACTATTACTGCTACTGCTACTACTACTGCTAATGGTGCTATTACTACTGATACTACTGCCACTACTACTACCGCTACTACCATTCCTCCTCCTCCTATTACTACCGCTACTACTACTGCTACTGCTACTACTACTGCTTTAGTGGTGCTACTAATGCTGCTCTACCGCTACTACTACTGCTAGTGGTGCTATTACTACTGATACTACTGCCACTATTACAACCGCTACTACCATTCCTTCTCCTCCTATTATTACCGCTACTACTACTCTACTATTGCTACCGTTACTACTGCCACTACTACTACCACTGTTACCACTCCTCTTTCTCCTCTTACTACTACCACTACCACCTACTGTTACTGCTACTGCTCCTCCTCCAGAAATTTACGAGTTATTATACGTTCACTATTAATGATTCTGAATCATTATTACTTCATTTATTATGAACTCCTTCTCCTTCTCCAGTTTGCAAGGACAATGAGGCCTATCATTGTCCTTTTCGAAAATGACTTCAGGATAACGTGTCATGAAGGGTGACATACCGTAAAGTTTTTTTTTTCTTTTGAATATACAAAAGGGTAGAAATTAGCAGGCCTTCTCACAGACATTGGACAATATATATATGTAAAATATAACAAAATGCAATAAAAATAATTGGCGACCTCAAAATTAACTATTCTAGATTTTGTGCTCTCCTATATTCATCTCTTCTCCCGAAATCGAGATCCTTCCATTATCACATAACAATCTCAAATTAACCAATCATAGCTTGTCTCTACAATTACATCAGACATAGTACTAATACCGGCTGGCGAATTAATTATATCATTCTTTCCTTCCCTAAAACCCGCTTGCTCTGTCAACATCGCGTCAATTTACCTTTGCTTCACTGCCTATGTCATTTCTTTTTAAAAGCCGATGTACATAGAAATTTATCATGGTTCACATATTTCATTATGATTGAATCATAGAAATGTATCGGATTTCATTATTTCATTATGCTTAGATAAATATCTACTGAGATGATTTTATATGCGTGGAAATGAAGATTGCGAATTCGTCAAATTCAATTTTGTGTCGGCATCATCTGTTTCTCTTCCCAGTTTGCCACTATGCCATTACGACTACGCTTCCAAAACATTACATATATATATAAAGAAATACAAAAATAAACTTTACAATTTATGAGTTTCAAAATTAATTTTGAAAGAACTTAAATAGTGAAATCCAACGCTATCAAATTTATCGCTGCAAAGATTAAAAGTTTATTTTAATACAGAACATATAAATGAAAGATTATCTCCCAGGAAACGTGAAGTAAGATAGTAAATATGTACTATTGTGGAGATCAAAAATTGGGATTCGTAATTAATTTTTTATTAATTTAATAATTAATAAATTCTTTGGATGTTATTTTCTTGCTATGTACTTATGTAAGTAAAGCAATCTGATCTTTTAAGTCGTCAATTTCTGCGCAGATTCTTTTTTAAATCTATGAATTTGATTGAGTATTGTGCTCCCTATCACTTCCTTAAACATATTTCTAGCTAATAAGTTTAATTTTATTTAATTTGCTTCTCTTTTTATTTAATTTTTTCATATATTTTTCATTTATTCTTATTTTGAACTTGAAGTATTGTTCTGTATGAATACCCTAATTATTTTTATTTTTAATTTTTAATGAATTGTGTATTTAATTTTCTATCATCACGTCGGGTAATTATGTCCCAGTTTCGAACTTCTTTAAGATTTAAACTGAGATTTTATAAATTTGATTAAAAATTTATAACTGGAATAGGAATCCTGTTCAGAAATGCTAAATGAGGAAACGTGATTCTGACGAATTATTGGTGGCTGTATGGGAAGATACCAGTTCCTCCTGAAAAATCGAGATCATTTTATGGAATTAACAATGATTCTCTTGTTTTACTTGTTTGAATTTACGTTTTGTTAACTGAGCATTTTAATTACCTATTCCAGTTTAATTAATTACAAATTACATTTTTTATTTTCCCAGTAGTATCTCAATTTGATTTTTAATTTAGAATTTCGCTTCACATTTCCCAGAAGGTAATTTTTTATTTATATATTCTATTTCTCTCATCCAAAGACTATACTAGCAATAACTCTGTAAAGATTTTATAAATCACTTTAAAGGATTTAAACCACTTTAAAAGATTTACTATATTGTTATTTAGAAACCCATTCCATTTTTTGAGTGAAATTTAAAATACTTATGCTTTGTCTAGATGTAACGATATTTTATTTCTTACATCTATGTAACCAGATAAACCCTCAGATAAATTTCCTTATTTTAAGAATTTACGAAATAATGTTTAAAATACAAAAGAAATTTTACGAATAACAATTCAAAGAAAAGACAGTAGTTCTCAGCGTCTCTGAAATATTTTAAAAGTATACTAAACAAAAGCTGAATTTTGACTTTGAGAAGAACTTTCTTGTAAATTTGTTGATGTTATGGTTTCTGGAATTTCTTTTGTCTTTTATATTTTAGATTAAAGTATGAAATTTCACTAAAGATCTTAAAAATAATTCTCTTATTCGCAAAGAAAAGGAATTCAGTTACTTTCAATAGAATACGTATAAGGTAGTTTCTCTAACCTAACGTGGGACGAACACGGCAAATGTCAGCCTTTATAAGATTGTATTTCTAATCTTGAATTGCTAGTAAATATCGGATGAACTTTGCAGGAGTGCAATATGGTTTTGAAATTCTTCAGTCTTCATGATGATGAAATAAATCAACTGAAATGTTCCAAACTTTTCTTTAAATGCATATAATCATCCAGTGCACCACAAATGTACAACACGAGGCTTATGAAACTACATTAACTAAAGCATTAAATATTGCATGCATAAATGTAACGAACAAAACCGAGAACGGCGGTCTAGTCTTCACAAAAAACAATGATAAGTTCACTGGCTAAGTCAAACCAAAAGGTTTCAAATCGTTCTGCAAGCATAATCTAGGGCCATCCAAGGAAGAGCAGAGAAAAAAATTGAATGTTCCACTGTTGATACCTTTTTTCGAACACTCATATAAATTATTTATTCTTAAATTGAAACGAAACAGGTGACTTGCAAATTTACCATGACTAGACAAAAACTGAAATACTTTAAAATTAGTGAAAGACTCCGAATGCAGTCTATGGTAAATAGAAGGAAAGAACGTTTTGGTACCCTCAGCATTACAGGATAAAATACACTCTGTGAAAAAAAAAAAAAAAAAAAAAAAAAAAAAAAATCTGAAATCTTTCAGATTTTAAATTACGTCCAAAGGGGCGTTTTTTAACGTTTTGTGTGTTACCTTTCTTTATTAAATATCATGTTCCTCGCACTTAAACCATAAGATCCAGTGCAACAGCAATATCGCAAAATAGTTTTAAAACGAGCATATCATTAGAATTTCCGATACAGAGACTCACGCGCTGGAGATAAAAATGTTTTTTCTGCACAACGTTGCCATTGCTCGCTTTGAAATCCTTGAGTTTGTTAATCAAAAATTCGTCAAAGTTTTAAAAAATAGGAAATCGATCATAAAACAAATTTCAAATTTCAAATTTGGTCTTCCACATGCTCATATTCGTTGGAGGATTACGTTATTCAAAATTCGATGACTCTATGTACCGTTGCTTTATCACAATACGAGAAATATACATACATTTATGCAGATTTTTATTATTTAATTTCTTCAAATATAATGCAGGACTCTAACATTTTGTGGCAACAGTTTGAAAAGTGAACCGACATTTATGAGTCCGACGCAAAATGCCAAAACGAAACTAATAGTCCTTCGGGATTCAAATCCCTTTGGACTAAAAAAAAAAAAAAAAAAAAAAAAAAAAAAAAAAAAAAAAAAACGACGCATCATGACGCACCGAGAAGATATAGAGCAAATTGGACACAAATGCAAACTTTTACATTTTGGCTGTCAATGAATGAACGGTTGTCGCTACAGCGTATCTCATCTGCGCAACTGGTAGGATATTTACGAGGAGAAATTAAGATTCCAGATCATAAATTATTCACGAATTTCATTCCGTGTACTCTGGTAGACAGTAACTATGCTTCGCATACAGGTGGGCGAACGATATATGCAGATGTCAGAATTTGAGAAAGGTCGTGTAGTTGGTCTCAAAGAAGCCGGTTGGTCTTATCGTCGAATAGCTCGACATTTGAGCAGGAGCGATGCCACTATTAGACGATGTTGGCAGGAATGGGTGAACCATGGCCGCACACAGCGTCAAGAAGGAAGCGGTAGGTCTAGAAGAGCAACAGAACGTGAAGACCGAGATATATTGAGAGCAACACTTAGAGCCCGAAATACGTCATTATCATCGCTAGTGCTTCAGTGGCAGCAAGGACCATTCATAGACGACTCACAGAAAGGGGGCTGAGGTCACAGCGCCCCTTGCGCAGACTACCATTGACCTCTATACAACGTCAAGCCCGTTTGCAGTGCTCATTCGGGCTCATTCGCACTGGAAGTCACTCACTCGAGTAGAATAGTCTTCAGTGATGAGTCGCGCTTAGAACTGAGCCTCGATGACCAGCGAAGGCAAGTCTCGAGAAGACTCGGACAGCGGTGTGATACCAACCTGACTGTCTTCCGGCAGACAGGCCGACAACCAGGAGTGATGGTTTGGGGTGCCATTTCATTTCATAGTAGGATTACTTTGGTTGTCATCCATCGGAAACTTACTGCACAGCCGAACGTCAACGAAGTTCTAAGGCCCGTTGTGTTGCCCTTCATGTCACGCCACCCTGGGCTTACATTTCAGCCAGAAAATTCCCGCCCCCACACAGCACATATTTCTACTGCTTGCCTTAGTGTTTGCCGAACATTACCTTGGCCAGCAAGGTCGCCGGATCTCTCTCATATTGAGCACGTTTGGAGCATCATGGGCAGGGCCCTCCGACCAGCTCGGGATGTTGACGATTAACGCGCCAGTTGGACATAATTGGGCACGATATCGCTCAGGAGGACATCAACTTCTATCAATCGATGCCAAGCCGAATAACTGCTTGCATAAGAGCCAGAGGGGGAAAACGCATTACTAACTTTTTCACTTTGTGAAGCTCTATTACTTCAATAAATAATTTAATTTTTCTAAAACTGTAATGATTTTTTTTTTTTTTTTCAGTACAGGTACTACCGATTTGCTTCTAGCGACTTTCGTCCCATTCGGATGCATCTTTTTTTTTTTTTTTTTTTTTTTTTTTTTTTTTTTGTCTAAGAGTGTATATTCCTCATTCCAGTTAGCTAAAAGCTTCTTATAATGAAAGGACTCCCAATAACTCTTTGAAACGATAATATTAGTATTAATGGGGGAATTTAAAGCATCTTTAGCTAAGAAATCAGCTCTTTCATATCTAAAGAATCCATGATGATCATACCCGTAAGCAAAACGGATATCAATTCCCGTATTTCTACTGACAGTTAATAGAGGTTCCGTTATTCATTTGTCACTGCTGCCAATATTGTTCAATAGGTGAAGAGAAGAAAGAGAATCAGAACAAACCAAGTACCTTGAGGATGCTATCCCATTATCCTTGATGGGCTTGATAGCAAGATAAATTCCAAGAAGGTTTAGTCGAAAACCTGTGCATTCGTTTCGAATACGATGCTTAAAATAACAAACCTGAGATTGATCTTCAAAAAGACTAAATGCATGGCCAACCTTATTCTTCATTTATTGCCATCTATGAAGCAAACCGTATGAAAAGACCTTTTAGTCGCAGAAATTTTTGGACTCTAAAATAGCTAGATGAGTAAAATCGCAGAACGCAAGATTTTCATTTATGCAGTCTTCTAAAGTATCAATGTTCGAACGCCCAAAGATTTTTAGAAGCGTCTGTTGAAGTCTTTTGAAAATTATAAGAGTTCGCAAGTTTTAGCCACATTAATATCACCAGTTGATATCGAATGTTACCACCAAAAAGATATTATATACCGTATCCACTCTTATCCTTTCTTAGCCTTTATTTTCACAAGCGTTGGTCGTAGATATGTATTGTTAGATATCCTACGTTTATCTTTAGGAAAATATTATACTTGTTATAAGAACTTCTGTGGACAGGATGCATAGCCAGCTTTTCAATAGTCAGCTATCTGGATCATTTAAGCATTCATAATAGCGATAACGGATTAAGTTAACTATAATTTATTGAACTATTCTGTGTTTTCAACTTCTCAGGTTTGACAAAAAATTTTATATTGCAATTCTTTTCATGTATCTAAAAGCTTCAGGTCACGCAAGCAAGACTTAAGCAAAGCGACGTAGAATAATGACTTATCTCAACTGAATGGAAATGTTTCGTTTCCGTAGAAACGAAACATTTCCTTTCAGAGTACTTTTGCATATTGCATGAAATCCTGCTAATGTACTTTTGTAAAACATGAAAAATATTTTGAATACAAAATTCAAGGCCATATAGAACCCTCAGGAGATAGCAGTTGCACATTGAATGTTCGAATTGATGATTAGTGAAACCTCCCTGGCGGTGATGCATCCTTGTAAACTTTGAGGTAATGAATGGTAAATATCCTAATCTCATCTTGCGATACATTCTTCCAGAAAATCCTGAACTGTTGCTCCAGATATGCAACATTTTTGGGTGCCCCAATCTGGCGGTCTACCATATCCCATATATGTTCAATCAGCGAAAAGTCTGTTGACGTTGCTGGCAAGCGAGAGTATCAACAACTCGGAGATAGTTCAGAAGTTTGCAAGCCGTATGAAATCCAGCTTTATATGTTTGGAAAATGGCTTCAGGATAGCGTGTCATGAAGAGTAACGCAAAGGGCCACAGGATACCATCAACGTATCATTCAACTGTTAAAGCTGTATGCAGGAGGAGGAATAAAGTCGACTTGCTGTCATACGAGATAGCAACCCACACCATCAAACCCAGAGGGGGTAACGGCTGCATGCTTTTGCAAAACAAAGGATGACTAGTATCATCCGTAAAGAGTACGCAGCTCCACTGTTCTGGTATCTAATTGCGATGCTCAAAGTCCCATGTCAATCGCTCTCTGACATGAAGTCGACGCGAAACGTTTTGGCGAGATATAGGCCGTTACGCATCAGCAGAGAGATGTGACACTAGCTGTCGTGCTGTTAGTGATCTACGGCGTCTTGCACATATCAACAAGAAGCGAAGTGCCGTTGTGCGTCCGGCGTCCAGACCCACATCTTCTACCGAGGTTTTTATTCCCTTTTAACCATTCCACAGTTTATTGATGACAGTACAATGCGCGTTCAGCTCTGTCGCAACACCTTTCAATATCCCACCAGCCCTCCATCGCATTTCATCGTGCAAATTATGTTCTTCAGATTAAGTTTTGAGTTATATTGATCCTAGATTACACGGAAATAAAGCTGCTTGCGAAATGGGAAGCCTGACTTTATAAGGCATTGTGGTGTGACTGCGGGATTGCGTTTTACTCATTACTTCTACATGAAAACGAGATTCCAAACGAATACCCCAAAACGGTAGCATTGTTTCTAATGTCTTAAAGCTAAACCGCTGACTCAAACTCAAAATTTTAAATACATCTACAACAACACCGCATAAAATAGTAACCCAAGATTTACAACTTAAAAAAGGCTAAAATCATAATGTTCCCCAGTTTTTGCCGAGCATTTGGCTTAACGCAAAACGATGTTTAGAACCTGCATGAAAACTATTCAGCAGAAGTTAAACGCATTGGCAATACATCATAGGCATTGGGTTTACCTAGCAGTAAGTCATATTTCAAAAATACCACTGTATTCCTTGAAAGAATGACGATTTTAACAGGTAATTTGTAAGTATTATTTTAATTTTCTGATAGTTATTTTTAATTTGAAATACTTTTCTTTAAATTCCTGTTTCCCACTTACAACTCCCTATCAGAACGAGGTTTTAGTACGGCATTCATGTAAATAAGGTAGAAAGACTATATAAAGAAAGTTTCGCTTGCTTCACCACAGGAGCTTAGTGGCACGTGTTTCGCTTACTTCAGCAGAGGAGCTTAGTGGCACGTGTTCCCCCCCCCGCGGGGGTCGACGTAGAGAACTCTGCGAAGCTACTGGGGTATAAAATTTATAAACTTGGTGGTTCTGAAGGCTCCGGGAAAGGTCACTTATTGGCCGGCCTCGGGGTCTGGCATGTCCTGAGCGGTATGGCTCTAGTAGCCGGGGTAGAGGTTCCCCCGGTTCGCTGGGTAATGTCCCACTGCGACTGGCTCGCCCATGCGACTGGCAGGTAGCAAATTAACGACCAGTGCTGCCTGGTGAATTCCAGGTGGTGCGCCGGCCCCTCCGAGGGGCCAGAGCGGAGGTTGAACCTCTGCGCCTGGTCCTGAGGGAGGGTCGGATCTGTAGTGCGGACCATTAGTCACGCGGAACACAGCAGCCCATAGTTGATAGTGGCACGTGTTTACCCTTAGACTACTTCGTTGTTAAGTTCACTATGCTTGGCCGTATTATACGTTCCTGCTGATATTCGTTGGTTAATTTGTCAAGAGCCAGGTACGTTAGGTAATTGTGTACAGCTTCGGCTAAGTCAGTGCAGGCTAGCATTAGATTAGTTTCATATTTTCTTGTCTTGAGTTTAAAGCCCAAGTGGAGGCTTTTCTGTAAACCCGAGGAAGGGGCTAAGTGTATTTTTAGTCTGAGATAATAAAGGGTGAGTTTAACCCTTCTCTGAACTTTGCCGTTTACACACTTGGACTCCGCGATAAATTCCTACATAGTTCAAAAATACTTTCAGCATAGACAAAGTAGTTAGGAATATAATAATTTCATATATAAACTTGTTAACTTATTTTCTGGAAGTCCCCTGATATTTTACTTATGGATTATTACACCTTTGGTAACTTGAAAAAAAAGCTCTTTCTAAGCTCAAACTCGCCACGATGGATGGACTTTGAACCGTAGGAGAAAAGAAAGGGAGATCAATAGTCCTGGAAATTTTAAAAAATTCCTTTAACGGAAATCACGATGTAGATCGACCGTTTAAAAACATACTCTTTATGTTTTTAGCATTAGTTAACCGGCCCAGAAATCATTCTAAAAGAGTGTAACCTCTGTAGTTATATTGAATTATCCCACTCAAAACGTTTGTAGAGTTCCTCACTTTGTAAAGGCTAAGTTGCTGTTGAACGTGAAGAATCTTAAGAACTGCTAAGCGAATAATCGCTTAAGTTCGTGTGGCAAGAAACAACAAAATGGAAGGGTAACTAACCCTTTATTATTCAAATAAGATTTAACAAAACTCCGTCTTGGAGTGTACAATAAAAGCCGACACTTGGACTTGAACTTAATAAGCTAAGAAATAAACTAAAGAGATATAGCCGAAGCTATCAAGATTCTAACCGAGTTGGCCCCTTAACGCTTATTGACTGCGAAGCCATCAAGGGCTTGAGTACGCCGAGTGTAATAATAGTTTTGCGAGAGAGTAGCCGAAAAGGCATATCAGAAACTCTGATTCTCTAACTCAGCAAGTGGAACTTCGCGGTTAATTACCGCTCTTCCTCATTATGTATTCAGAGTGATTGTAAAACTATGTTCTGGCCGGAAGTAGTAAGTTGAAGTTAAGAATTTGACAGGAAAGGAACTTTATCTTAAAATTAAACTGTTAATAAAATTAACATAATCCTTACACGTTGAATTTCCTTTTGAAGTACGTTATATCCTAGCAGTAGAAGAAGCGTCTTTAAATTCATTCGTATCTTAGAATGTTAAATGTAGAACCTACAGTTGTCACTCGTTTTGAGTTAGGAACAATGAAGAAGTGAACAAAAGAAGTCACTTGTCAGGTTTAGAGCTTTTTGAGGTTAATAAGATGCGTTCTGTTTTCATAAATTCTATTGATGCCACATTTGTAGCTCATTTGGGAAGAAAAAAAAAAAGAAAGACAACTTTATGATTTCTAACAACAGAAGAGAAATTTCTGCCGATCACATCCGAAGGAAGAATTTATAAGTTCCAGTAACGATAAATTTTTTCTTCCTTACGACGTCAAAAGTTCAAAGAGGGAAAAAAAAAAAAAAAAAAAAGAAAAGAAAAACAAGTCAGCATAATTTTGCGCTTCGGGCCGTTCTGTTTTTTTTCCCCCATCTTTTGAAAAACGAAGAGAGAGAGAGAGAGAGAGAGAGAAAAAAGCAGAAACGAAAAAGAACTTTGTGAGAATGATTCCAATCTCGGTTCCTCATATTGGAGTCTCGCAGCTATTGATTCTGTCTCAATTGGACGTATGAGGAGACAGGAGAGGGAAAAAATTTGAAAAAAAAAAAAAAAAAAAAGTAGCCTCTAACTTCAGAAGTGTTTGCCCGATCAGCGTAGCTAAAAAGTTTTGTTTTGAAAAGTTATTGCCTTCGGGGTTATTTTCTTATTTTTCTGCGGCGAAATTTTTATTCTTGAACCCAAACTAATAGCGGTTTCGCCCAACAGTTATGGAGGAAAACTTTGAGTGAAATGTAAAACTGCTACTGTAAATCTGTACTTTACCAAATTTGTACGTTCATAAGATTTAAGAATGCAGTGCATGGTTCAGAAGCAGTCTCTTCGTGAGCATTTTCACACACTTTGAAACTGACTAGTGACTTTCGCCGACTTATTAAAAGTTATAGTAAATGGATTGCATCAGTTTCAGTCATCACCCAGACGGTCTACTGGTTAGGGGAGGTAAACCGCTGAGTTGGCTTCCGACCCAGGTATATATATATCCATGCAGAACTGGTTACCAACTCGGCGGGAGTCAACCACTAGCTACCAGGCCGCAGCCCTGGGCAGCCCCGGCTGAGCAAACGACATTTATAAAATGCAAAAAAGAGATATACATATGCATACAAGGCACTTAAGAGTACAGCAATTTACAAAGAAATATATACATGTGCATACAAGGCACTTGAAGAAGAGTACAACAATGTACAAAGAAATTTACATGTGCATACAAGGCACTTGAAGAAGAATACAATCAAAATATATGTATATACATATAAATACCAACTCAGATACAGATATATACACACTTACATACATAGATATTCCGAAACAAATGAAAGTGTACATACTCTCACTCATATTGATATATATATCCCTACATATACGTTATCATGATAGTTAAAGTTTACAAGAAGCATGCCATTGAGGTACGCGTGATCCTTAGTATATATTAGGTACCATAAATAAAAGATATAAACATGTACAGATACCTTACAGCATTTCAGATACAGTACGAACTTTATGTATGAGAACCCGGCACAGCATAAATACAAAATTACATATTGAACATACATATCACATACTCTGTTGCTGACATATTGAACTAGCTTATATAGACTTTTATGACTACTGTCTTCCAGTATCAGAAGAGTAATTGCTAGTAAAGTAGTCAATTATTGTTTTCAGTTTCCGCTGGGCAACTCTGTTACTTTGTAGATTCTGGAACCAATTTGGCCAGAATCTGGCTCCTGGTTGCTTGAGGCTGTTAAGTGCTGTGTGTGGGTAGGAGAACACAAAATGATCTGGATGACCCTTCTCCCCACATTCACAGTTACCATCCTCTCTCAAGCCAAAGCGGCAGAGGTATGAAGGAAAGGGCCCATGACCAGTGAGGAAATACGTCATGTAATTGCTATTAGTTTGGATTGTTGTCTTGACCATGGGAATGAGATTGTAAGTGGTTAGGGAAGGCCTACTGCGATACCAAAGGGCCCAGGTTCGAATCCCGGAGAAGGCATGGATGTAAAATTGTCTGTCCCTTCATAGGAGGTAACAGTGGCCGCCTCTTAGATGCTTCCACAATAAAACGGCTACAACTTCTGGCCTTAGTAGTGGCCAATGCCGTTAGAGGCAAGTGCCCGCCATTTGTAAAAAAAAAAAAAAAAAAAAAAAAAAAAAAAATTAGTCATAATATCTTTAAAAGTGCATTCTAATTTCTATTTTCCACCAACTAAAAATAAGACTGATTCGTTTGTAGACATATTAAATTATACCGATGCAAGAACAGTGAAAAATGGGCAGTACCCTCTCCAGGATTTGAACTCCGGATCTCCCGATTGCCAGACTAACGTGTTATCCAATTACACCACGAAAACACATGGTAAGGAGAGAGAAAATACCTTATATACACCCCCTTTTAAAGGGGACTGGAGATCAGGGAACCTAATCACCAAATTCTAGTGGTGACAAATTATTCTAGTGGTGACGAATTATCCTAGTGGTGATGAACATGCTCAACTTAGTAGAAACTTTGTTGAACTATGTAACAACTTATCGCTGAGTCTAAGTGTGCAAATGAAAAAGTCCAGAGAATGGTACACTCACCCTTTATTACCTAAAACTGAGAACACAGATGGTTGTTTCTAGGGCTTACAGAAAAGCCTCCACTTGGGCTTCGACTGAAGATAAGAAACTAACCTAATGCTAAACTAAACTGAATTTAGCCGAAGCTGTACAAAATTATCTAACGTAGTTGGCCCTTCATTAAATTAACCTGACGGCAAACACTAAGGACTGCTAAGCTCGTTTGTTGAAGTAAACGAAGCCTTCCTTTAAATACTCTTTCTGCCTAATTAACATGCAACACGATACTAAAACCTTATTCTGGTAGGGAATAGTAGGTGGGAAACCAAAATAGACAGTAAAGTATGTTTGGATATTAAAATAACTGTTAGACATTTAAAATAAACTCTTTTAAGAATACTTTATACATTATTTCATAGCATTTTTGTTTTGCTTCTGGCAACAAACATAAACACTCTCTTGACTCATATACATCAGACAGTAACTGTGCTATTCGTTGGGTAAACATCTTAGTAACTGACGTAAGTACACAAATGAGAGCTCAAAGCGTATCTATACGTAAATTAATATTAATGATTCTTTATACGTACATCCTGTCCATATATAAATTTCCAACAGTACGCAAGGATGCTTCTTTCTCGTGAGATACAACCATGCAATTGTATCATCGACACGAACAGAGGGTATATTAACGAAGAAAATAATTCTTCATACTGCTAGGCTAAGAAGGTTTTAGAGTTTAAAAGCCGCTGAACACTGATAGTTCTGTCCGGGATTCGAGTCTCGGTGAATGGGCCGGCTGCATGGGCGTTTTCGCGGTTTTACTCTTGTGTAACGTGTATACGAGCTAATTTCTCTTAAAAAGACCTCCACGGGGAATTGCTCCCTTTCCGTGTAGTGCCTAGGGGCCAACACTAATAAATAAACAAAAATATGGTTCAAAAGGATAGCTTTCCTGGAACTGAATGAGGTTAGCGGAACTTCCAGATAATCAGTCTCTCATATGGGGCTCGACTTCTTCTGCAACTGCTCTTCCGAACCTGTCAGAAAACGTTGTTGCTTAAAAAAAAAGTGTTGATCCCATAGTTGCTTTCATTAACAGACTTGGGAACATAATTTATTATTATTTATCCTTTCATTTCTGAATATGTGCTTTATTAAGTGACAGAAGTTTTTTTAGAGCTATTTAAACTCCTTTTTACTTCCTTGTACGAAGTAAAAAGGAAGTATTGTAATCGCGAAAAGTTTCAGGCAGCATATTTCAAAGAAAATATCCATTTTGACCGCTATCGAATGCAATTTAACGATGTTTTTGCGCGATATCTGTACGTAGGACAGAATAAAAGACTCGTTTCCTCCAAAAAAAATTATAAAACTGCTTTAAAATAAATTCTGAAGAGAATGTTTCGTGGCGTCTCTACGAACGTATGTACGTACATACGTATCTCGCATAACTCCAAAACGAGTAGCCTCAGAACGTTGAAATTTTGTATATAGGACTGCTATAACATGTAGATGTGCACCACGTATTTTGGTTGCAATCGGCCGCACCAAACGTATATAAATATATTTATATATATATCCACTCTGTTACCCGGCTCAGTGATCTCCGTTTCTTTACTCGTATATGTTTGTAAATTGCACATTTTTTGCTTTAAAAATGATTCAATTATGCTGTTTTTATCTTCCGGTTAAGTTTTTTATGCCTTTAGTAAATCTGTATGCAATATTTTTAGAATTATTAACAAGTTTAAAGTTGTTTAAGTGCCGCTACGCTTTTTTTTTATGGCGGCCATTGATTGTTTACATTTGCAACCGCTAGTGAATTTGTTGCCAATCTAGAGAAACTTAGATTCGCAACAACAAAGATAACGCCTTCATTTATTATTGCCAATTTAATCATGCTTAATCCTTTCTGGAATTTTTTCGAGGAAATAAATGTTTAAGATTTACTTCGTAATTTTTAATACAGATATTTTGAGTTTTTATGTATTTTTGCCTTGTCGCGAAGTGAGAACTGAATTAATTGAATGAGAAATACTCAATCGTCTGTGGAAAACTTTTTCTTTTCTGTTTTGTTTGCTTATCTTCTTTTATACATTCTTCTAGCTTTATTATAGTATTTGAATAAAACATGTGGCAACGATTAGATAATTCTATTCTTTAAATGATATAAATTTTGTGCATTATGAGTTATAATATGAACGAAATATAATACTGTTAAGTGAATCTAGCGCTAGAGTGTCGCTATGGTAAACAAATAGTATAGTGAATTTTAAAAATGCATAGAATATTATTGTGGTTTATGCGCTGTCGGCGAAGTAGATTTAATTCAATCCAATAAGTTTAAATGAAATGCAAGAAAAAAATGCGTATAATTTAATATTCCGTACAAGGAAATCATGTGGTGTACACATCAGATTTTTTATGTTTACATATGCATATCTTTTCTTTCATGTAATTTCAAGCAAATCAAAAAAATTTAAATCCAAATGTTGAAATTTATTTGTAGAAGAAAACGGTAAATAAAAAAATATAAACAGTTTTAATTTTTGAAGCAAGCGAAATTGTCCATTTGTTGTCCAAAAACGTGTGATTTGAAATGTATCCATTATAGCTGCCTTAATACACATCTTAACATTTAACTTATTCTTTTAAGTTTTTGATGAAGCTGTTGCTAAGAGCTTTTGTACGTAGTTGTGACTATGAAAAGATAGCTAGCTCTGAAAGATGGTCTAACTTATTTGTTTGAAGATAAATAGTCATATGTTGTTGTGATTAATCTCACTTGTCTCATATGAGGATAAGCCCACGAAATTCATCCTAGCAAGAAAGTAAGGTTGCGTCTGTAGTTGACAGCATCCTTGGACGCCATAGATGTGACACCTGCCCATGCTAAAACACTTCTGCCATCTAGCTGGGAGGTATCGAAGGGCTTTGGTAAACCAGTCTGTGGGAGTGTTGGTGCAACACCTATGGACAATCGCATGCTATTCGGCAGAAGATTCAACATGTTGGCCCCTGACTGTATCCTTCATCTTGCCAAGCAGAGACTACCCCGAGGTCCATCCACTTTGCACACACTTTTGCCATCTCCAAATCACCATGCATAATCGCCTGTAATGCTCCTTGCGCAAGCCTTGTCTCTTCCTGCATCTCCTTGAAGGTTATTTGCCTGTTCAAACATGATCAAATCCGACAGGGTCTGCGATGTTGCTGGTCGACCCACGCTGACACCTTTGGCTGCGGTCTCTACTCCACTGCTGAACTTGGCCACCCAACGGTCTACGGTACGCCTTGAGGGTGCTTTGTTCCCGCACAACGACACCATGCTACGATGGATCTCACTACCCCGTATCCCTCCCTTCCATAGAAACCACGCTGTCTAACGCTGACCGTGATAATCACCTTCTATCATTGCTGTTCACGCTCTCATTGACGACCGCGAAAGGGACGGACGCTGACTTATACCGTTCGGCTTGCGGCCAGCGGCATCTATGCATTCTGAGTGGCTCACGTACCCTGTGTCTATTTCACTTGTTTTCCCTTCGTATAGTATAATAGTTTCGTTGTGAGAGCCATTGTCTCAATCATTTCTGTACAATCTAAGTATATATTGTTGCGTGCGTACGGGTTCGTTACGAAATGAATGCACAAGTTCGATGGAAAAAAATGAACAAAATTTATTATTATCACAACAAATATAATTAAATGTTCTCAAATAATCGTGCAGTATCACAATATATCACAGTAGTTATCTTCTAACTACTTAAACGTTCAAGAGAACTTAATTCAAAACAGCTAAAGAAAGCTAATCCGCGAATTCGCTACAGTCAACAAGGGCAGTTTTCTAAGCAAACTCTTAAAACAACAACAAACTAACTAAAATCACTGACTAACTGAATTGAGAGGTTTTCCCCCTTTTTATAAGATTTTTAAACCGTGCGCGAGAAATTTCTGGAACTTTCTCGAAATCAAAAAGTGATATTTATTAAATGTTAATTGCACGCGCTCTTGTATTTTAAATTTTTCGTCTTAGCTTTCTTTTAATATTCGACATGCGCTGCACTGCGCGGGAAATAAAACCATTTAATTTACAGTTCAACTAATGTTAATTATTTAAATGCAAAATTCGTGAAATAGTCGATTGTAATAAAAAAAATCTGATGTGGACACCACATGACTTCCTTGTAGGGAATATTAAATTATACGCATTTTTTTCTTGAATTTCATTTAATTTGATTGAATTGAATTAAATCTACTTCGTCGACAGCGCATAAACCACAATAGAATAAATGCACTCTTTAAAATTTACTATATTTGCTTACTATAACGACACTCTGAATGCGCAAAATTTATATCATTTTAAGAATTATCTTATCGTTGCCACATATTCTATTCAAATACTATAATAAAGCTAGAACGGTGTATGCAAGAAATTAAGCAAACAAAACAGAAAAGAAAGAGTTTTTCACAGACGATTTACTATTTCTCATTCAATTAATTCAGTTCTCACTTCGCGACAAGGCAAAAATACATAAAAACTCAAAATATCCGTATTAAAAATTACGAAGTAAATCTTAAACACTTATTTCCTCGAATAAATTCCAGAATGAATTAAGCATGATTTAATTCGCAATAATAAAAAAAGGCGTTATTTTTGTTGTTGCGAAGTTTAGTCTCTCTAGATTGGCAACAAATTTACAATCCTGCTGTTTCAAATGTAAACAAATATGTCCGCCATATTATTTAAAACTTACCCGCACTTAAACAACTTTTGAATTGTTGATAATTGTACAAATATTGCTTCCAGAATTACGAAAGGCATAAAAACCTTAACCGGAAGATAAAAACAACATAATTTAATCATTTTTAAAGCATAAAATGTACAATTTACAAACATATAAGAGTAAAGATACTGAGATTACTGAGCCGGGTAACAGAGTGGATATATATATAAATATATTTATATACGTTTGGTGCGGCCGATTGCAACCAAAATACGAGGTGCACATCTACATGTTATAGCAGTCCTATATACAAAATTTCAACGTTCTGAGGCTACTCGTTTTTGAGTTATGCGAGATACGTACGTACATACTTTCGTACAGACGCCACGAAAAATTCTCTTCAGAATTCATTTTAAAGCAGTTTTATAATTTTTTTGGAGAAAACGAGTATTTTGTTCCGTCCTTACGTACAGATATCACGCAAAAACATCGATAAATTGCATTCGATAGCGGTCAAAATGGATATTTTCTTTGAAATATGCTGCCTGAAACTTTTCGCGTTTACAATACCTCCTTTTTACTTCGTACAAGGAAGTAAAAAGGAAGTGCGCAACTAGGTATTACAGCAATGCCATACACGAAATGTCAACGTTCCACGGCTAATCCTTTTTTGAGTTATGCGAGGTACATATATACATACATACGAACGCAGGTATTGACTTCACGAAAGCCTCCTTTTAGAATCCATTTTAAAATCCCTTTTGGAAAAAAAAGAGTCCTTTAATATATCCATATGTACTGAAGTCACGCAAAAAATTGTCCAAATGGATTCGAAAACAGTCAAAATGAATACTTACTTCGAATTATGTCATTCGAAATTGTTCACGATTATAATCCTTCCTTTACTTGGAACAAGGAAGCAAAAATTAGTATTTAAAGATTAGAATTGTCGTAAACATGTCTAATCAAACATTTTTTTCAACTGCCTAAAATATGTACATTTCTAGCAAAGCACTCATAAGATATTACAATAAAAAGGAATTTTAAAAAAATCGGGAAGCTTTCCGATTTTATATTACGCCCAAAGGGGCGTTCGTTTTTAAAGTTTTGTGGGGTATCTTTAGTTATTAAATATATCATGTTCTTCGCACTTAAATCATAAATTTCAAATTAAGATACAATAACACGCCGAACAAATATTAATTTAGAAGTCAAACAACAAAAATTTTGAAAATATAACACTGATTTTTGTTGTTTGATTTCCAAATTAACATAAAATTCAATTCAACAGCAATATCTCAAAATAATTTAGAAATAGCACAGCTTTAGAATTCAAACACACAGCCTCGTGCGTACATTTATGCAGATTCTTCATTATTTACTTTGTTTAAATATAACACAGAGTATGTAAATACAACACACATGTTTGGTCGCAACAATTTGAAAACTGAAACGGACGTTTAAAGTATTCAACGAAAAATGCCAAAACGAAATGAATAACCCTTCTTGGCTAACGCCCTTTGGGCTAGTATGCGATAAGAAGTATATTTCATTTACTTGATTACTCATGTGACATCTTTATTCTTTTGAAAGCAGAAGCAATAGCTAGACTTCATTCAAACTATTACCCATTTCCTACGCGAAAAAGAACTGAGAAGCCAATGGAAAGGAGAAGAACATGACTGAGATATATGTCGTTTCGTTTATCAATGTCCATAAATTCTATTGATGTATCCTGATTCATTGCTTCATTTCTAAAAGTGGTGTGTGAAATGCTTGCAGAATAAAGAGCATTTCGTTCGAGAAGAAGGAATAGTTTGATATTTTCTTCCAATCTTTCCTCAGATATCATGCTAAAAATGTACAGGGTGTTCCAAGAAAGAGACCTGACAACTTTATATTGTTTGGTTTTTACGTCTTTCCGCTGTTGGGGTTTTTGAAGCAATTACCAGTTCCAGATCAAATAAAACAACGCAAAGTGTTTGAACGTTACAGCTCTAATTCCAAGACTATCTTGCGAAAAAGCATCATATCCTCATAGTCGCTGAACTTATGGAGACCTGTTGTAATTAGACCATCCTAAAAAGGTGCGAATGGAATTTCGGTTAAAAAGCATTGCTGTAAGGCTTGGTGAACTGATGAAGATCTACGAAGCATTAAAATTTTGGGAAGCATGAAACGTAGGAAATTAACTATGGATTCACTGCGATTCGCAACGTGGATTCTCCATTTGCTAGCTGAATATTTCAATTACACATACCATGAAGGTTCACATAGGAAAATGCAATAATTACTTACATTCTTCCTACTGAAAGAAACACTCAACAAAGGCATGACTCCAGTCTACCAAATCCATGTGATAATCAGAACACTTAAATCTTTGCCGCTACTATAGAAACAAATACGATATTTAGAGCAAGAAAGGTCAAATGTGTTCATTTTTAGTCCAAAGGGGCGTTAGACCCATGGAGGTAGGAAAGGAAGGAGGGGCCAGTCGTCACTAGAACTGAAGCACTACTTTGAAGCTTGGGTCACCAGATGGGGTGTTCTTTGTTTACATTCAAAAGCTCGCTTGACACGGTTCTGATAGTATTTCGACACACGACAGTTCCATACAAATCGAAAAAGGGACACTTTACCATGAAAGAAACATTCATAGTGTGATGGATAATAGCAATTTGTATAGTTTAGTGACATTTACGCAAAAATCACATCTTGGTTATTTTTCGATAACTAACAACAGCGCGATTTTGATGATGAATTTGTTTTATAAAATTCTAAGCTGTTGAACTACAAAAATATAGATTTTAAGAAAACTGTTATGCTTAAAGAATGAAAAATACCTTACCGTACATTTAAAATTGTATACGTCTTTCGATTCCCTTGATAGAGTATTCGCTACTTTTATTTTATTTTCCAAACGTCAAAATGTTTTAAATAAAACAATTTTTTTTCACATCCATATGTTATTGTAACATGTACCTTTTAAAATTTCTTAGAGGAGAGGCTTTACTGCTGCTCATTTTAAACCCATCGTTTTAATTTTATATATCTGAAAAATAATCACTTTGGGCTTACACGTTTTATAAATATAAAATTATGTATGTTAAAATATTCGTAATTAGGCACATAGGAAAGATTAAGTTTTTATTGAATAGAGTAACGCATGCAAGGGCTATCTGCCTAAAGAGAGAGATGCCATCGTGGAGGAATTTTGAAGAAAAACTGACCTTTGAGTCGGTATTAAAAATAATACTTATAATTTTCATTCAAATTATATTCATATATATTTTTTATGTAAAACTTTCGGGTGTATGCTAAATTAGTGTAAATTACTTTACACGAAAAATATAGTGAACGCACAGAAATTAAAGATTTGCACATGCCGGAAATGAAAAATAGGAAATATGTATGGGTATTTATGCATGTGCTTGCAAAAAGCATATATCTGCCTTTGACAAAATACTTAAATATTCATTAAATTATTTATAAATGTATTTGAAATGAAGAATTTATTCACTTATAAACAACTGTGAAAGTACTGTGAAGAAGTCTAATTATTAAATGTATCTAATTTGTAATGATTATAAATGTTATCTAAATATATAATAACCTTAATATTGAATTGTAAACATAAATTGAAATCCTGTTGACAAATACGTTATAAAACTATTTAAGCAAGAATTGTTCGTATTGGAAAGCAATCTGTTAAAAGGTATTGTAAAGCAAATGCTATGAGATGCGCACTTAAGAACGTAATAAAGAGTTTTGGAATATGTATTGTTGAAATGAAGGGTAAAAATCTGATAAGTATAATTAAAAGAATTATTCCCCTTACATTTTATAATAACTCAGTTACAAGTTTTAAATAATACTTTAAAAAAAAAAACTTATTTTATTTCCTTTCATAAATGTTCAGAGAAAGTCAAGTACTATTTAGTACCTATTTAATTATTAGGAATTAGCGAAATACTTATTTAAAGTATTTCGCTAATTCCTATAATTTAAAATGAACCGAATAGAGAATTAATTATAAATTGACTTACATTTTCTCTACACAACAATTCCGTTCAGAATGAAATGTTGTTTAAAAATATGTTGTTTTCACGTACTTAGGACTCTGAAGTGTTGTAGAAAAAGAAAATCTATATATATTTATATGTATATTTACGACGTAATTACAAAATATTTACATCCGAATGCGTCAAATCCCACAGATCTCAATGGTAAATGACCCAATGTTTTGGTCACGTAGGGATCGCCGGTGCTTCAGAGCAGGGTACGGGAGAAACTTGTTTAGGGCGACTCCATCTTACTTCCTACCTCCATGGTTAGACCTAAAGAGCTATTAGTCCCAAAGCGGCATTTTGCGTGGTTTTACTTTCTGCGTCGATTTACTTTTCTAACTGTTGCCACCAAATATTGTCGCCATGTATTATATTTAAAGAAACTAAATAATGAAGAATTTACTTCAGTGCGTAAATTTTTCCCTCATTGTGAAAAGACAACGGTACATAGAGCCATCCAAACTTGAATAACGTAGTCCTCCAACCGAACAGAGGCACTCGGAAGTCAGAATTTCGAATTTGTTTCGTTATCTATTTATAATTTTGTAAAACTTTAACGAATTTTTGATTAACATGCTCAACGATTTCAAAACTAGCAATGGGAACACTGTTAGGATAAAAACATTTTTATTTCCAGCTCGCGAGACTGTCTATCGGAATTTCTATAAAACTGTTATTTTTAAATATTTTAAATATTTCGTCATTTTTCTCTTGAATTGTATTTTATGTGGTTTACGTGCGAAGAACATGATATATTGTTGCGTTATCCCACTTCTGACACCAGTCGTTGCGTTTTTCTTCTTCTGTCACCAGTTGTTACGTTATTTTCTTCCTTCACGTTCGTACGGTGTTTGTAGATTTGGAGTGAATAACGACGACACTTGATGAAGTATCGGAAAACACTTTACTGGCCAGTATTTGTCACGACAGCTCCAAAACACGTTTTACAGTCGTCGATGAACTACTAACTTTAAACACGCTGACACGATCAGGAGTGGGTTAACGGAACAACTGGTGTCAGAAGTGGGAAAAACGTAACAACTGGTGTCACAGACGCCTTCGGTGCACTCGACGAGCCACTCGGCACTCGTTGCCTGGCTGTCAACACGATCGACTCCTCAGGGATTGACTCGCTAGGCGGAGACACCAACTCGATACTAACTATCTCGCATTCTATGCAAGGCACATACTCTCGCCCTCTTGACGAGGCACACTAACTAACTGAGGACCACCAGGGTTTATATAGCTTTCGGTTTGTGTTCGAGAACATTCTGGACTAAACCGATAAGAATTCGTTCCAGAAGATTCTTCATCCGTACATGGCATATCGTCTATTTTTTTCGCCAAATGAGCGATTTCTCGCCAAATATGGCAACCCTGCCTTCCCTTGTCATTTTATGGCAACCCTAAAACTGCTTTGCGGGGAAGCTATCACACCGTACCTGAACATTTCGTAACAATATAATAAATAAAGGTAATACACAAAAACCTTAAAAAATCGGCCTTTTGGGCGTAATATAGATTTTCTTTCTAATATATATAAAAAAACTGAAATAATAGCGTCCTACTTCAACATTTTATTCAACACTAAAGTCCAAATTAAACAGCTCCAAGACCGAGATTCAAGCTTTAGATATTTTTTTGGTTAGCATGACATGGTAATTACTTGCCACACGACAGCACGAACACAGAAAGTGATATTTATATGTTAGATTAGTTTACATGCTTATTTTGTGCCCCGCAGGTTTTGTGACATTATTTGTATTCGGGAAATGTTATCTCCCTGAATGTAATTTTTTATACTTGTAAAACACTGTTCATACAAATTGTAAACTCTTAGAAAATTTATATTTACCTTACCAACAACTTCCACATTTTTTTGACGAAGCTCTAAAGCTATGATTTCCTGTGAAAGAAAAAGAAAATGTGCGAAGCAATCACAAATAAGTACTTTTATTGAAATAAATTACGTATTATTTGTAAAAGAAGCATTTCACTTAAAATTAAGCAAAACTGCAACATTATTTTGGCGTAGATTTGAAATAAAACTCTACTGATTTCGAGAGTGATCAGACACAGGTCCTTCTTCTTCAGAATCAAAAGCATCTTACAGGAAATTTTTACTCCTGAATAAGAAGGGTCCTATCTGATCGCCTTCGAGATATATATATATATATATATATTTTTCCAAATTGCAGAAATAAATTTGCTGCTTTGGCTAATTTTAAGTTGTAAACTGCCGTGTTTTCCTCTTTCTATTTAAAAATTTTATTACTGAGTGTTTCTGCTCATAATAAAAAAAAAAGGTTTCCTGTACCGATATATAAGCATTGGATATGTCGCGCAAACGGTATAGTTGTTAGTGTCGTTGACTGCCCTGAAGGGCCCATGTTCGGAATCCGGAAAAGGTATGGATGTTTGTAAATGTATAGTGTCCGTGCGGCATGAGGACACTCTATATGTGTGGCGAGCTGAAATTTCTGTTGAGAGGATGATGGTAGAGGAAGAGGGACGGAGACCCTCGGTTCCGTTCCTCCGGTATTCTCCATCAAAATTGGGGTCGGAACAGAGCTAAATCGAACTGTCGCCTGTAAGGTGCTCAAGGGTGTTGCCAACGACAGGCGTAAACGTGCGCTCCTTGCAACGAGGAATTTCGTGGCTTGGGCTTACTGTAGGTCAGACAAATGAGTATTAACAACAACATCAACAATAGCACTGCATATATTTTTCTCAAGATCACAAGATCCTTTTTTCTGCAATTTAATATTTGCCAAACTTTGAGCAACACACAAACCAAACACAATTAATTAATTGTTGCCAAACACAAATAATTAAATTCTGCTTTCTTGTTTAAAAAAAAAAAAAAGAAAAAATCTGGCGTGTACATCACATGACTTCCTTGTACGGAATATTAAATTAAACGCATTTTTTCTTGCATTTCATTTAATCTTATAGGATTGAATTTAATCTACTTCGCCGACGGCGCATAAACCGCAATAGAATAAATGCGTTCTTTAAAATTCACTTTGTTTACCATAGCGACACTCTGGCGCTAGGTTCACTTAACAGTATTATATTTCGTTCATATTATAACTCATAAATGCACAAAATTTATATCATTTAAAGAATAGAATTATCTAATCGTTGCCACATGTTCTATTCAAATACTATAATAAAGCTAGAACGATCCATAAAAGAAATTAAGCAAACAAAACAAAAAACAAACAGTTTTTCACAGACGATTGAGTATTTCTCATTCAATTAATTCAGTTTTCACTTCGCGACAAGGCAAAAATACATAAAACTTGAAATATCTGTATTAAAAATTACGAAGTAAATCTTAAACGCTTATTTCATCGAAAAAATTCCGGAAAGGATTAAGCATGATTTAAATAATAAATGAAGGCGCTATCTTTGTTGTTGCGAAGCTAAGTTTCTCTAGATTTCCAACAAATCCCTATCCTGCTGTTTCAAATGTAAACAAGAGCAATGGCCGCCATCAAAAACATTATTAGGCTTAGCGGCACTTAAAAAATTTTAAAATTGTTGATAAATCTAAAATTATTGCATACAGATTTACTAAAGACATAAAAACCTTAACCGGAAGATAACAACATAATTCAATCATTTTTAAAGCAAAAACTGTACAATTTGCAAACGTATAAGAGTAAAGAAACTGAGACCACGGAGCCGGGTAACAGAGTGGATATATATATAAATATATTTATATACATTTGGTGCGTCCGATTTCAACCAAAATACGAGGTGCACATCTACCTGTTATAGCAGTCCTATATATAAAATTTCAATGTTCTGAGGCTACTCGTTTTTGAGGTATGCGAGATACGTACGTACGTACATACGTTCGTACAGATGCCACGAAAAATTCTCTTCAGAATTCATTTTAAAGCAGTTTTATAATTTTTTTGAAGGAAACGAGTCTTTTATTCTGTCCTTACGTACAGATGTCACTCAAAAACTTCGCTGAATTGCATTCGATAGCGGTCAAAATGGTTATTTTCGTTGAAATATGTTGCCTGAAACTTTTCGCGATTACAATACTTCCTTTTTACTTCGTACAAGGAAGTAAAAAGGTTTACAGACATATTATATTGTAGATTCTTCTGTTCTTCCCACGGGTATGAATGAAAGAAGGAAAAAATATATAAGGAATGCACAGCAGCATAAATGCAACAAAGTCTTTAATAAATACAAGAAGGTAAGAAATATTTCCTATACAAAGTTAAATGCCTGACTTGTATAAAAGAAAACGCTGAGTAAAAGGAAATATTTACTCTGTATATTTGAAGACAAAGTACCAAATCTTGTCCATAATTTGAAGAATAGATAGGTTATATTTAGAAACCACATAAATAATTTATAAAAATTTAGATTTTCGACCGTCCCATTCCAGTGTCATAGCTGTCATCGTGCACAGAGCAAGATAGTTTAGGCCAAAAGATATTCCTTCTTTTCCATTCTACTGATGATTTACGCGAATGGGAATATTTTTGATGGAATCTTATCTCTACCGAACAGTTAAAAAATGAAACTACCGGAAAATTCCGAATTTATGTCGAGAAAGAATTTTCCCGCGTGCTATGGTTTCGAAATAATATCAGAAGCCTTCCTGAAGAGCCTGCTTAGAGGGAAAATTATGGAGCAATAAAGTTCCACAAGCTCAAGGTCGTATCATTTTGGTCGAAGCGTAGCTCTGTTATAAAAGAAATAAAGCCTCGAAGAAGCGATTAAAGTTGCATCTGCCATAGTTGCCGGAAGGCGATAATGGAATTTGAAACTGCCATTTGTACGACTGCCTGTACGTGAAATTTAAGAACTATATCTTTTTGCGGAATGCCTCAATCTACTTACTTGCGAAAACTGCCATTCTAAATATCCGAGCATAGATTTTTTTTTTTTACATCGAAAAATAAATGCACTTTACTGCCGTGTTTTCTTTTTGGAAGTACATGCATCTTTGCAAGTATACCTCTAGGGTTCTACCAACATAAAATCTAAAATCTCGAAATCCGTTGAGATGGTTGGTACATTTGCTTATCTTCTGTAAAGTAATATTATTCTGTGTAATCTAACTCAACATGGAAGGGAAAGGTTAAAATCTTCGCTCAAGGCAAAATATGGCTGAAAACAGTCAGATGTATTTTTATATTCTGGAGGTATTCTTTTGTTTGGTAAGACTTGTTTTAGTCTTTACAAGAAAATAAATTGTACTGTTGTAAGGATCCTAAGTTTTACTAACGTTTATTTTATTTTAAAACTGTACTATCACTTCTTATTTTCTACTTCCGGTCAGAATTAAATGCTTTAACTTGTTTATGCAAATTGTCTTGCTAACGCCCAAGTACTGAAGTTGTGGCTTTTTGCCAAGCGAGAGAGAGAAGGAGTTTTAGGAAGCAATCCGCTTGCCACTGTAGTTTTACGAGTTTTCACTCAGTTGCTGGTTGCCTTAACGGCCAGAGGTTTAGCTCTCTTGATATTTGCAGACGTATCGTAGTTTTAGCAGCTTGGCGTACTACATACTTACCTTTTTTTAAAATAGAGGCCAGTCTTAGTGCTAGGCATTTGTATACTAATTCAAAATTAGCTTTTAGTTAGAGTTTTAGTTTGTAGTTTTTATATTCTTACGTTCAGACCACAAGTGGTTGGTCTCTGTATTCCGAAGTTCGGAAATACCTGTAAAGTATTGAAAATAAAGGGTTTCGTATACCCTTCCTGCTTGTGGTGTCTACTTCACACCTTCTTGAACATAGCTTGAGTAAGCTCCCTGTTCCTATTCAGGATCATTCATGTTTCCAACGCAAATCAAGGGAAACACAAGTCCTGACACTGTTACCAATTAAAAGATCATGTATTCGTAAATAACATAGCAGATTTCTGATTATAGTAGCATTCTTATTATTCAGATTTCTGGTGGTTGTAATACAAATTAGCCATAATACAAATCGATTCAGTTTTGACATGGAAATCGTCTAAAAATTTAAACTTTTTAGCCCAAAAGGACATTAGACAAGAAGGGCTATAAATTTCGTTCTGGCATTTCCTGGCGTTTCACTATAAACGGTATTTATATTTTACAAATCGTTGCCACCAAATATTCCCGCCCTGAATTATATTTAAAGAAATTAAATGATGAATAATCTGCGTAAATGTATGAACGTTTCTCGCATTGTGACTAAACAACGGTACATAGAGAAATCAAATTTTGAATAACGTAAGCCTCCTCCCGAATATGGCCATCTGGAAGCCCAAATTTGAAATTTGGAATTTGTTTTATTATCTATTACATATTTTCTAAAGCAATTATGAGTTTTGATTAAGAAACTCGACGATTTCAAAGACCGCAATGTCAACACTGTACGAAAAAAAAAAAAAAAAAACATTTTATCTCCAGCGCTCGAGACTGTGTATCAGAAATTCTAAAAATATGCTCATTCTAAAATTATTTTGTGATATTGCTGTTGAATTGAATTTTATTGTTGTTTAAGTACGAAGAACATGATATTTAATTAATAAAGGCAACACACAAAACGTTAAAAAACACGGGTTAATCTTTGGATTATGGTAACTTAGCGATTTTTTGGCGAAAATTTGGCGACTAACCCTGCTACAGCAACCTGCTAGTTTTTGTTTGGACACCATTTGTTTTCACGAAATAAAGGCATGTTTTTTTTTGTTTTTGTTTTTTGTACTCAACATTTTTTTCCAGCAATCTGCTAGCCGAATTATGCTTATGCTAGAACTTTTATGGAACAAAAGGGCTTAATCATGACGTAGATTAGGTGCGAAATTGGGAGAAAGTTCAGATTCGCAAACTGCTTGCCGCGTTTTTAAGAATTGCACATACACGGTATCCACGTACACGTAGACCTATTTTCACTTAAAAAAACATCCCAGAATTGCACAAATATAGCATTGCGCACACTCTTGACTTTATCCATGTACACTGCTAAAGTTGTAGCTAGTAACCTTTATCGCCTTACCAAAATGTCTCCAAACTACCTGTTACCATATTCCAAAGATTAGCCAAAACACGTTCCTCTGAGCATAATATAAAATTTGAAAGCGTTCAGATTTTTTTATAATTTATTTATTGTTTTCCAAACTGCTCAGGTTACGACTAAAATTTGAAAATTTGCCGTCCAGTTGGGTTAGTGGTTAGTGATTCTACCCCGCAGCGGCGAGGCTTGAAGGCATGAATGTTTGTAATTGTATAGTTTCTGCGTGGCATGGAGGCACTCAAAGTATGCGGCGAACTGAAATTCCTCTAGAGATTTTGGTGGTAGGGGTTGAGAAGTTCGGAGACCCTCGGACCCAACCCCTGGGGTACTCTCCTTCAAAATTGGGGCCAAAACTGATAAAACATAATAAAATTCCATAGTCAAGAATACGCTTAAATTTTTAACTGTATGTTCTTTTCAATTTTAATGGCGACGTTCTCTTATTTGAAAGTACGTGGAATTAAATTCACAGCCCCGTAGTCAAATTGTTTTTCCTGCCTTTTCTATACGTACAGTTATAGAATGTTCTGGAAATATTTAAAGCGAACTTGATTGGCTGACGAGGCTGACGTCATTTCTTGGAAGCTCCGACTTTCCAGAGGCTATAAAAGGACTCGCAAAGGAATATCGTTTGTTAATATATATATATTTATCATATAGCAAGCTCTTACAGTTTTATCTATCGAATATTGTGCCTTTGGTCCTTGGAAAAGAACCCTTTGTAAGCGCGTATCCATCACGATGGGTGGAATCTGGAAAGTAGTGGAAGAGGAATGGGAATCGATACTCCTTGAAATTTTACGAAAATCCCTATCTATCATGGAAATCACTATGCAGACATATAATCCAGAAGAAAAAGCTATCAGATTAAACATTTAAAATATACTCTTTATATTTTAAACATTAATTAACTGACTGCGAAATCGTTCTCAGAATGTGTAAACATAGTTTGTATACTTTGGAAAACTGGGCACTTTACTTGTGTTTTAATATTATTATAGATTCAGGTCGCATACTGCATGAAGCCTTTAAGCAGAGACAGGGACGGTTCAGCTGCCAAGATCTGCTTTTTATTCTGTACGAAGTTACCTCTCTTCGGAGTAGTAATTATGACGTCATTACCGTGATACAAGAATGACTGAGAGTTCTTCTGCCCCATCTTTACAGATGATGCTGATGGAATACAAAGCAAGCATCTCGAACCCTCTTCACCTAAACTGCCCAACATTTGCCAATAACTTAAACTCTGTAACGGCTTAACTTTAAATGTCGTTTCGAGTGGACGGAAAATGTTTCCAGAATGTCAAAACATTCACCACACTCTGGATTAAGGGACTTAAATGGAGCGTGAAAAGACGCTTTGTTCTGGAATCGGGATTAAATGGCAGGGAGGTGACAATAAAGTTATTGTAAAGTACGGGATAAATGGGATAGAAGTGACAGTAAGGAAGATGGCTTGATTCTGGAGCAACTTAGTTCGTTACTTTCGAGTATCATGCCAATGGTCCAATGTCGACGTGCTGTGAATGAACACTGTTTATAATGATCACTATTTATAAAGTTGATTTATGTAATAAAGTAAAGCAATACAGTTTCGAAGTGCATTGGATAACGTCTGGACTAGTTTACGATATTGGGATTATTATGTACACCTTGCACAAAACATTGGATACTTTTACATCTCCCATTCTACTGGACCGATTGCCGAAACTTAAGGAAGCTTGCGTTTTCCTTATGTCGAGAGCACGACTTACGATATATATTAGATTTATATATACCATTGTTCTAACGTAGGTATCTTGACGCAAAATCGGAATTTTAATGAAATAACGTATCGATTTGTTTGCATATTTTGATTCCACGGCTCAAATTATGCCAAATGGCCAAGTTTTGTAAAAATTGCACGAAGAGTTTTTAAAAAATTAGCTCTCATAGTTTTAGCTCCTCCGTGTTAGTTGAAGTTGGTCTACATTTATTATTATCTTTTTTTTATTAAACTTGTTTGAATCCTTTCACATTTCGAAATTTACGTTCATTCCAAATAAAATTCGTCCATATTTTATTATTTATTTTTAGAATTTGTATTTTTAAATAATTTCTAGAAATTTTTCTTAAATAATATTGAATTATAACCTGTAAATGTTTTGCCATCATCATAAAGAAGACGTATTTTCAAGCATGGCTTCAAAAATATAGTGTTTTTTATTCAATATTTTTAAGGGGTATCAGAAACCCCTATACCGACAAGGTTAAATTAGCCATTTTCGATGTATCTTTTCTCAAAATCTGCTGTAGATACAAGCTTGAAATTTTTTTCTGTAATTAAAGTATACCTATCTGATTATACTGAAATGAGCTTTTGAAACATTTTGAATTTTAAAGTAAATTACAGATTATTTTGTTAGGCATAGTAAAATTTAGCACTTTTCTAACACAAAAAAATTAAAAAAAAATTTTTTCTAAGTATAATACAAAAATCTCATTTCGGTAAATGTTAGGGAACCTAATAAATAAGCCATAAAATGTTTAGATACCTGTGAGCAGTAGTTCCTGTGTGTGTGTGTGTGATTATGGCAAAGCCTCGAGGGCTATCTGCCTAAGAGGAGGGATGCCTTCATGGAGGACTTTCTAAGGGAAACTGCCTCGTATACACGTTACACATGGGGAAAACCACGAAAACGCCCATGCAGCCAGCCCGTTCGCGGGATTCAACCCTCGGACCGAACTACCAGTGTTTAGTGACTTTACCGCTCGACCGCTGGTGGGCCCCGCAGTAGTTCCTGAGAAAAGGTACATCGAGTACAAAAAAAATCACGTTTGGAGAAAAACGCGTTTTTATGTAAAAACCATCATTGATCAAAGCAGTAGATGACAAATTAAAACTAGATTTTTTACAGTTCTAATTTTCATAGAGATTAAAGAATGGTATTTTTAGAAAGATAAAAGTGTAGAGAATTTGAAAATGCAAAAATCCGAAATTACAACTGTTTGAAGATTTTGGGGTTCCAACACTCCTTAAAGATCTACGTGGCACATTGGCAGGTTTTGAAATTTGGCATATTTGTTATAAGCGATAATAACGACAAATGTGGTTAGAAAAATGCTGTGTATAAATCTAAATTAATTTAAATTTCCACAATCGGTCCAGTAGTCCAATTTTTTACATCTCGTGGAGTAACTGGAATAGAAATATTCGAATTTTTAGATAAAGAGAACTATCCAAAATTGAGAGATTTTGGACTTCAAATTAAATCAATGTTCACTGATACAATTTGCGAGCGTACATACTCCGATATACATACAATACATATATCTACGGGTGTGCATACTCCGATATGAAATATAGAAAGTCAAAATATAGAAACAGTTTGAAATATTCCACTCTTGAAGATATAATTAGACTTGCCACAACAAATATTGATGTGGACATAAAAGATATTGTTGCTAAACAATTACGGCCACAATGTTCTCATTAATATATTACGGATATTTTAAAGTTTCCTTTTTAGTATAACTAAAATAATTTTTTAATTAACATAAACTGACTTTTCATTTATCAACCTTCTTGGTCCTCGAAATGTTTGGTGAAGAAAATATGGCCCGCGGGCTATGATAAGTTGGACAGCGCCGCTATAAGTGATAAAGCCGTTTATAAGGATTCAGCGCAAAATGCCCTTTCGAGATCTTTTTCCCCATTAGGGACTAACCTTCCTTTAAGGTTAAAATACATTCGAGAATGAAATCATTGTATTGGCTCATGTTTTACGTAGTCATGATTGCCACGAATGAATGCAAAAAGGAAAGTGCTTTTCACTTTAAGGGTACTCATACACCTTAAACCCCATAAGATCTTCGAATATGTGACTGTTGCAAGAATTGGGATAACTTATTTATTTTAGAAGCAATTACTTCCAATTTTTTACAGCTGACCTCATGATATAGCTGCTTTCTAAAATAGTAATCAGAAAGCAGCTATATCATGTAGTCAGCTGTAAAAAGTTGGAAGTAATTGCTTCTAAAATAAGTAATTCTTTCTGAAATAGTAATCCGAAAGTTTGTGTTGCCACAAATATTTTTATAATTTAATCAGCTTTGTGGCAAAATATTTCGTCAAGTTTCCACCTTGCGCGCACAGTTTAAAACATTCTGTTGCATAATTTAATTCCATATTTAATTTATAGCTTTTATAACATTTGGAATCTACTGTGAACCTAAAATTCTAAGAATTTCATGTTAAATTTTTATTTTATTTGGAGTTGTGTTTATAAAATGTATTTTATTAAAAAATTCGGTAATGTTTTCGCGCATAAATTTTTTTAATACTAAAATATTCATCAAATTTTTGATTCAGTTAGAATATAGTGCCCATATAAAGAATTCCATTAAATTTCAAGTATGTACTATTAGCCATTTTTAAAATATCATGTTCGCAAGGTGGAAACATGACGAAAACTTTTGTCACAAAGCGGATTAAATTACAAAAATATTTGTGGCAACACACACCTTCTGGTTACTAGTTTCTAAAACAGCTGTATTATGTAGTCAGCTGTAAAAAGTTGGAAGTAATTGCTTTTAAAATAAATAAAATATCCCAATTCTTGCAACAGTCACATATTCGAAGATCATAAGGGGTTTAAGGTGTACGAGTCCCCTTAAATTCATGATTTCATTGAAAAAACACTTTTACTGTAAATTTTATTACTAAGTAACGGAACAGAAATGGTACACCTTGCACAAAAAAATAAATAAATAAATAAAATAAAAAATAAATAAATTGTAGGGTTCTATATCTCCCGTTCTGCTGGACCGATTGTCGAGATTTAATTTGCGTTTTCAGTGTTTCGAAAGCGTGACTTCGGATATGTATTAGATTTATATATATCATTGTTCTAACATAGGTATCTTGATGCAAAATCGGAATTTTTCTGAAATAACATATAAATTTTTTCCCATATTTGGATTCTACGACTCAAATTCTGCCATAGTGCCATGTTTTGTAGAAATCGCACAAGTAGTTTTTTAAAAATTAGCTCTCAGAATTTGAGCTCTTCAATGTTATTTGAATTTAGTATATATTTATTAATATCTCTTTTTTTTATGAAATTTATGACTCCTTCTTCCAGAATTCGAAAATTAGGCTTAATACAGATACAATTCTCCCATTTCTTATGATTTATTTTTAAAATTTGTATTTATAAATATATTTATAAAATTTTCGAAATATTTTTGTTTTATAACCTATAAAATTTTTAACATCATCTTAAAGAAGATGTATTAATAAGCATACTTACAAAAAATTAGAAATTTTTATTCAAAATTTCCTAAGATATGCTGGAATTTATATTTTGGCGCGTTTTGAAGTTTACCATATTCGTTATAAGAGAAAATAATGTCATACGTGGTTTACGGAAATTAAAAAAAAAGATTTTAAAATTATTTTAAAGTATGAAAGATGACATTTTTTGGTCGCGTACAGTGAAAAAAAAAAGGAAAGGAAAATAGGTTTATACAAATTAAAAAGTTCGCCAAGTGAATTATTCTTGGCGAAAACTGAAAAAATGCGCCAAGTTAAAGTTTTAAATTTTTCCATAAATTAATATTTAGGCATAATTTGAGTCGCAAAATCGAAATATGAAAAAGAAATGGTATGTTATTTCAAAGAAAGTCCGACTTTGTGTTAAAATACCTCCGTTAGAAAAATGCTATATATAAATCTAATATATATCCTAAGTCACCCTTTCGAGACATGGAAAACGCAAGTTAAATTTTGACAACCGGTCCAGTAGAACAGGAGGTATAGAACCTTCATATTTTTTTTATTTATTTATTTATTAATTGTGCAAGGTGTACCATTTTTGTTCCGTTACTTAGTAATAAAATTTACAGTAAAAGTGTTTTTTCAATGAAATGATGAATTTAAAGTGGACACCACTTTCCTTTTTGCATTCATTCGTGGCAATCATGCCTGCGTAACACATGAGCCAATACAATGATTTCATTCTCAAATGTATTTTACTCATAACCCTTTGCGGCGCACTATACGTTAACTTCGGAATTTCAAAAAAAAAAAAAAAAAAAAAAAAAAAAGTATGCAGTCTATTTAGTCCTAATGGAGTGTACAGGTAAAATTTTGTAAAAATTGCACTTACCGTTTTAATTCTGCGGGTGTTCCATGAGATGGAACACTGCGCCGTCAGAGCTTTTAAAAGTGCGACAAAGAGAGCATTGCAGTGAAGCACGAAAATGAGTAGAAGCGTTTGTATAAGAATGACAAAACTCTGTATTATGGCTGTATACATGGTTTCCTGGATATACACAATATTCTTGAATATATACGGATAAATGAGATAAATATCTATATACACAAGTCCTATATACAAAAATACTTACAAATTTTCGGAAAGAGTTAGACCTCTCCGAGCCATTTATAGAAAATTATCAATAAAAAATTAACTACGATTAATATTAACAATAAAGAAAGATAAGCCTATAATATATACATACACGAAAAATATCTACACAATTATTGAAAATAAACGGGAATGAGACTAAAATGCGACAGCAAAAAATTGGCGCAGGTCTAAGTAAAGATGAGTCAAGCTACTAATAAAATTCCCGCCTAAAAATTACTCCCAAAAAATCGAGATGCCAATATTAGGGAACACACCTCACCCCTCAATACTGCTTTGTTTCAATTCATTCCCCCCCCCCGAAAAAAAACAAAAAAACAACGGAAACAGAAAACGTAAACAACGGATGTTCTCTCCTAAGCACAGATGTTCTGATGCGTAACAGCATGAGATCGCTAAAGGCGCAGTGTTCCCGCTAATGGAACACACGGTTTTATCCAATGATTCTGCGTATGGGATTTGTATGAAAGATTAAAAAAAAATATAGAATAAATAATTTGGAGTATAGCCAGCAAAATGATGCCTAATATTTTTTCAAAATAAAATTTTTATATCATTAAAAAATAGAGAAAATTACTTGAAAAAAAGTGGATTTTAATAACACATAATAAATGAAAATTCTGTGTCTCTTTGTGATATGCTGCTATCTAATGTTTAAAAAGAAAGTTCAAAGTATATTATAAAGGTAATTTTGTCTATTTACGGTTGAATTTAAAAGTTTCAGAAGCCATTCGATTTGGCTGTTCCATGTAGTGGAACACTCAGCCACAAAGGGTTAAAAGGAGGTTAGTGCCTAATGGAAAATATCTCGAAAAGGCATTTTGCGCTGAATCCCTATAAACGGCTTTATCACTTATAGGATGGTATTCTCTTTGGTAACATAAACTCTGCTGGATCTTACTAAAAAACCTGGCGTCTTCTTTCACAGCCGTAAAGAAAACTAGCGCAGAAGTAAGGTCAAAATAACCCTATATCATTCGTCAAATTCTGAACAGAAGAGGCACATACTTCGCGCTTACAATAACACCGACAATTTGCGGTGCAACTTAAGAGTTTTTATACAAATCAATTCAAGTCTGAAAAGTAGTGCTGGACTTACACTTTAATTAAAGACTAACCCTAGGTTGACTCGATAACCTACCCGGCGCGATAATAATTTAAATGGCCAAAAGTTGTATCAGCAACTTCGCGTAACAGTAAGGTCAGTATCGTAACGTGGGGTGGCTAGCTAAAACACACTGTGAATAAACTACACATCTCTCAAGTTGTTGCCAACATATATCATCTATTTACTAATTCAGAAGTCAAACAACAAAAATCAGCGTTATATTTACAAAATTTCCACAGGACTAGTTTCGATGGTTTTACCGAACCACCATCCTCAGCTGCAAAACCGCAAATGAACAAGATAGGAAAAAATGATTAGATAAGATAAGAAAGCCTGGACAAGAATAAGCAAGTGGCGCCATCTGTTGGTGAAACCAGAACTGAAACATAATTTCTTTAAAGGCCGAAGGCAAATTTGGATTGGAATTAGGATCGTTAACTAGAACAGAAAGATTTTTATGAATGTGAAATGCCTCTAGAAAATCCAGTTCTCCAATGAAAGATGTTTTTTGAATAATTTTGGCAGCAGAAAAATTGAAAGTGTGATTTTCGGACCAACAATGTTGCGCAACAGAAGACTTCTGTGTTTCCTTTTTTCTAACAAATGCCTCATGTTCCTTGACGCGAAATTTTAAGGCTTTCTTAGCTTGGCCAATGTAAATTAAACCACACTGGCAAGGAATCCTATAAATACCCCAGGAATTCATATCCGGAATGGGGTCCTTAAGTATGAAACTCGGAATTTTATTGATGGGAGAATAAACAACCCGAAAGTTAAATTTCTGCAAAATATGTGCAAATTTATAGCTAATTGATGGAAAGAAGGGAATGACAACAGAATTTTTATAATCTCCTAAAACAAGAGTGTGCCTTTTAGTGTGTTGAGATGAGAATTTTTTAACTGCTTGATTAATAATGTTGGGTGAAAAGCCCCTGTCAATAGCTATTGCTTTTAAATAATTTAGTTCTTCATCAAGGGCTAGTTTGGAGGAGCAAACTTGAAGAGCACGGAAAACATAGGAATAAAATGAAGCTAACTTTTGTTTAGTCGGATGACATGATTTAAAGTGTGGTGGAAGGCAAACCGATGAAGGTTTACGGTAAACTGTAGTACTGAAGTTGGATGTGTTACGTGTGACCAGAATGTCGAGAAACGGAAGAGAATTGCAAGTCTCAAGTTCAAAAGTGAACTGAATAGCAGGATCAATAGAATTCATTGTTGAACGAACTTTATTTAAATCACCTTTATTACCTTCAAACAGGGTAAAAGTATCGTCTACGTAGCGGAACCATGCCGGGAAGTTTAAAGTTTCAAACAATTTTGGGATCAGATTAGGGATCAGATTATATGGTCCTTCGTTTAAGAGTTTAGTGACACCATCGATGTAAGTGTTCTTATCCATGACGACTATCTGGCCACCTTTGTCGGCCTTTGAAATGATAATATCCGGGTTAGAATGAATTTCGCGCATTGTAACTCTTTCTCTCGCAGTTAGATTTGGTTTCAAAGGTTTATTATTGAATTTCACATTATGAGCGATAAGATGCCTAATCATTTCTGTGAATCTGAAACGTTACTGAACTACAATGCGCGAAATTCATTCTAACCCGGATATTATCATTTCAAAGGCCGACAAAGGTGGCCAGATAGTCGTCATGGGTAAGAACACTTACATCGATGGTGTCACTGAACTCTTAAACGAAGGACCATATAATCCGATTCCTAAAGATCCTTCACCTTCCGACTTGTCAAAAATAAAAACTGCGATCAAATCTTTGCAAATAATTTCAAGCAACTTAAAACATTCGCTTATCCCATCTGTAGCGAATTGTACCAGATTATATGCTCTTCCCAAAATTCATAAAAGTGGTATTCCTTTCCGCCCTATTGTATCAAATTTAGGTACTGCCTCGTATCCATTAGCTAAATATTTGGTTTCTAGATTTTCCACTCTCTTAGACAATAACATTTACACCATAAAAAATTCAATAGAGTTTGTAAAATAGGTTAAAAACATTCCTCCTAGTAATTTACTCATGATTTCTTTTGATGTAAAATCATTATTCACCAATGTCCCGGTGGAGGGTGCATTAAGATGTTCTAGAAACCAGACTTCGCGAATTTGATTTCTCTTGCATCGGAATTGATGACCTAATTTCTCTCACTCAACTCTGTTTGAAACAAACATATTTTGTTTTCCAAAATAAATATTACAAGCAAACTGAGGGATTAGCCATGGGAAGCCCCTCAGTCCCATCCTGGCTGATATCTACATGCATTATTATGAATCAAAATTGTTTGAAAATTTAAACTTCCCGGCATGGTTCCGCTACGTAGACGATACTTTTACCCTGTTTGAAGGTAATAAAGATGACTTAAATAAAGTTCTTTCAACAATGAATTTTATTGATCCTGCTATTCAGTTCACTTTTGAACTTGAGGCTTGCAATTCTCTTCCGTTTCTCGACATTCTGGTCACACGTAACACATCCAACTTCAGTACTACGGTTTACCGTAAACCTTCATCGGTTTGCCTTCCACCACACTTTAAATCATGTCATCCGACTAAACAAAAGTTAGCTTCATTTCATTCCTATGTTTTCCGTGCTCTTCAAGTTTGTTCCTCCAAACTAGCCCTTGATGAAGAACTAAATTATTTAAAAGCAATAGCTATTGACAGGGGCTTTTCACCCAACATTATTAATCAAGCAGTTAAAAAATTCTCATCTCAACACATTAAAAGGCACACTCTTGTTTTAGGAGATTATAAAAATTCTGTTGTCATTCCCTTCTTTCCATCAATTAGCTATAAATTTGCACATATTTTGCAGAAATTTAACTTTCGGGTTGTTTATTCTCCCATCAATAAAATTCCGAGTTTCATACTTAAGGACCCCATTCCGGATATGAATTCCTGGGGTATTTATAGGATTCCTTGCCAGTGTGGTTTAATTTACATTGGCCAAACTAAGAAAGCCTTAAAATTTCGCGTCAAGGAACATGAGGCATTTGTTAGAAAAAAGGAAACACAGAAGTCTTCTGTTGCGCAACATTGTTGGTCCGAAAATCACACTTTCAATTTTTCTGCTGCCAAAATTATTCAAAAAACATCTTTCATTGGAGAACTGGATTTTCTAGAGGCATTTCACATTCATAAAAATCTTTCTGTTCTAGTTAACTATCCTAATTCCAATTCAAATTTGCCTTCGGCCTTTAAAGAAATTATGTTTTAGTTCTGATTTCACCAACAGATGGCGCCACTTGCTTATTCTTGTCCAGGCTTTCTTATCTTATCTAATCATTTTTTCCTATCTTGTTCATTTGCGGTTTTGCAGCTGAGGATGGTGGTTCGGTAAAACCATCGAAACTAGTCCTGTGGAAATTTTGTAAATATAACGCTGATTTTTGTTATTTGCCTTCTGAATTAGTATTTATTCGGCGTGTTATTATGTCTTAATTATCATATATTTATTTAAAATGCTGGCATTAACGAACATTTTCGACATACAGCTACGTCACGCACGATCGCGTGCTTTCTTCAACGTCAGAATATAACTTTATAAAATAATAATATGTTTAATTTTTGGCAATGTTATTATTATTTCATACTTTATAAAACTTATAAAGTGTTGATTAACAAACTCTACGATTTGGAAGAGAAAAGTGGCAACACTTTTCGAAATAAAGCAGATTTTTATCGCAAACGTGCGAGAGTGTTGCCACTCGTAAAAATGAGGGCGAAAACATATTTGTTTGTGGAAGTCCAGCTGTATAGGTTTATGATTACCGCGTGGACTAGAATGTAGGTATACAAAAATTGTAAACAATTTCTATCTATATGAAACAGAATACTATTTACTTGAAATCAGTGGCTGACAGACAATCTACAACTAGCATAAGCTTTTAATTTCCCCCGTACAGTGTATATGTTATAACACCTTAACGTAGTTTCCAGTTAACTTTGTGATGTCAGTTACCATGAAACCAACGTGTTACGTTTGTTCTGAGCGCTGAATCATCACCACCAGAATAGCTAATCAGCAAACAACAGGTTAGCAGAATCAACAAACAAGATTAAAAAAATATATATATGTGATGTATGAGCTCTTGTCCAGAATAAATAGATCGTTGAAGAAATATAAATGTAGTCGTAGCTTAAATAATCAGACGATAAGTTTAAAAAAACAAAAGATCCATTTATTATTATTCAGGAGAAATAGCAGTTACAAAATTAGATATCCAGAGTAAATAAAAAAGAATTACTAATAACTTTTTGTATGAAGTTTACTGCATTGTTACATTAAAGAAAAAACCCCGATATTCTTTTTGCGAGTCTTTTTATAGCCTCTGGAAAGGCGGAGCTTCCAAGAAATGACGTCAGCCAATCCAGTTCGCTTTAAATATTTCCAGAACATTCTAAACTGTACGTGTAGAAAAAGCGGGAAAAACAACTTGACTACGGGGCTGTACATTTAATTCCACGTACTTTCAAATAAGAGAACGTCACCATTAAAAATGAAAAGAACATACAGTTAGAATTTTAAGATTATTCTCGACTATGGAATTTTATTATTACAAATATATATATGAAAGCTTTCAGATTTTACATTACGCCCAAAGAGGAAATTTTTTAAGAGGGCTCATACACCTTAAACCCCTTACGATCTTCGAATATGTGACTGTTGCAAGAATTGGGATATTTTATTTATTTTAAAAGCAATTACTTCCAACTTTTTACAGCTGAGTACATCATATAGCTGCTTTGGGAACTAGTAACCAGAAATTTTGTGTTGCCACAAATATTTTAGTAATTTAATCCACTTTGTGACAAGATATTTCGTTATATTTCCACCTTGCACGCATGGTATTTTAAAAATGGCTAATGGTACGTACTTGAAAGTTGATGGAATTCTTTATCTGGGCACTATCCTCTACCTGAACCGAGAATTTGATGCAAATTTTAATATTAAAAAAATTATGCACAAAAACATTTCAGATTTTTTTAATAAAATACATTTTATAAACTAAATTTCAAATAAAATAAAAATTTTACATGAAATCCTTAGAATTTTTGGTTCCAATAGTTTGCAAATGTTATGAAAGCTACACATTAAATATGCAAAAAAATTATGCAACTGAATGTTTTAAACTGCACGCATAGACGGAAGCATGACTAAAACATTTATCACAAAGCGGATTCAATTATAAAAATATTTGTGGCAACACAAACTTTATTATGACTATTTCAGAAAGCAGCTATATTATGTAGTCAGCTGTAAAATGTTTGAAGTAATTGCTTTTAAAATAAATAAGTTATTCCAATTATTGCAACAGTCACATATTCGAAGATCTTATGGGTTTTAAGGTGTATGAGTTCCCTTAACGTTTTCTGTGTTACATTTATTTATTAAATAGCACGGTCTTTGCATTTAAATCATAAAATTCAATTCAACAGCAATGTAGTGTCGCTTCAGTTCCGTTACATTTCTAATTAAATTTAGTTAAAGCGGAATGGCAACACCTTCTAGTCTCCGCGAAGAACGAAGTAAACAAGCTCCGAGTTTTTGTCACGCGATGCTACGTGCGTGTAAAATGTAAATAAATCTTATGAATAAGAATCTATAACATCGTATGGAATAAAATATTGGTTCCATAGGAGTCAGAGAAGTGTTATTTTTCTATATTTGTACACCAGACACTTCACTGGTGTATCCCGGCGTGATCGAATTCTACAATGGCTGACGAAGACGAAACCGAAATTAAAGCAACAACTGCATCTGTCGCCAAGGTAAGCGTTAAAGTTCCTCCTTTTTGGAAGCCAGATCCTAAAATATGGTTTATTCAACTAGAAGCACTTCATGTAGACATTGATTTACCCAACTTATAAGCTTCGGTAAAGGCCTTATCATTCGCCTTAAATCTGTAGAATGATCAGCACCCTTCTGCTTTGGAAACAGCTCCAGAAAGACATGTTAACCTAATCCACACTACAGTAGAACATGTGCCTCTGAACCATTACCATCGAAACTGCAATTTCAGAGTCACTATGTACACTAATCTCGATATTAAAGCACTGGTAGCTCTATTTGAGATTGTGCTATTGTAGATGAGTGTAGAGCACCATAGAACGGTGATGTATAATATTAGGTTTATTTAGGAGCCCAAAAAAAAAAAAAATCAGAAATGACCTATCCTGGATTCGAAATCTGGGCTTAAAGACTGCCATCCAGAAGTGCTTCTAATTACATCATGAAAGCATGCGTTGAGAAAAAAGAAAATTCCGTACATTCTTCTCCATTTAAAAGGCAGTTGGGGAGGTGGTAACCTAATCGCCACCTGCTGGTGGTGAAGAATTATCGTCTACCACATTTTAGTTTGGGAACCACTTGGTTAGTTGGTTGAGCCTTTAGGTATTTATTTGAAATAGAAAATATCAGCGAATGACCGCCCCAGGATTTGCATTCTGGACTTCCCTATTGCCAGCCGAACGTGCTTCTAATTAGAACACGAAGCCAAGCGGTAAGGAAAGAGAAAATTAGTGACTTAGTATCTTATTTTATTTTGGCTGCACACAGTTCCTATATGTAGCTAAGCGAATTTCCCGGTCAGTAGCATAAATCCCAACCTTCCTAGTGGACAGCGTGCTTCCGCTCCTGTAAAATATTGCGATTTAAGAAGTCATCCACGATAGCTGATCAGTTCTGCAATTATATAAATAATAAAAATTAAGAATGAAATGGAGAAATTAATGTAACGTTATTACAAACAAGAAGATGCAACAAAAAGATCAATTAGGAGATCACGTCCGGGTCACCAGTGAAGTGTCTGGTGTACAAATATAGAAAAATAACATTTCTCTGACTCCTATGGAACCAATATTTTATTCCATACTATTATACCATTCCATAGATCTTTGGCAAGATAAACATGCTCTAGTCCATAGTTGGCAGTCTTTATTCATATTGGGCCATATGAAACATCGTGTTATCAATTTTATCGTGGATCTTATTCCAGGATGAGATAAATTATGGATTGAAGAAAATATTTTCTGCCGAAACTTTGCAGGGATGTATGGTCGATTATAATTTGTAGAAGTATCACAGTAAATTTTCTTGTCGCTGTCCGGTATAGGGATCTGTAGGATTTTTAAGTTTGGGTTGTTTTTTAGAATCTCCAAGTCGTCATCTTCTTGACAGTCTACTATAGTTTGTAAGTCTATTGCAGATGGTACAGAAATGGTGTCTATGCGAGAGAGAGCGTCAGCGACGGTATTTTCATGCCCTTGTATGAATCGGATATCGGTTGAGAACTGGCCAATATATGACAGTTGTCGAGCTTGTCGTGGGGAAGCTTTTTTCCAAATTTTGTTGGAAGGCTTAGGTTGCTCATCCGCAGAACTTGTATACGGAACTCCTTTAGCATTACCTGGTGAATTCTTTTCAACAGTACCTCATATGAAACAGTCTGAATTTTCTCAAAACCTTCAGAAAATAATAAGAGCTATGAAGCCAAGTTCTACCACCACCCATGGAAATAGAACAGTCTTTGTTTCTAAACATCTTTCCAACTGTTCTCACGTATTCCTATACAACAACATTAATAATTCGTCGCTACAGCCTGTCTATCTTGGACCGTATCCTGTAAGAGCAAGAAAGGATAAGTACTTCGATATTGAAATCCAAGGAAAAGTTAAAAGAGTTTCAATAGACAGACTAAAGCCATGTTTCCTAGTGCAAGATTCTGATATTCCTTTTCAAAAATCCCATTCCAAGAAAGCGGAACTTGGGGAAACACCTGCACTCAAGAACACTGAAGAAAATTCAGAACCTCATCATGAAACCAAGACTACTAGAACCGGCAGACATGTGAAGTTCCCCAGTCACTTTAAAGATTATCTTCCATAATCGCTGTCACTAGGAAGGGGGTGTGTAGTGTCGCTTCAGTTCCGTTACATTTCTAATTAAATTTAGTTAAAGCGGAATGGCAACACCTTCTAGTCTCCGCGAAGAACGAAGTAAACAAGCTCCGAGTTTTTGTCACGCGATGCTACGTGCGTGTAAAATGTAAATAAATCTTATGAATAAGAATCTATAACATCGTATGGAATAAAATATTGGTTCCATAGGAGTCAGAGAAGTGTTATTTTTCTATATTTGTACACCAGACACTTCAAGCAACATCGCAAAATAATTTTAAATTAAGCATATTTTTAGAATTTCCTATATTCAATTCCGCGCGCTGGAGATAAAAAGTTTTTTTTATCCCTACAATGTTGCCATTCTTCGCTTTGAAATCGTTGATTTCTTAATCCAAAATTTATTAAAGTGTTACAAAATATGAAATCGATAACAAACAAATTCAAATTCCACATTGGGCTTCCAGATGCTCATATTCGAAGGAAGATTACGTTATTCAAAATTTAATGGCTCTAGGTACCGTTGTTTTATCAGAATGCGAGAAACATACATACTACATTTATGCAGATTCTTCATTATTTAATTTCTTTTAATATAAGACAGGGAGATAATATTTTGTGGCAACAGTTTTAAAAGTGATATGGACATTTACAGTGAATCGAGCAAAACGCGAAAACGAAATTAATAGCCCTTCTGGGCAAATTACCCCTTTGGGCTAAAATTAAAAAAAAAAAAAAAAAAAAAAACCCTCAGATTTACCCTAATGTATCATTTGTGAATGCTTAAATTTAAATGTACAAACACAAATGGGGTCCAACGGCTGAGTGGTAAAGCCGCTGAACACTGATAGTTCGGTCCAAGTTTCGAATTCCTCGAACGGACTGGTTGCATGGGCGTTTTCGTGATTTTCCCAATGGGTAATGCGTATATGAGCCAGTCCCCCACGAAAGTCCTCCACAAAGGCATCCCTCCCCTAAGGCAGATAGCCTTCGAGGCTTTGCCGGTATCATATAAACCAAACACAAATATATCAGCCAACTTCGATCATAACGCTGCCGTTCATAAAGAATAAAAATTCTGTAATTTAAATCTAATCTATGCAGAGACAATAAGATTACGTAGACCAAGACACACTTACAAGCAGGACCTAACCTCAGTTTAAAGTATTCCACGCAAAAACAATCTTTTCTTTCTGCAGGCAGCAGAAGCAAGTCAAACCTCTAAACCCTATTCGTAAAATTTTACAATTATTATTATTATTTACGTGTTCTTCCTTAAAAGGCACTGCACGGAAGGGAAGGATGCCTTCGTGGAGAGCTTTCTAAGGGAAACTGGCTCGTATTAATACATTACACATAGGGAGAATAACGAAAAGGCCCATACAGCCAGGCCGTTTGAGGTATTCGAACCTCAGAGCGAACTACCAGTGATCAGGGACTTTATCCCTCGGCCGTTTTACACTTTACAGTAAAACTACTTGCCACTCAAAATCCGCATAAATTCTGAAATGAAACCTTGTGGCAAAAGGAGGCAGAAAGGAAATAAAAAACTCAAATAGGCATTTCATTAGTAAAACCTAAAAATAAATGGCACAATTTGTTTTATGAATTCAAGTATAAATTTCATAACGTAAATTCCTGTTGATGGCATTTCTATCTAAAAGAAAATTTTAATGAATTCTGAATTTTAAATTTAACGAGCTAATAACAGTATTCTTTTCAACTCTTTATATATTTATAAAACAGAGAAGAAATTAGATTCTGTTTATTAAAAGCATGAGTATTTTATTCTAGTAAATTCTGAAAATATATCAACAATACTGGGACTAAAATGCCAAAGATAGCAATTACTTCAATAATGCAAACAAAGTTATTGAAGTTTAAAAATTCAAATGATATATACTACTTACACTAATTATAATATTTAGAAATTGCATGCTGAAATTAAGATGCTTGTGCATAGGACATTTCCTATCAATGTGACTCCTAATACTTTAATTTAATGGATTCGTTATTTCGAAAAGTGTAAATATTTATTCAGTCAGTGCGAATACTTAAATATTTATTAAATGAAGCTCGCGTCTTTGTTAAAGGAAATTTAACTTATAAAAATCATTAATTCTTATGAACTTTCTTCGGAGAAATCTAACACGTTTTAGCTTTATCAATAAGTCTATGCGAATGATAAAATTATAATAAGGTATTAATTTTGTTGAATCGCTTTATTCAGTAGCATAAATTTATATTCTTCCATTCTCTAGCATTTCAAATAGTAAGTGTATAGCATGCTAATTTTATTACAGTTTGTCTTTTTAGGCTTAAAAAGGAACTTTTGCATAATAAAACATTCTTCTACGAAAATATTCAGGAATTATGTGCATTTATTATCGAATAATCCAATTAAAACATTTTTAGGGTTGTGAGTGTAAGGGTGAGAGGGTGAGTGTAGCTGCTAGTTGCTGATAAACGTTCTCTTTATGTATTTTTGGGAACTTTGCCAATGTGTATAAGATAAAACATGTTAAATAAGTAATTTAGTTTCGGTTAAAAAACAGGTACTAATATTCATCTCCTGAATGCTTGGTAAAACATTATTTTAGTTTCAACTAAATGTTGGATCATACAAAATAGATTTGATAGAAGTAATTTTCCAAGAGCAAATTCTTTATTTAGAATTGAAAACGTCTATGGTCTATTATATTTTGATGCACATGTTTCTGATAATAATAGTTCTGATGACCAGTTTCATATTATTTGGCACATACTTCCGCATTTGCGTTACATTATATGTACACTGAGGTGACAAAAGTCATGGGATACATCCTAACATTTTGTCGGTCCTCCTTTTGCCCGGCGAAGTGCAGCAACTCGACGTGGCATGGACTCAACAAGTCGTTGGAAGTCCCCTGCAGAAATATTGAGCCATGATGCCTCTATAGACGTCCATAATTGTGAAAGAGTTGACGGTGCAGGGTTTTGGGCAAGAACTGACCTCTCGATGATGTCCCATAAATGTTCGATGGGATTTATGTCGGGCGATATAGGTGGCCAGATCATTCGCTGGAATTGTCCAGAATGTTCTTCTAACTAATCGCGAACAATTGTGGCCCGGTAACATGGCGCATTGTCATCCATAAAAATCCTATCATTGTTTGAGTACGTGAAGTCCATGAATGGCTGTAAGTGATCTCTAAGTAGGTGTAGGTATCCATTTCCAGTCAATGATCGGTTCAGTTGCACCAGAGGACCGAGTCCATGCCATGTAAAAACAGCCCAGACCATTATGGAACCACCACCAGCTCGAACAGTGCCTTGTTGACAACTTGGGTCCATGGCTTCGTGGGGTCTGCGCCACACTCGAACCCTACCATCAGCTCTAACCAACTGAAATCGTGACTCATCTGACCAAGCCAAGAGTTTCCCTTAGAAAGTCCTCCACGAAGGCATCCCTCCCCTTAGGCAGATAGCCCTCGTATGCTTTGCAATAATTAAATTATATAAATAAGTAAAATAAATAAATATGCTTGCAGAACGATTTGTTAATGTTCGGCGTGACTTGGACAGTGAATTCAGTTTTTGTGAAGTCTAGACAGCTGTCCTCTGTTTTTATTTGTTTATTTAGGCATGCAATATTTAATGTTTTAATTAACTTACTTCTGTAAGTCCCGTGTTGTACATCTGTGGTGAACGGAAATATTGTATGTGTTCCAAAAGTACAGTACATCGTCTGCAGCCATTACGTTAATTAAAATCGAACTAACTTTTGGGGCATAAGTTTGGTTTGGTTTATTTAATGAAGGCAAAGCACTCAGGGCTATCTGTCTAGGGGGCGGGAGGGTTTCCATTGTGGAGGTCTTTCTAAGGAACACTGGCTCGTATACATGTTACACTTGGGGAAATTACGAAAACACGCATGATGCCAGCTCGTTCACATGGAATCGAACCCAGGTCGGAACTACGTAGGCTCATCGACTTTACAATTTGTGATTTTGTATCAGAGAATAGAACTGTGCCATTAGAACTTGTGATTTTGTATCAGAAAACTTGTTTATAGTTAGAAAATTTTAAAAAAATATTACTAATATAAAAAATTAATAAACATAAATTAAAAAAACCATTTTTAAAAACTTTTATTCATACTCTTATTTTAATTGTTATCTTTAACATATTTATACTCAGTTATTTGTATTATAATTATGATGTATATTGTATAATATAGACAAAAATATAAGGGGCATGTTGAAGAAAAAAATTCCTTTAGTAAAAGTCGATGCTAGAAGAAATTCGGGAATCTTTTATTCTAAAGCTATTTAAATTTTACTATCAATATACTTGCTTAGGTGGAAAGGGAAGAATTGTGATTTGGATAACTAATGATATACATAGAAGTGACAAAAGTCATGGGATACCTCCTAATATTTTATCGGTCCTCCTTTTGCCCGGTGAAGTGCAGCAACTCGACGTGGCATGGTCTCAACAAGTCGTTGGAAGTCCCCTGCAGGAATATTGAGCCATGCTGCCTCTATAGACGTCCATAATTGTGAAAGTGTTGACGGTGCAGGGTTTTGGGCACGAACTGACCTCTCGATGATGTTCCATAAATGTTCGATGCGATTCATGTCGGGCGATCTAGGTGGACAGATCATTCGCTGGAATTGTCCAGAATGTTCTTCTAACCAATCGCGAACAATTGTGGCCCGGTGACATGGCACATTGTCATCCATAAAAATCCCATCGTTGTTTGAGTATGTGAAGGCCATGAATGGCTGTAAGTGATCTCCAAGTAGCTGAAGGTATCCATTTCCAGTCAATGATCGGTTCAATTGCACCAGACAACCGAGTCCATGCCATGTAAAAACAGCCCAGACCATTATGGAACCACCACCAGCTCGAACAGTGCCTTGTTGACAACTTGGGTCCATGGCTTCGTGGGGTCTGCGCCACACTCGAACCCTACCATCAGCTCTTACCAACTAAAATCGTGACTCATCTGACCAAGCCACGGTTTTCCATTGTTTAGGGACCAACCGATATGCTCACGAGCCCACGAGAGTCGCTGCAGGCGATGTCGTGCTGTCAGTAAAGGCACTCGAGTCGGTCTTCTGCTGGCCTAGCCCAAGGAAGACAAATTTCACCGCACTGTCCTATCGGATACGTCCCTCGTACGTCCCACACTGATTTCTTCAGTTATTTGACGCAATGTTGCTTGTCTGTGAACATTGACAACTCTACGCAGACGTCGCTGGTCTCGGTGCATGTGGTCGACCACTGCGCTGTCCATGGTGAGATGTTATGCCTGAAATTAGATACTCTCAGCACACTCTTGACACTGTGGATCTCGGAATGTTGAATTCCCTAACGATATCCGAAATGGAATGACACATGCGTCTAGCTCCAACTACCATCCCGCGTTCAAAGTCTGTTAATTCTCGTCGTGCGGCCATAATCACATCAAAGCCTCTTCACATAAATAACTTGAACACAAATGAAAGCCCTGCCAAAGCACTTCGCATTTATACAATTTCTACGCGATATTACTGCCATCTGTATATTTGCATATTGCTATCCCATGACTTTCGTCACTTCAGTGTATTATACAGTCTGATGTTTTGAACTTAGAATATAACCGAACTAGGGGGGAAAATTTTTGTGTGTAAATCATAATGATTATTTGGTTGTGATTGATACGAAAACTCCAATTTGATAATTTTGGACACATCTGCAATATTTTTTTTAATAGCGGCCACTAGCCTCTAGGGGTACTGGGGCACTAGCCACAAAAAGAGTAGAAATGGTGATCATTTTACTATGGCGGCAACTAATGGGTGGCCACTATTACTTACTGTAAAGGAACATACAATTTACAGTCATGCCTCCTCCGAACTCGGGTCCTTCGGTACGGTAGTCAGAGTCACAAACCACTTTCCCGTCTCTGTGGCTATCTGTCATTATAAAAATAACAATAATAAAAAAAAAAAAAAAAAAAAAAAAAAAAAAAAAAAAACTGGAAGTTTTCAGAATTTATATTACGCCAAAAGTGTCTTTTTTCACGACTTTGTGTGTTACCTTTATTTATTATATATCATTTTTTTCGCACTTAAACCGTAAAATTCAATTCAAGAGCAATATCCCAAAATAGCATATCTTAAGAATTTCCGATACACAGTCTCGCGCGCTGAAGATAAAAATGCATTTTTTCGTACATTGCTCGCTTTGATATCGTAGAGTTTGTTAATCAAAAATTCGTTAAAATTTCACAAAATATGAAATAGATAATAAAATAAATCCCAAATACGAAATGTGAGCTTCCAGATGCCATGTTGGAAGATTATGTTATTCAAAATTGGATGGCTCTAGATACCTTTGTTTTATCACAAGGCGAGAAACATACATACATTTACGCAGTTCTTCATTATTGAATTTCTTTAAATGTAATACAGGGTGATAATATTTTAGCGGCAACAATTTGAAAATTCATGCAGCAGTTTAAGGCTTTCAACGCAAAATGCCAAAAGGAAATTAAAAGCCTTTTTCGGCTAAAAAAAATCTGATGTGTACACCACATGACTTTCTTGTACGGAATATTAAATAATACGCAATTTTTCTTGCATTTCATTTAAACTGATTGGATTGAATTAAATCTACTTCGCCGGCAACACATAAACCACAATAGAATAAAGGCATTCTTTAAAATTCACTCTAGTATTTGTTTACCATAGCGACACTCTGGCGTTAGATTCAATTAACAGTACTATATTTCGTTCATATTATAACTCAGAATGCACAAAATTTATATCATTTAAAGAATTATCTAATCATAAACATGTTCTGTTCTTCTAAACATGTTCTGTTCAAATACTATAATAAATCTAGAACGATGTATAAAAGAAATTAAGCAAACAAAACAAAAAAGAAACAGTTTTTCACAGACGATTGAGTATTTCTCATTCAGTTAATTCAGTTCAAATTCGCGACAAGACAAAAATACATAAAAACCCAAAATATCTGTATTAAAATTTACATTTTAAATTACATAAAGTAAATCTTAAACACTTATTTTCTCAAAAACATTCCAGAAAGGATTAGGCAAGATTTAATTCTCAATTATATATGAAGGCGTTATCTTTGTTGTTGCGAAGCTAAGTTTCTCTAGATTGGCAACAAATCCACTAGTCTCCTGTTTCAAATGTAAACAAGCAATGGTCGCCATCAAAAAAATTATTAGGCTTAGCGGCACTTAAACAACTTTAAAATTGTTGATAATTCTAAAAATATTGCACACAGATTTACTAAAGGCATAAAAACCTTAACCGGAAGATAAGAACAGTATAATTCAATCACATTTAAAGCAAAAAATCTACAATTTACAAACATATAAGAGTAAAGAAACTCAGATCACTGAGCCGGCTAACAGTGTGGATATATATATATATAAATATATTTATATACGTTTGGTGCGGCCGATTGGAACCAAAATACGAGGTGCACATCTACATGTTATAGCAGTCCCTATGCACAAAATTTCAACGTTCTGAGACTACTCGTTTTTGAGTTATGCGAGATACGTACATACGTTCGTACAGACGCCACGAAATATTCTCTTCAGAATTCATTTTAAAGCAGTTTTATAATTTTTTTTGGAGGGAAAGAGTCTTTTATTCTGTCCTTACGTACAGATATCACGCAAAAACATCGTTAAATTGCATTCGATAGCGGTCCAAATGGATATTTTCGTTGAAATATGCTGCCTGAAACTTTTGGCGATTACAATACTTCCTTTTAACTTCGTACAAGGAAGTAAAACATGTAAATAATCTTATCACATAAAAATACTCTATTAAATGAAAAGACATATTTTTCACTAGTCCATCCGGTATGGCAATTGGCGTAATGATACAAAACGACGCCATACCAAAATTGTAACTTTTATTTCCGCAAACTTCGTACTGAATTCCTTGTATAAGCTGGAGCGTAGGGCAGCGGTTAAGATAGCAACTCAGTCGCAGCCTCCATATTGGACTTAGCATGAAGACGCAATTTGTTTGCAAGCGCCACTAGTTCTGAACGTTTCTGTTGCTAGGGTACCTAACACTCCAAATAAAAGTGATGAATAGCAGTTCATTACGGACTTGCTCTGGTATTCTGTGGTTGACGCCTTCCCTCCTTCTTAGGTTCGGAGGGAATGTAAGGAAATTAAATGCATTTTTCTTGCTGCTTTGGTTCGATAATTTCAATGCAAAGTCTAATCTGTTTAAGTCCAGTACATAGTCATAGCTTATTTCCGATTATTTCTTTTCTCTTATTGATATGGCATCTGAAAATGAGACTTTTTGGACCCTCATAACAGTGCAGGTGTGTTAAATGTAATGAATATGCTAAACCTGACAATATAGGTATTTTTCTCGCGTTTTTGAGAGATAAACTATTGAAGGTTTACTTTATAGAATCTCAACTTCTTTGGTAATACGAGGGCAATCCCCAAAAAAAGGTCTCCTATTTTTTGGGGACGTAGAGAAAGTTTTAATACGGTTGTTGGCAACACTGTTGTGAGTGGTGCCTTCTCCGCTACCACATAAACACGCAGGCGCTTCGCTCGGATGCTCAGTCTTGGCTTGGCAGCCATTCGAAATGGAGCTCCCGATAAACGTTACCGCCAAATGCGAAGTGCGCGCAGTTATTCAATTTTTGAACGCAAAAGGCGTTAAACCGGTTGAAATTCACCGCCTATTGACAGAAGTGTATCAACAGTCGTGCATGGATGTCAAAAACGTTCTCAAGTGGTGTAGAGAGTTTACAGCCGGTCGTACTGAAATTCATGACGAAGAAAGGAGCGGGAGGCCGTCAATTGCCAACGATTCTCAACTTTCGCGATTGTTGAGTTCGTATTCGTTGAGTTTCGCGATTGTTGAGTTCGTAAAATGCGTAAAGATCGGAGGATCATCTGGATGCTCCTGAAGCTCCTCAACGCTTCCTGAAGGGCACAGCGGCAAGCTGGTATGAGATGGGCATTGTAAAACTGCCACAGCGTCTACAAAAATGCATCGACCGAAATGGCGATTATGTTGAAAAATAAAGCATTCTGCAATCTTTAAAGTGATGTAGCAATTATAGAAAATAAACGGTTCTTTGTATATCTAAAAATCTAGGAGACCTTTTTTGGGGGATTGCCCTCGTATAATCTGCTGAATTCTCAGACTGACGTAAGCAAATTTTCGCTGTACCTAACCTAACTCTGCGTATCTGTAAAACCATATACGTGTGTTTAGCTGCATTTTTGATATTTAACACACAAAATATGCGAATGATGTTTCGAGACATACAAATCACGCTTAAATGTGCTTTACCACTATATCAACAAAGTTTGTGGCATATTTAATTTGATTTATAAACATATCATCATGACTATTTTTGCAATATTCCTGCATACATTTAAAACAAATTTAATGTTCGAACAAACATATTGTACGAATTCTTAGAAACACATGTCGTCAACGTAAAATTGTGGAACAATAAAACTGCCCAAATATGCATAATTAACATCAAAATTTTGCTTCAAAGGCATATTTTTTTTTTACATTCAAAGAGAAATGTAACTTGAAACTTCACATCTGGGAGAAAACGATTGCATTGTTAAAATTTCTAAATTCTCCAATAAAACACAAATGGAACATTTTCCAGAAATTAAAAAAAAAGAATGTATTAAGCTCCTCTTACGACAGTGAAGAAATAACCGAAACAGTAAGCCATTCTATTCTTTCGAAACGCTGAAATAAACGAAATATAAACAAAGATTTTCAGCCTTTGGGTATTAAAAGCAAATATCTTATAGCTTAAGGGTTTGAAACAATAGGGATTTTATAAGCGTATTTATTTGTCTGAGATTCACGTGAAAGGAACGACATGGGAAAATGCTTGAAACGTACAGAATAAAATGCTGCTAAACTGCGAAATAAATCTCCGAAAATGTTATTTTTAAAAAAGAAGCTCAAAGCATAGATAAATAGTTATTATTTCAAAAAGTATACCTTGCGGAAATATTTTAAACAATTTCGCAAGTTCTAATTTTTAAATGTTTACGGAACTGTATTTTGTATTTTCCTATGACAGTCATAGTTTATTAAGAAAAATAAATAAATAAATAAATAAATAAATAAAAAAACTATCATTAACGCCGTTCAAATATGGCATTTATATTGTTATTTAATTAAAAGCATTATCATCTTAATAAATACATAAAATATTTTACGAAAACTCATTGCTGGTTTGAGGTTGTTATGTAAAGAGAGTTTCATATTGAACAAAAAGAAAACATCCCCGTGAACGCTGTATTTATTTTATTTTCCTAAATAAAATTTATAGTAAAAGTGTAGTTGTTCAGTGTTCTCCATCTGTCCCTCTGGTGACTCGTCAAATATCTATGCGGTATTCGAGTTCCTACCACACTCGTGATAGAGTATCCTTTGTTAATGATTCATGCACTTTAATTATCCGCTGTTTTAGTTGCAGCAAATCCTGTATAAATGGAAGCACGATCACTTTGCTTTTAACAAAACCCCACAGGAAAAATCAGAATGGGTTAGATCTGGAGACCACGGTTGCCAACAAAGCAGTGGCATATCGTTTGAGGCAGCACTGCCGGTCCAGCGATGGGAGAGATTATCGGTCAGATACTGGAGTAAGTTTGTATGCCAATGGGCTGGAGTTTGTATGCCAATGGCGCAGGAAAAATCACAAAGGGTTAGATCTGGAGACCACGGTTGCCAACAAAGCAGTGGCATATCGTTTGACACAGCACTGCCGGTCCAGCGATGGGATAGATTATCGGTCAGATACAGTAGTAAGTTCGTATGCCAATGGGCTGGAGTACCATCTAGCTTCAGAATGAAACGAGGAACCGCTTCCTCCAGCTGAGGTAACAACCATTCTACCAGAATGAATATCTTAGTAAATGTTCCTATTAATCGATTTCTCCACGAAGTAAAAAGAACCCAAACCACAACTGTTGGAAATGGCGTACAAGGATGAACATGTAGAGAATCGCGCTGTGATATTCTTCGCCCTTTGTCTATGATAAAACGTCGAGGAACTTAATGAACCACGTAGCGATTTATCGCCGAGTTCACATATCTAAGACGTAGACGCGAGAACGGTTAAATTACTCTTTTATTCACTCAAATAAATAAAACAGGTTGGCCTCTTCTCAGGGTTACAGGAAAGTGTCTACTCGGTCTTTACTCAGAATAAGATAAAAAGAATACTAATCTAATATTAACTAAGCTAGACTTTGCCGAAGCTAGACACAATTATCTAACGTAGTTGGCCCTTAAATTAAACTAGCCGGCGAGTATGAACAGGCACGTATAATACGGCCGAGTGTAACAGCTGCAGTAGTGAATTAGCCAGAAGGCAAACACATTCCACTAAAGACTCCTAGCCCTCTCCATCGAAATTAGTTGAACTTCCGATAAATACACTACTCCTAACTCATTTACATTCAACGTGGTTCTAAAAACTTATTTTGGTAGGGAGCTTTTAAGTGGGAAATAAGAATTGAAAGGATAGGGTTTCAAAATTAAAATGACAGGTCTAAAATGAAAATACACCTTACAACGCTCATGTTCCATTACACCGTGTGGATTGTTCGTGTCCCAAAACTGTAAATGAAGGCTATTAACTTTGCCAGAAACGTGGAAAGTGGCTTCATCCGGAAACACAAGTCTCTTCGCGAAACCGTCTACCTTCAGTTTATATCGCAATTTTTCTCAGAAAGCTTTTCACAACGGTTTGTCGGAAGGTTTTAACACGTGCGCCATCTGAAAGGTGTATGACCATAATTATAATTGTTCTGTAACACATATCATACCGTTACATGACGCACATTGAGGTCAGAGATCGCACGACCTGTTGATTTTGTGGGACTTCGTAAAAACATTTCAAGAATTTTGTTAACCACTTCGGCTTTGACTGCTGTTCGTCCTGGGCTAGTTTTCTTTTTGAAGCAAACCGGGTCCTGAAATTGCTTCACCCATCACTTGATATGGCAATGCGGTTGTTTTTTATCAAATTTTGAGCAAAAATACCCTTGAACGACGATAAACAATGATGTTTTCGCATGTTTCAAAATGTAGCATGCTTTCTCCTGCATGGATAGCGCCATTTTAATTAACAATACCTCTAGTGGAGATTTTGTAATCGGAAGATTTTTCGTAGCTGCCAGATAAAAATTGTGTAATTGTAGTTTCAGAATCAATTTGTTTTGTCTTAATGAACTAATTACAGATCATGTACTACGCTATTCTGTTTGTCCCATTCAGTATGAAACATCCTGTATTTGCACAAAAAAATAATGGCGTTGAATAATGAATCGAAAACAGTGTTAAAGAACTATTATTGAAGTCTTATTATGAAATTTATATTACCATTTAAGGTACTATTCGGTTTCGAAGGTCGTAAAAAATCGCCAAACTATTGTTGATGCCAATGCTTCCAAAAATAATTGCGGCAACCCTAATAATTGCGGGAAGAAAGGAAGTATAACAGTAAATAACTATTCAAGATTGATGTTTTAATTTAGATGAAAGGTTAATTTCATATAATACTTTTTTATTATTATAATTTATATCAAAAAGGCTATACATGACTAAATGGAAGCATAAGAGTAAATAACTATTTCAGATCATTATTACAATTTATATAAAAATTGCTAAACCTAACTGAATGGATGCCATCGCTATTTCGCTACCGACTTATCGCTAAAGCATAATTTCATCTCGTTGGTTGTTCAAACGTAATTTTCTGTAATGAATGATGCCTTTTCTTTGAAAATATTCTCGGTAAAGTGTAGAATCGCTCATTTATTTGTTTGCCGCTTTTTATAAGGTTAAAAACAATTGGATTTTTGTCAATTTTCTTTTACATTTTAAGTGAAATTAGGTCGATCTGTATATAGATAAAGTCAAGGGTGTGCGCAGTGCCATTTTTGTGCAATTCTGGGATTTTTTTTTAAAGTGAAAATAGGTCGATGTGCACATGGATACCGAGTATGTGCAATTCTTAAAAACGCGTCAAGCAGTGGGTGATCCTGCACTTTACCCAAAATTCTATTGCCGACTTTTCGTCATGGGCAATTCCCAAATTGTTAAATCCATAAGATATCAAAAAAGGATTTAAAATCAAAAAAGGATTTAAAAATTAAACTAGTATGTCAATGGCGTCTTAAGAAATATAGAACTATATAAACTTACGTAACCTGAAACAAAACGTTTGCTAGATTTGGCGCTTTTGCGCATATATTTTCCCTGCAATTTTTTTACGGCGCTCAAAACCGAATAGTACCCGATTTAATTTACATAGGAAATGTTTTGCGCTCGAGAATACGTAACCAGTGAGAATTCTGGACTTCAGTATTGTATTACTGTTTGACCACAAATCTGTGAATTAAACTGTCCGGTTATGCATGTCAACATTATAGTTATGTTCTGGTTATCATTTTTTTTCTCACGAGCGGCCAAATGCATCCAGCTACAAAGAATTGTTATTTAAAGTTCGGTTCTGATGCGTGAACAAACTAGTATAATGTTTTCGAAGCTCTGCGCGTGAGTTACATGGACACCTAATGGTATCGTTCTTGTACTGTAAAGAACGCATCTTCGAAGTGAAAGTCCTAGTCACAGAGGATATTCGCGATTACGTAGTGATACAGACGTGCTGCAAATATCATAGTCGCAACTCGAAACGAGGGTTGTTCCGGAGCAATACCCACATTATTTTCAACAAACCTGCTTTTGTTTCATAGTTCCACGCTAAAGAGTTTCCAGGATGCCGCATAATAGTCGCCGTTCATGTGTCTGTCCATGAACTAACGATGTGTATGTCTTGCCAACTGCAGGGGAATGTCTGCCCGAACTTTTTCATCATCACTGCATGTTGAAATCCCTCTGCTTCAGAAACACTGGAATACTGTTAAGTGTTTTTTGCCATCATATGCGCATTTAAAATATTCATTACCATTCTTCCTAAATTGAACAGAAGATTCAATTATACTTCTAATGCATTTCCAAATGCATTAGAAGAGATGCTTTTTAGTCTTCTAAAACAACAGAGATTTTTCCTAGTCTTCCAAAACATACTCGAGGCTTCAATCGGTATGACTACAAATTGGTTTGTTTGATTTTGGCAAAGTATGCAAAGGCCGCCTTCCCAAGATAAGGGATGTCCTACTGGAGGCATTTCTAAGACAGTGACTACATACTGAATACCATTGCTGTATAAATTCAGATTCAGGCATAATGATGACCATCTTGACGAACGTCAGTGGCAGACTTGTGTAATGTCTTCCAAAAAAGAGAAATATTTTTAAAATGTTTCAGTCTGCTCTTGTATATTGGGTTGTTTCACAATCTGCAGCCTATTCTGGTAAGCCTAGCTTGCATAGCTACAAAGGATATGTTGTATTCAACAATGTGAATGGATTCAGTGAAAGGGTGGAAAAAATATTTAGTTCAGATGAGAACAATTTATGATTTGGAGTAATGTGGTATGGAATAAACGGTATGCATTCGTAAATCAGAATGATGCGAAGTTATTGCACGAGTTCGTATTTATACGTAAAGAGCCCTAAAAGTCTCCTTGCGTTTATTAACGTGTGGGGTCTTAGCTAGACAAGTGTTCTATACACCATTTCTTAAAGTTTCATGCTAGTGATGCTGATATCAACCATTGAGCCAAGACTTCAGTTGCAGGCGACACAGTGCAGGTAAGGGAGGAATTCAAAGCAAAGCCACAATCCATAGATATCTGAGATGAGTATCGAAGCTACCATACAAGCTAGAGTTTACCCATGGGTAGAAGTAATATTTTGGGTTGAACTCACCAAACGACGTCAGGTATAGCATCACCATCATAAACATGCACTGTATTGCTCTCCGAAAACGTAAGATTTGATATCCGTTTTTGTTTAATATTTTTACTTTGGGATTAATGTTTTATATCAACAAAAAGGGAATGGCGCAGTAGTCCGCAAAGTCAACCACCAAAACAAATGCCAAGAGCCGGCGAGTAACAATAGATGGATCTAATCTCTTTGAACTGGATTGCAAAGATTACAATACACTATGTATTTTTGAAGCTTGCGCGAACAAACCCAAGTTGCATGTATGAGTGTTACCAGAAATCATATAGGCCCACCAGCGACCGAGCGGTTAAGGGGGCTCATACAGCTTAAACCTCTTATGATCTGCGAATATGTGACTGTTTCAAGAATTGGGATATTTTATTTATTTTAAAAGCAATTACTTTCAACCTTCTACAGCTGACTACATAATATAGCTGCTTTGGGAACTAGTAACCAGAAAGTTTGTGTTGCCACAAATATTTTTGTAATTTAATCCGCTTTGTGACAAAAGGTTTCGTTATATTTCCACCTTGCGCGCATGATATTTTAAAAATGGCTAATGGTACGTACTTGAAAGTTGATGGAATTCTTTATATGGGCACTATCTTCTAACTGAACCAAAAATATGATGAATATTTTAATATTAAAAATTTTTATGCACAAAAACATTACAGATTTTTTAAATAAAATACACTTTTTAAACTCAACTCCAAATGAAATAAAAATTTAACATGGAATTCTTAGAATTTTTGGTTCACAAGTGTTATACAAGATGCATATTAAATATGGAATAAAATTATGCAAAAGAATGTTTTAAACTGTGCGCGCAAGGTGGGAACATGACGAAATATTTTGTCACAAAGCGGATTAAATTATTAAAATATTTGTGGCAACACAAACTTTCTGATTACTATTTCAGAAAGCAGCTGTATTACATAGTCAGCTGTAAAAAGTTGGAAGTAATTGCTTTTAAAATAAATAAGTTATCTCAGTTTTTGCAACAGTCACATATTCGAAGATCTTATGGGTCTTATGGTGTACGAGTCCCTTTAAGGCGCTGAACACCGGTAGTTCGGTCGAAGGTCGGGTAGTTTTGTCGAAACGTTGTGAATTTCGACACAACTCCTTCACGTCGTCGAGTGCAATTTCGACAAACTCCTTACAGTGTATTCTCCATAGTTTTTAAGACTGTTTATTGTTATTTTAACTGTGTTATATCTTTCTGAGCCTTTTCTGTGTGCCTTTACATATCGTATACATATTTTTGATTGATTATATATTATTTTACATAATAATATATTATTTTTCTGTTTATATTTAACATTCATTATGTTTTACTGATATAAAGCATATTAACGTCATTTGTAATTATATTATACCAGTCTGTTTCTTATGGGAAATTAATTACCTAGTGTGAGCTTATGTAATATTCACGCATCGCTATGCCTCAACAATCAGTTTCGTTTACGGATGACCCAGTGAATGACAACTTTGATCCTACTGCATTGCTTGCAACTGATAACAATTATAGTGACAAAGTTAATTTGTTATACGATCATATTCGTGCCATTGCAACTCTCTATCGAGGAGGAAAGTATACACTTCCTTTCGAACCACGAGAAAAATTGCTCCATTCATTGGATGCGTTACGGCAATTGGCTCTTCAGGGCCCGGATTACATCCCGAAACCAGCCAAAGTTGAGGCTGAGGTGAATACATCAACAGTGGTCTGCTGTGAAATTATTCATAACCCACCTATTATTTCATCTCTGCAGCAAGTTCCTTTAGTTCCAAATCCCTCTGCTTTGCCTTCTCCAGCTCCTGGACACTCTTACGCATCTGCATTACAGCAATCCCTTCCGGCAGCTCTTACACCTACTTTACTAATATATCCAAAAGAGAACACAACTAGCAGGAAGCTTAGAGATAAACTTTCCCAGGAATTTCCTTTGCCGAAACTTGGAGTCCAAGTTAAACGGATCAAACCTATCCAACGCGGTGGATTGGCAGTGGTCTGCCAGTCGGAAGAAGATCGGAAAAAATTAACAGCTACTTTAACGTCTGATCACGCAGCTACATTTGTTAACGTAAAGAATCCCACAACAAAAAAACCCCTTATTGCAATTCATAATTTATCCCCAGATCTGACACAGGAGGATTTACAGCTTACCATACAAGAAGACTTTGGCCTCACTAGTGACGAAGTTAAACTTATATTTCGTCTAAAGCAGCGACGCAATGTCAAGTGGGTTGCCGAGTGCAGCCCAAGGGCATATCAAACCTTCATGTGCAACCCTCGCATCTACATCGGCTGGCAAGGCCACCTTATCACTGAGCACTTTAAGGTCAAAAGATGTTTCAAGTTCCAACGTTTTGGGCACCTGCAAAAAGACTGCCGCAGCGTCCACTATTGCGCATTGTGTGCTGGACAACACGATACCAAGGACTGTTCGGCCGATGCCGATACAGCAGCATGCATCAATTGCATCGATTATAACAGCGGCAGCAGATATCAAGTCCCGATTGACCACGCAGCATACTCCAACACCTGTTACTGCTACCAAAGTAATATTGACAGAATCCGAAGCATCGCCACCTATGAGTAGAGATGCCCAGTATAATGTTTCATGTAATTCTGTTCCTAACATCAAATTCTTGCAAATTAATCTTCAGAAAGCTCAAGTTGCAACTGCCCAGGCAATAGAGTTTGCGTTAAGCAACAAAATTGATTTTCTTCTCGTTCAAGAGCCATATACTAGACATGGCAAAGTGGTTGGTTTTCCTTTATTATGGACTGTATATCATCAAGAAAATTCAGAAGATCCTCCACGCTCAGCAATAATTAATTGTAACCCTCAATTCTCTCCATCAATTATTACTATTACTAAAGATCAAGTAGCACTTTTATTAGAATTAGAAAATTTTACTATAGCATTACTTTCGATCTACTCTAGTCCCTCAGATGATATCAGCACTACAATCTCTTTCCTGGAACACTATACAAGAGTTCTTGGTAATAAACATCAGATTATCAGCGGCGATTTTAACGCTCACTCTGTTGCTTGGGGCTATCGAACAACAGACCCCAAAGGCCGTCTGTTAGAAGACTTCTTATCTTCTAAAAATTATGTATTACTCAATGCCACGAATACAATTCCTACTTTCGACAGACTATATGCTGTGGGTTGGCCGGACCTGACCTTTACATCCGCCAATACCTCTCACTTAACAAGTAATTGGACGGTCAGAGATGAGATTTCATTATCTGACCATAAATATATCACTTTTGAAGTAACACAACATAGTTCTTTACCTATCTTACCTCGTTATAATCTTCCTGGCAGGAAAATTAATTAGTCGAAAAGTTCGTGGAACTCTTAATCGTCTTCGTCACCAAATCAACTCTTTAACCATATCTGAAGATATTGAACGTTTTTCAGAGTCCTTAATGCAAAATCTTCAAGATATTTGTCACGAAATACTTCCAAAGCGAACTACCAAGCAGCTCCATACTTTACATTGGTGGAACTCTGATCTTCGCATACAGCAGCGGAAGTGTCGTGCGCTTAGGCGACGATTAAAATCTGAACAACGCAATGGAATAACATCTATTACTCTTCAAGTTTTTCAAAGAGAGCGTGCTCTGTATAAACGGATGATTATGCAGAGCAAAATAGAAGCTTGGAGAAAATACTGCACATCAAATAGAGAAATATTTGGCTTACCCTATAAGATCGCTCGAGATAAGCTTTTCCAGCCTGCATCAACGTATCTTTCAGAATCATCACTTGCTGGGTCTAGCCCAATAGAAAATACTATTAATGATATTCTAGCATCAGTTCTTTCTCAGGATGATATTACAGATGACTCCCCAGAGCACTTGTCAATTAGGCAGCAAACTTCTATTCCTAACACAGAGGATGATCCACAGATTACAATTACAGAAATTAAAACCACTCTTCGAAATATTCCAAAAAATCGGGCCCCAGGCCCCGACGGGATTGACTATTCTATAATTCGTGTAATCATTAATTCCCACATCTTCTTCTTCTGTGATTATTTTAATAAGTTATTTCTTAATGGTGTATTTCCTCGTATCTTCAAAGCTGGAAGAGTGGTTCTTTTTCTCAAAAAAGGCAAAGATCCGCAATTATCCACATCTTATCGACCTATATGTCTATTATCTGCTTTAGGGAAAGTTTATGAAAGAATTATTGTCTACCGTTTAAAACATTATCTTCACAAAATTCACTTTTTAAGTGATCACCAATATGACTTTAGACCAGGTAGGTCTACCCTACAAGTATTATAAAAAATTTCAGAAGATATACATCGTAATCGCAACAATGGTCACCACAGTGCTTTCATCAGTATAGATCTTAAGAATGCTTTTGACTCACTGTGGTGGCCTGCAATACTGGAGGCACTTCGACAAGCTGATTGTCCTCAGAATTTATTTCTTGCATTTCAAAGTTACTTGTCGGAAAGAAAAATTATCTACTCCACTAATCATGACATTATTACAAGACAACAAAACAGAGGCTGTCCGCAGGGTTCTTGTGCTGGCCCTGATTTATGGAATATAACAGTTAATTCTGTTATTGCCGCAAACTGGCCAGCACATACCCGGGCATATGCGTATGCAGATGATACAGTTTTTATCATTCAAGGACGAACTCGAGAAGAGTTGCAAAGAAATGCTATTGAAACCTGTGATCTCTTTTATAACTTATGTTCTAGAATTAAATTAACAATTTCCGAACTAAAATCGCAAATTTTATTAATCCCTAAAAAAGGAGGATCTTTGGTTCGACGGCCTCGAATCACCATTCATGGTACACGTATGCCTATCAAACCGCAGCTCAAATTTCTCGGCGTTATCTTTGACGAGAAACTGAACTGGATGCCGCATGTTTTGGAACTAAAGAGACGAACTGTTATAATTGCATGTAAATTGCGTCAAATGCAGGGTCGTGGATGGGGAATTAGTCCCTATATACAAAAGGTTCTTTATCTCACCGTTATCGAGAGAATGGTCACCTATGCGGCTGCTATATGGGCTGAACCCATGCAGGGTCGCAAAGTGCGCCACTTGCAAAGTCTCCAGCGTCAATTTGCCTTACAGATAACTAGGGCGTTTCGTACTACCTCATCCAGTGCATTAAATGTCATGGCGGGACTGATCCCTCTTCATCTACGTATTCTGCAGGAAGCAGCAATACAATCCGTCAAGGTTTTGAAAAAACCTTTCATCCTATTTGATGAACTTTTCACACCATTGCACTATGAACAACCTTCACAACATTTGGATGTGCATCCAGTCCTTCAAGGAACAGGACTTCGGATTTTCCTTAAAGACGTAACACTGCCACCTATCCCAAGCATTCAATATTACACTGATGCATCTAAAATAGATCAACAGACAGGCTGTGCCCTTGTAGCCTTTCATAATGGTCAGTCAATTTATCAGTGGCTGGGTCATCTCCATGGAAATAATAGTGTATTTCAAGCGGAGGCCCTAGCCATCCTCAAAGCAGTTCAACACTGTAAAACAAGTGGTGCTATGGAGGCAATAATTATCACTGATAGTCTTTCGTCGCTTCAAGCGATTCAAAACCCCAGACATTCTTCTTCGATTATCTCGGACATCCAATGTGAACTTCGTAATCAAGTGGGAAATAACATCACGCTAGCTTGGACTAAGGGCCATGCTGGGGATCACGGTAATACTTTGGCAGATAATTTAGCCAAATCAGCTGCCGAAAATACCGATGCCGAGGCTGAAGAAGTGATTCTTAAGTGGCCAACATCTCACTTAAAACGAGCTCTTCTTTTAAAAGTTATATCCCAATGGCAACTAGAATGGGATACTGATGAAACCGGTCGACGAACGTACAATCATATTACGTATGTGGATCAATGTCGTCAGATAACAAATCATCAACTAGTAAGATATATCTCGGGGCATGGTCCATTTCCAAGCTACTTTTACAAGCATGGAATTGCAAATAGTGAATATTGTGTCTGCGGAACTCTAGGCGTACCTGAACATTATATTACTACATGCCCGTTAACGGTGGAATTTCACATTCCTTTCCCTGTGGATAATCAACTAGCATTTAGTAAATTTTTAATTAAGCAGAAGTACCTTATCAGAAAACTCTCAAAAATTATGGACATTCTCCACAGTTATGGATCTGATCTATGTCAGGTTGTCTAATGTTAATGGTTTTGTCCTGTTTTCATAATACAACTGTATTCTTGTACACTCCAGTTGCATTCTTGTCTGTTTACATAGTGTCTTCATAATACAATTGTATTTTTGTACACTCCAGTTGCATTCTTGTCTATTTACATATTATAACTATATTCTTTCTTTTTAATAGTCCCAGTATTATTACAAATATTATTAAAAATTGTATTGTATTTTAAATGCACTATAAGATATTGCACAATAAGTATTATACTCGCAATCTCAAACTATAGATATGGTATTACTATCTTACTGAATTACAAGCTACATATTAAGTATTCTAATCTGGTTATATATCAAAAATATTGTATCGAGCATTGTAATAACTATTGTATCAAACTATTAGCATTGTATCATATTTCATTATAATTACAATATACAATATTTGCACCCTAAGTACTGCATTATATTCTAACTAGTCTATTAACTTAATTTACTTATTATTTTAATTCTTGCATTAATTATTGTATTAAGTTGGTAGTTATGTAATATTATGTTGAGTTATAAGCTCTACCCTAAGAATATGTGATGCAACATATTGAAATTATGAACATCGTATCGCTATGTATGCTTTAGTATGGAACTGTAAATTAAATTCTTTGCAATACAGAAACTGGATTATTAGCTGGATTATTAGCATAACGTTATAAGTAGTCTTGATTCAACTTGGCATTAACTATTTTATTGTATTACATGCAGAATTTTAGACTTTAGATTTTAGATTTAGTTTATTGATTATATTGAATTATATGTCGTGTATTGCATATTTCACAGAATTATTAATATTGAATTGATCATAAGTATTTTTTATACATTATATTGGTATAACTAAATTGTTGCATTGTAGCGCATATTGCACAGAATTAATAATATTGAATTAATCATAGGTATTTTTATACATTGCATTTGTATATTTATACTGTTAAAATATGTCTTTTTATCCTCAGTATTGTACTGAAGTGTTGCTCTTGTGTATTGTATACAAAGTATTGCATTTAATTCGCTTTAGTTATTAAGAACATTGCCTTATAGGCATCATACTATTAAGAATATATATATTGCACTTCTTTTTATACCCTGAGATACGTACTGAATTAAATATTGTATTAATTATTTTACTGAACTAGCAATTGTGTTAAAATACTGTATGAAAGTTAAAGTAGTATTTTGGTCTCATTTTGCTTTAAATATTCCATTAAATTATAAATAGTATCATAGACGTAGCTTATCGATTTTATACTGTATCATATGTCTTGCATTGCATATTGCATAGAATTATTACCAATTACTTGACAATATGTATTTTTCTACATTGCATTTGTCTATATACTGTCACATACTCTATTTATTAACTCTTAGTATTGTATTGTACCTATTGTTGTGTCTTGTATACTAACCGTGTAAGCATGTTAATTTACCTATTGTATCACATATCTTACGTATTTGCAGTACATTATATTATATCGTATAACCGTATTGTATAATATATATATTAAATTGTGAGCTTCGTATGGATATGTATCATCTTACATGAAATTGCAATGTTGTGAGCATCGTATACATAATAAAATTGCACTATAAATCCCCTGCAAAACAGGAAATGTGTAGTTGGTATAGTAATATAAATAATGTATCATTAATTTTGCATTAACTTTTGTAATTGAATGATATAGCATCCATTATCTTACGTATTAGTTGTAAATCATATTGTACTGTATACTGTATTATATAATATATACATTAAATTGTGAGCATAGTATAGATATGTATCATCTTGTATAAAATTGAATTATAAGTTCCCTGCAATACAGTACTGTGTAATATATATTAAATTGTGAGCATCGTATAGATATGCGTCGTATAAAATTGCACTAATATAGGAAATATATAGTTGGTATAGTAATATAAATAGTGTTTCATTAACTTTGCATTAACTATTGTATTGAACAATATGGCTTATTGCTCTTATATTGAATTATCTATCTTGTCTTGCATCTCGTACAGAATCATTAGTATCGTTTTACCTTGTATTGGTATATATCTGTATGTGTGTATGTATGTATATATGTGTGTATGTATATATATATATATATATATATGTGTGTGTGTGTGTGTGTGTATGTATATATGTATATATAGTTGTATAATGTATCCTCTTTACCTTGTATTGGTATTTATATAGTTGCATAATGTATTTATGTATTGTATCCTTGCTTTGTACACTAACTATTGTATTGAACTTACCATCAGTATTAAGATCATTACATCATCGATATTATACTATCAGCATTATTATCAGCCTAGTATATAGCAGCAGTAGCAGCTTTGTAATATTTAGCATTGTATCAGTTTGTAGTACTGTTTGTAAGTATTCTAGTAGTAGTTTTGTAGTATTGTAGTATGTAGCAGTAGTAGTTTTGTAATGGTGTTTACTCCTTTGGTTTTCTATTGTTATCGCTATCTGTATGTGTTTTGTTCTAATTATGTCTATGTGATTATAGTATTTATTCAAAACTGGCACTTGCACCTTTGTAATCTTATGCTTTGTCAAAACTACAAATGTACCCTTTATTTATCTATTTATTTTTTTTTTGAGCCCTTGTCTGGCCATGTATTTGTTGAACTTTGACTCAATAAATACTAGGCCCGGGCGGTTGGTGTGAACATGCTTCTGGGGGCTTCTTTGGTCTTTTGGACTGCACTTGGATGGCCTGGTCGCTGGGTTTCGGTGTTTGGTGCGAGGCGCCTGTGTGGCCCATCTGGCTCAAGATAGAGGTGGACGTGTTGCATATGCCAATTAACCATTACGGTAAAGGGATGGTGCACACGTCCCCCGTCAACTATCAACTATCATTCTTAGCATTCACGGAGGGAATGCACATTCCGTTCCCGCAGACGAACAGGGAGGCATTCAACAGATTTATGGTCAAGCAGCGACACCAGACCAACAAAATTACTCATATAGTTGATAAGCTAATGGACATGGGTCCAGACGTATGCCATGTGTAAATATAACTGGTCAGTATGTCAGCAAATTTCAATGTAAATCAGTATCATTCAAGCATAAGTAATCTAGGTATGTCTGCGATGTGTGTATATAGTGTGGGCAAGCGTGTCCTAATGTATGTTATTATTATTATTATTATTATTATTATTATTATTATTATTATTATTATTTTATTTTTATTTTTATTTTTATTGTGCTAAGTGTATATACTAGCTCTGTCTTATTATTCCAAAGCAAATTAAGGTAATGTCATGTAGGTATTTAGAAAGTATATGTATGTAACAGTGTTGGATTGCATGTCAGCAAATATGTATTAACAGAAGCATGTAAATAACTACTAATGTATATCTGCCCTTGTTTAGCCATGTACAATGCTATTCTTGAAGATTCAAAATCACTGGACCCGGGCACTTTGGACGGGTGTCTACCCGGTGGCATTTGGTTCGCGGAACTGCCAACCGAATGGTCCAGGCGTTGGGTTTGGGCGCCTTGTGCAAGCCTCCCATGTGGCCCCTCTGGCTTTACTCTGTATAAGGGCGGACGTGGCCCTATATGCTAATTAACTTAATAGTAAAGGGGTGGTGGCCACGTCCTCCGTCACTATCACTATCACTATCACTATCATTCTTAGCATCTCATCTATCCTTCTACAAATTTACATTTTCAGGTTCATCATTGTAATTTCAGGAACTTAAAAATGTGAAGGAAATTCGACAATGTCTTATGTTATCAGGGTTTCATTCTCGGAATATTTCTTTCTTACAATGTTGTTATTATTACTCTTTATTAAAACTAGTCTGAGAGGATTTTTGGAGGACTGGTGCACGAATCATCCTCAAACTGAAAAATCCACAACATTTAATTGGTGTTCAGTGAATAATTATGCTATTGTTGAATGAAAGCTTGGTAATTTTCAGTCTTGCTCTCCCATTTTAGGTGCATTTTAAAATATTCTTCACGTTATTTTTACTAGATCAAGGTTATAAGATTTAATTTCCTTGATTATCATACAATGTGACTAGATCTACTTTGATGTCAAACTGTTGCGAATTCTCGCACAGGCGTGAAGATGAACACAACAAGGAAAGGATGTGAAAGAGTTTTATATAAATCAGTGTATAAGAGCGCGAACTACTTGCGATGAGAATTTAAAGGTAATTTAACACTAAAGTTTTATATACAGTAGTGCTAGACTATACAGTTGAAGCTTAAGCCTAACAGGCTGACTCAAAAACATACACGGGCGATATACTAACTAAGCGGCCAGAATGCGTAGCCGGTACTAAGATTAACAGCTAGAGAGCAAAATTGAAAGCGGGGCTTCCCTCTAACCGTTTTGTTTCAACCGTTTAAATACTCTCGTTTACCTACTTAATTTCCATCCTGGCGAAGAAATGCGAGGAGAAATAAAGAAAATTCTGAAAAGGTTTAAGTATTAAAATAACTATAAGTACAACTAAAAAGAACCATATTAAAAGTATTTAAGTGTGTACTACAATAGAAAATGTGCATAAAAATGCTCTTTAAATATAAATGTCTTGAATGTAAAAGACTCAGTACTTAAATGTATAAATATTTCTTTTTAACCAATGGCGGGTGTTCAGCCGATTTTGATTTGGCAGACCTAAGGCCAGAAGTGGTGGTCACTTTATTATGGAAGTACGTGTACCTAATAGGTGGGCCACCTTTCCCTCCTATGAATGGACGGACATCAACAAACACTGGGACCCGGGCAGTTGGACGGCATCGGACCCCAGCGGCGGCTCTGTATAATGGCGGACGTGGTGCTGTACTGATTAACCATTAAGGTAAACGGACAGTGCCTACGTCCTCCGTCACTTATCACTAACCATGTCTTCTCTAGGATTCGAACCCGGGCTCATTGGTATCGCAGTCGGCTGCCCTAACCACTATACGCCAATATATCATTTAAATAAAGAAATAACGTAATATTTGAGCTAAAAGCTAGTGGATAACTCATCCCATTATTTTTCACTGCTTTGAAACATAAAAAATTATGAACATTTGGATGACATCCAGGTACTTAAGGCGTCTCCATTTCATTTCATACTTGACTGTATCTTTAACTGTATGTATATAGGAATTTAAGAACTGAAAACTAAACTCTGATGCATGCGGAATTCGTTTCTGGATTTTTCTTATTTCTGCTACCATACAGAAAACAATTTTTTTATAACGGAACAACACACTAACAATCTGTTGTCCTGAAGCGCTTCGTGTTTGAAACAAAACGATGCTCAAAAGACATGAAGACAAATAATACCTCAGCTATTATCAGTCATTTCCAGCTCCACTCTACCATAATCTTCAGTGTGCTTCCAAATGTAGGTCGCAATTCAATTCAAAGAAAAGAACCGAAATTTTTAAGGAACAAGAATATATACGACGTATTGTGAGCGAGGCTAATACATCAAAGCACCCCATTGACAATTTGTCACTTGGCAAGACACCCCGAAATGTGATTCTTTAAGTGTGCAAAAGAGCGATCATTCGATCACTTTTGACACGAAAAGTGAACCATTTTGTGAAGTTCTTCCAATTTAGAAGACGAGATGTTTTCTTTGTGCTTAAGGCCACCGAAAAATATAGCGAGCAGAAATTTCGAAAGATGAAGAGATATATGAGGTAAACTGCAGTAAACTAATGTAAGAGTAAAAAAATCTGATGTGTACACCACATGACTTCCTTGTACGGAATATTAAATTATACGCATTTTTTCTTGCATTTCCTTTAAACTTATTGGATTGAATTAAATCTACTCCGCCGACAGCGCACAAACCACAATAGAATAAATGTATTCTTTAAAATTCACTCTATTTGTTTACCATAGCGACACTCTGGCGCTAGGTTCACTTAACAGTATTATATTTCGTTCATATTATAATTCAGAATGCACAAATTTATATAATTTAAACAATAGAATTATCTAATCGTTGACACATGTTCTATTCAAATACTATAATAAAGCTAGAATGATGTATAAAAGAAATTAAGCAAACAAAACAAACCAAAAAAAAAAAAAAAAACCAGTTTTCCACAGACGATTGAGTATTTCTCATTCAATTAATTCAGTTTTCACTTCGCGACAAGGCAAAAATACATAAAAACTCAAAATATCTGTATTAAAAATTACGAAGTAAATCTTACATACTTATTTCCTCGAAAACATTTCAGAAAAAATTAAGCATGATTTAATTGGCAATAATAAATGAACGCGTTATCTTTGTTGTTGCGAAGCTAAGTTTCTCTAGATTGGCAACAAATCCACTAGTCTCCTGTTTCAAATGTAAACATCAATGGCCGCCATAAAAAAAGGCTTAGGGGCACTTAGACAACTTTAAAATTGTTGATAATTCTATAAATATTGCATACAGATTTACTAAAGGCATAAAAACCTTAACCGGAAGATAAGAACAACATAATTCAATCATTTTTATAGTTAAAAATTTACAATTTACAAACATATAAGAGTAAAGAAACTGAGATCACTGAGCCGGGTAACAGAGTCGATATTTATATAAATATATTTATATACGTTTGGTGCGGCGGATTGCAACCAAAATACGAGGTGCACATCTACATGTTATAGCAGTCCTATATACAAAATTTAAACGTTCTGAGGCTACTCGTTTTTGAGTTATGCGAGATACGTACGTACGCACGTACGTACATACGTTCGTACAGACGCCACGAAAAATTCTCTTCAGAATTTATTTTAAAGCAGTTTTATAATTTTTTTGAAGGGAAAGAGTCTTTTATTCTGTCCTTACGTACAGATATCACGCAAAAACATAGTTAAATTGCATTCCATAGCGGTCAAAATGGATATTTTCGTTGAAATATGCTGCCTGAAACTTTTCGCGATTACAATACTTCCTTTTTACTTTGTACAAGGAAGTAAAAAATACATATTTACTATATTAAAATATTTTATTTATTTTTATCTTCTGCACAGTACAAAAGAAGTTGGTTAATTTAACTGCTTTATTGTCTCTTTCTTGTGTTAATGTTCTTCGGAGAAGACTCGTGGTCCGAGAAACATCGTCATTTGCATCACTGGCTTCGAAAAATATTTTGTGCGCACTCGAAAGCACAAAATCACTGCGCAAAAAAGTTTTTCTGCGCATTCAAAAGCCATTAAGTATGCTGGAGGGCGGTTTATCTTGAAATTCTTCACATTCGTCCATATCATTGCTTTTTCATTATGTTTTTCATTTGCTTGAATTTTAGCTATAATATTCTCAGGAGACATCTGCTTCTTTTTCTTGTTCCTCAGTGATTTGTCCGTCTTGAGATATGTTCAGTCCAGCATAACGAAGCAATTTATAAAGTGTATGTTGATGTAACTTTTTCCCATGCATCGTTCATTAAACGTATTCCTTCGAGTAGGTTTACATTAGCATTTGAGGTTGTTTCTATTATTTCTCCATTGTCGAGAAGCAACAAAATCATCAAGTGCTTATGAAAGTTTGATTTAAAACTTTTGAGGATACTTTGGTCCATAGACTGGATAACAAGTGCAGAATTCGGTGGTAAAAACTCAATCGTGATCCTTTCTAAAATAACAAAATCTGATGTGTACACCACATGACTTCCTTGCACGGAATACTAAATTATACGCATTTTTTCTTACATTTCGTTTAAACTTATTAGATTGAATTAAACCTACTTCGCCGACAGCGCATAAACCACAATAGAATAAATGCATTCTTTAAAATTCACTTTGTTTACCATAGCGACACTCTGGCTTACTTAAGAGTATTATATTTCGTTCATATTATTACTCAGAATGCACAAAATTTATATCATTTAAAGAATTATCTAATCGTTGCCACATGTTCTGTTCAAATACTATAATAAAGCTAGAACTATGTATAAAAGAAATTAAGCAAACAAAACAAAAAAGAAACAGTTTTTCACAGACGATTGAGTATTTCTCATTCAATTAATTCAGTTTTCACTTCGCGACAAGGCAAAAATACATAAAAGCTCAAAATATCTGTATTGAAAATTACGAAATAAATCTTAAACGCTTATTTCCTTGAAAAAATTCTAGAAAGGATTAAGCATGATTTAAATAATAAATGAAGGCGAAGCTAAGTTTCTCTAGATTGGCAACAAATCCGCTACTCATCTGTTTCAAATGTAAACAAGAGCAATGGCCGTCATCAAATTAGGCTTAGCGGCACTTAAACAATTTTAAAATTGTTGATAATTCTAAAAATATTGCATACAGATTTACTAAAGGCAAAAAACCCTTAACCGGAAAATAAAAACAATATAATTCAATCATTTTTAAAGCAAAAATGTACAAATTACAAACATATAAGAGTAAAGAAACTGAGATCACTGAGCCGGGTAACAGAGTGGATATATTTATAAATATATTTATATACGTTTGGTGCGGCCGATTGAAACCAAAATACGAGGTGCACATCTACATGTTATAGTAGTCTTATATACAAAATTTCAACGTTCTGAGGCTACTCGTTTTTGAGTTATGCGAGATACGTACGTTCGCAAGTATGTACGTACCTTCGTCCGCACGTACGTACATACGTTCGTACAGACGCCACGAAAAATTCTCTTCAGAATTCATTTTAAAGCAGTTTTTTAGTTTTTTTGGAGGACACGAGTCTTTTATTCTGTCTTTACGTACAGATATCACGCAAAAACATCGTTAAATTGCAATCGAAAACGATCAGTTTTCGTTGGATATTTTCGTTGAAATATGCTGCCTGAAGCTTTTCGCGATTACAATACTTCCTTTTTACTTCGTACAAAGAAGTAAAAAGGCCGCCGTCACGTATGCGCAGGATATAAGACTGATCACTAACTTCTGTTGTCTTCGGAATGTTAAAAAAATTTTTTTTAAGAAAGGTTTAGATGATCTGGAGAGGTGGAAGTCAATAGAAATTTTATGAGTCATAAAACTATTGGTCACTTTAATCGGGGGTTTGCTCGTTGCGAGTTGTGCTTACATAGACTTAACTTTGTACCAACCATTTTCGATTTCCTCGTTAAATCCGAGTTCTCGTTAAATCAAGGCTCGTTATAAGAGAGTTGTACTGTATTTGTAGGGACTGCGCCTAAGAGTGACTTAAAGTAAATCGTTATACAGACATGTAAGTGAGTTATCTCTATGTCTAAGATGAAATAGAACGTAAGAAGGCATTTTTATTCAAAACTCAATATAACTGAACAGAAGGCACTTTTTGTGATTATAAAAGAGCCACCATTTATGGCGTTATTCAAGCGATAAGGAATTTAAATTTAAAACAAAGTTATATCTTTAATTAGCTCACGTTTGCTCAAGTCGGCGAGACAAGCACTATTGGCAAAAATAACGCGACGCCGAAGACTATAGTAGAATTGCAACTAGTAACGTGGTCGTCATCAGGCAAAAAATACTCTGTTTAAACAGTTTAAAACCTTCCTTTAAATACTATCTTTAAATACTAACAGGCGCGAACTAAAAATTAGCATTCTGGCAGGAAAATGGAAAGAAAGAATGACAGTAAAGTTATTTAAAATAAAAGCAACTCGTTAGATAAAAATAAATAAATCTTTACACAGTGTTAAATACCAGGATATTCTTAGTTATATTACGTGTTTCTGCGCTTCTTCTTGAAAGAGCTTCTTCATATATACGCATTAACAAAGGCATATATGCACATTATGAGGACGAACTAGATAATAATATCTTGAATACAAATATTCCATTATATTTACTAGTTTGTACCTCTACCTTTTTGTTGTTTGACTTCTAAATTAACATTTGTTCGGCGTGTTATTGTACATCAATTAGTTTGTACCTAGTTGCTTCAGTTGTAGAATATAATTCACGAAGATTGTCTGTACGTAGCCGATCAACTTAAATATGGCAAACGCGCAAAATAAGACCCTAGAACTTAATATTAAAGGATCTGCGTTCCCAGCGGGCATGTGGGATTCTTCACCAAAGTGGCAGTCTCAGAATCTGTTCGCTCGTTTCAAGGAATCCCCTGATGATATAGCAGCAGATCCTAAATGCGAGAAGTAAAGGCTATAGCGTCATTAAAACGACGAGGCACCAATTCGAAACCTAAAGGCGAACCCAGGGTCTACTCCCTAAACCCGGGAACGCCAGAAATGCCGTGACTAGAGTCTTGCCCCGAGCAACAAAAGGAGAAAGTGACACTGTCTACAGCAGCCGTACCCTGCCCGAACATAGTTAGCCCAGGCTGGGTTAGATGAACTCCAGCTTGGTTACGTAGTGGAGCCACGAAGAGGACTATGTCCAAGCTAGAACAGTGAGAAGCTATATATTCGTATCATCCGCCCTATAGTCTCACCAACCTCTCAGATTTGGCCTGGTCAAGATCCAGGTCGCCTTCTACAAAAGTGGCTGGATCTGGACCACTCGTCCAGGCTTTGTCTTTGAGGTGGTGTCTTTGTCCGGGTGGGGACTATTTACCAATCGTACTCTCCCAAAGAGACAGTCCACATTGCTCAGGGTTTACAGGTACATGTTTATCAACACAGCTGCCGATATTTTGGTGTTAAAGGTAATATTAAGGGGTGTTTAGATCGTAGATACGCTTACTCTTATCATCAGGGAATGTTTCGCTGAAATGTAAGCGGAGCTGTTTATGCCTGGTTAAGTGGATCAGGTCACCGTGGCATTCTTTCAGCCCAGCTCATAATTCTTTAATTCTAGCTGTTTGTAGTGTTTATTCTTGATCTGTCTGCAGCCGGGTGCTGTATGTGTGTGCCATTATGTATGTCCACAGGTTCCAAGGAACTGGGTCCACAAGCAGCCGAGTGATAAAGTCGATTAACACTGATAGTTCAGTCAGGGTTCGAATCCCACGAATGGCTGTTTGCACAAGTGCTTTAGTGGTTTTTCCCATGTGTAACGCGTAAAGGATTTCCTTAGAACAGTGAGAAGCTATATAATATAAGATTAATTCCCTTAGAACGCCTTCCACGCAGGAATTCCTCCACTTAGTCTTTGCCATAGTTAAATAAACCAAACCAAACCATTCTATCACTGCTGAAAAATATGGTTAGAACGATCAAAGTGGAAAATTAACCGCACTCTGACTACTCTACGAATTTCAAGCCTAATGATAGTTTCTTTTGTTGATTTTGGCAAAGCATGCTAGAGATCAAGAAGTTTTGTATCCAGGAACATGAATCGTATGTCAGAAAAGGCGAAATTAACAAGTCTTCAATAGCGTATCATAGTTAGACATTTAACCATAATTTTGACTTTGAGTCTGCAAAAATTATCCAGAAGGCTTCTTCCATAGGTGAATTGGATTTTCTTGAGGCTTTTCATATTCACAAAGATTTAGCATGTTTAGTTATTGATTTTAAGTCCAATCCAGTCCTTCCTAATGTCTTTAATATTCTACTATCTTAATTCTGTTCTAATTTTGCTAATAGATGGCGTTACCTCCTCGCGTTTGGTACTACCAGAGGGTATAAAAATCCGTTCAGTAGTTCCTTTCCATTATTCGAAGTTCAGATTTTGAGCCTGAAGGTGCAGTTACCCCTCGCTCCCTATTTTTAACTTCGCTAATTTTCTTGTCCTTTGTGTTACATGTTTGATCAGACAGCCTGGATTAGTAATAGTAGGCGGCCAGTGTAACTCTGATTAAAAATCCGGTTATAACCACGTGCAGTGCTGATAAGGACCACGTGTTTCTGAGACTCCTTTCCCTTTTTCTTCTTCTAGGTATTTCTTTCTCCTGATGAAGAGGGACCTTTATCTGCCCTCGAAATCGATTGAGTGTTTCAATACACTTACGCTAAATACAAGGTTGTTTTTACGATTTTGATCATGCTAGAGATAACTGAGTACGAAGAGAGTTGCCTTCGTAGAGGACTTTCTAAGGAAAACTAGCTCGTTGGTTGTACAAAGAGAAAATAAAAATGCATCTCTTGAAGCTCTCGTAAGTAAACATGTGTGGCCCTTATGTGAATTTCATTTCATTCTGCATTCTTGTGAGTGTTGCTTTGTGATTTTTTTTATCCGTAGGACATCTGTTATACAGTGGATTATAAAGTTCGGCTTCTGTTTGATGAGCCATTTCCTTACGCATTGTTTGCACTATTGCAACAGGCTTGGATAATTAAGCTTATCAGATCCCACTGCACCTAATTATATAATTTTTGGGTTTGGGTGAAAATTTCTTTATCTGGGACTTTTTGTTTTGTTTCTTCAATGCATGTTAAGATATATGGGGAAAATCACACAGCAGATTTACTGTGCCTGTTGGAATTTCAGTCAGACTCAGTGTAAAATTAGCTATTCCCATGTATATACACAGCTCTGAAGTTGCAGTACTTCTCACAAAAAGGATCGGGGAGAGGCACGTGATTGGTTGGCATATAAGTTTATTGGTGTAGCTTTACTGTTAGCATTTGGCATAAAATCGTACATTTACTATCTTACGTGGCATTGTTGAATTACCATTGCCATGAGCTTTTTGTCTTTAATTTTTATTATCTATTTTAGCTGTAACTTTTGGCCATGATATAGCTACAGCTTCCTCATTCAATGAAGATAATTTAGCATCTTTTAAGTTATTCCTGACAGACATTACACGGAAACTCCAATAGAGAACTCTTCTCTTGGAATAATTAGAATATGCGTGGTGGAAAGCTGTTTATGTATGTCAACTTATGGTAGATGGTGGTGGTGGTGTATTTAATTATGGCAAAGCACACTAGGGCTATCTGCCTAAGGGAAGGGACGCCTTCGTGGAGGACTTTCTAAGGCAAACTGGCTCGTACACACGTTACACATGGGGAAAACCACGAAAACACACATGCAGCCAGCCCGTTCGCGGGATTCGAACCTCGGACCGAACTACCAGTGTTCAGCGACTTTACCGCTCGGCCGCTGTTGGGCACCTTATGGTAGATATACGGCGACGGATATAAAACGACTGGGTCCAACAACAGACGAATATAAATACACTGAACAGTAGTAAGTCGACCTGGGCAAGATTTAAGGCAAATGGGCTGGTTGCATAGACGCTTTCACAGATTTTTCCATGTCTATCGTGAATACGAGCCAGTTTCACTTAGAAAATTCTCCACGAAGATACGAAGATATACCTTCTATTAGGCCGTTAGAACTCGTGGATTTTTCCCTAATAAAATAAACCAACTATAAAATAACTGATATATTAAACTTTCATTTTTTTCAATGAAAGGGCGAAGGACATACTTAGAAGATGGAAGCATCTTCAGCAAAGTCGCTTCAAAATTTCGGATGGTTACGTTACGCTACCATATATTTTTAACCCACGTAGCATGCAAATGTTAAGAATCGTCGAAGCATAAGAATTTTAATGCATTTGGCAAAGCCGGAGAACTTTACTTATTTAAGTTTTATCACTCTAATTATTCTGCCCTTTGGCCGAGTGGTTAAGACCGTCGAATGTTGGTAATTTGTCCTCAGTTTGAGACGAAATGGATGATAGCATGGTGGATTTCGTGGCTTTATATGACTTAGTTTTCTTTACAACGTCTTCCTCGAAAGTATCCCTCTTGAGCTTTGCCATATATCAATAACCAACCTATAGCTGCATGACAAACATAAATTAAAAAAACAAATACGCTCCTTTGGGGCTAGAATTGTATCTAGAGGAGCCCTTGGAAATGATTTGATGTTATATTGCATCAAGTTACTCTAGCATGCATTTATCATTCGCGCGACTTTGCAAGTATGGCCATCACGTGAAAAATAAGATCTTTATTACTCTCATAACGGGCTCTGCAGTTTGGCTAGTTTACAGAGTGTTGCCATTCGGTATGGCTTATAACATTTAATTTGATTTACAATTTATAAATGTATGTGACAAACCAAGCTATCTTAAACAAATGAGCTTGTGAAGAATGGGGAGAATTTTTAATAATTTAATTTTTTTATAATATGCCTAGTTCACATAATTTAATATGCATTCAATTAAAAAAATATTCAATTCATAAGTTTTATGACAATATAGTGATTAGTGAAATATTTATTTAATTCTCAGCATTATGAAGTTTGATTTGGTTTTATATTTTAATGACTAACTAATTTTAATCTAACTGACATATTATTATATCTAACTGATGTAATTTTAAATGCATTTAATTTTAACGTATCTGTGATTAACATATGCTAAAACGAATATCTTTAACTGTATCGTATGCTTTATGTTAAACAGATTACTAATTTTTGCAATTCTTCTTCACTTTAACAACAGTTTACTTTCTTCAGAACAGTTTTTGCTGTACGATTTCTCAAAACTTTTTTTCTACAATTGTTACGAATGTACTTTAATTTAATATCAGCTCCTTACCTTATTCGTATGATTTCGATTTTCTTTGTTTTATACAATTTATAGATAAAGTTCAAAACAATTTCTTTAAGAAAATATTGAATTACAGCTTCTGCCACCCCTTTCAAGTAAATAAATTGATCTCGAAATATAAAACGGTTTTTTTTTCTTCCATGCCAAAAAGTATAAAATGCTGTCCATGACGAATTCTGGATTAAGATATGAAACCTAAATCTCGTTTTATTTCTCAGAAATTCTTCAGTTAATCGTGATAAAAAAATGAGAACATCTTATTTTGAGCCAATCTTTAGAAACGGGAGAAGAAAAAAAATGCTAAATCAGTTATCATATACGAAGCAATTGATAAAGTTTCAAATTGAAAACGACAAGTTCGAATAGAATTTATGATTCATTTCTTTTATGTTTGTATTGTTTGTATCTCTTCTAGCGAAAGCTGTGTCGGTATGAGTGAGTACATTTCTTTTAAACATTAAAAACTTGGACTTCACATTTCTGTCTGAAAACTCTGTTTATGTACAGCATATGTGAATGGCATTTACAAATATATCAATTTTCTTTACATGCACTGGAAATGACATTTCAACCAAATACAAACATTATTGTTTCAATTAGCTTTTGGGTAAATAATAGGGGACCGGAAAGTAATGTCGTTTCTGCGCATGTCGATAACAACATGCTAAGGGCTGAAGTGGAAGCAAATCCATGTCAAACACTCTTAACCAACCCTCCAAGAACATTTAAAGCAGAATGGAAAAATAAGCAAAGCAGGTGTTTGAGTCCCTTCATAATCTGTCCGAAGAGAACAAAGCCAACCGATCCATCACATGCAACGTATTGCTTCAACGGCACCCTACAGAACCGTTTTTGATCCTTTGGTTATTGGAGACGAAAAATGGGTCCTATATGATAATCCAAAACTCGAGGCAGTTTTAATAGGGATTACAAAGGGTTTACATCAGAAAAAGGCACTTCTGTGAGTTTGGTGGAGTATTCGCGGAATTGTTCATTTTGAATTGATGAAACCTGGACAATCTGTTAATGCATATCTTTATTGTGGACGACTGGAGCGAGTGAACCAATCTTTATTCGAAACATATTCGGGTATTGTGAGTGAGTGAGTGAATGAGTGCACCGCTATGATGGCTTCCGACCACGGACATAACCAAACGGAATTATATACCATCACGGCGGGGAAGACTCCAGAGTAACAAAGTTGAATATTATATACTAATAACAGTTTTTACATATTGTTAACTGCAAAGCACTAAGTGTTATTCTGGTTATCTGCTTTAAGGTCTGAACTTTTGAAACATAATATTATCCATGGTTGTTTCTGCTTAGGCAGTGTCCTGAGATTTTCTCTATTTTATCAAGGGCTATTCTCGGGTATTGTGAATAGAAAAGGCATCATTCTGCAACACGACAATGCAAGACCGCACTGTGAGAGACGGACACTGGAAAAAATGAATGAATTAGGATGGGAGGTACTGCATCACCCATCATTACTCGGCCGATTATCGTACACTCGGATCTCCATTCATTCCGATCCCTACAACATTTTCTTAGTGCCAAAAAATTTGAAAATTTGAATGATGTCCAAAATGACATCTTGAGATATTTTACTCAAAAACCAATTGATTTATATCGGTCCGGGGATTGAAAATCTGCACACTAGATGGCGAAAGGTTGTTGATAACTAGGGTGATTATATTATTGATTAAAAATAAAAGCGTGTTAAAAATTTATTCGTGTGAATTTAAAGCGACATTACTTTCAGGTCCCCTTATTAAAAGCATCGCTCAAGAATGCGATGTTTTCTGACGAAATCAATGTATTTATGCGGACATCTGTTAGATTTATTGTTGATTAAGATATGAATTCTTTGAAATGTAACTAACCAAGTGTCAATGGAGTTTTAAAGCTGCATCTTTCTGAGTTATTGTACTGCTTTGAAACTAGTTCAGAGCAGATCTATCGCAGACCAAGTAGCAGAATCTGTACTTGGTCTGCGATAGTCACAGACTTAAACGGGTTAGTCACAGGCTTAAACGTTCCCTTGACTTCGAGGTGTTAACATGATTTTCTTTACGTATAATTTCTTTTCGATGCAGTTTCCCTTTAAATGTCCTCCAACGAATGGGCGAATCATAAAGACCGCTGACTACTAAAAGTTCGACTCGGGTTCGGACTGATCGGCTAGTGGTGCGTCGACTTTATCTTTGAAAAAATGGCTGAAAAGTATGACCTACTCAAATGAAGCACACAGAAAAATTCTAGAGTATTTCCTTTGAGAAATTTCTCAGCTTCCTGTTATGCTGTATGAACAAAATGCAAGTCGGTTAACTTCACTTTTGGATAGCGATGCATAAAGCTCGAAATGTGAACGAGAAATGACGATATACGGCATCAAAACGATTTCATATACCTCCCAGTCGCTTCATGTACGCTTTATTTAATAGCCATAAGCCTTGTACCGGCACAAGTACAGGAAGTGGTGGCCATTTTGTAGAGTCATTAGGTTAATTGGAAGCAGAAAAGATGAATAATATGCAACCGCCTTCGCCGGGAGTCGAACTACGGACCTCTGGAATATCGGCCCAGCCTGCTACCGTTACACCACGAAGACACGCTAGGAAAGTGGGAGAAATACCTTATAAATTCACTAAGAGAACATCTAATAGGAGGCCACCATTGCGCCCTATGAAGGGACGGACAGTTACAATCATGCGTTATCCAAGATTCGAACGCGGACCCATCACTACGACTGTCAGGGTCATTTGCCACTACAGCGGCTGCGCGGGGTATTTTTGCAGGTAATGGATTACTTTTGTGGAAAGAATATTTAAACAACCTAGTTTGGTTTGGTTTATTACTTCCTTGTACGAAGTAAAAAGGAAGTATTGTAATCGCGAAAGGTTTCAGCCAGCATATTTCAACGAAAATATCCATTTTGACCGCTATCGAATGCAGTTTAACGATGTTTTTGCGTGACATATGTACGTAAGGACAGAATAAAGAGCTCTTTTCCTTAAAAAATTATAAAACTGCTTTAAAATGAAATCTGAAGAGAATTTTTCGTGGCGTTGTACGAATGTATGTACGTATCTCGCATAACTCGAAAACGAGTAGCCTCAGAAAGTTGAAATTTTATATATAGTACTGTTGTAACATGTAGATGGGCACCTCGTATTTTGGTTGCAATCGACCGCAACAAACGTAGTATATAAATATATTTATATATATATATATATCCACTCTGTTACCCGGCTCAGTGATCTCAGTTTCTTTACTCTTATATGTTTGTAAATTGTACATTTTTTTCTTTAAAAATGATTGAATTATGTTGTTCTTATCTTCCGGTTAAGGTTTTTATGCCTTTAGTAAGTCAGTGTGCAATATTTTTAGAATTATCAACAATTTTAAAGTTGTTTAAGTGCCGCTAAGCCTAATAATGTTTTTGATGGCGGCCATTGCTTGTTTACATTTAAAAACACAGTATAGTGGATTTTTTGCCAATCTAGAGAAACTTAGCTTCGCAACAACAAAGATAACGCCTTCATTTATTATTGCGAATTAAATCATGCTTAATCCTTTCTGGAATTTTTTCGAGGAAATAAGTGTTTAAAATTTACTTCATAATTTTTAATACAGATATTTTGAGGTTTTATGTATTTTTGCCTTGTCACGAAGTGAGAACTGAATTAATTGAATAAGAAATACTCAATCGTCTGTGAAATCTGTTTCTTTTTTATTTTGTTTGCTTAATTTCTTTTATAGATCGTTCTAGCTTTATTATATTATTTGAATAGAACATGTGGCAACGATTAGATAATTCTTTAAATGATATAAATTTTGTGCATTCTGAGTTATAATATGAATTGAATTTTGCAGATCAAGATTAATTCGCAGCTTCTCTCAAAACAAGCATAGCCGAGCGGCAGAAATCTTCAAGTTGCAGATCCTCATATCGTGGGGCACGTTTACTTCTCTTCTAGAGACTCTGCACTAGGTGCAAAAAGTACGTTCCATCTTACTGGGTTCAACTCATAATTAGAGACACCCTACTTATAACATATTGGCAAAGGCCGCACTAAACCGTTTGCCTCTTAATTGTGTTACGACATAGACATAGTTATAATATGAACGAAACGTAATACTGTTATGTGAACCTAGTTAGAGTGTCGCTATGGTAAACAAATGTAGAGAATTTTAAAGAGTGCATTTATTCTATTGTGGGTTATGCGCTGTCTACGAAGTAGATATAATTCAGTCCAGTAAGTTTAAATGAAATGCAAGAAAAAATGCGTATAATTTAATATTCCGTACAAGGAAGTCATGTGGTGTACACATCAGATTTTTTAATCATGGCAAAGCACTCGAGGGCTATTTGCCTAAGGGAAGGAATGCTTTCGTGGAGGACGTTCTAATAGAAACTGGCTCGTATACACGTTACAGCCCGTTCGTCGGGGTTCGAATGCCGGATCGATCTATCAGTGTTATGCTACTTTACTGCTTGTTCGCTGGCGCGCCTATTAAACACCGTGAGAATGAACAAAAAATTTAGGTTGGTAATTATTTTCGGCAGTGTTTATACAATTGAAATTTAGATAGACTTTTTTTAGTTTTAAAAATAATTCGTCAGAACCCAGAAGGTTTTTTTTTTTCTAATGGCAGATTGTGAACAGTTACAGTGTAACCCAGTCCATTAATTTATACAAGTCCAGATGTGGTGGTCTCTTTATTATGGAGGCACCTAATAGGTGGGCCACTATCGCCTCCTGTGAAAGGACGGACAGTTACAACCATGCCTTCTCCGGGATTCGAATCCAGGCCCTTTGGTATCTCAGTCAGGCTCCCCTAACCACTATACCGTCTGGGCGGCAGAACTGAGAAGGTTAGATATATGCAGTTAGATAAATTATTAGCATTAGGGTCGTGAGCATATTCTGCTTAACAATAGAAATGATTAACACTTTATCTTCAAGAATAAGATGTTTCATGCAGAAAACAATTCGAGGTACTTTAAAGAAAGTAACTGATTGCAGTTACCCTACGGATTTACGAAGCAAAAATACCCCGAAAGATTTAATAATAATCTTCATATCCCAACAATTATTTAGCCACGCTTTAGAAAAGAAGCTTGCAATCATTTGCGGAGTGAGCAACAAAATACAAGTCTATGTCATTGTGGTTACAATGCATAATTACTTTACTTTTACTTTTTAAAATTACGTATTTGTTAAATTAGCAATGATGGTATTTTGATAAATTATACTTTAATCTATGTTAATTAGCATACCACACATATTTATTTAAATTAGTTTAACATTTTTTTAAAAATCTGATGTGGACACCACATGACATCCTTATACTACCTATTAAATTATACACATTTTTTTTGCTGCGTTTCATTTAAACTTATGGTTAGAGTTTGACTTTAGGGTGCCCCTTGTGTTATCGCGAAGTTGTTATTTCATCTATCAGAGAGTTGCTGTTTCATTTATGACAACCTGAGTAGCTGAGTAGCAATGGAAACCCTATTATGACGTAATTGTTGCGGTGAATTTGATTGTAAATAATTTGGAAAGTGTGTGTCTGGTTAAGAGCATATATCTAGAATATTGCAAATTCTATCTTCAAATACGCGAATGTTGACATTCACCGGTGAAAGTCGACATTCTCCAGATTTCAGTGTTTCACCGTACCATATACGTAATATAACCATAATAATTCCATGCTAGTTCATAATAGTCCACAAAAATCATTTATTGTTCATAACTAGTATATACGAATATGAATTTCCTTTTTAATGTTAGTTCATTGTTTAATTTAAAATGTAAATTATTTAGATTATATATTTTTTGTTGACTGCTCCTTTGACTGTTTAAGTGAATACAGTTCGATGTGTACATGGACAAAGTCAAGAGAGTGCGCAAAGCCTAGTTTATGCAATTCTCTGATGTTTTTTGAAGTGAAAATAGGTCGATGTATACATGGATACCGAGTTTGTGCAATTCTTTATATTGTTATTTTAGCTTTTTGTCCATTGCTCATTTTTATGAGTTGTACTTGCCTCGTGCAGTTAATGTCCATGTGTATTAGCAGTCCATATTAATTACATTTTAGTTCTTAATCTTAATAGTTCATGATTGTATATAATAGACCTTAATAGTCTATAATAGTCCTTAATAGTCCATAATAATAATATAAATAGTCCATATCATGTATTTACATTATGACATGTATATGTTATCGTAAAAGACCGAAATTGGAGAATGTCAACTTTCACTGGAGAATTTAATTCACCGGTGAAAGAATTCATTTCAGAATTCATTTCACTGGAGAATTTAGTTCAAAATAACATTCACCAAATATGTCGGTGAAAGATAGAATATTGCATTACATTCTTGCACATTCGAACCCTCACCGGTGTATGTCGACAATCACAGATATACTCTGGTGTAGGTCTAAAAGAGGCCCACCAGCGGCCGAGCGGTAAAGTCGCTGAACACTGGTAGTTAAGTCCGAGGTTCGAATCCCGCGAAGGGGCTGGCTGCATGGGCGTTTTCGTGGTTTTTCCCATGTGTAACCTGTATACGAGCCAGTTTCCATTAGAAAGTCCTCCACGAAGGCGTCCCTCCTCTTAGGCAGATAGCCCTCGAGGCTTTGCCGTAATCACACACACACACACACTTGTAGGTCGAAAAGAGAGGAGTATATGTATACTCTGTCGTTGTAAAAGGAATTGTTCCACAAATAAATGCAGTTGTAAAAGCAAGGGCCTCCTATGCAATTCAAAGTGTCATAATAGTTTAAGTTGTTCCAATAAATAAGATTTGAATCACATCATTTAGTAAGTTTTTCACTTCCGTCATTTTCCTTTCTCATTTCCACTGTGTGTTTTAAGTTATGTTCTTATTTGAAGTTGCAAATAAGAACATAACTTAAAACACACAATAATAGTTGCAAATGCCTTTTTTCACGACTGAATTACAGTGAAGAAAATATAAAGTTCTCATATGTTCAACATTCACTATTACTACATGGTGAATGTCGACATTTATCATCAAATACTCAGAAATAAGAGTATTTGGAAAATATTTCGGACATACACCAAGCGACTATGTGAATGTTGACATTCACCGGTGAAAGTCGACATTCTCCAGATTTCGGTGTTTCATACTAACATATACGTAATATAACCATAATAATTCCGTGTTGGTTCACAATAGTCCACAAAAATCAATTATTGTTCATAACTAGTATATACATTATGACATGCATACATTATAATATGTAGTACAATTGTACATACAATAATACGATTCTATTTTGCGTAATACTTTACGTTATATTATTACTACTACTGTTATATTATACTAATCTTTTAATAGAATACGTCATATTCTCACATTGATCATTTACGTACTTTGCACTTAGAACAATTAGTATGATAATAGTACACCAGAACAGTTATTATAATTACAATGCCGAAATCATATTACTGTTATACTGATATCAGAATGCAAATCAAAATACATATATCCAGTTATTAATACAATTTTAACATAATACTGTAACAGACCTATTTAAGGGTAATTGAACTATTTTATTCACGCCATGAACTCATGAACTGTAACCGAACTATTTTATTTAAACGCCATCTCGTGGCGATATGAAAAACGTCAGTCGACCTCCAGCCGCCATGATGATAGCTTACTATGTTATGTTATTCTCAATGTTTGATGTTCCATTTGGTATATGTTTCATTTTTTATGTATATTTCTTTTGTTTGTAACCGTTCCTGTGTGCTCTGTTAATAAATCTTTTTAAAGCTAGCCGGCATTAGTGTCTATTGAGGAACGGCTACATCACATTGGCGCCCAACTAAATTTGAATCCAAAATGGCGCAACAAAATGTTTAGAATTTCTGTTTGGCTTTAACAAGCTCTTACTCCCGAATTTAACTTTTAGTTGCTGGAGATCGGCTCAGTTTCTTTTCAGGTGTGGACTACTGGTCAAATATTCTGGAAACCAATTCTGGAATTAAAATTGTCATACCGTGCTGCTAGCACATCGAATCATCAACTGGACAATTTCAACGGAAAAGATAAGTTTCGTTTACATTATCGTTTAATCTGAGTTTAAAGTTCTTTTAAACTGATTATTTATTATAAGCTGCTTCTTAAAGCAAATGTAACTTCTTTACTGAAATCTCATTTATTGATACTACATAAGAGTATTAAACGAAAGCAAACAGGTTTCTGTTAACCAAACGTTATTTCTTGAATTGTAATTTGTTATTTTAAAATGTTAATTCGCATAGTAAATTAATTTGTGAATAATATTGTTTCACTGAATACATGTTTTGATGTTAAAGTTTGAATATATTCATGGACGTTGTTCATTAGAATTTATTAGTTTCGCTTCTGCATACAGCAGCAGATGTTTTCCCCCCGCGGAAATGTTTAGACTAGCGATGATTTATGATGTGTTTACGTCAAATCTTTTATTATTTTTATTTCCTTTGCGTGCTGTTGTTCCTTATTAAATGTTTTATTCTACATAAAATAAAATATTGTACTTGTTGTTTTATCTTTCGACGAACATTTTGAGAAAATGATTATAGTATAATACTTTAAGAAAATACGATTGTTTTCCTTTAATGAATGCATGTCTTGAAAATATTTCTTGAAGCGAAAGAAAATAATTATGAATAAAATCGAATGACTATTTAAATAAAGTAAAAGAGTTACTAAGTGTGTGTTGCTTAATCAGCTTAATATTTTGTTAAGATTAAGATTTCGAAGAATTCAGCTTAAATATAAAAGCTTATGGTAAGACATTTATCTATACTAATTCAGAAGTCAAACAACAAAAATCAGCGTTAATTTACAAAATTTTCACAGGACTAGTTTCGATGGTTATACCGAACCATCATCTTCAGCTGCAAAACCGCAAATGAAATTTTTGTTGTTTGACTTCTGAATTAGTATTTATTCGGCGTGTTATTGTGTCTTAATTACATTTATCTATGTTTTTGTATGTTTTGCTAAGTAGTAAACAATTTTTGAGCAATTTATTATATGTTATTTTCTTGATACAAGTTGAATTTATGAGGGCATTTTATGATATTTTTACGACTTCGAAATAATAAACTTTGTGAGTATTATTGTTTACATTTATAAATACTGTTTAATAGTGGTATATAAATGTACGAGTGACATTGTTTACATTCATACATGCTGTTTATTAGAGGTATATACATTTTACTTAAAGGTATAATTATTAATTCTAAAATACTGTATTGTGAATAAAATCGAAATAACAACAAATTCAACTGCATTTTTTCCCTCCCCCTGACCTCTCATATAATTATGGCTTACCTTGCCAAAGCACGAAAAGAGGATTTAAAAACTCTCGCTGCAGAACTGGGTTTCACTGTAAACGACACTATGCGAGTAATAGATCTTAAAGATCTTATTGTCAATTCTGACACTTATGATGAGGCTTTTACCAGGAATCTTCTGGAAACTTTAATCGAAACTAGACAACAAAAACAACGTGAAAGCAACGATCTGGAGACACGTCAAAGAAAAGAACAAGAACTTTTATTAGAATTGGAACGTTTAAAATTAAACCTGGCAGCTGCTAGCTCAAACCCTAACTATGCCGCCTTTGCTTCAAATGCAGCTATTGGAACAAATATTCAACACCTAATCCCTAAATTTACAGGAACTTCTGACATTGCAACCTACCTGCAAATTTTTGAAAGACAATGTGAGAAAGTTAATATAAAACAAATAGATTACATCACTCATCTCCTACCTCTTCTGCCTATAGACATTTCGCAAATTATTTTAAGAGAACCAAAATACAAATTAGAAGATTATTCTTACATCAAGAAGATTCTGCTACAAAGATTCAAATTAAATGCTGAATCATTTCGCATTAAACTTACTACACACCAAAAACACCCTGGGTCTTTATGGAAAGATTTTACTTACGAATTAAACAATTATCTCGAAGAGTGGCTTCATAGTCTCGATGTTACAGACTTTGAATCACTCAAAGACTTGGTCCTGACGGATCAGCTTAAAAGAAGAGTCAGTAGTGACGTTAAGGAGCATTTTATTGATACTTGGGGAAAAATAAAGAGTTCATCTGAAATAGTACAGAAATTGGATGATTATGAAGCTGTACGTGTTAAAAATACGAACTATAAAACTGAACTTCCTGGCAGGCGGAACTATTCTTACAAATCGACTAATCCATCCAAACACAAAGTGGAAAATCGAACAAGTGACATACAGGGAACTCATAAAACCTTTTCAAATCGTGTTCAGCAACAAACAGAGGAAAAGCGACCTCCTTTAACATGCTATGGGTGCGGAAAAACTGGTTTTATCAAGTCTAAATGTTCAGACTGTAACCCCCCAAAGACTTCAAATTCATCAAATTTTGGCACTATCCAAATCCGATCCTGTTTATCTTCCGCTCGGACTGCTGTATTTCCAATTAATATTGGTGGTGTTTCCGGTACAGCTTTCGCCGACACTGGTGCTAGTCACTCAATTGCAAGTGAATCCCTCTATCATATTCTGCAGAAACAAGATGCAGTATTTGAAAAGACAACACTAGAGGTGTCTTTCGCTGATGGTTTGGTATCTGAAAAAGAGGTACTTCGCACCGAACAAATTATTCTTCTCGAAGGCAGAGAGTTCAAAACTCCGCTCCTTGTGTTGCCTGATGCCAAAAATAACTCGACTCTGTTAGGAATTGACTTTCTTCAAAAAGCTAAAATTGTTTTAAATCTTGCTGAAAATAGATGGAACTTTTCTGATGAACCTCGAAGAAAATATAGCTTCGTGAAACCTCATCAATCCCAAGTACTGGAAGAAACCCCAGTTGTTGTAAACAACTGCCAACTACGAGAAAATGAAGGACAACAATTAACTACAGCCCAACGGCTTGCAACTGATGCATTGCTTAACAAACATCACACTGTCTTCAAAGTAGGGGGAGAAACCACTAATCAAAAGCCATCTGGCTTACTTCAAATTCCAGTCTATGCTCAACGTTTTGAAACCTTGTCAGTTGATCTTTTCGGTCCCCTTCCTGAAACACCGTCTGGTGAAAAATGGATATTTATTGTGCAGGACTGTGCTACGAAGTGGACAGAACTATTTGCTTTAAAGGAAGCCACGGCCAGAGAATGTGCCACTATTCTTTTGGAGGAAGTCGCCCTTCGATTCGGGTTACCCAGGAAAATAATAAGTGATAATGGTACCCAGTTTACTAGTGCTGTTAACTATGCAACAACTATGCTATATCTTGAACATTGATCAAAGTCTTACTCCTGTCTATCACCCACAATCTAACCCAGTTGAAAGGAAGAATAGAGATCTGAAACCACGTTTAGCAATACTTGTTGGTAACGACCATCAGTCATGGAAGGATAAACTGCCATTAATAAGGTTTGCTTTGAATACAGCCAAATGTGATTCAACTGGACATTCTGCTTCTTTTCTTCAATTTGCACGAGAGTTACGAACCTTAGATGATGTAAAGCATGATATAAAAGCCGTAATTGAGAACGATAATTTTGTTCCCGAAATTACTCCATATTTGAAACGTTTTGCAAGAAATGTACAACAGGTACGAGAAAGAGTCGAATTGCATCAAGATAAACAGAAACGATATGCTGACAAAAAACGAAGAGAAACACCGAAATTTGTTCCTGGAGATAAAGTTTGGGTCACCCTCCACCCAATCAGCAAAGGTCCACTGAAGAAAACTGCTAAATTCATGCCCAAGAGAGATGGTCCTTATGTAATAGTGACTACAAGATCTCCAACCACATATGATATTGCCGATCCTCATGAACCAGACAAAATTCTCGGCAAGTATCATGTTTCAGCCTTGAAACCATATCAAGATCGAAATAAGCAAAACTCAGCTCGTGTAATTTCAGTGGTTCCCTTAAAGAAAAGAGGACGCCCGAAACGTGTAATACCGCCCGAATCTGCACCTGTTGCAGAAGGTGCTGGTGACGCAAAATCTACTGCTTGTCAAACTGGAGCCCATTCATCTGATTCTCCGCCCGCTGCACAAAGTAGACAAAGGTCAGTTCCTGACTTCTTGCCGAGACGTCTACGAAGTCAGAGGGGGAGGATGTAACAGACCTATTTAAGGGTAATTGAACTATTTTATTCACGCCATGAACTCATGAACTGTAACCGAACTATTTTATTTAAACGCCATCTCGTGGCGATATGAAAAACGTCAGTCGACCTCCAGCCGCCATGATGATAGCTTACTATGTTATGTTATTCTCAATGTTTGATGTTCCATTTGGTATATGTTTCATTTTTTATGTATATTTCTTTTGTTTGTAACCGTTCCTGTGTGCTCTGTTAATAAATCTTTTTAAAGCTAGCCGGCATTAGTGTCTATTGAGGAACGGCTACATCACAATACTTATTTATTCCACAAACACATATAATGCAATATTACCACTTAGACATATTTACTACTACTTACAGAAATATTAGAAAAATAGGATGAATATAGTAAGTGAATATAGTTAGTGAATATAAGTAAGTGAAAATTCACTAACTATATATTATCACTTACTTATATTCACTAACTACTTACAAATTTTGAATTCTAATTCTAGTATTAATAACTACATTATTAAAACATATGTATACAATTATACAAAGTAGCACTTTGTATAATTGTATATATATGTTTTAATAATGTATAATTGTATATATATGTTTAAATACATATTTCTGAAAAATTGTACTTACTACTATATTATTAAATCAGCGAAAAAAGGAATAAAAACCAAGGAGGTTAGAATAAAAGGAGGGAGGGTTCGCAGTTTCCTCCACTATCGGGGAATGAAACTCCGCCGAACAAGTGGCGTCCATGTTTGTGACTTCAAAACATTGCATTACGGCAGTGACATGTACGTGTTTCTAAGCTGTTCCGTGCATTTATTTTCCAGTAAAAATATGTGAAATTTATAATGAAATCCCTCGCTATTGTTGAATTTTTGTTTTAAAGTAATAAAGATGATATCCATAATTTACTATGTACAGCAAATTATTAAGAAATAGTTCGAAATCTAAATGCATGCGCATAACATTAAAGCCTTTAAAAAATGATGTTTCTGCATATTTCACGGATTTGCTTAGGTTAGAAAATAAATCTTAATAAAATAAAACAGATTTATGTGAATTCATTGATTTCAGTTTATGCGCATTTTATATTTATTAATCTCAAAGAAACTGCCTTTAATTAAGTTGAATTACAGAAATACACCTATATAAGGTTTTGGATACATCTTTCCACATGTTCAATTGTGTAAATATTTTTCTTAATTTTATCACTATACTGCCCAGAAATTTGTAAGTTTATGCAAAAAATTTTTAACAACAGAACAGTTTATCTTAACTTAAAAAATGAATAATAATTAATATATAAAGAAAAGCATTGCTTTATTTAACAGCTTTACAATTAATAAAAATAGTAACAATTGATTTCTTACTTTTCATGAAAGTTATAAAACGAATTAACTAAAACGTTCAAATTATACAATTTAAATCCTACCATATAGCATTGTATCTTAAGGAACGAAGATACCAGCCATAAACAGATACATTAAAATGTATTTAATATATTTTGATTATAGTTATATTAAATAACCTATTTTAAGTCCTTTTTTTTCACATCTGGAAAGAAAACCACATGACATTGTGATATTCTTTGACATAGTTGTCATATTACATAAAAAAGAAAATTAATACTTACGTGTGAAAAATAATGCCCGGAATTTTTTTCGAGGATCTATTTGTGCATCCATATGCAATAAAAGCTGACATGCTTCAAAAAGAAAAGAAAAAAATGTTGCAATGACAGACTTCCTTGCACAAGTCACGGTGATAACAGGAAGATGGCCGCCAAGCTTCACCGTTTGAGTTGAATCTTCCCTCCTCCTATTCTAACCTCCTTGATAAAAACATGTAAGGTAATTAAAGTAAGCTTTATTTTAAGGAACAAATCATCCGGCTGATTTGCGTTCAGAAAAGAAGACATAAATATCTGGAGATTTGCTACGTATATGACGTAATAAGAAATAATTATTTGTTACTAAGCAGAAAATTCCTAAGTAAATTAAATTACTAATGCCATTGTTTACAATATGCTAAACCTATCGTTCGCATGAAAACAAGAGTAAACAGAATAAAAAATACAACCACCCCCTCGAGTGCTCCGTCTCCATTTGTCTCCAATTTAACGTGCAATGAAATAAATAATAAATAAGAGAAGAGATCCGGGAACGTATCTTTTATTTGAACAATCCTTTTTGATCCCGGGATCTGTATTAAAATATTTGGCAGGGGCTATACTCAGAGCGTGCATGCAACAGACTGCAGCTGTCGAAAACGAAACAACAAAAACTCCAGGGAAAAACAAACTTACAAATAAACTTAAAACAACCCTTCCCCTATTTTTCTAATATATTTACTCCCCGTAGAATCCTCATTTCCACGGAGGGAAAAAAGTTAATAAAAAGGGAAAAACGGGCTTGTGCTGTCGGGCGTAAAGTCGCTTAAAGAAGCATTATATATGCAAGGGGAAAAGAAATTTTGTGTTGCAAATTTTCTACACATTTTAAGACTCAAGCGTGCGTACAAAGTAAACGTGAGTTTTGAAACAAAAGGATCTGAGAGGTTTATTTAAAAAAGAGGGAGGCATAAATTTTTAGGAAATGCTTTTGCATACGCGATAAGGTGCAATGAACGGTGGTAGAGGAAACGTTTTTGATGAGGCAATTATGCAGCCTTCGACCGTAATTTCAGTCTTCGCGGAGGCTAAGTACACAAAGGTACTTAAGGTTTGAAGAGGAGATATTTTTATTACTCTGACATATGAACGAGCTTCGTGTGGTTGGAAGCAAGCAGCAGTGTTCTGTTCTTGCTTTTGTGCGGAGAGTTGAAATTATTCGGGCGAAAGGGAAAATTTAATCGTATATGCAGTTCTCGTTAGAAATCGGATTTAAACTTTTTTCGTGCAAAATGCGCTTATTTCTATTATTTGTGAATACAACGAAACTGATTGCTAAACAATGTGTGGTTTATTTATCGACATGTTCGTTCGAAACGAGTAAACTGATGTATAAATTACGAAAATTTAAATATATTTTCTTTGCATTATATGCAAAGCGTCCAATTATTTTAAATATTGGTATGGGACTGTTTACATTTTGAAAGCTCTAATAATGAAAAAAGATTAAAAATAAATTATATTAAACTATCCGATACACCTATTTAGTAATTTTAAGCATCTTTTCTTGTAGTTTCCCTAAAGCGCAACAAAACTTGTTTACAAGTTACTTCCTGTAGTATTGTAATGAAAATATGGCTAATCTTTGGAATATGGTAACAGGTAATTTGGCGACATTTTAGTAAGGCGATAAAGGTTACTAGCTAGGACTTTAGCAATAATCTGAGAAGTACACAGTTCGAATCACAGATTATTTTGTCTCAGAGAAATGAGAGATCATGAGACATGTAATGTGACATTTTCCGGAAAATTGCAATCGTGATTTTAGCTAATAAGCACTTAGAAACAATTTCGCTGCTAAAGTGCAGAATCGCCCACTTATTTGTTTGGCGCTTTTTACAAGAGTAAAAAGAATTGGATTTTTGTCAATTTTCTTTGACTTTCTAAGTGAAAATAGATCGATGTGTACAAGTCAACAGTGTGCGCAATGCCATTTTTGTGCAATTCTGGGATGTTTTTTTAAGTGAAAATAGGTCGACGTGTACATGGCTACCGTGTATGTGCAATTCTTAAAAGCGCGGCAAGCAGTGGGCGATTCTGCACTTTCTCCCAATTTCGCACCTAATCTTCGTCATGATTAAGCACTTTTTGTTCCATAAAATTTCTAGCATAAGCGTAATTCGGCTAACAGATTGTCGGAAAAAATGTTGAGTAAAACAAAAAAAAAAAAGGCTTTACTTCGTGAAAACAAAATGGCGTCCAAAAGAAAAATCTAGCAGGTTGCTGTAGAAGGGTTGGCCGCCAAAGTTTCGCCAAAAAATCGCCAAGTTACCATAATCCGAAGATTTACCATGATTTCATATCTGTTTGATATGTTTTATTTTTATATAATTGACCTTCATTTCTCCTATCAGGAGGTGAATCTGGAAAAGTAGGCAAAACTTTAGGGGTGATCGAAGGCGCAAATTTGGCCTTATAACGAGCAATATTCGCCATAGAATTTATGGTCGGAATGCAAATTGCGAGCTGCTAGATGGCATGGTAAATAAATGGTATAAAAAGGATCGGTCCTCGCACCCAACGGCATTTTCGACTGTGGATTGCCGGTTTTACGAACCACTGAATTTAAATGGCGATGGATTGTCGAAGTGGTCCCCCATAGCTTGGCCAACGAATCTGTCGTGTTTGGACCTTTTTCTGTGAGGCCATATGGATCTAGTAGCCAGGATCGCCGTTGCTGGCGTCAGTCTCTATTCCGCAGGTGTAAAGTCTCCATTACAGCTGGCGGAGGGTCTTTTGAGCAATTTCTACGAGTACGTTCCGTTAATAAAATGTTTTCTGGCTTATTTCCTCTCATTCTTGTGTTACTTCTTTAAACGTGACAGTGAAACCTTTAAGCTTCTCACAACTTGCGTTCCGACTATACATACTTTGGTACTTTTCCGTTTTGCCGGCTCAGGCGATAAAGTCGCCAATAATGGTCCAACTTATGCCAAACGGAATACTCGCCATTCGCGGTAATTAAGTCGATAATTCTTGCATTTAAACTTGCATTCCAAATTAAGATTTAACTTGAAATTAATGTAGATAATTACTGAGAAAATTATATTTTTGTAGCGTAGTTTACGTGAGATGGGATCACGTGATATGAACCGGCGAATCAGGATGTTGAACCGTGAAAGCATAGTAAATTCTTAAATTAATGTGTTTTTACAAATTTTTTGTCTTTATTTATTGGCTTTTTACAAAATTTTAAACGATATTAACTGTTTATGCCTTCAAAATAAAAAATTCTTAGAACTAACATTTGCTAACGTTTTTTATGTGTATACTGTATATTGTCGCCAATAAAGTCCGCTTGGCGAGATTTGCCCCGGCGAAACGGAAAAGTACCCATACTTTGATGAATATTGCTCGTAGCCTTCTGTCAGCTGCTAAAGGTTTTCCCAATTGTTCAGATTCACCCTGTATAAATATAGTCATCTCAAGAAATCATAGCTCATTAAAATTTAGATTTTCGTAATCTGGAATGTAAAGAATGTAATGTTGTTGTTGTTTTTAAAAAAATAAAGTTTGCAGAAAAATTGTAATACGTTTCTCTCTCCGATTAGGATTGTTAGAGACAACTCATAGTAAGTCGAGTCCCACCAGCGGCCGAGCGGTAAAGTCGCTGAACACTGGTAGTTCGGTCCGAGGTTCGAATCCCACGAACGGGCTGGCCGCATGGGTGTTTTCGTGGTTTTCTCCATGTGTAAGGTGTATACGGGCCAGTTACCCTTAGAAAGTCCTCCACGAAGGCATCCCTTCCCTTAGGCAGATAGACCTCGTGTGCTTTGCTATAACTCAACACACATATAGTAAGTCGTGGCAACGTGGTGTTCGGAAAATGAGTGACGTAATACCGCCTCGGTTTTATTGGCAATACATTACGCAGGATATTTTTAAAATCGACTAAATAAAAAAAACTTCTTTCAGGGAAAATTTGACCGATTTCAAATTATTTCTGCTACATGAATGTTATTGAATGTATTTAAGCAGACACTGGCGGTTTTAAACATTCTACTAAATTGTTTCGACACCTTATAACTGATAATGCAAACGGGTTACTTGTGTAACTTTGCTTCGAAAAATGGAACCCCGAAAACGTACACAACTTCTCTTAAACAAGTGTTCTAAATTCAGTTTCTCGGTAGAGTTACAACTGATAGATACACAGCTTTCATTTCATTCAGATTTAAAAGATTTCTTGGAAGTAGTACATCGTTAAATATTTGCTAACTTAATTCCACCATTCATAAACAAATGGGATGGTACGAGGTGGAAAAACGATCTATTGTTATAGGTTTTTTTTTTTACTTTTTACGTGCTTCAGCCTTAGGTACTACACGGAGAGGAAGGGATGACTTGTGGAAATCTTTTTAAGAGAAACTGGCTCGTATCCACGTTACACATCGGGAAAACCACGAAACCGCCCATACAGCCAGCCGGGATTCAAACCCCGGACCCTAACTACCAGTGTTCAGTGACTTTGACCGCTCGGCCGCTGGTGTTGTTACAGGGTTTGAAATGTGAAATCCTCATCTACTAAAAGTTTTTAGTCGAAGCTGTTTGTGTAGGTAGTTATTAAATACAAAAGCATCCCGTTTTCAGTTACCACGTTTATTCAGACTTGTTATTTAGAATGTTACCATACAGTCATCGTATACCCCACAAGGGTTTTTTCCCACTAGTTGACAAAGTTCGGTACTTACGTATTATCGCAACCAGACCAAAATTCGCATAAATTGCCAAATTTGGCGACCCTACTTACGGCAACCCTACGTGTTATACGTAGTTTTGTATAAAGAACATGTGGAGATTCACAAAATTTTCCTGCATTTTCGTGCAAATTTTTGTAATTTATGAGAAAATAACAGTGTAGATGGATAAAGTCAAGAGTGTGCGGAATGCCATTTTTGTGCAATTCTGGGGTGTTTCTTTAAGTAAATATAAGTCGACGTGTACATGGTTATGGCGAATACGGTTTTCAATCAGTGCTAAAAGCAATAGCCAAAAGATTTCCGCCGAAAAAACAATTCTGCAACTTATTCAAATTCGAAACCGGAAGGATTTAATTGTTATTTTATAAAACAAAATAATATAAAAAACTGTATTAAAAATTATCTGTAATTAATAAATGTACATTTTCTTTCTATTCATACTTTTTTACTCAAACTTACAAATCGCGTCAACCTGGTTGCGATAATACGTACAGTTAGTCACAAAAGTCTGCGTACAGACTAAATTTTAAATTAAAAAAACACTTTAAGCATAGAAAAATGTATTTTAATCATTGCATTTTTCTTCTATTAGCTAAAATTGTAAGCTTAAATAAAAAGTAAATAATATTATTGTAATACTTTTTACATTTTTTCAAAAATATATTCTGTGAAAAAAACTCAGAAATTCCCTCCAATAAGTCTGCGTACACTTTAAAAAAAGCGAAATATAAGTTTTTTACATTACTTCAATACTTTGTAGGATATCATTTATTCTTCAAAACAGCTTGCAGACGTCTGGGCATTGACTGAACTAGTTTTCCAGTGTCATCCGACGTAAATTTCGCCCATTCTTCCTACAATTAACTAATTAGCTTATTTCGCGACGTAATATTGTGTTTTCGAATTCGTTTCTTCAATTTTGCCCACAAATGTTCGATTGGATTGAGTTCTGGTGACTGTGGAGGAGTACGCAACTGTCTTGGAGTGTGATAGAGGAGATATTCCTTCACAATTTTAGCTGTATATTTCGGGTCATTGTCTTGTTGGAAAATAAAGGTATTAGAAAGGTTTAAATTTTGGGCACTTTCTCGTAGATTTTTCTTCAGAATATCCAGATAAATATACTTATCCATAACTTTATCAATAATGTGAAAATTTCCAACTCCTTTAGACGACATACACCCCTATACCATCACACCGCCAACTCCATGTTTGACAGTTGGATTTAAATTTCTCAGATTCAGTTCTGTTCCTGGTTTTCTCTATACAATAAGGTGGCCATTAACTTTAAATATTGTAAATTTACTTTCATCTGACCAAATTACATTGTTCCAGAAGTCCTGCAAAGAGTTTAAATATGTTTTGGCAAAAGCAGTTCTTTTCTTTCTATTTGTCTCGGAAATGTATGGCTTAGACCTAGGTTTGCAACCATGATAATCGGCCTTTCGGATTCGTACAGTTTTAGGAGAAATTTCCTTGTTGCTAGTTAAAAAAATGTCTTTTGCAATGCTTGCAGCAGAAAGTTTAGGATTTTGTTTAATTCGTAAAAGAATTTTTCTTTCTTCTCTCTGCGTTAGCTTCTTCGGTATCCCATATCTTGGTTTTACAGCAAGACTATTAGTGTCAAGATAGTTTTGAATAACTCTTTGCACATTAGAAAATGGTTTTCCAATGGTTTTACCAATATAACGAAGAGTTTTACCTTCGTGTCTTAATTTGATAATTAGTTGTCTCGTAACTAAAGGAATTTGTTTATTGGTTGTCATTTTCCTCAAAGAAAATAGAAATAGCAACTTCCAATCAACGTGAAATTTGCTTCGGACGTCAATGACCTTAAAAGTGTAACCTTCTTTGCATTCTCAAATTTGAAGTTTAAAAATCAGATCAGAAATCTCCAGTCTCCTTCGCGTTGTACGTAAACTTTATTGGCTTTGATTTCTGGCCACTTATCTTTTAAAAATTAGTGTGCATATATTATTAGATATAAATATTACAGTTAAATAATTTCAAAGTCTCTTATTGAAACTAAATATTTAAAAAATAAAACTTTAAGAAACTGCCCTTTTCGCACCTTAAAATTTGGATTTGATATTACTTTTCTTGATGTACGCAGACTTTATTGAGTAACTGTAAGTACCCAAAGTTCTTAAATTAACTATGGAAGGAACGATTGTAAACCACAAACAAAATTAAATTACACATGATGGTAGGTGTTAATTTGAAGCCAGGCTGTGTTATAATTTATAAGAAATTTCATCACTCAAATGTGCATAAATTAAGTTCTTATTTGGTCCATGCAATATATTGGCTTATTATTCTGACGTCAGTAATGAAACTGACAGACCAAATCAAATAACACACACGCACACACACACACACACACACACACACACACAAAAAAAAAAAAAAAAAAAAAAAAAAAAAAAAAAAAAATCTGAAATTCTCCATGCATCTGAATAGATTAAAATTGTACTTTCCTAGGGAAGAACTCACGTTGAGCCATTAATGAATATGATACAATTTTCAACTCAAGCTGCGGACATTTTAATGTTGGGTGCTCCACTATGTAGTAGCTGATTACCCTTTTGGGTACGTTTCCGTTTCGCCGGCCCAAATCTCGCCAAGCAGACTTTATTGGCGACAACACACAGCATACACATAAAAAATGTTGACAAATGTTAGTTCTAGGAATTTCTTATTTTGAAGGTATAAACATTTTAATGTCGTTTAAAATTTTGTAAAAAAGCTAATAAATACAGACAATAAATTTGTAAAAAGACATTAATTTAAGAATTTACTATGCTTTCATGGTACCACATCCTGATTCGCCGGTTCATATCACCTGACCCAAGCGATCTCATCTCGCGTAAACTACGCTACAAAAATCTAATTCTCTCAGTAATTATCTACAATTATTTCAAGTTAAATCTTAATTTTGAATACAAGTTTAAATGCAAGAATTATATTTCAGTTCGTGCGAATAGCTTACTCAGAAATGATGTAAAACCGCAGTGCTTTACTTCGCTAGTGCATTCTCATTAAAATGGACGAATTTAATCCTTGACTTAGTCTTTTCTATATTTTCGCCATTGGGTGGGTGACGCGATTGCATCTTAATTCACTTAATTATCGCCCGCGAATGGTCTTAGGGCATAAAATTGAACTATCTTGTAAAAATTCTATGTAATTGTATACCAGTATTGAAAGAAACAATCAATCTGATAACAAAAAGGTTGCAGTTTTTTTTTAAATGAAAAGTAAATGGTTGCCAGCGAGGATATTCCGTTTGGCATCGGTTGTACCATTATTGGCGACTTTATCGTCTGCGCCGGCAAAACGGAAAAGTACCAAATTTTGGCATGTTTATTTGTATTATATTTTAATTTTGATATAATTAACTTGTTTCTCCTCTTATATGTGATGCATTTATGATGGAATATTGTTTGATTTCGTATACAATTATAACCTGCAGTATTTATTTTTCTAGAAACGTAACGTAGGTAAATGTGTTAAGTAGTGAAAAACCTTCAGTGTTTTTAAGTCTAGAATCAAACTATTACTTTAATTCTTATCATGTAATTGTAATTATGATGTATTAACATACTGAAACAAAAATTCCTTGGAGATATCTAAACATTCAGTTGTGTTTACGATTCAGTTGTGTTTAGGAGACATGTTGGTTGCTATGGTATTTTTTGATTTCCAAAAATTGTTTCCATGACCGGAGAGGGAGGTCTCAGTTTTAATGTCTTGAAATATTAAAATATTATTTCTTAACTGTTTATTACTTATGTCTTTAATGTTAATACAAAAACCTCAAAGAAGGCGCATATAATAACGTCGCGAGCTTGTTTTATGGGAATTTGTTGCTTTGGAGAGTTGACTATCGTGTACCGTATGTTTTCGAGTTTTAAATAAATGTGTGAATGTCTTAAAGTCTGTTTCGTAAATGATACAACGCCCTTTCCTGGAAATGTCCATGCTGTTCTTCATATGTTGTACATATGTTACCGTGAAAGACCGAAATTGGAGAATGTCGACTTTCACCGGAGAATGTCAACATTCACCAAATACGTCGGTGAAAGATGGAATATTGCATTACATTCTTGTACATTCGGACCCTCACCGGTGTATGTCGACAATCACAGATATACTCTGGTGTAGGTCGAAAAGAGAGGAGTATATGTACACGCTGTCATTGCAAAAAAAAGTGTTCCACAAATAAATGCGGTTGTAAAAGCAAGGGCCTCTTTTGCAGTTCAAAGTGTCATAATAGTTTAAGTTTGTGCAATAAATAAGATTTGAATTACATAATTTAGTAAGTTTTTAACTTCTATTAATTTCCTTTCTGATTTTGAATGTACTGTGTGCTTTAAGTTCTTATTTTAAGTCTGAAGTGCGTTTTTTCGCGACTGAATAACGGAGAAGAAAATATAATATTCTTATATGTTCAACATTCACCATTAGTACATGGTGAATGTCGACATTGACCGGTGTAAGTCAGAAATAAGAGTATTTGGAAAATATTTGGGACATACACCAAGCGACTATTGTTGATGCCAGTGCTGCCAAAAATAATTGCCGCAACCCTAACGGAAGAAAGAAAGGCAGTGTAATAGTAAATAACGATCTAAGATTGATGTTTTAATTTAGATGAAAGGTTAATTTCATAAAATACTTTTTTATTATTATAATTTATATAAAAAAGGCTAAACATGACTGAATGGAAGCATAAGAGTAAATAACTATTTGAGATCATTATTATAATTTATATAAAAATTGCTAAACATAACTGAATGGATGCTTGCTTCGCTATTTCGCTACCGAATTATCGCTAAAGTATAATTTTATCTCGTTAGTTGTACAAACATAATTTTCTATAATGAATGAAGCCCACCAGCGGCCGAGCGGTAAAGACGCTGAACACTGTTAGTTCGGTCCGAGTTTCGAATCCCGCGAACAGGCTGGCTGCATGGGAGTTGTCGTGGTTTTCCACATGTGTAACGTGTATACGAGCCAGTTTCCCTTAGAAAGTCCTCCACGAAGGCATCCCTCCCTTTAGGCAGATAGCCCTCGTGTGCTTTGCCATACTTAAATAATCCAAATCTATAATGAATGATGCTTTTTCTTTGAAAAAATTCTCTGTAAAGTGCAGAATCGCCCACTTATTTGTTTGTCGCTTTTTACAAAGGTAAAAACAATTGGATTTCTGTCAATTATTTTAAACTTTTAAAGTGAAAATAGGTCGATGTGTACATAAGTGAAGGGTGTGCGCAGTGCCATTTTTGTGCAATTCTGGGATTTATTTTAAAGTGAAAATAGGTCAATGTGTACATGGATACCGAGTATGTGTAATTCTTAAAAACGCGTCAAGCAGTGGGTGATTTTGCACTTAACCCAAAATTCTATTGCAAACTTTTCGTCACTGGCAATTCCCAAATTGTTAAATCCATAGGATATCAAAAAAGGATTTAAAAATTAAACTAGTATTTCAATTGCGTTTTAAGAAACATAAACTTACGTAAGCTGAAATCAGCGCGTACGCTAGATTTGGCGCGCTGTTCATTGGGCGCTTTTGCTAGATTTGGCGCTTTTGCGCATACATTTTCGCTGCAATTTTTTTACGGTCCTCAAAACGGAATAGTACCCACAAATCCCATAAAAGTTATAACCTGGCTGGCTTTTATTTTTTTGCCGCAGATATAAAGTTATCAAAATGTTTTAAATGAAAGAAACATCCGTGTTTTTGCACTTTAAATTTAAAAAGAAATTTTGTATAAAATACATAATCTATATTTTTATACATTCCCCTGTTTTGTACTGATATGTAGATAAATTTTTTGCTCGTTGTAAAAAAATAAAAAAGCAAAACGTTTGACGAAATATTATTGTGTTATTTCATTTGAATTTCGTTTCTCGTGAAGAAATCTGCATTTTTCTCTTCGGATTCCACGCGTGTTAAACAAGTTAATATTGTTTTGTGAAGTAAATGGTTTCGTGACAATCGTAAAAATATCCTTAAAAACTGCTAATTTATGATCTAATAGTAAAATCCTATCTCTATAACGTCTGTATTTTTATGATCAGAGCCAATTTAATTTTAATATGGATTCACTGTACTCAACATTAAATAGAAATAATGTTAATTATGATATGTTGTCAAGAGAAATTTAGTTGATCATTACACTTTTTCTAATAAAAATAAATATGAATTTTAATGAAGCATATACACTGACTACCAATAAGTATTTGGACACCTGTGATAGAAAAGAAAAACTAACTTTATTCAAAATCAATAGTTGGTAGAGCCTCCACGAGAGGTAATTACAGCGTGGACCCTCCGGGGCATACTTTCCATAAGTCTTTGTATGACGGCTAGTAATATTTTCTTCCACTCGGCTTGGAGAAGACATAGAAGTTCCTTCACCGATTTTGCACGGATAGTGCACCCCTGAATTCGGCGATGCAACTCGTCCCAGAGGTTCTCGATAGGGTTCAGGTCTGGACTCCGGGCAGGCCAGTCCATTCGATGAACCCCATTGGCACCATACCTTGGTTAGCGTCGAAACATGACAGCTGGCATTGTCGTCCTGAAAGTAACAGGGGTCCAACCCGTAAAACTGCCACAGGAAGCACATTGTCATCCAAAATAGTGCAGTAGGCATCGGAGTTGAGCTTACCATGAATGGGGACCAAGGGTCCCAGCCCATACCAGGAGAAACACCCGACGACCATAATTCCACCTTCGCCGAACTTGACTGTTGGCACAATGCATTCTGGCAGGAGACGTTCTCCAGGTAGACCCCAGACCCAGACCCTGCCATCCGAACGGTAAAGGGTGAACCTAGATTCGTCACTCCAAAGAATTTGTGTTACTTACAAATTCTTTGGTGTCCAAAATACTTACAAATTTTGTGTTACTTACACATTTTTACCGATAATTATACCTTTCTCGAAATCAGAGAGCTCCGAACTGCGAGGCACCTTGCATGCGACTAAAGCCGATGCTGTTTCCTACACGATATATACCGGCAGAGTCCGTGACGTACCTTGGGACCGCAGATATCGTCATTTGGATAGGTGTTCAAATATTTATTGGTAGTCAGTTTATTATTTTTCGAAATATGTAGATTTGATCACTCAATCCAATTTATATTCAATTCCGCATTTTTTTGAACAGCAGAAATTAAATTCTAATTAAATTGGAGTCAAAAATAATTTGTCTAGTCTCTTTAAAGCATTAGAGAAGAATCCTTTAAAATTAAGCAGTTTATAACATTGTTCCTTATAAATGTTTTAGCAAATTGTATTTCACTATCACTTAATTTCAAAAATAAATTTAAGATAATCCCATTCCAACAGTAATTTAATAGCTATTTCTAAATATCTTATTGAGCAAATTTTATACTTAAAGGTAAGAAAAAGGTCTTTTTTATTCATTAATACTGAATTTGAACTCAAAAGTACTAGATAAATCTGGGAATATTTAAGATAAAGATATTATAAAGACAAATATTTGATTCAGCGTTAAGTTCGAAAGCCAAGTCTAAACAATGAAAACCTCGTCATTTCTAGGCTCTAAAGGGAAATATTTTCTACAGTGATATTTACTTTCCTTTTATTTCACATTATCAGATACATTACGTCCGGCTTAAAGCATTAGATAGCATTACCAGATACATTACGTCCGGCTTAAAGCATTAGATAGCATTATCAGATACATTACGTCCGGCTTAAAGCATTAGGTAGCATTATCAGATACATTACGTCCGGCTTAAAGCATTAGGTAGTATTATCAGATACGTTACGTCCGGCTTAAAGCATTAGATAGCATTATCAGATACATTACGTCCGGCTTAAAGCATTAGGTAGCATTATCAGATACATTACGTCCGGCTTAAAGCATTAGGTAGTATTATCAGATACGTTACGTCCGGCTTAAAGCATTAGGTAGTATTATCAGATACGTTACGTCCGGCTTAAAGCATTAGGTAGCATTATCTGATACATTACGTCCGGCTTAAAGCATTAGTTAGCATTATCAGATACATTACGCCCGGCTTAAAGCAAAGGCTTTAAAGCATTAGGCGTCTGGCTTAAAGCATTTATTTACTTAAATGTACTTGGATAATTAAGACACAATAACACGCCGAACAAATACTAATTCAGAAGTCAAACAACGAAAATCAGCGTTATATTTTCAAATTTTCACAGTGAAAATTTGTGTAATTTCTGTGAAAATTTGAAAATACATATAACGCTGATTTTCGTTGTTTGACTTCTGAATTAGTATACTTGGTTTGGTTTGTTTGGTTTATTTAATTACGGCAAAGCATACTAGGGCTATCTGCCTAAGGGGAGGGATGCCTTCGTGGAGGACTTTCTAAGGGAAACTGGCTCGTATACACGTTACACATGGCGAAAACCACGAAAACGCCCATGCAGGCAGCCCGTTCGCGGGATTCGAACCTCTGACCGAACTACCAGTGTTCAGCGACTAGTATACTTGGATAGTTTTTTGCGTATGGAAGGAAACACGGATATAACAACATTAGAGTACTCAAGCGAGAAATTTCACACTTTGAATGGCAGGCTTCAGGCGTAAAAATTATAATTATTTGTTAAAAACTCGTTTAATGCAACTACGTTGTGTGTTAATGGAACGCAGTTGTCAGCAAGATTTCTAGAACTCTAGCAAAACTATTGAGGGAATGCAATGTATTATTATTCAAGTTTATAATATAATATATCGTGTTTGCCAAGATGGCGAAGATAATATATTTCACATAAATCTATTTTTAACATTTTGGTACTGATCTGTTATCGGAATTAAAAATGTACGAATGTATGCCACCCAGCCTGTATATTGTTTAGGGAAGCAGACTGCGATACAATAAGAGGCGAAGGGGGTCCACCTATTAGGTGCCTCCATAATAAGATAGCCACCATTTCTAGATTTACTACTGGCCAAGCCGACGTCGGCTGTGGTCCAGCCATTGGTAAAAAAAAAAGTATGTATATATGCATGTACATATATGTGTATATGTATACATATACATTCGTACACATGAACAGATATATCTATACATTTCTAAACTCGTTCTTGGTAACAGAACAGTCCCAACATTTTTTTTTGAAATGAAGTGATAATGAAATATAATGCAGATGCGAGTACAAAAGCGGACTATTAGACTGGGAGCTTAGAGAGATCGTAAAAAACTTAACAAAACCTTCTAGGAGACCGTTAAAATTGAAGTTCTTTCAGATTTTTTTATTTCCTTCATAATGATTACTTTATACTGTAAATAGCAATGTAACAGTAAAAAGCAATAAATTCTAGTCTGATATATAATTAATATCGACACCATTGTGTAGCAATAAATCATAAGATGCCATACTAATCTACCGTGAAGGATTTCTCCAAATATTTTCAAATAATATATATCTGTCCTTTTTTCGAATTTGGACTCTGCTCAGTATGATGATTAGCGGTACTGATTGCCATGAGGCTCTAATCCCGGAGAAGACAATGATTTTTGAAAATGTATAATGCATTTGAGTCAGGGAAGGCTGAATAGAATAGAGGGTTATGAGACTCTCGGACTCCATTCCTGGGAATATTATCGATGGAAACTAGTGTAGATATGCACAACGTTCTACTGTTGCTTAAAGGTGCATTAGACCTTGCTGACGGCAGCCTGTTTCTACCTCTTGGCAATAATGAATTTTTAAAGCTGATTATAAGTATTGAAACGAATTTCATATTTAATTAGATATTTTTAGTAGAATTATAAACAAATTCCCTTGCAATACAGCATGAGACGTATTTTAAGAGAAAGCTACGCTGGAAAAGTAAAAATACAGGAAGCACGCATATTTAACCAATATATTTCTCGTAATTTATATTTAAATTGGATAAATGTAATTGACTACCATGTTAGCTGTAACCGTAATTCCACACTATTTTGCTTTAAAGAAATCTCGTGAAGCACAGAAATTACCAGAAACTTCTCGCTACCGATTAAAAGACATAAAAGGCCAGAGAGAGAGCGATTATCTTATAAGGTAGTTCTCCCACTTCCCTAGCGCGCCTTCGCGGTGTAACGGTAGCACGCTGGGCCGGTATTTCAGAGGTCCGTGGTTCGATTCCAGGCGAAGGCGGTCGGTTGCATATTTTTCATAATTTCTGCTTCCAATTATACCTAATGACTCTACAAGTGGCGCCCGAACTCAAAGGGCTGTGGATGATGATTCTCCGCACCCAGGATTTGGCGACTAGGTCCCCTAAAACCCTAGTCGCCCTTTAAAATGGGGAGTATATAAGGTATTTTCTCACTTCCCTAGCGCCATCTCGTGGTGTGGTTCTGCACACTGAGCCGGTATTTCAGAGGTCCGTGGTTTGATTCCCGGCGAAGGCGGTTGCATATTTTTCATCTTTTCTGCTTCCAAAAAATACCTAATGTCTCTACAATGGGTGATCTGAAAATATGTGTATGACATATTCACTGATTGGGATTATATTTCCCGACTTTAAATTTAAAAAAAATTACATTAGTTATCAATTCGAAATTAGGCATTTCGTCTAATTAGTTTAGGTTCACATCCAAATAGCCAAATAATTAGTTTAGGTTCACATCCCCAGCAAAGCGGTTTATATATATATATATATATACAAGGAATATATATATACAAAGAAGTATATATTTTACCTTGAAAGACCGAAATTGGAGAATTTTCACCACCAACATTCACCGAAAAATACCAACATTCACCAAATACGTCGGTGAAAGACCGAATATTTTACTACATTCTTGTATATTTGGACACTCACCGGTGTAGTACGCTTGTCCGGTATTCCAGAGGTCCGTGGTTCGATTCCCGGCGAAGGCGGTTCTATATATTTCATCTTTTCTGCTTCCAATTAACCTAATGACTCTACAATCTGAGATCCGTTGCTTACTGTTAATGCGATTTGTTTAGCTTTCTGTTTGAACTGCGTTGTATTTAACGATTTTAGTAGTTTATACAAGTACAGCTACTGGTTGTTACTGCGTTCTCTTTACGTATTTGCGTTCTACTGGTTATTAGCGCCTGATATTTTGAACACTTTTAAGAATATCTCTGAAGATAATTCCAGCGTTTTGTTATATTTTATGTGATAAGAATAAATTTTATTAACCTTTTATCGGACTTGTGCATTCAATCTGTTACGAACCCGTACGAACGCAACATTATGATTCATACCAGGAGGACAAATGACAACAATCTTTGAATTCATTAAATATTATGGTTCTATAATTTAAAATTATGCGCATCTTGCATCTGTTTTATTAATCCCCTGCTCTTTTGAAACAAAAGGGCATCTTCGTAAGTGACATTTTAATGCGAAACATTTGTGCAATTGTTTCTTCTTAATAATAACGCGTGAATATGTACTATATTTAATTCAACAACTAACAACGTTTCGGGCGCAGTAATGTCTATATGTTGGTTACATATTAAGTGTGATTCTTGTTTGTTTCATAAACATAGCGCTTAATGCTTCTCCTTGATAATTTACGAGCACGGTAAATAATTCTGTCAAGAATGTTTAATAAGCATGTTTCATAAAATCTCCTACACGAATTCCCAGTAATTTATTACTTGCACTTACAATAATGCATTAAGAGAAATGATTATTCGTTTCACGCCGCAAGACACGTCGCCAGTGAAAGACTGGCAGCCGAGTTCGATTTAAATAATTCAGCGTAATGCAAAACTTGACAAAAAGGAAGAAATTATAACTCATTACTTTGTTCACGTTATTGTTAGATAAATGCATTATTTCTAGAGCTATAAGACATGCATTAATAAGTAAGATTTCTTGAGAAAGTCTGGTAAGCTATTTACATTTATTTACGCTTGTTGGTAGTTTGCATGTATGGGTAATAACGAGAACAAAAAGTCTCAAATCTGCTTCCACCATAACTGTGTTATCTATAGATGGATAAATAGAATGAGAGATTTAATAGGGAGATTTGGAGGATATATAGATGTAATAATACAATTCCATAGTCAAAAATACACTTAAAATTCTAACTGTATGTTCTTTTCATTTTTTAATGGCGACGGTCTCTTATTTGAAAGTACGTGGAATTAAATCCACAGCCCCGTAGTCAAGTTGTTTTTCCCTTTTTTTTTTCTACACGTACAGTTATAGAATGTACTGGAGATATTTAAAGCCAACTGGAAAGCCTGACGAGGTTGACGTCATTTCTTGGAAGCTCCGCCTTTCCAGAGGCTATAAAAGGACTCGCAAAGGAACATCGGGGTCTTTTCTTTAATGCAACGCAGTAAACTTAATACAAAAAGTTATTAGTAGTTCTTTTTTATTTACTCCGGAGATCTTAATTTTTGTAACTGATATTTTTACCTGAAATATAATAAATGGATCCTGTTTTTTAAACTTATCGTCTGATAATTTAAGCTACAACTACATCTATGATTCTTCACCAATCTATTTATTCCAGACAAAAGCTGGTACATCACATAGATATTAATTTTAATACATAAGCAATATGTTATAGGGTCTGGCATTCTTAGGTAGCATAAAATTAGACCAGAGCTCTAAAAGACAATTGGCGAATTTTCTCTGTATCTTGTAAATACCACAGAGACAAGGAAAGGATGTAAAGTTTAACAGGCGGTACCAAATCGTGCATACAGAAGAAGCCAATAGCTTTGACTTTAAATCAAAGATAATGGATAAAATAAAACTTATGGAATTTTAGTACAGCCTGAAGGCTTGAGTATTACTAGCGTAGAAGCTGGCTCTGACCAAAGTCGGGGTAAACAAACCTAATGGCAAGACTAACTCAACGCATCAGAATACTGATTGCCAGACAATCAAAGTTATCAACGTTTCCTTCAAGCAGGCAGAACAGGCTCTAGTTCTACCCTCTAAAGCCTTCCTTTAAAGCCCGTGAGTGAACAGGACACTAGGACGTTCCTGGTATAACTTCGGTACTTTTTTTTTGTTTCTCTTTTTAACAATTTAATTACGTAATTCTGTATAGGCACCACGAGAATTTAGCAAGGAGCAATGGGTGTCAAAGAGGGGAGATTTGTTGAGAACTAGTTATTACTAATTACTCGCTTTTGGACTATTTAATTAGTTCTGTCAAGGCGCAACGGGGATTTCACGAAGAGCAATGGGTGTCCAAAGAGGAGATTTATTGAGGATTGGTTATTACTAATCACTCGCTTTTGGACTATTTAGCTAGTTCTCTCAAGGCACAACGGGGATTTCACGAGAAGCAATGCTTGTCGAAGAAGGAGATTTGCTGAGAATTGGTTATTACTAATTACTTGCTTTGGTTGCGGATTTCTTGTGGCACTTTTGTATCTTGTTGGTGAGCAAAGTAGAAGAAAGCGCTGTACAGCAGATAGACAAACACCCCACTTATAAATGAATTTGGGCATTTTATCTGTTACGGTTAAAAAACGAAATTTTGCTAGAAAGTGTTAGAATGTGTTATTATTTGTTATAGTTTATTAGAAAGTGTTATATTATTATATATATTTATTAGAAGTTGTTATAGTTTATTAGAAAGTGTTAGAAGAAATTCTATAACTTGAACTTCACTATTTGGTTCTTAAAGTACTTGCAATGCATTCTTAGCCCTGCGAAGCGACATTTTAATTCTAAAAGTTTGCATTTCATGTTTTACAAATACTGTAAGAAAATAATTTTAACTTTAATTTGAAATTTGATGTTTTAATTTCTTAGCAGTGTAAATAATTCAGATAACTCGACAGCGAACAAAAGAAGCTAGCTATTAAATTGAAAACTTACTTCATAAGATGCATTAAAAATAGTTATTAAGAAAATGCTACAATTTTAGCTGTAAGTTTGTCACAATATGTACAAATTTTAGCATGGATTTAAACATCTGGTTGAGAAAATGTCATATAATATTTTTATACAAAGCCAATTTAGTTAGACAGCTTTCACTTCAACGTTAGGATAACAGAAAATTTTGATTAAATATATATATGACAGGGAAACTTTTACTCTTGCTTTATTATTAAGCGAATTAATTAAAGTTTAGAAATTTTTATGAAATTTTAAGAACAGCATGCATATTAAAATACTTTTTTAATATTTTGAGTTTGAAAGATATACGGGCTTATAATGTTATTAATTTGTGAAAACTTAGTTCGGAAAATTCTCGCTAAATTTTTAATATACTCGCGTATATATTACGTATCCTTTTAAGAGAACTTATTAAAATGTTTCAACGGACAGGAGATTATTAAAAACGCTTTTCTTCTATTTTCCTGTAAAGCTCTGTGTTATACAGTGAAGCCACGGTACCGAATTTAATTCATTCCTAAAGGCCTTTCGTCAACCAAAATGCCAGTAAACCGAGACAAATTTCCCCGTAGGAATTAATGTAAAATTACTTTGTTTCTGTTTCATAGACGATCGCTCACTTAAAAGGAAACAGTACTCTGAGCGAAATTAACTAGACAAAAATGAATAGATATCATTAAATCTAAAACAAAATAATAAAATCAATATTAGACAGCAAAAATTATAAGAAAATTTGCTACTTACGTGCTATTGCAAACCCTTTAACAGAAATCGCCAAATCTTCAGTAAGTGTTAAACACTGGCAACCATGCCAGAATTTTCCACGCCACGCATAAACATTCTTCGGGCAACCATGCTCATAGCAATCCTTCAGTCTAGCAAAGTTACCATTTTCGTTTTCTTGTAGACGAATCGGAATATTTTTCCGTAAATTTAATTTTAAAATATAGTCTTGTGTAATTTGCCAACAATTAAAAAAAATTGCGGTAAAACTTTTACCGAAATATAGAATTTTGCCGAAAAGTTTCTAAAGGGAACAGCGAGGAGGTAGGTAGGTGACGCAAGACAGAGACGCCTGGTGGCTGCCAGAGATAAACAGGCATGTGTCTTCCGCTATCTAGTAACAACAGCCCCCTGGGGCCTCGAGGGTCCACACTGGGAGTTTTTTTAGAACGCAAAAGCAGTTTACATGGCCATGCGTTTAGTAGATACTCGCTGTTGCTGAGGTTTGCGGGATCTCGAGTCTACAATCCTCTGATAAATTTTTAAGCAAAAACAGATCGCTGTGTACTTGGAGAGAAGAATATCGCAAAAAATACTGCATAAAGGTTTGGAGAAGAATGTGTTCTATTTTTAATGTATCACGTAATTATTATTTAATAAAGGAAATTTGTATTTTAAATTTCTAAGGAATGTAATGTTTTCTTTTCGTATGTTGATAATGTTTACCGACCTACGAAAAACATCTATAGTTTGCGAATCTCTCTAGAAATAGGCGCGAAAACCACCAACTTGCACCGGATAAGTAATTTTACCTTTTCATCTGCTAAGCTCAGACGGTATAATGGTTATGGGAGATGACTGTGATACCGAAAGGCCTGGGTTCGAATTCCGGAGAAGTCATGCATGTAAATTGACTATTCCCTCATAGTCGCCTGGTAGGTGCCTCCATAATAAAATGACCACCAATTTTGACCTTAGTAGTTGCGAAAGCCTAAAAATTGGCTAGTGCCCGCCTAATATTATCTCTTAATCAGAATTTAATAATTAAATATTATGTTTTAATTTTTTAATAGTGTGCTTTCTTTTGATATATTAATAATATTTACCGAATTATGATGAATGTCGATAGTTTGAGGATGTGTTTAAAAAAAAAAAGTCGAGAAAATTACAAGCCTACGTCCGATAAGCAACTTTCAGATTTTCATCTGTAAAAGATCGGGAAACTGGGCCAAGGTGTTTGCACTAATACGTTATGCTTACTTTTTCTTCCCGTGTACATAGCAAGCTCTTTCCACTTAGAAGAAATCGGAATTGTACCAACTCTGCATCGCGCCCTTCTTGTCTACCAGGCGCATTTCATTATTGTTTACGTTACAATTTTGTACAAAACAGAGAATTCGTGTAGCGATTTTAACGCAGTTTTTACTTCCTTGTAAGAAGTAAAAAGGAAGTATTGTAATCGCGAAAAGTTTCAGGCAGCATATTTCAACGAAAATATCCATTTTCACCGCTATCGAATGCAATTTAACGATGTTTTTGCGTGATATCTGTACGTAAGGACAGAATAAAAGACTCTTTTCCTTCAAAAAAATTATAAAACTGCTTTAAAATGAAATCTGAAGAGAATTTTTCGTGGCGTCTGTACGAACGTATGTACGTACGTATCTCGCATAACTCAAAAACGAGTAGCCTCGGAACGTTGAAATTTTGTATATAGGACTGCTATAACATGTACCTCGTATTTTGGTTGCAATCGGCCGCACCAAACGTATATAAATATATTTATATATATATCCACTCTGTTACCCGGCTCAGTGATCTCCGTTTCTGTACTCTTATATGTTTGTAAATTGTACATTTTTTGCTTTAAAAATGATTGAATTATATTGTTTTTATCTTCCGGTTAAGGATTTTATGCCTTTAGTAAATCTGTGTGCAATATTTTTAGAATTATCAACAATTTTAAAGTTGTTTAATTGCCACTAAGTCTGTTTTTAGTGGCGGCCATTGATGTTTACATTTGAAAGAGAAGATTAATGGATTTGTTGCCAATCTAGAGAAACTTATCTTCGCAACAACAAAGATAACGCATCCATTTATTATTGCCAATTAAATCATGCTTAATTCTTTCTGGAATTTTTTCGAGGAAATAAGTGTTTGAGATTTACTTCGTAATTTTTAATATAGATATTTTTAGTTTTTATGTATTTTTGCCTTCTCGCGAAGTGAGAACTGAATTAATTAAATGAGAAATACTCAATCGTCTCTGAAAAACTGTTTCTTTTTTGTTTTGTTTGCTTAATTCTTTTATACGTCATTCTAGCTTTATTATAGTATTTGAATAGAACATGTGGCAACGATTAGATAATTCTCTTCTTTAAATGATATAAATTTTGTGCATTATGAGTTATAATATGAACGTAATATATACGTTAACTGGATTATATAACAGTTAACTTAGTTTCCGTTATGTAATTTTATGTAAGTTAACTGTTATATAATTATTACTACTCTTAAGTGAATCTAGCGCCTGAATGTCGCTATGGTAAATAAATACTAGAGTGAATTTTAAAGAATGCATTTATTCTATTGTGGTTTATGCCTTGTCGGCGAAGTAGATTTAATTCAGTCCAATAAGTTTAAATGAAATGCAAGAAAAAAAGCGTATAATTTAATATTCCAATTTAATATGCCAATACAAGGAAGTCATCTGGTGTACACATCAGACTTTTTCTATTGTTGACCGACTCCATGAATGAGATTTTAGAACCGAGATCACGATTTATCTTTACAAATCGTTAGAAATTGGAATACAAGAAAAAGAAAGCAAAAGAAAATGGCGACGTTTCTTAACTAACTGTCTGTTATAAGCGTGGTTGCTTGAAGAATGTGCCTGAAGTTTGGGAAATTCTGAAATTTTGGCGACTTCTTCTAAGATGGTTGCGAAAATACGTACTATATTTCGTTTTTGTTCAGCTCATTTTTACGATCCTAGAGTAATTTCTCTGCGTCGTCATTAATAACTTCCTTTTCCATAGTTCTGATTAGAGACTCAGTATCACAGGTAACATATACTTTCTAAGTCTCATTATTATTGTTATTTACGTGTTACGTCCTTAGGCACTGCACGGAAGGAAGGGACGCCTTCGTGGAGAAAGTTTTAAAGGAAACTGGTTCATATTAACACTTTACCCATGGGGAAATTAGCGAAAACGCCCATGCAGTCAGCCTGTTTGCGAGATTCGCACCTCAGACAGAACTACCAGTGTTCAGACACACTTTACCGCTGTGCTGCTGGAAGGCTCCTAAGTCTTATAGCAATCGAAATTTCTACAGGAAATCCTAGTGTGGTTATAGTTGCGTCCAAGTCAAGTTCATGGTCTTGTGATTAGCTCACTGCTAAGCTTTGGTAAGAGCAAAACGATTGAAAATATTAAAATGATGTTCCTAAAAGTCCTTGAATGTTTTTTATGTGACATAGCGTACCTCAAAGCAGATTCGAGATCATATGTTGCCGAGTTGGGTGTTCCAATATCATGACTCCTTTTCATCACGAAGTAGGTAGCTTGCTCGTGAATCCGAATTTTAATGAAAAGAACCTTCGTGATCGAAGATTCCATTGCATTATTTCCAACCTGTGTATTATTATTATATTTTCAAATCATGAATAATAATTTAAATCGCAAAGAAGTGATCATTGAACAAAATAGCATAGTATAGATGCTTAGTGAATTCTGGAAACGAAACGTTTTGCATAAATCTCGTACTTTATCTGGGATTTAGGTATTAAGTTTTGTGTTAAAGGCATTTTTGTGACTCTTATAAAATACTATATTTCATTTCAGGAAACATCAGTTCTAAATACAGCAGAAAGAAATTAGTAAAACAATAATAATAATAAAATCTGAAAGTTTCAGATTTTCTATTACGCCCAAAAGAGCGTTTTTTTAATGTTTGTGTTACCTTTATTTATTAAGTATCATGTTCTTCACACTTATACCATAATAAAAAAAATTAAAAAAAGAACATATCTTTAGAATTTCCGGTAGCCAGCCTCGCGCCCTGGAGATAATTTTTTTTCTCGTGCAGTGCTGCCATTGCTCGTTTGAAATCGTAGAGTTTCTTAATGAGAAACTCATAAATGCTTTACAAAATATGAAATAGATAATAAAACAAATTCCAAATTCCGAACTTGGGTTGCCAGATGCCCATATTTAGGTGGAGACGTGCGTTATTCAAAGTTCTCTAGGTACCCGTTGTTTTATCACAGTGCGTATCTAGGTATATATATATATATAGGTATATATCTAGGTACCTATCTCTAGGTACATATATCTAGGTATATATATCTAGGTATATAAAAATTGTAGTAAGCTCGCCTAAAAGTTACCAAGAGCTGCTGCTCCAAAAAGTTCAACACGTTTTAAAAAATTAATACATATGAAAATCAAATCATTAGACATGTAAAACATTAAAAAAACAGAATCAGATAAAAAGTTAAGCGGAAAATGGTAAATTAGCCCAATTCGACTTCCAAACTGGCTTTTCAAGGGAATTTCATTTATTTGAACGTCGAATCAAGCTAACCCCATTACGCGTTTCGCCGAAACAGACAATTGAAACTTTTTCGCTACAAAATTTTTTTAAAATTTAGACAAAGTGTCTTGGAAATTTTAATAGTCTCAATTCTCTGTTCCAATTTCCCGACGCGTCCGCACAGATTGACACATTAAGGTGTTAAAATATACCTAAACTTCCTAAATCTAGACTAAAATCAAAATTGAAATCAAAATAAAAACGAAAATAAATAGCGGTGAGCTATTAGTCCTAAAAATACAAAAACATACGGGCTGAGCCTGCAAGCTTAAAGATTAACAATTTAATTTTTAAATTATAGATTTTAGAAATCTGTAATGAAAAACTGTAATTAAAATAAAATAAAACAAAAATTAAGATGAGAACAAACTAAATGGGTCTTGCTAAGACCAAGAAAAAGTTGTAACAAAAGAAACAAAAATTGACCTGTGGCGATGCAAAGCTGTCCCTCTTAAAACTAGTTGAAAAATGGCTGCAATTCTTTCTGTGTCCTTCATTCTAATGACGTATGTAGTGGGGAGCGAAGTTCTGTGGGCATTTAGCTAATACGAAGAGATTTTCGTTATCTGCAACTCGTCTTCTATTATCGAAGGGGGCCGGAAACCTCGGAAAAACGTGTAAAGATCTCAAAAATGGCGCTTGGCTTGTAGTAGGATGTAAAAAAAAATTTTTTTTTTTTCGAAGTGAAAATGGCTAATTCAGCTAAAACTACAAAAACGTGGCCATTAAAGCAAGAGTAAAATAAAAAACAGGCATTTGTTAAAAACGTCGTAATTCTTCAAGCTAGCGGGCGATCAAGCTACTATGAAAAACGAAAAAAGCCTAATTTGTTAATAAAAGCAGTAAAATTGGCCATTATAGTAATTTAAAACTATGTACGAGGAAAGAGAATGAATAAACAAGAAAGGTATATATATATCTAGGTACCTATCTCTAGGTACCCGTTGTTTTATCACAGTGCGAGAAACATGCATGCATTTATGCAGATTTTTTGGGATGGCTTTTCTTGGAATGGTTGACACATTTGTATAAATTAGTAATTTTGCTTTGAATTAATATAAATACACTGTCCTCAAAAAGTTAGGAACAGCATGGTTTCTGTGTCTTATTCGAGAATGAAGCAACATAGAAACCAGAAATTTAGACGACATGTTCACTAAACCGTTCTCTAATGAATGCGACATGGAATTTTTCTGAAACATAAATTACAACAAAAGACTGCATTCTTGCCGGAGAAATCCAGTCTTAGAGAAACAGTACATCAGTTTTTTGAGGAAAGATGTGGTGGTAGCATTACAAAAATGGATTCTAAATAAAGAACGTGTCCACCCATAGTTGCAATACATCGGCGGCAGCAGCGTTCTATGCTGGCAATTAAGTTGTCGTTCAGTGAAATGGGAAGCAACGCTTAGACACGGAATAATCTTTGTTTAAGCCCATGTCCAAACACCAAAGATCTCGTGATCATGGTGGCCGAGGTAATGGACCACCCTGACCAATCCATCGCCCTGGAAATTTTGTGGTTCGTATAACCAACAATCCTATCAGCATTTCACGGTAGAAAATGTCTTTTGGTTACAATGCCACAGAGCGGCTCGCCATTTGAGTTCGGCTATGCATTCTGTGAATAATATTGCTCATATAGTTGCTTCTATCACACCCTAAAGTTTTAAAGGTCTGCCCTCTTGTTCAAATTCACATGCATTTTGTAGAGCTTGTTTTAAGTATGTTCAAAAGCTTCCCATTGGAGTTGCAACAGGAAAGATATTCTAAACGGTTTTACACCCAAAAATCTTTTTAATTCATGACGTATTGCATGACCTTTCGACTCAGTTTCCAAACATTTCATAAATAACAATTCTTGGGACATTTTTCCTTGTTTCACAAATATCCCATACGCTAAAAGTAAATTTATATGAAATTTGGAAAAGTTGACTCGTCAAGCTGAATAGGTAATTTAAATGTTTTTAAGAACCCACATAAAACATTTTCTACGTAGTGTGCCATTTCCTCAATTCTCCTTTGTGCTGTATTATTATATACAGCGGAAATATTTTTTACATCGCACCACACATTCAAAACATTTCGAAGAAAAGCCGTTTAGTACCATTTTTCTGCTTTGTCACGTGATATAAAACAGCCAGTCGCCATGGATCACTTTGGGGCTACCGTGTAAAGGGTGTAGAGTTCCTCACTTTGGAATTCTAAGTTAATGTTGGAAGTGAAGAATCTAAGAACTGATAAGCGAATAATCGTTTGCGTTCGGTGACAAGAAACAACAAGATAGAAGGGTAACTAACCCTTTATTATTCTAATAAGATTTAACAAACTCCGCCTGGGAGTGTACAAGCAAAGCCCGCACTTGGACTTGAACTTAAAAGACTAAGAATTAAACTAAAACTAAGATTAAGTAAAGAAGTAAGTTTGGGCTTCCCCCCTCCGGGAACTAAATCCCACTACAGGTCTACTCCCCCTTTGGGCACGTCGTGGAGGTTCAACCTCCACTATTACCCTCCAAGGGAGCAGCGCACCACCTGGATATGACACCAGGCAGCACCGGTCGTCTAATGTTCCTACCAGTCGCTTGGGCGTGCCCGTCGCAGCGGGACATTACCCAGCGAACCCGAGGGAGACCCCCGGGCTACTAGTACCACGCCGCGCTAGGACGTGCCAGACTCCGAGGCCGGCCAATAAAAGTATACCCGAAGCTATCAAGGTTCAAAACGAGTTGGCCCCTTAACTTATTTGACTACGAAGCTTAAGAGCAAGGGCCTGAGTACGGCCGAGCGTAATAACAGCTTTTTAGAGAGAGTGTGTCCAAAAAGGCAGACGCCCGTAAATCAGAAACTCTGGTTCTCTCTGACTAACTTCGTGGTTTAAATACCGCTCCTCCTCATTAAATATTCAGCAAAATTCCAAAAGTACGTTCTGGCCGGAAGTAGTAAGTTGAAGTTAAGAATTTGACAGGAAAGGAACTTTAACTTAAAATTTAACTGTTAATAAAATTAATATAATTCTTACAAGGGAAAACTAATTCTCCATTACATATGATTATTGATGAACGGCATTCGATGCTGAGAGTTGATTGGTTTCTGAGACTGAACAACTTGCAGTTCGTCACGTAAGAAAGGAAAAAAATGTGCATCTTTCTTTCAGTGCTAAAGCAACTAGAAAATTGTTTAAAACAGTTGTTCATCCGAAACAAACGGATTTGTGATAGATAATATCGAATGCTAGTTTATGCAGCACGGTTCGGCTTGCTTCATTTACAGATGATAGAACGTTCTTTACCAGTGGTGTGAGGTTTCTGACTTTGCAGTCAGTAAGGAATTATTATCTAAAGAAGGCAGCCCTTCGTCATTTCACTCAAAAGCGTATGGTGGTGTGTTGTGACTTGTGTCCTTTATCTGATAGCAACATCAGAAAAAGTCCACGAAATTCATCGTAGCAAGGAGTGCAAGATTGCACTTGGCGTTGACAATAGCCTTGAGCACGATACAGGTGACAGTACGACAGAATCGTAGCTAGGGTTTTTAGCGCCCAAGGACAACTGAAGATTTCGCGCCCCATACTGCTTGCCAAGGATGGAAAACATTTAATTCTAAAATGTCGTAACATCAGTTTGGTGCCCTTTGGATTCTGCGCCCGGGGACAGATGCCTCCCTTGCCCTTCTCTAGCTACGCCCCTGTAGTACGACTTCGTTCAGTTGCGGCACCAATGTTGAAAAGAGCACCCTGAGGGGGTCTGGTCGGAAGGTCTCCCGCCCTTTTTACCCCAACCACAACCTGTAAGAATTGGAGGCTCCCTTCAGCCCACCTGAACACGAGTGTCCCCATAGCTCAAAGGAAGGGGCCCCGTATCTCAAAAAACGAGGGCAGCCGGTAACCCAGCATACCCCAAACAGCAAACAAAAATACTAAATTAAAAATAAGCAAGCACATCTAACACAAAATTACAAACCAACCAAGCAACAAACAAAGAAAAACAAACCATAAACACAAATTCACAACATAGAACACCACGGATATCTAAAACCTACATAAATACAGAATTCAATTTTAACGGAAGATTAGATACCACAACCTTTCACGACCACAGCCTGACCTTACCTGTCGAGAGGACTTTCGGCCTGCCTCTTACTTAGAGTGCCTCTATGCCGCCCAGACACTATAACATTTACAAACATCCATGCCTACTCCGGGATTCGAACTCGGGTTTTTCGGTACAGCAGTAGGTGGTGTGTGTGGTGTGTGTGGTGTATTTAATTATGGCAAAGCACACGAGGGCTATCTGCCTAAGGGGAGGGATGCCTTCGTGGAGGACTTTCTAAGGGAAACTGGCTCGTATACACGTTACACATGGGGAAAACCATGAAAACGTCCATGCAGCCAGCCCGTTCGCGGGATTCGAACCTCGGACCGAACTACGAGTGTTCAGCGACGTTACCGCTCGGCCGCTTTTGAGCCGGTACAGCAGTAGGCTGCTCTAACCTAAGTAAAGTACGATATCCCAGCATCGGGAATAAAACCATATTTAAATATTCAGCACTATATTATCTGCATATTTTATTCAGCTTTTTCAAACTGTTGTATGTTGTTGTTATTTATGCTCACTTATCTGATCGTAACATCAGCCAAGTTCATGGAATACCTCATGGCAAGGAGCACTAGTTTAGGCCTGTCGTTGGCAACAGCCTTGAGCATCTTATAGGTGACAATGTGATTTTGCTCAATGCCGCCTCCAACGTTCATGGAGCACCCCTTGGGGACGGATCCATGGATCTCCCACCCCTCTCCCCTTCTACCAATCCACATGAGAGGACTTTCGGCTCACCGCATATTTAGAGTGCCGCCATACCGCACCGATACTATACATTTACAGACATCCGGGCCTTCTCCGGGACTAGAACACGGGATGTTTGGCCCGGCAGTCAGTGACGCTAACCACTATACAGGTTGTACGGTTTGTTATGCGTAGAAAAGAGGACACAATTTGTTTTAAAAGTTGTAAATGCTTTGTTGTAAAAAAGAGGGCACAACTTACTCAAGACATAAAATTGTTTCCATCTTATCTATTTCTATTTATTTTAGCTTTCATAATAACGGAAGAGAGTCACGATTATTTTACTTTATATTAAACCATCCGCGGACCCCCCGACATTGTCAGCGCACTGCCAAATTAATTTTAATTTTCGACAGACTACCTTAGCAGTCGTTAGGTTTCCCGGAGGATGAGTATGAAGCCACTTTAGTAACCATTGTTTTAAATTATAATTTTCCGTTACTTTTAATTTTATGCGCAGTCATGACAGGAAACAAATCATATTGAATATAAAATTTTCCTTTCAACAAAGACTAAAAATATTCTGCAGTCGCAATTTGATGAAAGAGCGAAACAAAATCAAAATCATTCGGAAAATCCATAAGGTCATGACCGGCTGTTGGGTCCAGAAGGCTGGAAAATACAGCGGACTTTTCCTGGATTATTACCCGGAAACCAGAAAAATTTACTCTAGAAAAACCGCCCAAAGTTGATGGGAATATTCTTTTTTAGTCCTCCTTTTCTTAGTTGAAAAAAGAAGTATTCGACCAAATCAAGAACCCCTTCAGCGACAGGTTAAAAAAAAGGTAGTGGGAAAGGGATCTTATAATCCTATGATTCTGTAGAAAATGTTCCAAGTTCTGGTTCTGAAATAGAATCTTCATTTTCTGGTCTCTTGGTTACCTTTTCAGAATTCCTTTTATTGATCACGTG